>NC_134019.1:17431372-18102622 GCF_040712315.1 Castanea sativa | reverse complement strand
AATAGATGAAAATAGCAAAGAAACTCTCCTCGGACGTAAGCCGAGGATCACTTGTATTGCCTTTCTTTCTTTAAGCAAAATATTACAATTACAGTTCAAATATTCCACCCTTTCTCTCTCCTCCTTCTTCTTATTCTGCGATCCCCTTTTTCATACCTCTCTTGTTCTCTCATATCCATCTTATTCTTCCTTTCTTCTTCCACGTGTAACACAGATATTTCAAGTATATACTTGTCCCGTCCGCCACCTTCTTGAAGTCTTCAAACAATAGCTGAAAAGCTGAATATTACTGTTGAGAGGTCATTTCTCTATTAATGCGGCCAGGGAGGTAGGTGCAGGGTCTTTAATGCGGTGGTAGCAGCCTTTTCCCTCTGATACTTCTCATACGTTCTTCCTTCCAATAACTGTGTGGATCATGCCTTTACCCAACAAATCTTTCGGAATTCTCTCTCCAAACACCCTGACATGTTGTATGAATTTTACTTGACCCATCCGAGGAGATACTCCTCCTTGGACAACTCCTCCAACCCTTGTAGCATGAACTGGCTTGCGGGCCTCACAGGCTCTACTCGGACAGGCTTACACCACCAAATTGGCCTAAGGCCCAAATGCATATTTTAATCATTTTACCCCCAGAAGAAATATATTTATTAAATAAAAAATGATATATTTGCCTATCTAGATTTGTATAGAGTTAGCATTCATTTATTACATTTTTTTTTCATCTACATATTTTGCAACAATTGTATACAATTGTTTAATTTTCCTTTAATGTTTGATTATATTTCAAATGTAGTTATACTTTTGTAGCATGCTTAAAGTAAATATATACATAATTTTTGAAAAATTATCCTGTGTATTGCACGGGTTAGCGACTAGTTTGTATTTAAAATGAAATTATTAAAAAATTTCACTATGAAAATGGAAAGAAAATGAATTTTATTTTATGAAAGATTGCCATAAGATATAATTTTTATTGAAAATACTAAGCTCTTTTTATCAAATAAAAAAGTGTATATATACGTGTGCGTGTGCGTGTGCGTGTGCGTGTGCGAGTGCGTGCGCGTGCGCGTATAGATAATAAAAAAACCGAGTGTAGACAAAAATACATTTGTACCGTAACTTGGCTACTGAAACAAAAATTCTTGCCTCTACCCTGCTAACCATGGATCTCTATAACCGAGCAAAAGGTAGAGAGTCAGAATTCATTGAATGAAAACTTGCAACAATGGAAGAACCTGCTTTCTAGGTTTCGAACCAACTAGTAGGGTTGATTCAGAGGCACTATGAAGTTTAAGTAGAAGAGTAAACTTCAATGAAAAATTGCCGAGTAACAGAGCCCATAGTGTGTACCTTGATTGATGGCTTCAAGAGGATATTTATAGTTCAGTTTAATTTTTATTTATTTATTTTTTGGGTTGCTCATTTTCGTTCCCTATAGACTAGAGCGAGTGGATGCGTTTTTAGGGTGCTCCACTCAATATTGTATGGGAAAATATTTACATAGTCTCGTAGTGGTGTTTTGGGACTATCTAAATTAAAGGGGTCGCACGTGGTTACAACATTAATAAATATTGGCATGTCGACACTCGATGGGAAAAACGACTTTTCTAAGACACTTTTTTTATTTATCGAGTTTCATATGTTGTCGGCTGAAGTTAATGACCTTTTACTTTGTGTCTTCCCTCAATCTCTATCTGATGCGTTTTTAGGGTGCTCCACTTTTTTTATTTAGAGACCCTTTTTTTTTGTTGAACAAAGGCTACAGAGACCTATGAGTGGTGAAAGATCTCTGTTATTATTGTTTTATTCTCCTTTTCATTGACAAAAGCTAGAAAAATATTTTAAAGTTAACGTGAAAACTTTGTGAATAAGAAACAGTTCAGATCATGAGCATATAAGAGCAATTATCAGATTTTATATTTGCAAAGAGCACGAGTTAAATAGCCAATGGCGTCAGGTCAAACACTTTAAACTAATAAAGACTTCAACATGTGGTACAGTGGTAGTGTATTTTAAGGAGTGATTTGTTAAAATCATTAGTTTTATTCCAAGAAATTCTGCAGTTGGGAAATTTACTGCTTTTAGATTGTTGTAATTGGTCTTCAGTCAAAAATAAATAAATATAAGAATACAATTTTTCTGTCACAACTTTTGTCACAAGTCACAACCTTGATGTAGTTGATTATTTAACTATGAGTAGTGAAAGATACTTGGTAAATCCTTCTAAAAAATACATAATAAGCAACCAATTACAATCTGTCATGTTAAAATAATAATAAAAATCGTGGTATAAAATTTGGGGTCTTAGATTTACTAAATAAAAAGATTATTATGATTGGTTGCACTTTATCTTGATGCCCAGTTTAGGTAAGTTTGAAAGGTTCTTAAGAGTAAGAAGAGTAGACTACTTTAAGTTAGGGAAATGAAGATCTACAGCTGACATGCTATTTATATAAGTTCTGTCATGACTTTTGCCACAGTTTTGATGTGCTTGCCACAGTTTTGATGTGCTTGATTACTTGACTGTGAGTGATGAAAAAAACTTAGTAGATTATTATGAAATTAATAGGCAATCAATTACAATCTATCATGTTAGAGTGTAGTAAAAGTTGTAGTACAAAATTTATGGATAAAAAGATTTTTGTGATTCGTTGTACTTTATTTCAATGCCCATTTTAGGTTGGTTTGAAAGGTTCTGCCTTAAAGAGTAGGAAGAGTAGACTACTTCAGACCTATAGCTCTCTCTCTCTCTCTCTCTCTCTCTCTCTCTCTCTATATATATATATATATATATATATATATATTATTGTTAAGATAAAATAAAAAATGTTCCACAGTTAGATGAAAAAAGGCATCGGAAGGCACTTTTGTTTGTGAGTGTACTTGCTTCATCGTAAGAGTATTTGCATTGTGCAAATATTCTTATGTATTTTAGTATAAGAATTTTTTTATTTTTATTTTATTTTGCCTACTCATTTTTCAAAACATCCATATCAAATATATCTATTTTACACTACATTACATCAAATGACAATATTTGGTTACAAATTTGGTTGTAGCCTAAGGTTACAACCACACTTAGTATCTTTTTATTGGATGTAAAATTTTATAAATCCAGCATTTGATTATATTTTCTTCTTATATCCTCTATGCTCACAAAATTTCCAAAAAAATGAAAGATTAATAGCTATGTCATCAATTAAATATTTAAATTTCAATTTTTTTGTAGTTTAAATTATGATAAAAAGTACGTTTATGGATCGAATAATAAATAACATTTGATTGACATGAATTTTGACACGTGTGTTAAAAATATATTTTTCAAATTATTTTTATTATTTTTCTTTTTAACTCTTGTTAATTAACAAAAACTATCAAAATATTTAAAAGATCATAGGTAAACATCAGAAAATAAGAAATAGCTCAGATTGAGCATATAAAGAGTACTAATTGGATTTTTATATTTGGACAAAGTTTAGAGACAGTTTTTGTGATAATGTTGATGTAGTGAAGAAAAAATAATCCACGTGAGTGGTGAAGAAAAAATAATAAGTCTATTTGAATGTCATTGGCCATAATTTAATTATAATTGATTATTTAAATAAGTTGTGGTAAAAGTTGTTCTTGTTTGCACAAGATAAACAAGTGCTCTACTAATACACGTGTCATGTTGGTTTGTTAGTTAGTAGCCGTTTGTAACATATTAGAGAAAGTTCGGTAAGGAAAGTTCGTTAGAGATAGAAACCAATTAGTTCGATCACTATGTTTACTGAAATATAAACAGAGGTGATACAAAGTTTGATTAATTATAATCCATGTGAAACTTGATATATATTAGAATAATTGTTATGTTTGTGAAGAGCATCGATTAAGCAAGCAATGAGATTGGGATAAACTATTTAAACATATGTATAAAGATTCCAACATGCACGTGAGATTAGGACAAACCATTTTATTTGTAGTTTGTATTATTTGCCGGGCATGGCAGCAAGCATTAACTGTTGGGTATAATATCAATAGATTATTTTGTTGTGATAAAGTAAAGGAACAATAAACATATCTAAGAAAAAACAGTAACATAAAAAGATGTACATGGCAACAGTAACAAACAAATACTGAATAAATATATAAAGTGAAATCTGCAATTAATTAAAAACTCACCGACTAAATGCGTGAAGGATGAACAATTCAGATCAAGTCTTGTCTTTAACACAATCTCTTTAAAACAGATTTCGCCTCTCACACAATCACTGTGGTGCTTTGAGACTCATGGACGCCTGCCTTCTAGGATAAAATGATCTACAACACGAAAACGAAGCATACAAGGTCGTGCTCTGCGAACTACTCAATGTCTCTTGGTCTCTATTTGACATAGAATAAATGCACAAAATATTCTCACTAGAGAGTTTTTTTTTTTCTTTTTCTGAAAAGTAGTTTTTATGAACGAGAAACTATGTAAAATTATACGTTACTGAACAAGTATTCTGTTTCAGTAATAACTGCTGTTCATAGACTAACTGACTCAAAAATTAAAAATAATAAAATATTATTATTTGGACAAGTAAGCCTAGTCCACATATGCTAAAAGCCGAACCCAATTTTCAACTCATGAGCATATAAACTCATATATTATCTATTTCTTTTTTTATGTGGAACTCAGGATTTTTACCACTTTTAATAGTATCTTCAAGTGAATATAGAAATATCAATTTCTTATTCACTCTATGCTATTTTTTCAACATTAACAATATACATGCCGCATTAGTGGACGTGAAATATTTTATCAAAATTTTTTTTTTTTGTGTGGACCGACTTTCTAAAAAAATAATAATAATAATAATCACATTTTTATTTATTTCTAAAAGAAAAAAAAATGTGTAGCCCGGTTAGGAAGACTACGTACGATCGGTAAGTTAAGACCGATAGCTGAGCGAATATATCAATTGATATATGAGAGGTCACAAATCTCAATACCATTAAAGTAATTAGACTTAAGATTATTTTTTAAGAAAAAAATAGAAATAAAAGCTACGTTATGTTATGCAGTTCGGCCATAAAAGGCCTGGGAAGACCATCTTTCTGTTTGTGTGTGTAGTTTCTTTAGAGAGAGAGAGAGAGAGAGAGATGGGTTCCATTTAAGAAGCTATTAGACCTCACATTGTTTGCATCCCATACCCGCTTCAAGGTTACATAAACCCCATGCTTAAGTTAGCCAAACTCCTTCACCATAAAGGCTTTTACGTAAGTTTTGTAAACACAGAGTACAACCACAAACGCTTACTCAGGTCCAGAGGCCCCAACTCCCTTGACGGCTTGCCGGACTTTCACTTCGAAACCATTCCCGATGGCCTCCCACCATCGGACGCAGACGTTAGCCAAGACATCCCATCTCTTTCCGTTTCCATCTCAAAGAATGGCCTACTCCCACTTTGCAACCTTATTTCCAAGCTCAACGACACTTCGTCTTGGGACAGGCCGCCTGTGACCTCAATTATTTCTGATGGTTGCATGTCCTTCACTCTTGATGCTGCTGAGAAATTCCGAATTCCAAATGTGCTTTTCTGGACCTAGCTCGTGCGGCTTCTTGGGTTATATGCATTATCGTCATCTAGTTGAACGAGGTTTAACACCACTCAAAGGTATCATTTTTATCATCATCATCATCATCATCATATATATATATATTGACAGTGTTATTTGCTATAAACCATACTATACTCATTAACTCATGTCTTTCGTCTGCATCACTGGTTCAGAAGTGCAATATGTATTCTCATCACTATCTATATATATATAATAGAGGAAGCTGAGAGAAAGTTGATTCCTGTATTTAAGGACGTGTTGACAATTAGGATAACTACCTATTTAAAATTCAGACACGTATACAAATTTTTTTTTAAAAGCCGTACGGTACAATGGTTGGATTTTTAACCCTGCCACGTCTGACAATTAAAAACCAAGAAGGGTTACACACAGAAAGGAGAGAGAGATCGACATAAAAAGAGAGAGAAATAGAGACACAGAGATAGAGAGAAGGGCACCACCCAGATCTTTTGCCATCACCGTATTCCTAATCAAAAGTACAAACTTAATCTAATTTCAGTTTCTCCTCTTATGAATACTCTCTCTTTTCGCTTCCTTTTGAATTTTCTTAACACTAACGCTTGCAATACAGAGATGAGAAGGAGACAGAGTTCGTACCCGCCACCGTCCATTCCCCTGCCAAAATTATGCCACCAGAATCGGCACTGGTAACCGAAAGGTACATGCAGGAATTGAGATACAGACATAGAGAGAACTACCACCGGTAAGTTTTTCTTCTTTTTCGTTCTTTCTTAGATCTGGGTATGGGTATGAAATATGAATTAGTTTTGAGAAATTTGGTTGGATTGATTTTAATTTAGGTATTTGGGTTACATTAGGTTTTGATTTCATTTTTTGAAATTTGGGGTTATATATGATTTAGGTTTGGAGAGGGCAAAGATAGAGAAATAAGAGAGAACGTGAGTTCGTTATTCAGAAAGAGCATTGGTAAAGAGAAATCAAACATCTTCCTATCAGAACGCCAGAAACCTTTATTGGTATTTTTTTTTAATATTGCTTTAAACGTTTGAGATGATTTAGTCTTAGGTTTGGGTATTTAATTGAATTGATTTTGACTCAAGATCTATCTTCCTTTTTTACTTTTTTTTCGTATAAACCACACTCTTAAATACAATTTAGAGGACAGAAAAACAAACATCTTTGAGAGCATGAGGGAGATTGAAGAAGTTTGATTTTTTTTTTTTTTTTTTAAATTTGATTTTGATTGTTAATTTTTCATATAATTACTGCTTCAATTATAGGAAAAAATAATTTTGTTAAGTTCTTAAAATTTTCTATTGCATATGACTAATTGTTAACAGTTTTCTATTCAATTTTTATCTATTTTAAAGTAGTCCTATGATAGATTAGTTCTATGACAGATTTTGTTTGATGTTTCTGTTGCAGAGTGAATATTTGTGGATTTGTTTAATTAGTTTAAATAGATGGGTTAGATTTAGTTTTGATTAAGGGATTTTGGTTAGAAATTTTGTTTAGGTTAGCTGGCTTGGCATAAATTGGTTTTAGGTATCTAGAATCAATTTTGCATATTTGGGTCACTTTGATTTTGAGTTTGTCTCTGTTGTTTCTGAATGGTCCCTTTTTAAAATCTATTGAAAATATGCAGAGAAACATGGTACAAATTATATGATTGATTGCACCAGTTTCATTACTCCACTGTAGTTGTTAGGAAATATTGTCCTGGACATTCGGTGCCCTGTTTCTTAAATGCTTCCCACTTGGATATGAAAGAATCATCCTTCAATTGTTTTTCTTTGTGAACATCTTTATCAAAAACATGTATCATTCCTTCAATTAGTTTTTTTGCTGCATTATGTTTTGATTTTTTTAAAAGTTGTTTTAAAAGATTATCAGAGTTATCCTAATATTGTGTAAGAGAAACTTTTTTCGATGTTGTATTCTTTCTCTATCTTTCACAATTCAAAACCTAATTATGTGATAAAGATTTTGGATTTTTTTTTTAAACAAAGCCAAGATCATGAAATTCTAGCTGGAACTAATGATGTTTCTGGCGTATATTATTTAGGAATAATAACAATAACAATAACAATAATAATAGTGTACTGACGCCTATATGGGCTGAGCTAAAAGTAGTCTTCTTATGACAAAATGTCATTTGTATGGTGCGATATGTCATTTTGCCTTACTTTGTTCAGTTCTCTTTTACAGGGTGTTACTATTGCACTTTTTTTTTTTTTTTGCAACACAAAGGTAAGATTCTGTGAAGGCACCGGTTAGTTAACCCTTTTGAAAGTTTTTATTTTTTATTTTTATTTGTTTGCCTTTTGTTTCAATGCATAAAACAAATCATAGTTCTTCAGCACATGTGTAAATAAGAGAAGCGTTAAATTAATGATAATAGCTATGGTGATAGATTTAGGGGTGATGGATATCATTGCAGTGCTAGCAACATGGTGTGAAAGAGATTTAGGGTGGTCATGGAGAGAGCAATTATTTAGAGGTTATCAATCTGATGGTTGTTGTTGTAGTGGTTGGTAATGTTGAAGATAGGGAAGAGATTGCTTGAGGCATTGGAGGAGATGTTCTTCATGGTTGAGCTCCATATAGAATTTTCTAATGTTCTTCCACTATCAGATTTTTATTACTGCAAGGACCAGTTTCGAGTGTATGATTTTTTGAAATTGTGTTCTAGCCCATGCATGACAGGAAATTTGATGGGTTTAATCATTGATCTCAGAAATATAAATAAGAAATATTTAATATTTTTCTTTGTTTGGTTTGTTGGTGCTGAGATGTAAATATTTAAGATTTTTTGTTTGGCTAAGGGGGATCACTTTGTCAAGAGTGGAGTAAATATGTGGTTCTAGACTTCAGCTCTGTTCTCATTGCTTTTAATTCATACTTAGAATAGTTTGTATTTGTTGGCTTTCTTTTATTTTGGATTTAGGATTGAGGTTGGAAAGTGTATTTAATTGAGTTACTACCAAAGATGGGCTCTGTTATCCAGTTGCAGAAACCTAACAAAAATTGATGTTATTTCTAAACTACAATTAAATACCTAAATCTGTTAAATTAGTTTTTTTTTTTTAAAACCCAATACAAAAATCATTGTTATTGAAGTCTTAGAATGGTGGATAAACTAGCTTTTTTTTTTTCTTTTTTTTTTTCAAAATTTTACAAATCATTAAAAATAACAATATGGGACTCAAAAAATTGATCTCTATATTTTCTAAACCTAATTCGTTCATAGCTAAACCTGCAAATTTCATAAGATTTGTTATTGTTTTTGACCTCAACTCAAATAAACTTCAATTCTAAATATTCTGAAGTAATATGTTTACATATGTAGATGTTGGTCATGGGTTTTGTATGTTAGGTCATTCTTTTCGTTGGGTTTGTGTTTGAACAATTTTTAGAGAGTTCGTTTAGCTGTTATGAACGCATATTTCTATCTCTCTTTTTCATCCTTTTCTATTAATATCAGTTTGTGTTTAATATATTGTAGATTAAATAGTTTTTACTGATGTATCTTAGTCATTGGCAGCTTGGGGAAGGTTTGATATTTTGGGTCTTCTAAGATAGAAGTTCAATAGCAGTTTTGGGTAAATGGGGACAACCAGAGCTGCAATGTACATAGATTATGAATCAATCTTTTGCGGTGATGTTAACAATTACACCATTGTTCAAATGAACTCACAAAACTCCAGGTATGAACTAAAGATTTTAAGATAAATGATATGGTCTCCATGTATCTTTTAGTTTTGTTATTAATTTTTCCATTTCACTTATCTTTCAACCTTGCAGTGCCATGACTACACAATTGAAGAGCTCATCACAAAGAGCTTCAACAGCGTTGACATTGTGCTCTTTAGCAATCAGATTGGCCAGATGAATATGAAGAAAGGTGCATCATAGACGACAGTCCCTAATCTTTCTCCCTCTCTTTTCGGCAATGGAACACCGTTGTTTCATTTTTTTTTCCTTTTGGGTCTTCAATTATGGCAGATTATTATTGGAACTCCAGTGTTTGAAGAAATGCTTAAACTGAACTTTGGATTGGATGTGTGGAACCCAATTGTTTATGCACGTACAATGTTATTAACAGATTTCTTTTAAATTTTTTTTGAATTGTGATATCAATATTTCGTTAAGATTAATAATTTTTATAGATTAGTTCTTTGGAAATTTGGTTTTCTTTTTAAATATTGTGGTTTTATATAGGTATATGTATGTGGGATTGGCCTATATATGCTCAACATACATATTCATATTGGTATATTTAATTTGTGTTTGCCAATTGGGTTTGTGTATGACCTTGGGTCTTGCTGTCTAATTGTTACTCTCTCTCACAAAAGGCTAAATTCTTTCTTATGTTGAGTTATTTATTTTTGATGATTTCTAAGTTATTCTTTATGTTGGTGCTATTTATCATTTATGGGCAAGAAAGTTGGATACTTTTAACCCAATTTTGTTGGGTAAGCAATTGTGGAGATTTGAGCAGGAAAGAAATCACCTTTGGAAGTGAGTTTCTTGAATAAAGTATTGTGAAATTAAAGCTCTCTATAGTTTCTTTAAAGTGGTTTCTAAAACAATTTTGCTTTTGAGGAAATTTTCTCGATGATGGGCTATAATTATTATGTTTTTTTTTTTTTTTCCAATAACAATTTTTATAGTTGTTATTGTCGTATCAATGTTGGTGCTAAAATTGATTTTTTTACTCTTTTGTGGCTTTAACTTAGCCTCATTTGATCAAATTCTTTAGATGAAGAAGTATTAAGACAAAGAACATGAATCGACTGCAACCATAATTCTCTACCCAATTGCTTCCAAGGATATTCTCAGATTCTCTTTTAGCTGGGATTTTTTTTCACCTTAATTGCTAGAAATATTTTTTATTCATCACAAGGGATGTTACCAATAGCTTTTTTTTTTTTTTTTTTTTTGAGAAAAAGCTACCATTCACTTTATTTGCTTATAAAATTCTTAAAAGAAATCTATTTGTGAGAATCATATTCTGATGGAAATTAAAAGTGTTATTATACGACTCTTCTAAAACTATTTATTATTAATCTCTAATTAATTAATGTTATTAAAATTCTATTTCATATCTCCTCCTTATCAATAGCCAGAGTAGAATTATATCTCAAAAAAAAAAAAAATTGATTCAAGTTGGTTCTTCCAAAGAACCACAATTTTTAAAAAATATATATGTACATTTTCAGCCTAATAGTTATCGAATATCATTAAAAAAAAAACTATAATTCAATGATTTATAAATTTGATTGTGATAGTTATTTACATATTCAATATGATATTCTTAATAAGTGTTTTTTTTTAATTTATAAATTTTATGACATTAGCTAAACAAAATATTTAATCTAAATTAAGCTTAGAGAAAATTCAATTAGATTCTTGATTTTGCGTAATGTATCTTATCTAATTTTAAATTTTTGGGTCAACTTAATAATTAAGTGTAAATATCAAAAAGTCCAAATCCAATTGATGTCCAAATTTGTGTCACATGTCCAAGAGAATTATTGGATACAAAAACCCAAAAATTTAAATCCAATTAAATATTTTTTTAAATGTATGATTTAAAAAATGTGTAAGTTAATACTATGAATAATTTGAATCGTGTAATTGCGATTATTTTTAATTGTACCCGTGCATATGCACGGGTAATACACTAGTTTATATTAACTTTTGTAGTTATAAGTACGTTAGTTTTTTTAATGGTTTAATATTGGATTCCATATAGTAAGCTAGATAGCCCTAATTAAGCCAGTCCGTACCGTACTTAAGCCAAATCCATTTTCAACAAGACCCCACATGAACCAAATCTATTATCAGCCTAAAAAATGAAACAGAAAAAGGAGAAGAAGAAACGTTAAACATTATTCCAAATCTATATGTACCTCTTTTGCGAGATAAGATTAATTAAGCAATAACTTTTTTGTTTCATTTTTTTAACATTCTGACTCCAAGACTTGGTCTCTTGGGCAAGTGAGTAAAGGCTGAAAACGTGACAATCTCTACTTTGTCACAATTGTGACCGGTATAGACAATGAGTGATAAAAAAGAAAAAGAAAAAAAGAAGCTCATATAAAAATGATATATAACCATTCATAAAATATAATAAAATTATACTAATGACATGTTTAGATTGAGAGGGAGGGAAGGAAAGTAGAATTATTAGCCGAATAATAAGCTAATTTCTGGTCCACTCTACTTTAGTTCTACTCTAAAATCATTCTATTTTTCGATATCACTTTATCTCTTCTTGTTTCTAATAATGTATATGTTTATGTAAATGACTAATGCAAGTCAACCCCCCCCAACCCATCTTGTTAGTCTTATGTTATCCATAGTTTGATTAAACCAAATCAGATACCATATATATATATATATACGTTCCTAAAAATAGTTAAGTAAATCACTTTAATAGAAGCATTTTTATTTTTAATTTATCCAAAGAAACTTTTTTTTTTCTTTGGAGAATTGGAGATAAATACACTATGCTTTTATTATTTTATTTTCAGAATAAAGAAAATTGTTAATTTTGTGGTTGAAACTTAAAAGTTGGAGTTCATTATTGCATTTGTCATTTATGAAAATAATTTTTTCATTTAGCTTATATTATTATTATTATTATTATTATTATTATTATTATTATTATTATTATTATATTGACTTGAATATATTTAGGCATGTAGAGTGATTTTTATTATCTAAATTACTAAGAAGTGATTAAATTTATCTATTTCAGAGATTTAAAATAACTATGTAATATCTTTCAAAAAATAAATATTAATCTAAATACTTTCAAGAATATTGATTCTAACCAATACGATTTAAAAATGATAATTGAAAATTCACTAACTGATTGGATGAAGAAAAAAAATCATTTGACCAATTTAAAGACTAAATTAATTTAAATATTTTTTTTTTACAAAAAAAGAAAATAATAGTTGTTAAATCATGTTACATACTTTATGTATGTGTATATATATTTTTTATTCTTTGGTTTTATGTTTTTTAAATTTTTTTTAACTTGATGCCCTTGAACAAAATTTCTAGTTTCGCCACTACACTTTCCAATCTTTACCTTTTGTTTCTTTCCACTGTAATGTGTCCCATGTTGGTGCTAAGTTTTGTTTAATATAATTCCCATTAATTCTAAAATGAACCATGATTAGAAAAAGGGTGCAGTAAATTTGGGATCAAAGAGCTAATTGCTATCTAATTGAATTTGTTCTGCTTATGAATATTTTTTTTTAATTTTTAATTAGGATGCAATAACCACAACTTTTTAGATTGACATTTTGCTATAAGAATTTAGTTGGCTTTGATAAATATGTGCTTAGGTAAGAATGAGCCATGTAACTAGGGTAAGTAAATGTATATGTTTTACATGCCTTAATGTATTTGTCCTTTACGTTTTACTGTGTATGGATCTTAGTCATAACCCCTTATTATGCCTTGAATCAATGCATATGAGTTATTTTTGGTTAAAGCATAATTAATGGCCCTTATAGGTCTACCATTGTGTGTGAGTGTTTGTGTGTGTATGGGATTCTTGTAGCACACAATTCAATATAGCAAAGTTGGGGGAAATTGGGTTTTTACCCTTATTTTGCAAAAAATCTAATAATATATCCCTGTTTTGAAACTCAATTTTCTCAAAATTGAGTTTTAATGTAAAACTTGATTTTTAGAAAATCAAGTTATGCCAAATCAAACTTAAAAAAAAAAAAAAAAAAAAATTTGTGGAACTCGAGTTCATGGAATCTTGAATGGAACTCGAGTTCCATAATTTTTATTTTTTATTTTTTATTTTTTTTAAGTTTGATTGCCTATAACTTGATTTTCTACAAATCGAGTTTTGCATTGAAACTCGATTTTGAGAAAATCGAGTTTCAAAATAGGGAGACGGACCTAAATAATTTCAAAACAGGGTCATATTGTTAGATATTTTAAAAAATAAGGGCAAAAGCCCAATTTCTCCAGCAAAGTTGTAGTCATTAAAGATTTTTGTTATGGACATAGGCTGCTAGGTTGAACCAGGTAAATCTTTGTTTCCACTCTCTAAATCTTTTATTTCTTCATTACAACTGGGTCGGGATGATGTTGTGATATAGAGAGTGAATGACATATGGGGATATAGCTTGCTAAAGTGATGTTTGTCTGCTGCCTCCATTTAGCACCTTGATAATTGTCCAGCGACTCACATATGTGAATCAAACATGCAAATGAGAAGTAAAGATATAAGAGATGTGCAGGGGAGATCTGCAATAACATTTACTCTATGTCAATTAAAACATACAGCTATCAATTTTTTTTTTTTTTTTTTGACATCAAAGATTAAACATACAGCTATCAAATTATCATGTCTTTTTTTGTTTTGTTTTAAAACCATGTATACTAGTTTTAATATTTTACATTTGAGAACCTTACTTTTGTCTGATTCACAGATGTGAACTATTTAACAAATGGATAACTTGGAAACTGTAATAGATTGGATTCCTGGGATGAAAAATATCTGCTTTATGGATCTTCCAAGCTTCATTAGAACCACTGATGAGAATGACATTAGCCTTAACTACTTCATCCGCCAAACAGAGAGAGCCCCGAGAGCTTCAGCTATCATTTTAAACACATTTGACACTTTTGAACAAGATGCGTTGGATGCTTTGTCCTCAATGCTTCCTTGTATATACACTATTGGACCACTTCTACTACTTGCTGATCAGATTGAGGGTGATAATAAGTTGAAATCAATAGGTTCCAATCTATGGAAAGAACAACCGGGTTGTATTGAATGGCTCAATTCAAAAGAACCCCACTCTGTATTGTATGTAAATTTTGGCAGTATAACTATTATGACACCTAAACAACTCATTGAGTTTGCTTGGGGGTTAGCAAATAGTGAAAAACCGTTCTTATGGATTATAAGACCAGATCTTGTGGTAGGCGATTCGGCTATTCTTCCTCTTGAATTTGTTACCAAAACGAAGGATAGAGCCATATTAGCAACTTGGTGTGCTCAAGAACAAATCCTGAAGCACCAATCAATAGGAGGTTTTGTAACACATAATGGGTGGAATTCAACGCTTGAAGCTGTGTGTGGTGGAGTCACGGAGTGCCAATGATCTCTTGGCCTTTCTTTGCTGAGCAACAAACGAATTGTCGGTACTGTTGTACCGAGTGGGGCATTGGAATGGAGATTGATAATAATGTTCATAGAGATGATGTAGAGATGCTTGTGAGAGAGTTAATGGATGGTGAAAGAGGTAAAGAAATGAAGAAGAATGTAATGGATTTGAAGACCAAGGCAGAGGAGGCTACGAAATCTGGCGATTCTTCATAAAAAACATGGAGAAATTGATTACTGAAGTTCTCAAAGTTTGAAAATTTTAAAACAAATTAATAAAAAACATGTGTTCAAGTTTATAATGAACTAGCTCTCCTAGTCTCTCCTGCAATATGTGACCATGTTACATATTTGAAGAAAACCTATTTCTACTTTTGTAGTAATAAATCCACTTATGTGATTTTGCTAAATTAGTATTCTATTTCATAAGGGTGTGTATTGTGGTTTATGCTTCAAAATTATTTATTTGTTGAAATGAAATGACACAAAAGCACTTGCATTACCTTATCAAGTTTTTATTTAGCCTAAAACTTAGGTACAGCGTAGGTTGCCTAATTAAAGTCAACCATGTGTTCATATTATGTTGGGAAATTTTCAATAAAAAAAAAAAAGAAATGGAAAAATCTTTAGTGCATCAACGGATTTCTATATTTAAGACGATAATTGTGTTAGGGTCATATTTTCTATATATTGGCTTATCCTTTGACAAAACACGTTTTATTTGTAATTTGGTAGATCTGAGTTGGGTTTAATGTATCAACAATGTGTGAAGTTTACTTTAAAAGTGGTATCATTATAGACATGAAGATTGATTCAAGAAACAAGTGAAGAAAAGTTGATTCATTAAAGCTTGACACTAGCATCTATTGAGGTTTAATGAAGAAGCTCAACACAAGCTCAATCTATTAAGACTTACGATTTCAGAAATCTTAGATCTGAAATTTGGCCCATGATAACTTGGATGTTTAGGGTTTCTCTCTCTACAACCCTAGACCATATAAAAGGCTTATTTTAAAAGTCATCAAAGTTATAGACTTAATTAGAGAACTCATAAACTCTATGAGAAATTATGGTGTTTTATGTGCCTTAAAGTTTTGTAACTAAGTGCATCCTAATTTTCAATGTGCTTTAAAGTGAAGAACTTTGCAGCCAACAACAATCAATCAAGTTGCTAAAGTTAGTCATGTTTTGGGATCCGTGCATGCTAAGAAATCTACTATTAGATCAAGTCTAATTAGGTGTTGGAGTAAAGCTTCAATTGTAGGTTGGCATCTTGGGATAGGCCGGAGTAGTGGTAAGATTCCTTATATTTCACCAAATAAACTAAGTGTAGCATAAATTAAATTGACACGGTAAGATTCACATGATGGGGTTTTTTCCTTGCGAGAGTTTTTCCCCATTCGTTAACAAATCATCGTGTTAATTTAATTTTTTCTGTACTTAATTTATTTGGTGATTTGTTGGTACCTCAACGATTTGCATGTAATTTGACCTAATTAATTAACTGAGGTAATTGAATTAATTAACTAGTGTCAATCTATAACCCAACAAATTGCATTCACCTAAATGAGTTTGTTAAAGGGTTATCGGAAAATTGTCTCAGCACTCCCACAGTGATCTCTTGTCAGCTTGTAGCACTTGTGGGCATAACGTGCGTAGGGAAAGTACGTCTCGGCCGATTGGACCAAGGCGGAGAAAATAAATGAAGTTGTCACCTAGTTTTATGGCGTAGGAACCATGTATATAGTGCTCTTACGCGGAAGTCCCGATCTTACTACCAGATTATGGGTTCGGAGTTTAGGTATGGCTTGGGAAGGTATTAGGCACCTAAAACTGCCCGACCCATGAGTTGGCTTCCACTCATTGTGTCTTACGTTTTAATCTCATTAAAGGCATCCTCAATGTTAGGGACATATGGTATGCAATTGGCTAATCCTTTGACAAAATGCACTTGTAATTGGGTAGATCTAGGACGAGTTTAAGACTTCAAGAAACATATTGTTCAAGGCAAGTGTTAAAGTCATGAAGATCTGACCAAGAAACAAGTGAAGAAGAGTTGTTAATTAAATCTCGATAGAATCCTTTCTATCGAGATTTAATGTTGAAGCTTAACACAAGTTGTTTTTGTTAAGACTTACGAAATTAGAATTTCTAGATCTGATTTCCGGTCCATGCTTGTGTATTTGTATAGGGTTTCTTTTCTCACAACCCTAGACATATATAAGGCTTATTTTAAAGGTCGTTACTAGTGGATGCCAAGAGAATACAAGCAGATTGTGACCTAGTTCATTATTCTCTCTATAGAAGTTACTGCGTCTTTACGCCAAGGGTTTTGTGACTAAGGAGCTTCCTGATCTTTATTGTGGATGAAGTGATGAACTTTGCAGCCAACATCTTCTTCAAGTTGTTGGAGTTAGTCAAGTACTAGGATCCGTCAATCATTGGTTAGTCACTTACTGAGATTTGTGCATTAAACAGAAAAATTACCGTTACAATACAAGTTTAATTGGGTATTAGGGTAAGAGTTCAACTGTAGGTTGGTATTTCGGGATAGGCTATAGGGTTTGGTAATATTCCTTATATTTATAACCGCTTGTGATTGATAATAATGAATTCTTGGGAGTTGTGACCTTAAATTCACCCGGTGGGGTTTTGCCTCGGTGGTTTTCTCCATTCATAAACAAATCACCCGTGTCAAATTTATATTCCACTACATTTAGTTTAGTTGGTGATTTGTTTATGCTACCACGTTGTTGCATGTAATTTGATCTAATTAATTTGCTTGGGTAATTAATTAATTTGTAAGGGGTCAATTCATTTTAACCCAACACTTAACATTGCATTCTAAACACACACCCACATAGTTTTAAAAACCGGACCGAACCGGCCAATCTGACCTGTTTAATCAGGAACCGGCTCTTAATCCGGTCCAGTTATGTCATAAAACTGAAAATAAGCTAAAAAACGCTAAATAGTAAAAACCGGCCGGTTCAATTGGAAAATCGGGAACCGGCGCGGTTGAACCGATTACTGACCAGTTTGTCTTTTCTCACCTAAAACTACGCCGTTTAAGTGGAGGAGTCCTAAATCTAACCCTAACTGAGCTAACACTCTCATCTAAACTCACTTCTCTCACTCTCACTTCACACTTCTCTCTCAAGCCTCACGCCTCTCAACTCTCAAGACTCACCGTCGAGCAGCCTCACCGTCAAGCAACCTCACCCATTCTGCGAGTCACACCTCATGCAACACGCCTCTCAACTCTCAAGACTCACCGTCGAGTGGCCTCAACGACAAGCGGCCTCACCCACTTTGTGAGTCACGCCTCACGCAACACGCCTCTCAACTCTCAAGACTCACCGTCGAGTGGCCTCAATGTCAAGCAGCCTCACCCACTCTGCGAGTCACGCCTCACGCAGCACGCCTCATTGCCTCGCCTCTTTTCCTCACCTTTCTACCTTGCCTCTCTGCCTCCACGTACGCCGCCAAGCCCACGATCTTCTCTTCTCCCGATCGAAACTGAAAATGGTATGGTTTAAT
Source organism: Castanea sativa (assembly GCF_040712315.1). Classification (NCBI taxonomy): domain Eukaryota; kingdom Viridiplantae; phylum Streptophyta; class Magnoliopsida; order Fagales; family Fagaceae; genus Castanea; species Castanea sativa. The sequence goes on along the minus strand of NC_134019.1, from coordinate 18,084,363 downwards.
TTCATTTTTCATTTTTCATTTTTCCCTTTCTTTTTTCATTTCAATTTCCCTTTCTTTCTTTTCATTTTTCTTTTCTTTTTTCACTTAAATTTCTCATTTCCATGCTTCAATTCTCGTTTGTAGGAGAAATTTCTGGACCTTAGAGACAAATGTTGCAATTTATGGTTGTGATTATAGACCTCTGAAGTGCTGGGGTTTTTTTTTATTTTTTTTAAAATTTTTTTATTTCTTCCTCTGAAGTGCCCTGCTCTCTGTTTCTCGGCTTCATCAGGTAACATTCTTTTCTTTTGATTTTGCTTTTGATTTTGATTTTGATCATTTTCTTTTATCGGTTCTGGCTTTTTTTTTTTTTTTTTTTTTTTTTTTTTCATTTCTCTCGGCTTCATCTCAGATTCTCCATTCATGTTCTTGGCTTCATGTAATGAACTTATTTGTTATTTGCCATTTGGATGTAAATGTAATGACTATTGAACTTATTTATTTGGTTTTGTTGAAAGTTTATTATGTTAAGGATGATTGTTTTGTAATGTTATTATTTTAAATTCTTTAAAAAGATGTTATATACTTATATACTTGTATTTTTTTTTAAAAGGAAACATATTTATTACTATTGGTTTTAGACTTTTAGTATATTAAAATTTTTTTTAATTATTTATATAATTTAAATAAATAATAATTAAATTATTTATGATGTCACTGGTTCGACCATCGGTCGAACCCTTGTCCGACCTTAAAACCGGTAAACCATGCACACACACACACACATCTATGCATACAATATGGCATCTTCATCCCAAACCCTAACATACATCTATCATGATATTGCATCACATATCTTATTCAAGGTAGCAAACAAACAAACACATATCACATAGGCAAAAACATCACAAGGCTAATTCAAACATCATATTATTGAGTCCAAGGCATGGCATACATTCTTACACATTATGTTTCAGCAAAACAAGATCAAGGTTATATCACAAACAAATGCATGTTCATATGAATGCATGACTTATCTTACTTACCTTGCTGCATCACATCACCTATACATCACTGTATGATCATATAAATGCATGTTCATGGTATATCAAAGATTTATAATTGAAAGGAAACCCTAATCTAACATATGAAGAATGAAAAAAAACTTAAACAGAGAAACAAAGGATTAAGTAGCATAAAACACAGCAACACAGAAGAATATTGCATAAACATAAAAATGAAACAGAAGTAGAAAATGTTGAATTAGGGTTTTGGGCTTGAGTACACGTATGCATACATAGGGCCTACGTATGCGACCCAATTGTATGTGTACGCATACTTCGAGTATGCATACGTATACACACCCAAGAACCTTAACCTATAAAAGAAAAGCAGAGCAGAAACTTAAAATGATAAATCTAACAACCTAACATGTTTAAAAACAATAAAGCAAAGGGAACCTAAACTAAACACGCATATTATAACATAATCAAAGCAAGAAAAGCAAAGAAAACAAAAATTAAAACAAGAAAAGAAAAGAAAAAGGTTTACAACATATACCTTAAACAAAAAAGCCTCTTAGCTTGATTTTGATCGTTTCCTTTAGTCAAATCTATTCATAACCAAACAAAATTGATTAGTAAACCTCAAAACTCGAAGATCAAGACCAAAAAAGGTCCCAATCAAAAGAAAATTGACTTGAGAATGTTTTGTGAAAAAACTTTCTCTTTGATTCACTATTTCTAGTGAATCTTAGGTTTTCCCTTAGGATTTGCTCTGTGTCTTAAAAATGTACATGTATGGCTTTCTATGTTAAGAAAATAGGGGTTTGAAATGACTCCCATACGATGTGGGATTCGTTCTAAACCTCAGTTTTAATGTAGAAAAACTTGTCTATCATAGTTTCTAGAACCCTACCATACATACACATGCCTGTGTACGCGTACACATCAATGAAGTAGATACCGTACCGGTATCGGCTGGAATGTACCGTATCGATACGTATACCGGTATCGAAACGATAACGTTTCGTACCGGTTTAAATACCGGCCAATTTCGGGCAATACCGGCCGGTACCGAGTGTACCGATCGGTACAGAAAAAAGCTTTTATTTATTTATTTTAGTTTTGTAATTTTTGAATTTTTGTAAGGGCATAATGGTAACTTATTTACATTAACTTATTAGTATTATTTGTTTTCTTAGTATGCAATGAACAATTTAGCTTTCTATTTTTTATATTGTGTTTTTATTTTTTTAATTGATGCTAAAGTCTAAAACTATGAATAATTTGTTCTGAATTGAGGTAATTTTTTATGATAAACTTTTATATTTATTATAATATTAGTGAAATATTATATGCTTATAAACATGGTTCTAGAGATTTTGTGTATGATAGCGGTAAACCCGACACTGTACACCGATATTCAATGGTACTTGAAATATATCGTACCGCTGGCCAAACCGGTACAACTTCCGGTACGGTATTGACTTCCTTGGTACACATGCATAAAGTTTACGTACGCATACACGTGTCTGCATATGCATGCCTAAGGGTTTTCGTGACCTTCTTTTCCAAAAATAGATTTATTTAGCTCATAAAAAACTTTCCTCAAGTCAAATCAAGTCTGATCGAACCCTAAACCAACCTTAAGCTTTAGAGTTTTACAATCATTGGGGAATGGGGGCCTGAGTCATAAAGGAGTACAAAATGCGGTGTCTGCAGCACCATGAGGGGCTTTTATTAAGATCCAACAAAGAAGAAAGGATAAAGGCAAAAATGCAAAACTGACCCTCTAACTTTCAGTCTTTTTCATTTCAGTCCTCTAACTTTCAATTTTGTCATTTCAGTCCTCTGACTTTCAGTTTTGTCATTTCAGTCCTCTAACTTTCAATTGTTGTCAATTTGGTACTCCGTTAAACCTCAATTATGTCCTCCCGTTGATTGAGCCAAAACGACGTCGTTTTGGCTTCTTATTTTTTAAATAAATTTCAGATTTAAAAGAAAATTAAAAAAAAAACTAATATTAAAAAAAGAAAAAAAAAACATTTACTCGATCAAAAGACTCAAAACTGAGAATCATTCCACACCCAAATCCAAAATTTTGATATCAGTGGGACCTTCAACACCCGAAATTTCTATAACTAGCTCGATATCCCTTTCAGCCTCACCTCCATCTCCTTCCTCCAAACCCTTGTCCTTGAGTTCGAGCTCCCCGTCCTCTTGTACGACCACCGGAACTTCTCCGATTCCGTGTCCGACTTGCCTATCACCCTGAGTCAACTCTGTGCTGGACTCGCCGTTGCCGTCGTCGACGTCGATGGCCAAGTGCATGGGATACAGTTCCTGTACGCCCCTGACGCCTTCAACGCCATGTCCTTAAGTTGTGAAAACAAAGAAAATGACGGAATTGCCCCTTGCAATTAGAGCCAGTTACAAAAATTTCCTAGTGTTAAGCACTTTTATACAGTGCTTGAGAACTGAGAAGTGAGGGATTTGATAGCTTGAGTTTGGGTGCCGGGAGATCATGTAACATTTAAAGAGTCAAATGATATTTTTAATGAGTCATGTGACTTGTTTAAATAATATACATAAATAATCTTATAAATTGCCACGTGATAAATTGAAGGAAATAGTTTCAAATCGGATTGGAGGTTACATTTTTTTTTCATACCCACTTAAAGTTCGTAACAATTCAACAACAGGTCCAGCCCAGAACAATCCAACAACAAATCCAACAACTCAATTCTCCTGTAGCTACAAACGGCCATTTGGCTCTCCTCTAAATCTCTTTAATTTCTACAAAACCAACCAAAACTATAAATGGGCATTCGTTTTTATATCGTTCTAATCAAAATTTCAGTTCTTTCATCTCCAATATTAGTATTTGTAAGGTTTTTTCATTAGGTACGTATTCGCTTTGTGCCATTTTAAGGAGTTCTAAGATAAATGGAGACGGGGTTTTGAAGGTTTGGGGTATTGTGACCATATTAAGGAGTTGGCAGCGTGCTTAGCGTCACAGCGTTGTGGGACAGTGCTTCTTGTGGCTTCGGGTTGCTACGTTGCGGGTCCCATGCATATATAACTTAAGAATCATCAACCAGCCACGACATCGTCACCTTGGTCGTTGCGGCGTCTCAATTATGGTTGTAAAGAGATATGAAAACACCCAAAACGTGTTCTTTTTAAACATTGCACGGTGGTTTTTTAGAACAATTTTTTAAGTTGTGTTTTTAAAAGAACCCAACCAAACAAGAGCTTGGCCTATTTGGTTTGTTCTCAACACTCAAAATATTACATAAATTTCATTAAGTTATTTACAAGAGCGTTCTCTCCACACACACACAAAAAAGTGAAGTGAAAATAGGCCTGGGTTGTTTTAGAGAACTGTTCTCCACAATAAAAAATTGAAAACAATTTTTTGTGATAGAATTTTAACTTATAATATCCGCTCTATAATGATTACTTTATATCATCATGCTAAAATACTAATTAATTTTTGGTATAGTTCCAAATTTCTTATTCGATGATAAAAGATTCATTTATGCTACTAAAACCAACTAAAAAGCAGTTTTCTAAAAGCATGTTCAAAATACTCATCAAACAATTGCTACTTGTTAGTATTAATTTATGGGATCCACCACTTTTTGTTTTTAAGTTGGTGATTAGGATGTGCGTTAGATCCGTTAAAATGTGAAACGTGACAATTTCAGACATGTCCAAATCCCAACAGGTGCAGTGTATAAGAGTACTAGATCCAAGCCAATTCGATCAGAATGAACAGGCACAAAATTTGTCTTAGTGTCTTTCACTTTTTTGTTTTTAAATCAAGTAAATATGGCTACCAAAGCAGATGTTATCTATTATTGGATAATTAAGACTCTAGCTAAAATTCAGTTTTGCTAATGGATTGCTTATCTAATTTGGGTTATATTGTTAGACTTATTAAGCATATTTTAACTGAAATGGCATTTTGTCTACTCCATTGGTAGTACGCTCTCTGGCTCCATCTCTGACTCTATCATCAATGGTCTACCTCGAGGGCTGCCAATAACTTAAACTCTCTTATTTAAGCTTATGGTTGTCAATTACTTTGCATCAGGTAATTGACAACCATAAGCTTCCATTTTCATATAGCTTTACTTTGTCTCAACTCGCTTGTAATTTCCAATAACGTCTAGGTCATGATATGTTGCATACTTTTGTCCCTGCCATAATCTGTAAATAAACTTAAAAACATGAAAGGAAGTTGAGTTTGTTTTCACCACATTTAAAAATTGTTTAGAGGATTTTCATGACTTTATTTAATGAAAAATGGTCAGGGGCCGCGCTACACATCAAATATATATATATATATATATATATATATATATATATATATATATATATATATATATATGAATGAGTGTGGTTATGTGCGTTAATAATTAATACAAAATTAATGAGTTTAGTTTAGTCATTTAGTTTAAAATATTTTTATAAAAAAATAACAAATAGATAATAACAATTGCATAAAAATAAAAATTTTAGATAAACTTAACAAAATAAAATAGTCATAGGCTCATAGCTACCCACATTGGCAATAGATACTCACAATGAATTATCATATAGCAATTCAAAATTTGAGAGTTTGTAGAAGAAAATTGTAAAACTTCATGTATTAATTTTTATTTGTTGATAATTCGATATATTAAAGTTATTTTTTTATTAAAATTTTTTAATGATTCCCTAAACAAAATTTTTGAAGCCACCACTGAAAATGGTAGATGATTATCGTTTTGAAATTTGAAAGCAAACAGCTAAGTGGCTAACTGCTGATTGAAGTTGCATCACTTCAATGTATACATCTCTGATTCCTTCCTCTCTCTTTTTTTTTTTGGAACAAAAACTTTCTTCAAACCAGAAGAAACTATGAACAACCAGCTTCCTAGCTACATCTCTGATTAACCTTTAGGCAATACATAAGAAATTGTTTATCACCGCCCAGCAGCCTAGCTAGTGCATATTCAAGTCATGGTATTCTCATACTATAAATCTTGACAAGTTTTTATTTTATATTAATAATTCGAAAATTTAAGAATAAAAATTGAAACCTTAGACGTCTATATTAAAAACACTAATTAAGAAAATAACAATTGAATTACAAATTTATTGGCATCTTGATAGAACTTTACATACGGTTATATCAATGACATTTTGTAACTAATTTCGAAAGATATTCAATAGTTTAATGTATTATACCAGAGATGAGAAAATGAAAAATGATAGCCTAAACACATTTCATAGAACTGGGTACTCTAATTTTTTCGTTATATGTGTACCATTCATCGTAAGACTATTTATAGAGAATCTACATTACTCTTGAGATTCAGATTCCTAGGAATGTAATTTCTAGAAATAACATTCCTAGGAATGTAGCTATTCCTATGTTTGGCTTCATTGGAAATGTGAAATGATAATATTTGATTTATTTTCAGGATTCTTAAATGAATTATTTATTTTTTCCATTATATTCTTAGATTTGAACGTAAATTACCAAGTCCTTTAAAAAAATCTTCTTCTAAATAAATAATGAAAAACCAAATATAAACTATTAATTTTGACAAATTCATTAAAATTATAGTCTAACATAACTATTTAAATTCTTAAATGTTTTTATTCTTAATAATAATTTTTAAAAGAGTTTAATTCATAACAAAACAACCTGACAACTTTTTTTTCCACACGTGAAACCTAAATAAAACTTTGCTAAAGAATATATCAACATAGTTATTTATCCTGTTTATAATATTTTGGTGGGAAAAGATAAAAACAACGGAAAAGATACTGATGATTTTTTTTTTAATCTTAATTGCTTAAATGATAAGGAAATGGTTAAAATTGTCAATTTATAAAAAATATAATTTTCTTTAAGCTTGGGAATGTGAATTCCCGCCTCATTTAAAGGGAATCCATATTTCCACTGAGAGGGGTTTAAGGAGGGAATCCAGATTCTCTTGGTATCTGATTTCCTAGCGTGATTTGCAACCAAACATGAGAATCTTTAAACATTCTTAAAAATCTTAAAATATTACCCCGTACTAAACGCCACGTATACGCAATCTCACACATACATATGAATGGAGACAAAAAACTGTCAATATTAATGTGACATCACATCAATAATGTAATTATTCCATATTCATTAAAATACTTTATCTTCAATGTGATCCGATGTATGGTTGAATAAAGAAACGTGGTTATATGCCATTTGCTTTAAATTTGAAGTTATTTGAACACTACAATCCCATATTGGCTGTCAACCAATTTGGCAATTCACAAGATCTATTATTCACGGCTTGATATTTTGAAAAAGTAGAAGATTTCATATTTTTACTGTTTATATGTATAGATTTGTTTAAATAGTTTTAATCTGCGAGCAATCTCACCAATGCATAAAATTAAAGTAGAAGTAGACTATCAATATCGCATAACCTTATCCTGATTCATCTTTTTATTCACTATAATATTTCTCCTAGTTTGACAGCATGATTTCATCTTTTCAAGGGTCCGAGCATAAACAAACAATTTTCATTATCTAGTAATGAAAATTATACAATGATTCAAGGTTCATTTATTTCATGAATACCCTACCTAGTTGTAGCAAAATATAAATAAAGTTAATAATACCCCTTCAAAAAAAATTTAAAAAAATAAAGTTAATAATGTGCACAGTAATTGTTTCATGATACACACATCAAGTTAATAATCTATCAAGGTGTACTACTAAATTCCATAGCAAATTACTCTAAATTCTCTTACATAAATGAAGTACTTTTACATAAATGCTGGGAAAATGAAAAGACTGAAAACAATTGATATAGTGAGTCGTTTCAAGAAACATAAGATGTCACAAGGGGTTTTTTTGAATTCACAAAAAGTGCACTAAAATACACCAGGGGGAAAAAAGCATATACATGTCTGGATTTTTTTAATTTAAAAAAATCTGAATGCATAGGGGAATATAACCACTATTTATAATAATATTAAGAAAAATTTTCAAGGTCATATAAAAGTAAGATTTTTTTTTCTTTAATAATTCGATGATTACAATGGGGGAGGGATAGATTGAAACTTGGATGTTTCTGTTAGAAATTCAAAGACGTTCTAATCAGTTGACCTACAAGATTCTTGATGATAAAAGGCAATAATTGAAAATTAGAAAATGAGTAAATGAGTAAATTTGCCGCATAAGCAACAATATATAAAAATATTGAACAAAATATTTTATTTAACCAAATCACACAATTGGATTTTATTGAAGCAAAACAGATTTTACTATAAATATTTAGAATGATCATAGGTAATAGATGAGAGCAAGAGCCAGTTCATTAAAAACTTAGGAATGAATTGTTTGTTTGGTTCAAACATTTCTAGCTAGGAGAACTTCTGCAATCAATTTGTCCAAGTTCTGATAAGAAGTTCCACCAGGTCTGGTAGCTACCTCTGCCTTTGTCTTCCACTCTAGTACTTTCTTCATTTCACTACCTTTTTTGCCATCCATTAACTCTCTAACAAGGTTCTCCACTTCATCTCTTTGAACATTATTATCTATCTCCATCCCGATGCCCCCACACAGTAAAACAATATATACAGTTGATTTGTTGCTCTGCAAAGAAGGGCCAAGATATTATTGGCACTCCATTACACACACTTTCAAGTATTGAATTCCACCCATTATGAGTCAAAAATCCCCCAATTGATGGGTGCTTTAGGATTTGTTCTTGAGGACACCAATTTGCTAACATGCCTCTATTTTTAGTTTTAGTAAAAAATTCAGGGGGAACAATAGCTATATGACCTACCACAAGATCAGGCCTTATAATCCATAAGAAGGGTTTTTCACTGTTTGCTAAACCCCAAGCAAATTCTATGAGCTGTTGAGGTGTTCTAACAGTTATACTACCAAAATTTACATAAACTACAGAGTTGGGTTCTTTTGAATTTAGCCATTCCAGACATCCTGGTTCTTCTTTCCATAGATTGGAATTTATTGATTTCAAATTTTCATCCTCAATCTAATCAGCAAGCAATGAAAGTGGTCCAATGGTGTATAAACGGGAAAGCATGGAGGATAAAGCATCCAACACGTCCTGTTCAAAGGAGTTGAATGTATTCAAAATGATTGCTGAAGCTCTAAGAGTCCTCTTGGTTTCATGGAGGACGAACTTGAGTACGATATCGTTCTCATCTGTAGTTCTTCTGAAATTCGGAAGATCCTTAAGACGAATATTCTTCATTCCTGATATCCAATCTATTTTTGTTTCCAAGTATCCATTTATTAGATAGCTTGCATCTGTGAATAACACAAAAATAGCATTTGTGAATAGCCTACTTGAATGTTAAAATATTAAAAAACTAGTACGTAAGTTTCCAAAATAATAATAATAATAATTTGGTAAAAAAAATTTATACTCAATTCAAGTCAAAGTAGAGTGTGAAAAAAAAAAAATAAATAAATAAAACTAGGTCTACAAGACTCGGTTTCTCTGTGCCCATGAAATCTCAACACAACAGGTCACTATTAATAATATATTATATTTTCATTCAGCGTATAAATCTCATTTTTATATTATATTTTTAATTTTCAGCAAAATAAATGGTATTTACTCCCACCGGTACTTGACATAGGGCAAAAGCTATTGTAGATCTCCCATTGACATCTCCTGTGTATAGGTTTATACTTTATACTTCTCATTTGTCAGTTTGTTTTTTATTTAAAATTAACATATATAATGGTTGGATGATACCTTTGAGTGGTATTAAACCTCGTTCAACTAGATGGCGAAAATGCATATAGCTCAAGAAGCCGCACGAGCTAGGTGTCCAGAATTGGACATCTGGAATTCCAAACTTGTCAGCAGCATCAAGAGTGAAGGACATACAACCATCAGAGATAATACAAGTCACAGGCGGCACGTTCGAAGACGAAGTGTCGTTGAGTTTGGAAAGGAGGTTGCAAAATGGGACTAGGCAATTCTTTGAGGTGGAGTCGCAAAGCGAGACAACGTCTTGGCTGACATCTGCGTCTGATGGTGGGAGGCCATCAGGAATGGCTTCGAAGTGAAAGTCTGCCAATCCATCAAGGGAGTTGGGGCCTCTGGACCTAAGCAAGCGTTTGCAGTTGTACTCAGTGTGTACAAAAGTGACGTGAAAGCCTTTATGGTGGAGGAGTTTTGCTAGCTTGAGCATTGGAGTAATGTGACCTTGTAGTGGGACTGGGACACAAACAACATGAGGTCTAGTAGCTGTAGCTCCCGTTATGGAACCCATCTTTCTCTCTCTCCGAAATACCCACACAAAAACAGAAAATATGTAGGACAGTTCAGAGATATCAAAGGTCATTCCCGCCCTTTCCTTTTATAGACTTACTGCCAAACAAAACAGAGCTTTTACTAAGTATTTTTATCTTTTTCATGGGAAACTACTGTTTGACAATGAACTTTCACACTTACCTCTACCCAGCTAGGTGGCTGGACCATCTCATTAAAAAAAAAAAGGTTCAAAATTTCAATTCCATTTATGAATTATGACCTGTACTCAGCAACCTCATTAAAAACACCATGCCCCACGTCCTAATTAATATTGCTACTACCCTGATCTTCCTCTGTCTATGTCTCTCTTAAGGATGGCATGTTTTGAGTTCAATGGCGATCACATGGCTTTTTATTTGTCGCCTTTTTATACCTGAAAAAGAAACGACAATAATGGTTGCTGGAGTATTTATTTAGTCATTAGTGCTGGTCAGGGCCCCAATCAGCCGTGGTCAAGGCTTTAGACTCAAGCCAGCTTTTATATATATATATATATATATATATATATATATATATATATATATATATATATATATATATATTTTGCTAACCCAAGCCAGTTTATATATATGTGGCTGTAAATGATTGAGTTAAATATATAGTGTACAAAATGTTTAACTTTTAATTGTTTATTTTTATCATCGCACACTCTTGGTGCAATGGTCATTCCACAAGTACAAGTGCTTGTGAAGTGTGGAGGGCAAGAGCCGGAGTTCACGTATCTAGGAGGAAGTTTCACACACATAAACACTTAAATTAGGCTAGAGTAGAATTCTATCTTGTATAATAATAAAAAATTGTTTATTTTTTGTATTTTAAAATAATACATTAAATATGAATTTATTAATTGATTAGTAAATAATAGTTCTCTAAAAACGTAATTTTGAATGCATGTCAGAAAGAATGAGAACTTATAATCTAACAGTGGAATTTTTGTAATATTAATCGAATAAAATGTTGTCGAGAGATGAATATTTGAACGTCAATATTCAATGGAACTGTTAGGTTCATATTTTTATGTAATTGACATGTCCAATGACAAAACACATTTTACTTGTATTTGGATAAATTTAAATAGGGTCAAGATGATCATTACAAGTGGTTACATTGAAAACATGAAGATTACTTAAGAATTACTTAAGAAAAGCTTAATCAGCAAGTCACAATACCTCCTTAATGCTTGTCGATCTATCGAGATTTACTGAAACTCGAAACCTATCTCGATGCCTCTCGATCTATCGAGCTTACAGGATTTCTAATACAGACTGCAACATTTTAATTCTATTGGCTATTTGTTTATGGGTTTGTACAATCCTTATTGGGCTAGGAAAGTCCAACGTTTGTATAAACCTAATTGGAATAGAAGAGCTCATTAAAAAGGTCCATAAGGAGGAGGAGAAAGAAAACCTTAACCCTAGGATAAGGTTTTCTTTTTGAAATCTTAGCTCCTACAAAAAAAAAAAAAAAAAAAAAAAAAAGATATTAATCCACCTTTTGTACGATTTTGGGTTCTGTAGCCAAGCAAAGTCTCCAGCATCAACATTATCTTATTGGTGTTTTTATATAAAGCTCTTACAAATCAACTACAACAATCAATGAGTTGCTTTGGAGTTAATCACGTATTGGAATTTGTGTAAAGGAGCTAGTCACAAATTGGAGATTTGTGTAAAGCAAAGACGTCTGCTACAAGATCAAGTTCAATTGGGTATTGAAGCAAAGATTCAATTGTAGGTTAGTATTTTGGGATAAGCTAAGAGTAGTGGTAAGATTTCTAATACTTGTAACTGCTTGATTATTGATTAGTGGATTCTTGGAGTGGTGACCTTAAATTCACCCAGTGGAGGTTTTGTCTTGCGAGAGATTTTCCTTATTTGCCAACAAATCACCGTGTTAATTTATTTTCTACTACATTTAGTTTATTTGGTGATTTGTTGGTGCCTCCATGATTTGCATGTAATTTTATCAAACTAATTAACTTAGATAATTGAATTAATTAACCAGGGTCAATCTATTTTAACCCAACAAGAACCATGCTTTGAGCCTAGTGGTGTTGATCTGCTTGCTATTTCTGCCCCAAACATCGCATTTCTAGTTGCAATTTCAGTATATTTTTGCTATTATTTATCGGCCCCATTGCACTTTTTGGTACTATTAATGGGTGCTACTGTACTATTCAGCTAACTTTTACTTTTATCTACAGTAATTTTAACAAAAAAATTTCAGTTTCAGCTAAATAAGTTGTTTCTAAACGAACACTTAGTAAAACTCAATTTTATTAAATTAAATTCACTTTTTGAAAAATTCCAACGTAACTCGATATCTTGGATATTGATTTCTATTCATGACAAAAAAATGTCCAGTGAAATTCAATATATCGAGTTATACTAAAAACAAAATTCGTATGGAAACTCAATTTTGACAAAATCAAGTTCCACGTGGATTTATTCATATTATTTTTTTAAATGAGAAAAGTCATGTCAACTTAGTCCACCATGGTAGAATTTAGCCATAACTCGAAAATCTTGAAATCGAGTTATATGCATAATTCGATTTTCAAAAAATTGAGTTTAAAAATAAGGACGTATTTCTGAATAGTTTGAAAAGATAAACAAATTGCTGCATTGTTTACTAATTAGGGACAAATGCCCATTTTCTCTCATAAAACACCATATATATATATATATATATATATATAGTACTGATTTAACCAAAATATACATTATTGAAATTTATTGCAATAAAAAGGGACTAGATTTTATATAAATATTTATGATGATTAGATGTAGCAGATGAGACCGAGAGTACAAGTTTATTGAAAACTAGAAAGTCTTCTTCGTTTGGTTCAAACATTTCCAGCTAAGAGAACTTCAGAAATCAATTTGTCCATGTTTTGGTAAGAAGAACCGCTAGGTTTGGTAGCATCCTCTGCCTTTATCTTCCACTCCATTGCCTTCTTCTTCAATTCTATTCCTTTCTCACCATCCATTAATTCTCTAACAAGTTTCTCTACTTCATCTCTTTGAACATTATTATCTATCTCCATTCCAATGCCCCACTCAACACAACAATATCGACAATTTGTCAGTTGCTCAGCAAAAAAAGGCCAAGAGATCATTGGAACTCCACAACACACACTCTCAAGTGTTGAATTCCACCCGCTATGTGTTAAAAAACACCCTATTGACGGGTGCTTTAGGATTTGTTCTTGATGACACCAACTTGCTAACATGCCTCTATCTTTTGTTTTGGTAACAAATTCAGAAGGAACAATAGCTGAATTACCTCCCACAAGATCAGACCTTATAATCCACAAGAAGGGTTTTTCACTATTGGCTAACCCCCAAGCAAACTCAATGAGTTGGTGAGGTGTCATAATAGTTATACTACCATAATTTACATATACTACCGAGTTGGGTTCTTTTGAATTTAACCATTCCACACAGCCCGATTCTTCTTTCCATAGATTGGAACCTATTGATTTCAAGTTATCATCCTTAATTTGATCAGCCAGCAACATAAGTGGTCCAATGGTGTATATGCGAGGAAGCATGGAAGATAGAGCATCTAACACTTCTTGTTCAAAGGAATCAAATGTGTTCAAAATGACAGCTGAGGCTCTTGGAACTCTCTCACTTTCGCGGATTTTGAAGTTGAGCATGATGTCATTCTCATCTGTAGTTCTAATAAAACTTGGAAGATCCTTAAGACGAATATTTTTCATCCCGGGAATCCAATCGATTGTAGTTTCTAAGTATCCATTTGTTAGATAGTCTGCATCTGTAAATCACACCGAAGTAGGGTTGATCTTTATGAATAGCCTACTCCACTGTAGTACTAAAATCTAGCATTCAATTAAAAAAAAAACAATAATAGAAAAGGAAAGAATTTTTTTTGATAGTTTGATGGCTATTATAAGTGTAATTGACATACATAACATATTATTGCATCTCCCATGCACATCTATTATTATATAGACTTTTAATTTTTTTTGTTTGGCTTTTTATTTTTATATTTTTCATTTGAGATAAAAATTCTCCTCTAGCTTAATCTTTTGCTCCACTCCCTCTATTCTACTTCATCTTCATGCTCCACAAATCAAATCTGCCACCTATCCACTTATTCCTAATTATGAGTTAACAGTGTCAAATATGATAAGAGTAATGCTTTTATTTTTTATTTTTTTTATTTGATGGGAAGTAATGCTTTCTTTTTATAAATGATAAGAGTAATGCTTTAGCCAACTATTTAAAAAACCGTGTACATTTTATTTAAAAACTTGTTTATGATTTAAGAAAACTTAAAAGACCCAAACTAACTCTCCACTTTCACCGCCGCTCAGATTCAAATTTAACAACTTGATTATAATTCTTAAAAATCTTAACTCCAAAACTGAAAAATCCATTTGTATTTCTTCGGTGACCCGTGGATTTTACAAACCCAGTTGTATTTTCTCCATAGACCCATATGGGTTTTAGAGAGTCTAGACTATTTTACAAACTCATATTTTACAGATTTTACAAACTCAGGTGTGCAAAATTCAAAATCCATTTGTATTTCTCTAGAGAGAAGACTTCCAATTATAATTGTCATGCTGTCAAAGTAGTTAAGAGAAAAATCCTGTTGTATTTGTCTTCTCTTTTGTGTAAAAAAAGAAAAATTTTCAACTACTATTCAGCAACATGATAGGTGGAGCCGTGGAGGTCTCCTCCGTAGGCATAGTCATACCGGTTGAGAGAGTGGAGGAGGGAGAGGAGATGGACAGTTTGTGCAAAGTTTTTATTTTTCAGATTTAATTCTTTTTAAATAAGTTTTTAAAAATATCATTAGGTTTATTTTAATTATATGACGTGTACTTCAGTAATTTAATAGCTTATGTGGACCATACCACACTAATAATTTTCAAAACGTTTGTAAACTAGTTTGCCTTTCGTTTGTCTCACATCATCTTATACTATAGACTACAGTATAATCAATGCATATATATAACACAATTAAAAATAATTACAATTACACACACATATATATATACATATATATATATATATATATATACACACTAAACTCATTATACACAATTTGTGTGTGCAATAAGCCTTTTTTATTTTTTATTTTGAATTTAGTGAAATAATATTTATTAGTAAAATAAAAATAGTGTTCTAATTTTTAAAATCTTGATAAAAGTTTGAAAACCTAAAATTTAATAATTTAAAAAAAATAGTAAATTACTATTTTAATCAGCTTGTGTTTTTTAATTGAAAATTATTTAACTAAAAGATATAAGAATTTTAGAAAATTTAAAGATGTGTGTGAGAAAATTTAATAGTATAGAATATAGATACATGAATTTTACCTTCTACTTTTATTTCGTTGTTTTTTATTATATACACACGAGTTTACTTTTTATTTTTATTTATTAGATTTTTGATGATTTATTTATTTTATACTTTTCTCCCTGAGCACTTTATTAACTTATTTAGGAAAAAATATTAAATAAGACATATGACACAAATTTAGACAATAATTAAAATTTAGTTCAAAATCTAGTTGCAATTTCTTAAGAGCATTGATTTTAATTATATATATATATATATAGATGATGTCAAAGGTCCGGTAACTTATTTGGCACATTTTCATGCATAAAATGCTTGAGAGTTTTGAAAAAAAATATTCGAGATACAGAATTAATACTATATTTTAACGGTCTAAAAAAAAACTTTTATAATAATACATAATAAGGGAAATGATCTCTATTAAAATCTCTTAATTACCTTTTTTTTTTTTTTTTCCTTTCAAAAGGGAGATTCACTTTTAAAAAAATCGAATCATCTTTAAAAAAAACATAAAATAAAATAAAATAGAATGAATTTGAAGATTTAAATTATACCTTTGAGGGGTACTAAACCTCGTTCAACTAGATGGCCATAATGCATATAGCTCAAGAAACCGCAAGCACTAGGTGTCCAGAAAAGCACACATGGAATTCCGAACTTGTCAGCAGCATCAAGAGTGAAGGACATACAACCATCAGAGACAATAGAGGTAATAGGAGGCACATTCAAAGACGAAGTGTCGTTGAGTTTAGAAATGAGGTTGCAAAGTGGGAGTAGGCAAGTCTTTATGGTGGATTTAACAAGAGAGGGAATATCTTGGCTGACATCTGCGTCTGATGGTGGGAGGCCATCGGGAATGGTTTCGAAGTGAAAGTCCGGCAAGCCATTAAGGGAGTTAGGGCCTCTAGACCTGAGTAAGCGATTGTGGTTGTACTCTGTGTTTACAAAAGTTATGTGAAACCCTTTGTGGTGGAGGAGTTTGGCTAGCTTTAGCATTGGAGTTATGTGGCCTTGAAGTGGAGCTGGGACGCAAACTACATGAGGCTTAGTAGCTGCTCTAATGGAACTCATCTCTTTCAATCTCAATTCTCAAACACGCACAAATTGATATGGATGGTTTGGAAAAAGGGTCATTCCTGGTGTTTATACACTGTCAAGTCATGTCTCTCTCTTCTTTTCTTTTTTTGTTAAAGTTTTGCTTTCCGAACAAATGGGACCATCTGTGGGTATTGAAGACGATTCGTCTCGAGATTTTTTTTATTTTAGATATCAGATATGAATGCTCCGACAACCCATTTTTGTCTGGCTTCCAACTTTGTTATGTGTGTCAAAAGAATCCTGCCCAAAGCTGTGGACAGTAATCAAAGTTTTTTATGCCTATATTATACAGGAAACTGTAGTGCAGTACATGGGTCGCTTTCTCAAAGGGTTATATTTTCCAATAAAATTTTCAAATTTTTTTTTGAATTTATTTATTTTATTATATTTATTAATGTTATGAATATTGTTTCAATTGAATTTAATTTGCTAATTAAAATGAAATATTTTGGTATCGTTAATTTTAGGTACAGTTTTGGAAACCGTTTTGAAATTACTAATAAAATATATATTTGTATATTATTATTACTATTATATAAAATAATAAATTTAATATAATTTTTTATTTAAAAAAGTGGGATTATCATTAAAAAAACTTTTATTTACGATTTAAAAAAAAAAAAAAAAACTCACTTGTAATTGTACACAAATGAGCTTCCAAGTATCTTCCTATTGACTACTTTTTCAATTTTTCCCATTTTCTAACCCACCCACGTGACTGGTGTTACTTTCTATTGACTACTTTTCAGTTTTGTGTCAGTTAAGCGTAGAAATTTTTACTTTTTTCTGACACAATTTTTTGTGTCTTTTTTTCAAATTAATTTTTGAGTTTTGTAAGTTCTTTTTTGACTTTTTCAGATTTTTTTTTTCCATTTAAGCAGCACCAAGGTGCTAGTTAACATTCTCCTTTCCCATTTCCCAACCCACCCACGTGACTAGTCACAACACTATTAGCTGCTCAAACGCTACTTCTTTCATTATTGCTACTTTTTCTTCATCATTTTACCTTCTGAGCTATTTTCTCCTCTTCTCATCTTCTTCTCCCTTTTTGTTTTGCAAGTCACACCATTTTTGCTTCATCTTGCTCTTCAATTTTATTATCAACTTCTCTGTCACAGTTGAGAGGGTCAAATAGTGAGAGATGATAGAGAGACAAGGAGCTACAAGTGTGAAAATGAGATATAGATGCTATGAAGCACGGGTGTGTTTTCAGATTCGGATGCGGGTGCAGGATTCGGCAATTTTTAAAAAAGTAGGGTGCAAGTGCGGCAGGATGTGGCGATTAAAAAATTATTAAAAATATTTTTATTTATATTTTATATATATTGATAAACATAAATTATAAAATTATGTTTTGAAAATACAATTTTATGATTTTACAATTATAATTAAAATTATATTTTTAAAATACAATTTCACAAATATATGCAAAATTGTGTGTAACTAATTATATACAATAATAATTAATCTATATTAAAATCTGAATTATAGGACACAACTTAAGTTTTATTGGTGCACTAAACTAAATAAAGCCATTGGGATTCTACACTTCTTCCAACACACCACATCAATGAATGCCGGACCCACTCTCCTCAAAAGTCACCTCCACTCCACATCAGTGACATCACTCTCCTCTCGTCTTTCCAAAAAAATTAAAACAAAAAAAGGGAAATCTTCCACACTCTCCTCTCCACATCAGAAGAGATTTCATTTGTCCTCGTCTACTGTTCTACATCGGCGGCGGCGACGAGACTAAGATTCTCATTCTCGCCGTCGATCTCAACTCCTTCATTTCCAAACTCTCTGCTTTCTGTGTAGGCGGCGTCGATTCCAACTTGTCGTTCAAGTACCAGCTCTCGACGAAGACCTCGATGCTTTGATCTCGGCCGATTCGGCCCGAATTGGCGCGAGTCTGCGCCGCGTCAGCACGATTTGTGAAACGAAAAAAGAAAAAAGAAAAAAAATGGACGCAGCACCGATGCGCAGGCAGCCGCGTTCCTCACGCGTCGCCACGTCAGGCCGTGTCGGACACGGGTGTGGTGGCCGTTTTGCCGCACTCGTGCTTCATAGTGTAGATGAGAGAATGAGAAGGATTTTTGGTGATCTAGAAAAAAAGATGCTGATCAAGTTCAGAAAGGAAAAATAAGAAGACAAAATTTATACCGGCCGAAAAATGAATTTCGACAATCTTACCAAAAAAAAATTTTTTGACCGAAATTGGCCGGAATTGACCAGATCGCTCAGAATGGGCCGAAATGAGGCGAAATTTAATTCGAGGTGGAATGGAGGGTATTACCATTCTATTTTACACACCAGTATGAGATATTCCGGCCGTTTTGGCTGGAACGGAACGGAATCCATAACATTGGTATTTATAACTTTAAAACTTCATTCTATTAAACGGAAGCATACGTTTGGTTGAAGAAATTGAAAAATGGAAGGATAAAAAATAGAAAAATGATAAAAAAAAAAATAGAGAAGATAAAAGAGATTTTAGTTCCTTTATTTGTGAGAAAAATTAAGAGATGAAAAATGTAATTTATATAAATTTTTTCACATTTATTAAATAAAGAAAGTAATAAATCATATTTTTATATATAAAAAAAAGGTCACAGTTGTTTGGAAATTGAACGTTGCACAATTCCTAAAAAAAAGCCTTTGCACAGTGATGATGCCGAAAATATCACCAGTGAGTTGCAAGCGCTCCTCAGACGAAAGCAATACCTGCAAAAAGAAAACAAAGGACCTAGAAGAGAGCACCGGTGTGGTGTCGGCTGAATACCCTCCAAAGGTCAAGTTAGAATCTTGTTCCTTTAACCCTAGAGTGCCAGAGTTAAGAATATTGTGCGTACCTTCGTACATAGGGTTTCTAGGGTATTTATATTGAGTAGAATTACCTTTCTTTTTGGATACAACTTCCTTCTCAAGTTCCTTTCCATATATGAGTCTTCCCAAACGTGTGTCGCAAGAAGTCCAAGTATGCACGTTTGCGTGGGGATAAAGCAAAAGCTCATCTGAAATATATCAAACGACATGCCACGTGGAATCCACACTTAGTTTATGTAAGACGGATATTAAGCAATACTTAACCGTCATAGCCGAGTTCACTTACGGCGTCTATCCGTCCTCATCATCTCCGTCCATTTACTATTTTTATCCCCTTCAGTTGCCCCCTTCAGTCCTTGGATCCGTCCTTATAACCTGACGGATCCATGGAATGACTAGAAGCAATGTATTAAGTAGGGACGGCCTTGATATACCACAACGGATGACACGTGGCCTGCATTTCTGACGAAGAGCACGTGGCCCTCGTGGATTGGCTATTTCCCCAAAACGAGGCGTCGCTTCGTATTCTGTGCCCTTAGTTCTATAAAAAGCCAGATTTTTCTCCCTTCATTTTCTCTTCTTATCAAAAAATTAGCGAGTAGAGCGCAATCCGTCACATCTATTGTATCTTCCTGTTGTTCAGCAGATCCGTCCATCGTTCCTTGTCAGAAACAATCTCGCTCCGGTATGTATTCCAAACCTTTCTCCGTCTTCCCTTTAATTTTATTGTTTCAAATATATGTGATTTCTTTAGATCCGTCGGTGACTTAGGTCATACCGTCATAAATGTAGGTAATGTCTAGTGCGTCAAGTAACCAGTCGTTTGTCCGCGAGGGGGCGCGCTACGATGAAAAGTTTCCGTCAGGTCCAAGAGATCCTGACACTTCAAGTGAAGAGAGGAATCTGTCAAGTACCTCTTCTTCCCTTGATGGTCTAGAGACGGAGAGTTCAGAGTCGTCCAGTAGTAGCTTGGACGGTGTGGATCCCCCCGTCCAGTCAGTAATTGGCCCGGATGGCCTTAGGGAGTTCGTCATGCTGCCTCTCTGGACGGTAAATGATTTTAGGTCGTCCATGACCGAATCTCAACTCAACACACTTAGGACCAAGTACCAAATACCAGACAACATCCGTCTACGCCTTCCCGAAAAATCCGAAAAATGCTACTACAAGGGAGTAAACGGTGTTGGAATCTACGAGCAAGCTTTAAAGGCGGGGCTCAGATTTCCATTAAGTTCTCTTCACCGTCGACTTCTTCAATACCTTGGTCTGTCCGTCACCCAAATCTCCCCCAATGCCTGGAGAGTGTTCATTGGGGTTGAGGTTTTGTATGGGGCGATGTCTGAAGGTGCCCGAAGGTTGACGGTGGAAGAATTTTTCCATTGTTACCGTCCAACAGAGATTGTCAAGTCCAAGGGGATGTATAGCTTTGCAGCTAGAAGTCCCTTACTGAGGCTCGTCAGTGACACTCCAGACTCAAACAGAGACTGGAAGAGTCGTTACTTCTTTTTGGAGGGGGACGAATGGATGTGTCGTCCAGGAGATGTAACTAACATGCCCGTCGACACAACATGGGGCATAATGCCTCCGTCGGGTATGTGTTCCCCTTTTGCTTCCGTCCAGTCTTTGAAGTTAATTTAATTTATTTTCTAGGTCTAACCGTCCTTTATTGCAGCTCGGGACCGTCCTCAGGTTAACTTGGAGCAGTGGAGTTTTTTGGAGAGAATTTTTAACAAGACGAAACTGTAGGAAAGAACTTGGGCTCAACTCGTCACACTCGATACGCTTCACTGGTATTGTGACGGCCTCGAACCTTCATCCGCTGCCCGTCAGTACGATAACAAAATTCGAAAACGTAAGTTCGTCAAAACTATACCCGTCTTTCATTTTTCTTTTGCTTTACTTTACCTTTCCTTTCTCATCCGTCTTTGATTTGCAGAGATGGACGCCGCCAGGAGGAGAGCACTCATTAAACAACAAGCAGCGAAGAAAAAGCAGGACGGGGGTCAAACAAAGGGGACGGCCCCGATGGTACCGTCAAAACGAACTCATCATGAAAAGACGGACCGTCCTTAAAAGAAACAAAAGACCACCGTCGTGGCCTTGCAAGCTGAGAAAATGCCCGTCAAACACGGAAAAGGCAAAGGCTTAATGAAGGGTCCAGCACCTTCAGGGGAGAAACCACCCGTTCTCTTCCGGGAAGATTCCAACTATGCCCTTGAGAAGATGTCGTCTATGCTGATAGCTGACGACTACGCAGACCTTGGCAACCATTCGACGGAGGCGATGGGTGAAACGGGCCTCTTCACCCTTGCACAGGTAATTTTGGATCCGTCTAGTATTGTTGCTAAGTTACTTTACACCCGTCATTATCATGACATTGTGTTTCGTTCCAGGCCATGGTGATGATGAAGGGGCTTTTTGGCCGTTGCCTTAATCATGAGACATCCATGGACCGTCTGAGACAGAAAAACAAGACGATGGAGGATGAGTTACACGAGCTGAAGACCTATAAGATCAATATGGACAGAAAGCTCAAGTGCTCGGAGCAAGTTAGAGGCGAAGTGGAGAAAGAGAATGGGCATCTACGTGAACTTTTGAAGGACAAAGAGAAGCAGCTGACGGAAACAGTATCGAAGCTTGACAACGCAAAGGAGATAGCCGTCCAGGAATACCGTGATTCTGAGAATCTTCTGACGGAGCTTGGAAACTCCTTTGCAGACGGGTTCGATGACGCTATCCGTCAGGTTAAGTCGTCGTACCCTGACTTGGACGTATCTCATATCAACATTGATGCTCAAGGGCAAACACTCGCGCAATCCGTCCAATCAGAAAGTACAGATGAAGTGTTTGCCGTCAATGCTCCAGCCGATGAAGGTGAAGTTCTTCCTCCTACTCAGCCAGACGACGGTCCGTTGGACGGGAACTCATCTCCAAAGAATGAATAGAATACTTGCTTTTTTGTAAAAATTTTAACCGTTGTAAGAGAACTTTATTTGAACCGTCATTTGTAATTATTAAACTTAACTTATCAAATCTTTTATTGCATGTTGCTTGCTCATTATCCGTCGTATATTCAGTTAACCCGTCCACTTTGTGAATGGACTTTCAAATGTATTTTTGCTAACCGTCCACCATGTAGACATTCATTCATGGGATGATCCGTCCACTTTGTGGACTTGTAGGTTTCTCACCCTTTGGGTGATCCGTCCACTTTGTGGACTTGTAGGTTTCTCACCTTTTGGGTGATCCGTCCACTTTATGGACTTCAAAGTTTTTCTCACCCTTTGGGCGATCCGTCCACTTTATGGACTTCAAAGTTTTTCTCACCCTTTGGGCGATCCGTCCACTTTGTGGATTTGTAGGTTCCTCACCCTTTGGGTGATCCGTCCACTTTGTGGACTTCAAAGTTTTTCTCACCCTTTGGGAGATCCGTCCACTTTGTGGATTTGTAGGTTCCTCACCCTTTGGGTGATCCGTCCACTTTGTGGACCTTAAAGTTTTTCTCACCCTTTGGGTGATCCGTCCACTTTGTGGATTTTTAGGTTCCTCACCCTTTGGGTGATCCGTCCACTTTATGGACTTGTAGATTTCATCGTTTTTGATTGACCGTCCACTTTTGGACTTGTAGATTTTCGTCAGTATGCAGCTTTTTTAAAAAATTCCTCTCATAAGTTCAACAAACCAAATTGTTCATGAAAAAGAAAAACTGAGCTCTAAAAAGTAAAAGCTATAACTGTCTAAAATTAAACTGAAAGTAAAGCAGTAGGTATTGTGACTGCTATTGGTAGTACTTCTTCAGGTGCTCCGTGTTCCAGGGATGGCCCAACTTCTTTCCGTCTAATGTCTCCAAGTAGTACGTTCCTTTCCTGCGCCATGAGATGATTCGGTACGGGCCTTCCCAGTTGGGACCCAGCTTTCCCAGGGATGCATCTTTCGTAGCGCCAAGCACTTTTCGTAACACTAGATCTCCAACTTTGAAGTCCCGGTGCCGAACTTTAGAGTTGTAATGTTTTGCCATCATGTCCTGGTACCGCGCCAGTCTTTGGGCCGCTGTTGCCCTGACTTCATCAACAAGGTCAAGCTCTAGACGTAATGCTTCAGCATTCTTACTCTCGTCATAGCTTTCCACGCGGTAGCTCGTCAACCCCACTTCTGCCGGTATGAGGGCTTCCGCACCAAACGCCAATCGAAACGGTGTCTCTCCCGTTGGCGTTCTTGCCGTTGTTCTGTACGCCCATAGGACACTTGGTAGTTCGTCCGGCCATATGCCCTTTGCCCCCTTGAGCGGGGTCTTGATGATCTTTAACAAGGACCGGTTCGTGACTTCAATTTGTCCGTTGGCCTGTGGATGAGCGGGCGACGAGTAGTGATTCTTGATTCCTAGCTGAGAACAAAAGTCTCGGAACGCATCGTTGTCGAATTGCTTCCCGTTGTCCGACACGAGCACTCTCGGGATCCCATATCGGCAAATAATATTTCTCCATACAAAGTTGCGAATATTTTTCTCTGTGATAGTAGCAAGAGCTTCTGCTTCCACCCACTTGGTGAAGTAGTCGATACCAACTACCAAGAACTTCAGTTGTCTTGCCGCCATTGGAAACAGACCCATGATGTCCAACCCCCATTGTGCGAACGGCCATGGGGCCGTCATGGGTGTGAGTTCCTCCGTTGGCTGCCTAATAAGATTGCCGAACCGTTGACACTTATCGCAGGCTCTCACGTATATGTGGGCATCCTTCTGCATTGTCGGCCAGTAATACCCAACTCTGAGTAGCTTGTGTACCAGAGACCTTGATCCTGAGTGGTTTCCACAAATCCCTTCATGAACTTCCCTCATTAGGTAGTTTGCTTCGTCATGGCCCAGGCATCTTAGATATGGTCGGGAGAATCCTCTTTTGTAGAGGATGCCTTTGATCAGTATGAATCGGGCAGCCCTAACCTTCAATTTCCTAGCTTCTTCCTTCCCGTCTGGCAGCTTGCCGTCCTTGAGGTACGCCACAATTGGAATCGTCCAATCATCTTCAGTGGTTAATTCCTGCACCCGAACGTTATCTAGCAACGACGAATATTGGACGAAGGACAATACCTGTTCTGGGACGACCATAGGTTCGGAGGAAGCAGCCTTTGCGAGTCGATCCGCTTCTTGGTTCTCTTCTCTCGGGATTTGAGTTATTGTGAATTGGAGGTCACTCATTCGACCCTTCACTTCTCCGAGGTACTTTCTCATTCGTTCACTCCTACAATCATAACTCCCATTAACTTGGCTAGCTACGATTTGGGAATCGGAGTAGACCACTGCCTTCCTGGCCCCAGCCGCTATTGCAAGCTCCAATCCCGCCATCAGGGCCTCATACTCCGCTTCATTATTCGTAGTAGGGAACTCCAGACGGATCATACATTCTATCTTATCTCCTTCCGGGGTATGGAGTACAACTCCGACTCCTCCCACATGCTTATTGGAGGATCCGTCTGTGTGAATTCTCCATGTGGGCTTCTCTGCTGCCCCCTGCTCCTCATGTGTAGTGAATTCCGCAATAAAGTCTGCCAATATTTGTCCTTTCACAGCTGTTTGTGGCTGGTATTGGATATCGTACTCACTAAGCTCGATAGCCCACAAAGCCATCCGTCCGGCAGCTTCAGGATTGTTCATTGCTCTCCGCAATGGCTGATCCGTCAGGACTATCATTGCGTGTGCTTGAAAATACGGCTTCAGTTTTCGGGCTGCAGTTACAAGCGCGAAGGCGAGTTTCTCCATTCGTGGGTACCTCTCCTCTGCACCTCGTAGTGCTCGGCTTATAAAATAGACGGGCTTCTGTACCTTCCCTTCCTCTCTAATGAGAGCCGCACTTACCGCTGCCGATGAGACAGCAAGGTACAGGAATCATTCCTCCCCCGGTGTAGACGGGCTAAGCAATGGCGGGGCAGAGAGGTATGCCTTCAACTCTTCAAATGCCCTTTGGCATTCGTCCGTCCACTCGAAAGATCTCCTTAGCGTCCTAAAGAAAGGGAGACACTTGTCTGTTGCTCTTGATACAAACCTATTCAAGGCTGCTATCTTCCCTGTCAGGCTTTGCACTTCCTTCACCGTCCTCGGAGGAGATAGATCCATAATTACTTTCACTTTTTCGGGGTTGACCTCAATGCCCCGCTGGGACACCATGAACCCTAAGAACTTTCCAGCAGTTACTCCGAATGCGCATTTGCCTGGGTTCAGCTTCATCTTGTACGTTCGAAGAGTGTCGAAAGTCTCCTGGAGGTCCTTCAGATGATCCGACGCCTTTACGCTTTTTACCAACATGTCATCTACGTAAACTTGGACATTCCGGCCAATCTGGTGCTCGAACATCTTGTTCATTAATCGTTGGTATGTGGCTCTTGCATTCTTGAGCCCGAATGGCATCACCTTGTAACAAAAAAGCCCTTGACTCGTCACAAATGATGTCTTCTCTTGATCTGTCTTCTCCAACTTAATCTGGTTGTACCCCGAGAAGGCGTCCATGAAGCTCAACAGCTCATGTTTTGCGGTAGAGTCGACTAAAGCGTCAATCCGTGGGAGCGGGTAACTGTCTTTAGGGCACGCTTTATTTAGATTCGTGAAATCAACGCACATTCTCCACTTCCCATTTGACTTTTTGACCATTACCACATTTGCCAGCCAGTCTGGGTAGTACACCTCTCGTATGAAGTCCGCTTCTCGTAGCTTCTGTACTTCCTCTGCTGCGGCTCGATCCCGCTCAGGAGCAAACACGCGTTTCTTTTGTCGAACTGGGGGGAAGGAAGGTGATACATTCAATTTATGAACTATGACTGCTGGATCTATTCCTGGCATGTCGTCATGGCTCCATGCAAACACGTCTTGGTTTTCTTTGAGGAACAGTAGGAGCGCATGTCGAATCGTTTGGTCAACCGAGGTTCCTATCCTGGTGGTTCGATCGGGCCTTGAATCATCTAATTGGACTTCTTCCAATGTCTCCACGGGTTCTGCCCCTGTTCTCTGTTCTTCGATGCTCATTGTCTGTACATGGTCATCCATCTCCATCATGGCCACGTAGCATTCCCGCGCAGTTACCTGATTTCCGCGCAGTTCTCCAACTCCATGTTCAGTGGGAAACTTGATCATCAAATGGTAGGTTGAAGTGATGGCTTTCCATGCGTTGAGAGTAGGACGTCCGAGTATGGCGTTGTATGCTGAGGAGCAATCAACCACTAGAAAGGAGATATTTTTAGTTATCTATTGTGGGTAGTCTCCTACCGTCACCGCCAATGTGACGGATCCTAAAGGATGGACCCGGGTTCCCCCAAAGCCGACGAGGGGCGTGCATGCCGGGATCAGGCGCTCCTTTGCGATCCCCATCTGCTGGAACGCAGGATAGTAAAGGATGTCTGCTGAGCTCCCGTTGTCTACTAGAACTCGGTGGACGTTGAAGTCTCCTACCTGTATGCTAACCACAAGCGCGTCGTCATGGGGGTGGTGAAGGCGCCGGGCCTCGTCTTCAAAAAACTCGATACTGGAGTCGTTCCGCCGTATTCTTTCCAATGAAGGTCCCGTCGACTGGACACTTTGTACCATCCGTAAATAGGTCTTTCTGGCCTTCTTGGACGATCCTACTGAAGCGTTGCCCCCCATTATCATCCGTATGTCTGCTACCGGTGGTCTGGGACGCTCGTTTTCCCGTCTAGGATTCTGCTCTTGGGGCTGATCAGTTCTTTCCTTCCTCACGAACCTTTGCAACCTTCCCTGCCTTATGAGGGCTTCGATCTGTTGTTTCAAGTCATAACAGTCCGTCGTATCATGGCCGTGGTCACGGTGAAAACGGCAATATCTATCTCTTGGCCTCTTGTTCGGATCTCCCTTTAACTTGCCCGGGAATGTCAAGCTTCCTTCATCTTTGATTTGCATAAGCACTTGGTCAATTGGGGCTGTGAGGGGGGTGAAACTTGTAAACCTCCCTGAAGGTAGTTTGGGTCTTCGGTCTTCTCGTCGATCTCTGGTTCTAGCCACTTTTCGTCCGTTATCTGGTTTCACATCTTCCTGTCTTTCCCTTTTCTTTGGGTTATAGTCGTCTCTGGCCAGCAAGGCATCCTCCGCGTTCATATACTTCGTCGCCCTGTAATAGACATCGGACATAGTCTTTGGGTCATTCTTACATAGGGAAAATAAGAACTTACCCTCTTGTAACCCGTTTGTGAATGCTGCCACAAGTGTCTTGTCGTCTGCCTCGTCTATCGAGAGGGATTCCTTGTTAAAGCGGGCTATATAAGACCTTAATGTCTCACCTTCTCGTTGTTTAATTCCCAATATACATGCAATAGACCTCTTGTGTCGATGACTTCCAATGAAGTGTGATACAAACTGTGCACCTAATTCCTTAAAAGTGCCGATGGAATTAGGCGTCAACCTGCTGTACCAATCCCTCGCAGGCCCTTTCAAGGTGGTGAGGAAAGCCCTACACATGATTTCGTCCGGTACACCCTGAAGATGCATTATTGTTCTGAAAGACTCCAGGTGATCCAACGGGTCCTTGGATCCGTCATAGTTTTCCACATGGGGCATTTTAAACTTTGAAGGGACGGGGCATGAGTTCACCAACGCTGTGAATGGTGAATCCATTCTATGGACTAGGTCATCCAGATTGCTGGAAACCCGTCCCTTAAAGGCGTTCATGATTGCATCCATACGTTCCCTCATCTCCTGCATTTCGGTGGCTATGTGAGTCGGCACAGCGTCTAAAGCAAGTGGTTGGTTGGTTTCTTGTCGCTCGGGTCTAGTCGGAGCATTGCTGCCCTCAGGTCTTTCTGCGTTCCTTCCTTCAGGACTAGCGCCCTCCTGATCTTCCTGTGGTGCACTCTTATGTGCAGTTATTTGCCGCAACTGCTCTTCCAAATCATGATTCTGCTTAGTGAGGTGCTCAACCGTCGCCGCAAGCGTCTGGACCTGCCTCTCCAAAGCGGTGGCGCGTGGTTCGTCGCCTTGATTGTTGTTTGTTGCCATCGATCGGGTGAGTGCCATGCAACTCTTTGTCTCAGGGATAGAGCGAGGCTAAAATAATCCGAAGTTTTTCTTCCTCCTTCTTTTTCCCACAGACGGCGCCAACTGATGATGCCGAAAATATCACCAGTGAGTTGCAAGCGCTCCTCAAACGAAAGCAATACCTGCAAAAAGAAAACAAAGGACCTAGAAGAGAGCACCGGTGTGGTGTCGGCCGAATACCCTCCGAAGGTCAAGTTAGAATCTTGTTCCTTTAACCCTAGAGTGCCAGAGTTAAGAATATTGTGCGTACCTTCGTACCTAGGGTTTCTAGGGTATTTATATTGAGTAGAATTACCTTTCTTTTTGGATACAACTTCCTTCTCAAGTTCCTTTCCATATAGGAGTCTTCCCAAACGTGTGTCGCAAGAAGTCCAAGTATGCACGTTTGCGTGGGGATAAAGCAAAAGCTCATCTGAAATATATCAAACGACATGCCACGTGGAATCCACACTTGGTTTATGTAAGACGGATATTAAGCAATACTTAACCGTCATAGCCGAGTTCACTTACGGCGTCTATCCGTCCTCATCATCTCCGTCCATTTACTATTTTTATCCCCTTCACACAGTATTAGACAACAAAGAAGAAAAAGACAAAAATAAAAAAATAAAAGTGAAGAACATTGCAAGACATTTTTGTCCAAATAATTCGTCCTTTTTTTGTCAGTTTTTTCTTCATTTGGGGGAGAAATTTTTTTTGTAGCTCGAGAATGAAGTACTTGAGTCTCACTATCTTTTTTTCCTCTATTCTTTTTAACTAAACACTCCTCAAAAAGTTTTTTCTCCTCAGTTTTTTTTTTTTTTTTTTTTTTTTTTCTTCTTCAAAATCAACTCTACCAAATACATAGTTAACAATAATGCAATCAGCCTTACAAGTAATAGTTTTCAAATCAATCCAACTTGTCTAATAACAATATTGTAACATAATGTGCCCCTAATTTAATCAATATTTAGACCACAAACCTTGGACAAATGCATAAAACCTTTTGATAATTTTTATTTAAAATGTCAAAAGCTTCTATCATCTAAATTTAGGGTTTATGCATTTGCCAGTTATGTATATGTGTTTATCAATCAACTAAATAGTCAAGAGTACAATGAGACCTAACATTAAAAAAGGAATAAAAAATAACACTGAAGTCATTATTTAAGAATAAAAAAAAATAATAAAGAATAAAAAGAAAAATAAGAAGAAAAGAAAAGGTACTTGAGAAAGTAAGACATTTTATTTATTTAAAAAAAAAAAAACAAGTTTATACCCCTAATTATGGATAACTACCAATTTTAAGGTTACTTACATAATTAAGCTCAATTAATTATTACCTTTTGATTTAGCGATTGTTTGGGAGAATGGAATAGAAAAATAAAAAAGAATAATTTTAGAAAATTCTTCTCTACCTTTGTTTAGAAGTTTTAATAAAGGGAATGGAAAATTCATTCTCTTATTTGAGAGTTTAAATGAGAGGGAATAAAATAAATAGGAGAGAACGCTCATTCTTCTATATTCCTTTAAAACCTTAAATTTTTCATTCCTCCCAAAATTGAGAGAAATTGAAGGGAATGAAATTAGATTTAATGAATTTTTTACTAAAACTCCCAAAACACCTCTATATGCAAATATACCAGAT
Organism: Castanea sativa; assembly: GCF_040712315.1. Classification (NCBI taxonomy): domain Eukaryota; kingdom Viridiplantae; phylum Streptophyta; class Magnoliopsida; order Fagales; family Fagaceae; genus Castanea; species Castanea sativa. The sequence goes on along the minus strand of NC_134019.1, from coordinate 18,054,121 downwards.
TGGATAGCAGACTTTGCTAGAAACGAAGGGATCAATTTTAGTGGGGTCTAGGGTTGTGGTCTAAGTTAGTGTTATGTACCTCTTGTTTAGGGCTCTTGCTCTCTGTTGTTTCTGTTTTTTTTTTCTTCTATTATTTTTGTATAGATTGTACTCTAGTTCTCTTCTTGTTGAATGATTTCAGTTTTCTCTATAAAAAAAAAAAAAAAAAAAAAAAAAAAAAAAAAATCTACATGTTTAGCCTTTTATTTTAAAATAAAGGTCTAGTAGTAATTGTAAGTGCACAATTGCACCTGGACCCAAAGACAAACCTGGGCTCAGGCCCAATGAGCCTTCAACAATAAAATTTGTAGAGTGTGGATTTGAAATCTAGTTTAGTGGTGTTGGAAGCTTGACAAACAGGCTAAGGTGTTACAATACTTGCAAATGATAAACAAATGTGGCGAAGGGACCTCCTCGGACGTAAGCCGAGGACGATATATGTATTATTTCTCCTTTCTCTTCCAAAGATTACAGATCTCTCCCTTTCTTCCACCACTTTCCTAAAGTCCTTAAATAATAGCAGGAAGGTAGAATTCCACTGTTCAGGGGTTATTTCCCCATTGATGTGGCCAGGGAAGTAGGTGCAGAATTTTTAGTGTGGAGGTAGCAGCCTTTTTTTGAGATATTTTTCTCACATCGTTGCGTCTAGAGGGTACTTGAATCCCCCTCTTAACCAACAGTTTTTCCAAAACTCTGTCTTGATCTTTTTGGAGAATCCTAGGGTCATCGCAAGTCTGTCCGAGGAGAGATTCGTCCTCGAACAAATCCTCGAACCCTCGACCTGTGGGCCGACCTGCAGCCCTAGAGGCTTTTAGTCAAAAACGAACTAGCGCCCATCAATAAAGCCCAAGACCCAAATACTTACTTTGGTCCTTTTAGTCCCCACAATAGCCCCTCAAAACTTTATTTTTCCTCATCCGAGGAGAAAAAATAGGGTTTTGATCCGACCAGAGCTCCTTTCACACGTTTCGTACATCACCACGCGTGTGGGGGTCGTTTTGTTCCTAGAAAATGCCGTTTGGCGCTTCGAATTCCAAAATGCGCGCATTTATGACCGCAAGTTACACCCTGTTCCCCACGTTCGACGGTGAGATGAATATCTAACGATCCTTGTCGCCTCCTGAAAATTTGGGCGGGACGCATCCAATTTCGAGGTCGCCTCCCGCACGTCATAACGCTTGGAAATCCACGCCTTCATTCATTTCTTCAGAATTCTATCACATCAGAGCATCATTGATCATCTTTTCTCTCTAGAAACTCGTGGAAACTCGCATAACTACAAACTTGTAAGTTCTTACTTTCTCTGCTCCTTTCTCCTCAGATTCTGTCCTCAGCTCCCTTCTTAACCACTTTTCTCTTGAAAACTTGCCCTTTCCTTTATCCTAGATGGGTAGGTTTAAATGCTTAGTTGATACCACCGCTGGGGTGGAAGGCTTTAGGGCCAAGTACTAGATTCCCAGTGACATAGGCTTGAAATACTGTCCGTCGGAAGTTGTAGGTGGTTCTAGGAAAACGGGAGAGGTTATTATCCCTATAATTGCCTTCATAGAAGGTGGGATGACCCTTTCTATGAGAAGTGTCACTAGGAAATACCTTCGCAACCACAGGTTGTGCCCAGACCAATGAGCACCCAACGTATTTAGGGTCTTAGGAAGTGTCAACGCTCTAAATGAGCAGATGGGCTTGAACCTCACTTGGCATGATGTTGCCTTCATGTATGAATGCCATAAACTTAAAAGTGTAGGTTATTACATTAAATCCCGGTCTAGTGTAGTTAGGTTAATTTCTTGTTTGCCCAAGTCCAATAAAGGCATGAAGGACGACTACCTCATCGCCTCAAGCTACTGGCACGACGGCCCTCACTGCTCAGTCGTATGGGGAGACTTAGGTGTGATTCCTTAGGAGCTAATTTCCCTACCCCGTACTTTAATCTCAAAATCTTCAAATATTTATTTCCTTTTGCACACTGTCAATTTCGATTTCTCATATGCATTACAGATCTGACCATACTTGGCTTCTTTGGTATCCTTTCTCGCAGATAAACAACACGTGCGCCCACGCTTGAACCACTGCAACGTTGCTGACCTAAACCACGTACTGCACTTAGAAATGTTTATGAGTGAAGACCTGCAACTTAGAGCGGCTCACTTAATACTAGGGTACGACCCTATATCCTCGGATTTCCAGGAGATAGAGAACGCGATTATCGCGGGGGACAGGAGGCGCCGGAGAATAAACGTAGCGAGGCCGAACTTTCTCGCCGACCACGAAATCCCTGACGAACTCAACACCATCCTATACGCGCGACCCATCACGGCGATCCCCCTCTCTGCGCACTCTAAGACAACCATTGCCCCAGAGGAGCAAGTGTTCTCGTTGCACTCGTTAGACGAGGAGATAGACCAGTTTCAGCTCGCGGACGTCGAAAGACCCAAGGGAAACCAGTTTGTCGTACTTTCTGACGAGGAAGACGAGCCCGCCGAGGCCTCCGGAATCGCAGGTTTGATAATTGCACGTCCTGACGACAGTTCCGAGGAGGAAGAGATGGACGTGCTCAAAGGCCTTCTGAACAAGAAAGGCGATAGAGTAGCCAAGAAAGGAGCGGGGGGGTCTCAAGTTCCCCCGTCCTTGCCACCACCCCTTCCCCCAGCTGATCCTAAGCCTCCCGTCGAGGAGCCCAAGAAGAAAAGAAAGGGGGAGGCCGAGGAGGCTAGTGGCGAGAAGCTGAAAAAACAAAAACAACAGCCACAACAAGCTCAGCAGCAGAAATTGGACAAAGGGAAGGGACATGCTCGTTCAGTTGAAAGCGGGGAGATTAGGGACCTGGTCGAAGTGCACCGAGCATCGGCTACCTGGTCTCCCGAGTTGAGAGTGGACGGCGCACCAATCTCCTGCCAGTCCAACATCAAGGCGTTCCAACAAGGCCACGCCCTCCACTTGGCCGATGCGTTGGAACGTCCTCTTCTGCTGCCCAAGGATATGGAAGCCTTGGAGAAAATGAGCCAGCCTCAGCTGTTCTTTTCTTTAAAAAGGGACTTAGCCCTGGTAAGTTTCGCTCCTTATGTATATTTCGTTTTCATGATATCGAACTATTAGTGAATGTTTTCCTGCGTCTAACTCTCTGATACTTTGTCACAGGCTGTTCAAGAGGTCTTTGCTGCCGAGAAGTTCGTGGAGGATTCTCGGAAGAAGGCCGGAATGGAGCAGGAGATTCGCCTGAAGACTGAGAAGTCCCTAGGCTAGGCCCTCGCAGAAAACGAGAAACTCTCCTCTCAGCTGGCCAACCTAAAAAGAGAAAGAGACGGTGCTGAGGCCAGCCTGAGGACGATAAGGACTTAAGTGGAGGGGCAGCGCAAGCTTCTCCATCAAAAGGACGACGAGCTCACCAATGCATAGAAGGAACGCTCTGACTTGGAGAAGGAGCTTGTGCAAATGAAGAAGGAAGCACGCACCTTCAAGGATTCACTGGAGGCTGCGAAGAAGGCTAGCTACAAGGAAGGGGTGACGGTGACAGAAGACTAGCTGACAGAGGCATTCGCGGCCTTATACTGAGAATATTGTCAACAGGTCTAGGGCAAAGCCCTAAACGTAGCAGGGGTTCCTTTAGCTTCCGAGCTGAGGAAGCCCGAGAACGTTTGGCTTCCCCTTGACATACAGGAGATAGAAGAGGCTCCTGCTGTCGCACCCGCCCCTGAGACAACTCCTTCTACTCTCCCTTTTGTGATCCCAGAGCCCGTTCCGGATCCTACAAAACCTTCAGGTTCCAATAAAGAGAAGGAATGGTGTGGAGGTGCCGAGAAGGACCAAAACCAAAGTGTGGAGCCCATCGTCCCCCCAACAACTACAGCAGACAGAGGAAGACAAGTTCTGTCTTCCTTTGAGTTGGAGTTAAAAAACACTGAAGCTACCTGCACTTCCCAGCAAGACCCCCTCCAAAAGTTTAGTCCCGAGCCTAGGGCTTCTTTTTCTTTGTAACTAAGATTTTGCATGTAATGTATGTCAAAGCAATTAATAAAAGACAGTTTCGTTTGGTTTTCATTTGACTTGTATTTATTTTATCTTTGTGTTTACCATAAGAGTTCTTCGCAAATTACATCTTAGGAGTATAGCAAGCAATAACGAACGCCTAACAGGCTAACTTAACTTTTTGCAAACGTTTGTAAAGTAAGGTGTTCAAGAACCTGACAAAAACAAACTTAGTTTAGATGGTAAGTAGTGCCTCACTTTGCAAACCAATGTGATACTTAGAATTTGTAATCTGAAACGCTAATTTCAGTAAAGTGTGGGGTCCGAGGACCCTACCTCACCAAATTTCTGCTTGATACTTAAAGATGTATAACTCAAGATTCTATGTAACTATGGTTCTATTTAACAAATGATAAGATATTAATTTCCACACGATACATGGTCCGAGGACCATACTTAACCAAGTTTCTATTTGATATTTAGTAATAGTAACTTAAGATTTTAATTTCCCCAAAGTAGAAGGTCTGTGGACCCGACATAACTAAGGTTCTGTTTAATAAATGATAAGATATCAATTTTCACAAGGTATGTGGTCCGAGGACCATGCAAAACCAAGTTTCTGTTTGACACTTAGTAATATATCAATTTCCACAAGGTATGTGGTCTGAGGATCATGCAAAACCAAGTTTCTGTTTGACATTTAGTAATATATCAATTTCCACAAGGTATGTGGTCTGAGGACCATGCAAAACCAAGTTTCTCTTTGAGACTTAGTAATATATCAATTTCCACAAGGTATGTGGTCCGAGGACCATGCAAAACCAAGTTTCTATTTGATATTTAGTAATATATCAATTTCCACAAGGTATGTGGTCCGATGACCATACTTAACCAAGTTTTTGTTTGATATTTAGAGAGTGGTAATTTATAAACCCATATACATTCATAATCTAAACTACGAACGACAAAAGTACCTTTTATTAATAATAATACCTTCGAAGGTTGTTTACATTTCATGGGCGTTATACAATTTTTTCATCTAGATCAGCTAGTCAACACGACCCTATGCCTGCTACAGAAACAATGCAATAGGGTCCTTCCCAGTTTGGTCCTAGCTTACCCCAAGCTGGGTTTTTAGCAGTGCCCACGATTTTCCTCAGCACTAGATCCCCAGGCGCGAGGGGCCTCAGCTTCACATGGGCATCATACCCTCGTTTAAGCTTCTGTTGATAATAAGCCATTTGGACCATAGCTGCCTCTCGACGTTCCTCAACTAAATCCAGGCTCTTCTCTAGGAGGCCGTTGTTATTTTCTAGGCTAAAAGAACTCGTCCTTAGTGTGGGGAAACCAGACTCTAAAGGTATCACTGTCTCGGCCCTATAAGTCATAGAGAATGGCGTTTCCCCAGTGGATCTTCGCGGCGTAGCTCGATATGTCCATAAGACATGTGGTAGTTCTTCTACCCACCTGTCCTTCGCATCGTCCAGCCTTTTCTTGAGTCCACTGACTATGACCTTGTTAACGGCCTCAGCTTGCTCATTTCCTTGAGGATAAGCTGGAGTAGAGTATCTATCTATGATGCCCATGTCACCACAATATTTCCTAAAATCTCTACTATCAAATTGAATGCCATTGTCCGAAATGAGTGTGTGCGGTACTAGTGATGATGTTCTTCCAAATGAACTTCTTGGAATCGACGTCCTTAATATTTGCTAAGGGCTCGGCCTCAACCCACTTGGTGAAGTAGTCGGTTCCCACGAGTAGCCATCTTTTGTTTCCTACAGCCCTCGGGAATGGCCCTACTATGTTCAATCCCCATTGAGTGAAGGGCCAAGGACTGGAGAGAGGATTCAGGACTCCTCCAGGCTGATGAATATTAGGAGCGAACCTCTGGCATTGGTCACACTTTCTTGCATAGTCCTGAGCTTCCCTCTGCATATTGGGCCACCAATATCCCTGAGTCAAAGCCCTATGAGCTAGTGATCTTCCCCCCAATGTGACTTCCACAAATTCCCTCATGCAGTTCTTCCAAAAGTGCCTCCATTGACTCGGGGTGCACGCATAACAGATACGGTCCAGAGAAGGATCGTTTATACAACTTCTGATCCTTGGACAACCAGAAACGCGGTGCCTTTCGTCGGATCTTGTCTGCCTCAGACTTGTCCTCGGGAAGAATGTTGTTTTTCAGAAAGGATATCACAGGGTCAATCTAACTAGGTCCAGACCTTATAAAATGGATACGGGGTGCACCAACTGTGGCAAGAGCTGGCTCTAGCAAATCTTTAACTAGGATAATTCTAGGCAAACCCTGAGCTAAGGATGTCGCTAAGGTAGCCAAAGAATCTGCATGTGTATTTCCACTTCTTGAAACGTGAGACAGGATGAAGGAATCGAACTTAGATTGCAAATTTTTGACCCGGATCAAGTATTCTTGCATTCTTGAATCTCTGGCCTCCATGGTCCCTGTCACCTGGCCGACCACTAATTGAGAATTTGAAAGCACATGTACTCCCTTTCCGCCCATCCTATACACCATGTTCATCTCGACCAAGACTGCTTCGTACTCAGCTTCGTTATTAGTAATCGAGAACGCCAACCTTAGAGATTTTTCGAAGACGATTCCCTCGGGGGATACCTAGACAAGTTCGATACCAGACCCTCTCTGGTCAGCTGCCCCATCAACGAATACTTTTCAAGTGGGAGGTCCTGTGCGTGTGATCACGCCAACTGATTTTTCATCCATGTGTGATTCCATCACAATTTCTGCCAACTATGGTTCCGCGAACTCCGCCATCAAATCTGCAAGAACCTGGCCCTTCACCGAGGTGCACGGCATGTATTTAATATCAAAAGCTCCCAAAATGGCTCCCCATTTAGCCACCCTTCCAGAGTAGTCCGTACTGTACAACACTGACTTGAGAGGCAGTTGGGTCAAAACTACGACGGTGTGGGACTGGAAATAGTGAGGAAGCTTCTGCGTGATATGAACTACGGCCAAAAGTGCTTTCTCCAGAAGTAGGTAACGCACCTCGGCTTCATTTAAGGATTTACTGATGTAGTAGACCGGTCTTTGCACCCCACCGTCGTCCCTTATGAGTACCAAGCTGACCGCATGAACGGCCACTGCCAGATATGCAAACAGGACTTCATCTACTTCAGGCCGGGACATAATGGGTGGCCGAGAAAGATATTCCTTAAGTTGTTGGAAGGCTACAATGCACTCCTCGGACCATTGGAACCCCCTCCACTTATTCAACAGTTGGAAGAAAGGCCGGCATCTATCAGCTGACCGAGAGATGAACTTGCTGAGAACAGCGATCATTCCAGTCAATTTCTAAACTTCCTTTGGATTCCGAGGTGGCTGTAAGGTTTGAATAGCCCTGACCTGCGTCGGATTCACCTCTATTCCTCTATGAGTAACCATATATCCTAGGAACTTCCCAGAACCCACCCTGAAAGAACACTTCGAGGCATTAAGATGCAACTTGTACTTTCTAAGTACCTGAAAAGTGTCGTCCAAATCTTTCACGTGCGCAGATATTGTTTTACTCTTAACCACCATGTCATCCATGTATATCTCTATGGTCTTTCCAAGCTGCAGTTCAAACATTCTGGTCATCATCCTTTGGTAAGTAGCCCCAGCATTCTTCAGTCCGAACGACATCACTTTATAGTGATAATTTCCTATTAGAGTAATAAAGGCAGTTTTCTCCTGATCTTCTGCCGCCAGTGGAATTCGGTGATAACCTTGGAAGGCATCTAGAAAACTCATCCGAGGATGTCTGACCGTGGCATCCACCAGCTGGTCGATGCGCGGCATCAGGAACGAGTCCTTTGGGCAGGCTTTGTTTTAAATCTGTGAAGTTCACACATACTCGCCATTTTCCATTTTTCTTTTTGACCACCACCGTGTGCGCCAACCACTCCGGGTAGAAAACTTCCTTAATAGCCCCAGCCCTCTTGAGCTTAAACACCTCTTCTTTGACAGCCTCTGAGTGTTCCTTGGATTAACGCCGAGGTGGCTGCCTTCTAGGAACAACAGTGGGGTTGACATTTAAATGATGACAAATGAAGCTTGGGTCTACCCCTGGAGCCTCATGGGGATCCCACGCAAAAATATCGATGTTGTCCTTTAGAAACTCCAACAAGTTCATCTTCTCCTGGTATGGTAAACGTATGCCAACTTGAAAGAACCTTTCAGGATCATCCGCTATCAGAAACTTCTCCAAATCTTTGCATAGGGCTTCCTCTGCTGTCACTACATCGGGCGCATCCAGAGTTGTTAATTGCTATAAGTCTTTCACGGCCGAGGCCGAAGACACTGTTTCGGCCTGATGCAGCACTGTAGCCGATATGTATTGCCTGGCCATTACCTGGCTACCAAGAATTTCCTCAATGTATTCCCCTGAAGGTAACTTGACCTTAACATGCAAGGTGGAGGAAACAGCACTCAAAGCGTGCAGCCATGGCCTGTTAAGGATGGCTGTGTACGGGGAATATGTGTTAACCACAATAAAATCCACCTCAACCGTTTTCGAGCCAGATTGCACGGGCAAACGAATTTGTCCCTTCGGTACGACAGCTTTACCTTCAAAGCTTATAAGTGGCGAGTCATAAGGAGTAAGATCCTCTAGTTTCAACCTTAGCCCCTTGAATAAATCAGGATACATGATGTCGGCGCCACTACCTTGATTAATCATCACCCTTTTTACATCGTAATTCCCTATCCTCAGAGTGACCACCAAAGCGTCGTCATGGGGTTGGATGGTCCCAACCTTATCCTCCTCCGAAAATCCCAAGACAGGCACATTCACCTTCAGCTTCTTCGGCTTGGAGCCCGCCTCCTCGAAATGGGAGTGCGAAACTGCCATCACCCTAATGGGACACGAACCGGTCCTGCCAGGGGTAACGAAAATAACATTGATGGTTCCCAAGGACGGCCGAGATGAATTATTCTTTTGATTATTGGAGCCGGACTGACTGCCCTGCCCGTTAGGTTGGTACAGGTGCTGCTTTAATTTTCCTTCGTCGACAAGCTGCTCCAAGTGATTCCAGAGGGTCCGACAATTCTCGGTAGTATGACCCACGTCTTGATGGTACTGACAAAAGAGATTTTGATTCCTCTTGGCAGGATCCCTCGCCATCTTACTGGGCCATCTAAAGTAGGGTTCCTTACGAACTTTCTCCAGTAGCTGGTGCACTGGTTCTCGGAACACAGTATTAACAACTTGAGGTGCTGCCGAGCCAGACTGCCCGGAGTAATCTCTTCTCGGCTTGTTGTTATGATATCTGTTCGACCTGAAATCCCTTCTCTCTTGCGAGATAACCTTCGCCTTACCCGTTCCCTATTGTTGGTCTTCCTCGACCCTTTTGTATTCGTCTATACGGTCCATGAGGCGACGTACACTCCACACAGGTTTTTTGGTCAAGGACTTCCTTAAGTCATGATCAGGTGGAAGGCCAACTTTAAAGGTATTGATCGCCACCTCATCAAAATCACCGTCTATCTCGTTGAACATCTCCCAATACCTGTCGGAATATGCTTTCAACGTCTCTCCCCCCTTCATAGCCATGGACAATAGTGAGTCCAATGGTCGAGGAACTCTGCTGTATGTGATAAACCGTGACGCGAATGCTTTTGTAAGTTCCCCAAACGAACCTACAGACCCCGATTTAAGGCCGTTGAACCACCTCATAGCAACAGGTCCCAAGCTAGAAGGGAAGACTTTGCACATCAGGGTCTCATTGTGAGAATGCACCGCCATTCTCTGGTTCAAGTGGCTCACATGTTCCACCGGATCAGTCTGACCGTTATAAATGGTAAAGGTGGGCTGGGTGAACCTTCTGGGGAGTCTTCCATTCTCAATCCTACGTGAGAATGGTGATTTGGAGAGTTGGTGCAACGCTCGACTCATAGCATCGTTCCCTAAGCTCCTGGAGGGGAGCTTCTGTGCCTACGACCTGGTGGGTCATTCTCTTCACAAGAGGATGTTTTGCTGGGGGGCGACAATGACCTTGAACTGTAACTACTTCCCCGAGATCCCCCTGAAGAAGGATTAGATGAGGAGGGCGAACGCCTCCATCTGACGTGGCGTAGCTTCCTCTTAAGATGATTAATCTCCTTCTGCATGGCTTTGGCAACATCTTCATGGGTGGTACTGCCTCCACCGCGAGTATGACTCGCTCTAGGATACTCGGTGTGAACGCTACCCTCTCGATCCCTCCGGCACTCAAGACGCTCGAAAAGATCCTCAGGTTGCAATCCCTGAGATTTTGCATGGTGTGAGCCTCAGCCTGCCATGGTGTTCCAGCTCCTTCAACACTAGACTCCCCACAGACGACTCCAATTGTAAGTGCACAATTGCGCCTGGACCCAAAGACAAACGTGGGCTCAGGCCTAATGAGTCTTCAACAATAAAATTTGTAGAGTGTGGATTTGAAATCTAGTTTAGTGGTGTTGGAAGCTTGACAAACAGGCTAAGGTGTTACAATACTTGCAAATGATAAACAAATGTGGCGAAGGGACCTCCTCAGACGTAAGCCGAGGACGATATATGTATTATTTCTCTTTTCTCTTCCAAAGATTACAGATCTCCCCCTTCTTCCACCACTTTCCTAAAGTCCTTAAATAATAGCAGGAAGGTGGAATTCCACTGTTCAAGGGTCACTTCCCCATTAATGCGGCCTGGGAAGTAGGTGCAGGATCTTTAGTGTGGAGGTAGCAGTGAGGACTAGAATATAAGATTACTGTGAGGACTAAAATATTACTTACATTTTATTTATTTCCATTCATTTATTTTAAAACATCCAAACACGGTTACTTAATTCCATTCCATATTTCCATTCATTTCCTACTTAAGTACATTCAATTTCATTACATTTCCTTATGAACTTCCAAACGAAATCTTCGGGTATGTTTGGTTGGAGGTAAAATAGGGTGGATAGGGGAAAAAAAAAAGGAGAGAAAAGTAGAGAGATAATGTTTTTAATGAGTGTTTGGTTGGAAGGAAGGAAGGAAAAAAATTTAGTGGAGTCTAGGTATTTTTTCTCTAAACCCACTAAAATTTTTTCTTTCTAAATTGGAGAGAAAACAAGAGAGAAAATGTTTAGACAAAAAATCCCCTCCACTAACGTGTTGGGTTTCTACTGTTCACATTGTCTACATTTTTTTCTTTCTTTTCCATTTTGTCATTTTTTTTTTAATACACGTTTTGTCTTTTTTTTTTTTTTTTTACATGTCAACTGTTTCTTTTCCTTTAAAAAAAAAAAAAAAAAAAAATCCTTCTTTAGCTTTTAGTCATTTTCCTTTTTTTAATCTCCTTTAGTTTTTTTTTTTTTTTTTTTTTTTTCTGTACTTGGTGCTTTTATTTTTTGCTCATCTGTATTTTTTATTTTATTTGTTACTTCTTTTTTTTTTTTTTTTTTATCTATTAGGAACATGAAACTAAATTTATACAAATTATATTTTCTATCCTCCCACTTTTCTACTCTCAAACCAAACACCAGAAGGGAAAAATATAAACTTTTTTTTATCCTCTCTTCATTTTCTATCCTCCCATTTTTCTACCTCTCCACCTCTCCAACCAAACAAACTCTTAATGTATGGATTTACCCATCAAATAACAGCAAATTTTACACCCCCACCCAAACATGAAGATGTGTTTACAAAAAGAAAACTCAAAACAAGTAAAAAGCTCTCTGGGCCTATGGCACCAACAAAACCACTAGTGAGAATAGTTGTAGTACATTACACTTACAAAACCCTCCAAGCTAAGTAATGTAGATGTATTCGAACTCCTTGCTCCTGCTAGCAACCAAGTCCACCAATCATTTGTTTTTCCAAAAAAAAAAAAAGTCCACCAATCATTTCTCCTTACTAGCTTTCAATTTCAAAAGTTACGTCGCCAATCCCAAAACCAAGTCTCCTCATAGCCACTATAAGGCCTCTTGAAAATTTTGGGATTTATAAGCAATTTTAATGGTGCAACTAGTTAGGAACTAGGTTGTTAATTTTGACATGCTTTTCAGCGCAATAAAAATACAATATGTATTAAATTTGTAGTAAATGCTTCGAAGCTGTCAACTACTTATTTCTTCCACTGTTATTTTCCTCTTCTTCCGCTATGCTATTTTCTCTATATGTCATTTAACCCCTTTTTACATGTTCTTTAGTTAATTTAAGACTTCACAATTAGCCCGACAGTAATAAAGTGTGCTGTGAGATTCCAAAAATTACGATTAACTGGAGCAGCAATCCCACACAATGTAATGGGTTACGTCTGTTAGCATAAAATGTCCAAAACTGCTAACACAAAACAAGCTGCAATCTAAAAATGGCAGCATAAACTAATTCCACTCAAAGGCAATATGATTATCAATTGCCTTCCCTCATTATATATGAAAGTTTCAACCTAATGCCCCTTTCATTTTGGTTGTTTTCTTCGAGGTCCAAGCTAATATTATGTTGGATTTGAGCCTCTGAAGCTATTTGCAGAATTGCCATTGATTGATTTTGGTATTTGGTTCAACTTTGTGCGTGATAAGTTATTACTTATTTGACAGATTTATTTTTTCTTCTCTTCTTTAACATGGTCTTAAGTTTTTATCCCTCTCGACTCTCGAGCACATACTTTGTGAGAGCATCATGGAACCGTCACAAAGATTTTGTAAAAAAAAATCATTTTACTTGTAAGCTAGACTTGAAACATACAAATGAACAAAATAATAATAATAAAAACACAACAATTATAAGTCCTAGGGGAAATAAGCTTAGGTACTTTTGGTTTACTAAGTTTTGCTTTTGAGGACCTCTTCGATTTTTTTATCTTTTTTTTTTTTTTGCTAAACTCTTCGATTTTTTTATCGGCTGAATCAATTTGTAACATTTACTAAAAAAAAAAAAATGCTTCCAAAATAATCTACCACAATATCTTTATCAAAAGGATTCTTTAAATTCAAGAATGGGGAACTCACCCATCTGATATTTTAGAAGTTGAAAATCCAAAAAAGTCCAGTCAAGTTGTTCAATTTTGTTACTATGACTACATCCACGCAAGCATGGTAGAAAAATACTTCTTCATCAAAACAAGGAATTTGCACATTCATGGTTTACATTTTACTTTAAGTTTTACATTCTACTTTAAGTTAATATTTTACATTCTACTTTAAAGTAAACATAATGTTAAAGTCCGCTACCTCATTGGTCTCAGAGCCATTTCATTTGTTGGTAGTTTTTATTCTAGTTATTTCATTTGTTTTGGACCAGTCTACTCTATTCCTAAATGCATTTTTGAGAAGATTTTCAAGTTATATCTTAACAGTCTTCATTCCAATTATCTTTTGAGTGTCTCTTTCAAGTTTAGTATGGATTAAAACCACCTGAACAAGAATACCCAATCCCAAACGATAATTCCAAAGGTGAGGCCTGAATGAAAGGGCATGAGAGGGTATGTGTTAATAACCATATTAAATTAAAATAATAAAACAAAGTAATTGAAAGAATATATTTTAAGACAACTTGAAAAATCTCAGATAATCAGATTCTAAAAATGAAAAGAGTTTTCAGATCGATCTAATAATTCAGGAAGTTCCAGGTCATCACAACCATCATTACGTACAATACCTGAAATACTAAATGAAGAAAAATATTGACTTCCAAGATAAAAACATAGATTTAAATGATTGGAATATTCCTAAATATTTAAACAAAATACACATTATTGAAATTTATTGCAATAAAAAGGGACTAGATTTTATATAAATATTAATGATGATTAGATGTAGCAGAAGAGACCGAGAGTACAAGTTTATTGAAAACTAGAAAGTCTTCTTCGCTTGGTTCAAACATTTCCAGCTAAGAGAACTTCGGAAATCAATTTGTCCATGTTTTGGTAAGAAGAACCGCTAGGTTTGGTAGCATCCTCTGCCTTTATCTTCCACTCCATTGCCTTCTTCTTCAATTCTATTCCTTTCTCGCCATCCATTAATTCTCTAACAAGTTTTTCTACTTCATCTCTTTGAACATTATTATCTATCTCCATCCCAATGCCCCACTCAACACAACAATATCGACAATTTGTCAGTTGCTCAGCAAAAAAAGGCCAAGAGATCATTGGAACTCCCCAACACACACTCTCAAGTGTTGAATTCCACCCGCTATGTGTTAAAAAACACCCTATTGATGGGTGCTTTAGGATTTGTTCTTGATGACACCAACTTGCTAACATGCCTCTATCTTTTGTTTTGGTAACAAATTCAGAAGGAACAATAGCTGAATTGCCTCCCACAAGATCAGGCCTTATAATCCACAAGAAGGGTTTTTCACTATTTGCTAACCCCCAAGCAAACTCATTGAGCTGGTGAGGCGTTATGATAGTTATACTACCATAATTTACATATACTACCGAGTTGGGTTCTTTTGAATTTAACCATTCCACACAACCTGATTCTTCTTTCCATAGATTGGAACCTATTGATTTCAAGTTATCATCCTTAATTTGATCAGCCAGCAACATAAGTGGTCCAATGGTGTATATACGAGGGAGCATGGAAGATAGAGCATCCAACACTTCTTGTTCAAATGGGTCAAATGTGTTCAAAATGACAGCTGAAGCTCTTGGAGCTCTCTCAGTTTCGTGGATTTTGAAGTTGAGCATGATGTCATTCTCATTTGTAGTTCTGACAAAACTTGGAAGATCCTTAAGACGAATATTTTTCATCCCGGGAATCCAATCAATTGTAGTTTCCAAGTATCCATTTGTTAGATAGTTCGCATCTGTAAATCGCACCAAAGTAGGGTTGATCTTTGTGAATAGCCTACTTCAATGTAATATAAACAAAAGTAGCATTCAATTTTGCAATATATATGTAAAGTAGAATTCAAGTTTTCAAACTTGACAATTTGATGGCTATAATAAGTGTAACTGATATAAGGAAAATATTATTGCATCTCCCATGCACATACAAACTTCACATTTGTATGTTTGATTGTAAATTGAAGTGAACCTGTATGATAATTGGAAGTGATATTATTACCCAAAAAAAGAAAAAGAAAAATTGGACATGACATATTAGTAATGCACATGAGAGAGAATTAGAAAGATATAATTGCATCTCCCATGCACATGTAAACCTATATGTTCAACAAATCGAAATATGCTATATGTTCACTAATTCCTAATGGGTCTTGTTAGTGGGTCATCTTATGACAGTTGTTAATAAATCATTTTAAAAAATATAACAAGCAATCAAAGAAATTAATTGTTTTTTTTCCCATAAAATGTCTTTAAAAATATATGCTAAACCAATGCTCTTAGGGTATTCATTAACTTTTTTCATTCCTATTTATGAGCTAACATTGTCAATATATGATGATACAAAATAAGAGACATGATCCAATGGAGTAAATTCCATACCATACTGACTGGTATAATCAAAATTCATCTATTGAAGGGTGAACTAGTACAAAAAACTCTTAAATCGTACCGCTTAAAATATTGGACTATACTGAGCATACTCGCAAATATCAGATATCTCCAAAATATGAAAATTAGGCTATACAAAAAACTTGAAGAAGAAAGAAGAAGTTAGTGGCAGAAAGCTCACGTTGCCATCGTCGCTAGTTGTTTTTCCATGTTGTTAGTCGCGGCACCATATGGTATCCAAGGGATTCGAATGAACCCCTAAGTTAATTGGGAAAAAATTAAAATTTTAAAACTTTTTTTGTTTTCACCACCCTAAAAATGTCCAACAATGAATCAATTCAACACCTACCTTTATCTTTGGCCATTTAAACAAATAGAAAAAAACCAAACAACAAGCCAATTTGATCTAAAATCTAGAAAAATAGCAAGCCGAACAAAAAAAGAAGAAGTAATTTGTTGATCTTAAATCTTAGAAATAGACAATTATGTGAGTAGAAAAGTATAGAAACTAAAACATAATTAAATGTGAGGTGGTGGAAGTGAGGCGTAGGACAATGGGAAGTGAAGACATTTTTTTTTTTTTTTTTTAATGATTGTATTGTTGTGTTGAATTGTTAATAGAGTAATGTATAAGACATCAAAAACTTTTCTTAACAAATTACAAAGAGTTGTCAAAGTTTAGTTGAATTGAAATAAAAGAATAGAAAAGAGTAAAGATAAAATAAAAAATAAAAAATTAAAGTATTGTAGGAAATAAATATATTTAAGACCGTAAGCAATAGTAATTAAAGAACATTTAACAACCATAATTAATCTTAGCAACAAAAATTAATGCTTCATTATATTAAAAAACAATATATCTAATAAACTTAAGTTTATCTTTTATTCTCTTATTAATTAGTACTGTGGATAAAGTTATGATAAGAAAATTATATATACCATAAGATTCATCTTCTAAGATAACTCGTATTAATTTGAATGACCCACTAAAATAAATTTCTAAAACCACCACTGCATGTAATGTGCCATCCCCCCCCCCCCCCTCTCTTGCGCTTCTCCTCCTGTTTTTTTTCCAACAGCTTCTCTTTCTTCTGCTTCCTCCATTTTGACCAAGGTCGCATCTCTCTTGTTCTTTTTTTTTTTTTTTTGTATAATAAAGATGATTTATTTATAAACTATGGATCACTATTCCTTTTTCTTGAGTTGTGTGTGTGTCTCTTATTTTGTGTGTTCTGACATCTCATGTAAACTTATTAAATTAAGTGCCAAACAAATGAACAATTGTAAATTTTCAAATACATTCTCCTTTATTAGCTGCCACTCAATTTGTTTTTTTGTTTTTGTTTTGTTTAGTTTTTTTATTTTTGTTTTTTGTTTGAGAAGAGCTACTCACAATGTTAAGAAAGAAATTTTTTGTGTTTAAAAAAAAATTAAATATCATCTTTTTATTATTATTACCATTTAGAACATTAGGTTATTGGCTTCATTATTATTATTATTATATTATTAATGGGTTGATATTTGAGCAAGAAATCAACATATATATCTAGTGAAAAATGCTTTTTAAATTTAACGATTTTTTATATAGTCATTTTATAAATAATATATAGAGCGATAATTTTGAAATTGTAGATTGATATTAGTAGGTACCAAAATAATTTGTATTTCTAACCAAACTAAAATAGTTCTTGATACATTACTATTAACTCCCTTCAAATGGAGAAATTATATGGTTCTCATCTCTTTTTAAATCTTTTAATTTTCTTTTCTTTCTTCAAAATAGAGATTCGTGGTATTGAGCAAAAAATACAAGGAATTTGGAGATTTGAATTATACCTTTGAGGGGTATTAAACCTCGTTCAACTAGATGGCGATAATGCATATAGCTCAAGAAGCCGCAAGCGCTAGGCGTCCAGAAAAGCACACATGGAATTCCGAACTTGTCAGCAGCATCAAGAGTGAAGGACATACAACCATCTGCGACAATACAGGTAACAGGAGGCACATTCGAAGACGAAGTGTCGTTGAGTTTGGAAATGAGGTTGCAAAGTGGGAGTAGGCTAGCCTTTGTGGTGGATTCAGCAAGAGCGATTATGTCTTGGCTGACATCTGCGTCTACTGGTGGGAGTCCATCGGTAATGGTTTCGAAGTGAAAGTCAGGCAAGCCATCAAGGGAGCTGGGACCTCTAGACCAGAGTAAACGTTTGTGGATAAACTCTGTGTTTACAAAAGTTACGTGGAACCCTTTATGGTGGAGGAGTTTGGCTAGCTTGAGCATTGGATTTATGTGGCCTTGAAGTGGTGCTGGGACGCAGACTGCATGAGGTCTAGTAGCTGTTGTAGTGGAACCCATCTCTCTCTCTCTAGAAGGGGTCGATCAACTCGATCCAGGCCTTTTTATAAACAAACTGCCGAACATAATTTTTCACGCGAGTCATGTGACTATTGAATACGAAGAAAAACAAAGGAGCAGGTAAATCTATAGTTTTTTTGTTCATATTTGCTTGAAGGTCCCACCGGGAGTCGAACCCAGGTCGCTGGATTCAAAGTCCAAAGTGCTAACGACTAGAGCATAGCAAATTAGCAATCAAATTCAAAAATTTATTGCTGGACGACGAATGCACTGTTTTGAGATGTACGTTGGCCTAATCCCATTGAATAATGGAACTGTGAGAGTTTTGTCCAAGAGTGCAATAAGGATTCAAGAAAGATTTCAAGCCAAAAATAAAAAATAAAAAATTGAAGGGAGGATGATTTCTAAATAGACTATTACATTTATGTTCAACTTCCCATTAAAATAATGGTAACAATCTAAGATATTGTGATATTACATTACATAAGGGATCTTAGAATAAAATAATGTGCTAATCCACCATCACCAGGTGTTCAAAATATAATTTAAAAAATGGAAAAATTAAAGATAAAATCAAGAAAGATTTCAAGCCAAAAATAAAAAATAATAATTTGAAGGGTAGATGATTTCTAAATAGACTATTACATTTATGTTCAACTTCCCATTAAAATAGTGGTAACAATCTAATGCATTTTAGATATTGTGATATTACATTATGTAAGGGATCTTAGAATAAAATAATGTGCTAATCCACCATGACCAAGTGTCCAAAATATAATTTAAAAAATGGATAAATAGAAGATAAAATGAAAATTAATCTAAGACTATTACAGCCGCAACAACAAATTTCAAGTATTTACAACACAAGTTTTAGTATGTTACAACAAATAAAATAGTATGTCAAGGCAAGCACAAAATGAATGTTGTCCTATTTTATTAAAACTGTATCGCATAGTATCCTTCTTCAATGGGAAGGCATCTTATGGTAAGGTATACCTAATCGGGTACAGAAACAAGAATGTTTTAAATCTAACTCTCTCTCTCACTAACTTAAGTACAGGTTCTACCACTTACTTAGACACCATTGTTGCCACCACGTTTCTGCCACATTGCCGGTAGTAACCCCCGGGTTTGAAAGTCTCCACCTCCGCAGACCTGATGCCCTTTACTGCTTCTGTTTCTTTTTCTCATGGGAGGTCATTGACTGACTCATAATATTTTCCTTTTTACTTGTTTTTCTATCTTACTTTGTTAGAAATACTGAATTGAATAGTATTGTATTTCTCACTGAAAGAATATACATGAGTGCCTTTATATAGGAGGCATATGAGTGCAGTACAAGTAAATATGAGTGTAGTACAAGTAAGAGTGCTATACAAGTAAGAGTGCTAAACAAGTAAACTAGTTGGGCCTAAAGCCCACAACACTATATATGTTAACAACCCCCCTCAAACTCAAGGTGGATGTGAGACCAACTTGAGGTTGTCAACCAAAGTACGAAGGCGTCTCTTAGGATGTGACTTGGTGAAGATATCTGCAAATTGATCTGTAGAGGAGACTGAGATTAGCTTGAGAGCACCATGGACAAGATGATAACTGATAAAATGACAATCGATCTCGATGTGTTTAGTCCGTTCATGGAAGACATCATTGTGAGCAATATGAATGGCACTTTTGTTGTCACAATAAAGAGGAGTAGCAGAGGATGTCGACACACCTAAGTTTTTGAGAAGCCATCGTAGTCAAAGAAGCTCAGATGTGGTATCAGCAAGGGCATGATATTCTGCTTCAGTACTAGAACGGGCCACATGAGTTTGTTTCTTGCTTCGCCAAGAAATCAGAGAAGAACCAAGAAGAAAGCAATAACCAGTGGTGGACCTGCGATCAGTGGGATCTCCTGCCCAATCAGCATCAGAAAATGCACGGAGAACAAGAGGAGACCGAGCAGAGTAGAAAAGACCATAGAAGAGAGTGCCCTTTAGGTACCGAAGAATGCGCAGAACAGCAGCATAGTGAGTCGATCGTGGAGCCGACATATATTGGCTCACCTGGTGAACAGCATAGGAAATGTCTGGACGAGTAACAGTGAGATAAACTAGGCTGCCAACTAAGCGTCTGTAAAGAGAGGGATTAGACAATGGTTTCCCCCTTGAGGGAGTCAAATGCGCATTAAGCTCGACTGGAGTGTCAACAGTCTTGCTATCAGTGAGTCCAGCTCTAGACAAGAGTTCAGAGGCATACTTGGCTTGAGTAATGTAAAGTCCATCTGTAGAATGAGTGATTTCAAGACCCAAGAAGTAGCTGAGATGTCCAAGATCTTTCATCTCAAATTGCTGACTGAGAAAATCTTTGAGTTCTTGAATGCCACTGAGGTCATCACCAGTTATGATCATATCATCCACATACAGGAGAAGTAAAATAGTGCCTTTGTCAGTGCGACGAAGAAATAAGGCAGAATCATAATGACTGGCCATGTAACCCAAACGAGAGATGGTAGAGCTGAACTTGGCAAACCAAGCACGTGGAGCTTGTTTAAGGCCATAAAGTGCACGTCGAAGGTGACAAACCTTGTTTGAGTCAACAGAGAGACTAGGAGAAGGTTGCATATAAACTTCTTCACTCAAATCCCTATTAAGGAATGCATTTTTGACATCCATCTGGAAAAGATCCCATTTACTGGCAGCAGCAACAGCTAAGAGGGCACGAACAGATGAGATATGAGCAACCGGAGCAAAGGTCTCTTCATAATCAATCCCATACTCCTGTGTAAAACCTTTTGCAACAAGACGAGCTTTGTAGCGCTCAATGGACCCATCAGAGCGAGTCTTAATCTTGTAGATTCACTTACAACCAACCACAAATTTCCCAGGGGGGAGAGTGACCAAGTCCCAAGTATGGTTTTTAGATAATGCATCAAGTTCCTCTTTCATTGCAATCTGCCATAAAGGGTCAGTGGAAGCCTCACGATAGGTGTGAGGCTCGTGCAATGTAGCAAGGGCAGTGTAACAATGATAGTCAAGTAAATGTGCAGGAATGGACCTTACCCGAGTTGAGTGACGAGGTGGAATGTCTTGTACATGATCTTCAGGCGGAGCAGGAGCAGGGGAACTAAGATCAAGGTTAGGTAGCTCGTCTTCAACCTGTTCATCTTCCACCTGTTCATTAAAAGGGGAACTAGGAAAGGGATCAAGGATTTCTGGTGGTTGGACAGAGAAGTTAATAGGAGAATCAGGAGCAGCTACAGAAGGATCAGGATCAGCTATAGGAGGGTCAGGAGCAGCTACAGAAGGAATTTGCGTCTCATCTGGAAATAGATCTAAGACAGAAGAGGAAGATAAAGAAGCACAGAAGTGAGAGAGCTCGACAAAGAGGCGATGTTCCCAAAAGACAACATTGCGGGAGACACGAAGACGATGAGAAATAGGATCATAACATCGATACCCCTTTTGAGTTTCGCCATAACCAAGAAAACAACAAAGTCTTGACCTAGGCTCAAGTTTTTTATGCTCATGTGGCTGAAGAAGAACGAAACAAGCAGAGCCGAATGAGCGTAGGTGGTGATAGTCTGGAGGTGACCCAAAAAGGCGCTCATATGGAGTTTGATTTTGGATGACAGGACTGGGAATGCGATTAATAGTATGAACAGCATGAAGAGCAGCTTCGCCCCAAAAAGGAGCAGGAACTTTGGCAAAGAGAAGAAGAGCACGAACAGTGTCAAGAATATGACGAAGTTTTCGTTCGGCTCTACCATTTTGCTGAGAGGTACCTGGACAAGTTAGTTGATGAACAGTGCCATAAGAATGCAAAACAGCTTGGAAAGCATATTGAGTGTACTCAAGAGCATTATCAAATCGAAAAATTTTGATACGTTTAGAAAATTGAGTTTCAACCATTTTTGCAAAATTAGAATACACTTGTAATAATTCAGAACGATGTTTCATATTAAAGATCCAGCTATAGCGAGAGTAATCATCAACAAAGACAACAAAATATCGAGATCCACCAATACTAGAGACAGAAGAAGGTCCCCAAACATCAGAATGAATAGGGTCAAAGATATCAGTGGATATAGATTCACTAGAATTGAAAGGCAAAGCTGGTTGTTTTCCTAATTGACATGAAACACAATCAAAATTTTCTGTAGACACTGAACCTAGCAAACCTCTAGAAGCCAATTGTTGTACACGGGAAGAAGATGCGTGACCAAGTCGAGCATGCCAAAGAGCAAGAGAAGGAATAAAGGAAACTGTAGCAGCTGTGGCAATAGAAACAGGAGCAACAAGTGGAAGACGAAGGTTGTCCACGGGAAACATACGTCCAACTCTGGGACCGGTCCCTAGCTCCTGTCCCGTCCTTGGATCCTGCACAATACACCCAGAATAATCAAATATGATTCGATAACCCAACTCAGCTAATTGTCCCACAGAAAACAAATTGTAAGAAAGGTCAGGAACATTAAAGACCCCAGAAACGGAGAAGTTGGAGGTTGAAACGGAACCTATATTATGACCAGACATTGTGGAACCATTTGCTATGTGAATAGTAAGAGGGTGTGGTGCAGATTTTAAGTTCAGAAAATAAGGACGAGTGAGGTGTCATGTGATTGCAACAAGCAGAATCCATAAGCCAAGAGGAAGGAGACATACCGGACAAAGCTGAGAGAGAAGAGGAATAAGATGCATTACCAACCATACGAATGACATTGGCGATGATGTTTTTAAGGTCATCTGTAGTCATGGTGAAAGTGCGACCTGAAGTCTTAGACTGTGCAAAGACGGGAGCCATTGGTTGGACACTCTCAATGTTAGCAATAGTGGCAGAAGAACCTGAAACAGCTGATTTATTGCGCTGAAAGCAAGTCTCAATATTATGGCCAAAACGTTTGCAAAAATTGCAAAAGCATTTACTAGATTGTCTGCGATGATTGTTGCAAAAGGAAGAAGACCTGTCCTTATTCTTCATTTAGAAGCAAAATATGCAAAAATGGATTGCAAAAATGAAATCTACGTGAAAAACTGAGTAAGGAGAACCTGGGCCGCAAAAAGTCAACTCCAGAAAAGTCAACAGTAAAAGTCAACAGTCAACAGTCAACGATCAACGGTCAAAGTCAACGGTAGCTGACGTGGCAGGCTGATTTGGCTTGCTGGCGTGGCTTGCTGACGTGGCAGCTGACGTGGGCTAGGGCTGACGTCAGCAGGATCAGTATGGCGCGTGAAGGCGCGTGAGCAGGCGCGTGGCGGCGCGTGGCAGCGCGTGGCGGCTCGGTTCGGCGCGTGGAGGCGCGTGGGCGCGTGAACTGCAGTGCAGTACCTTCTGGCGGCGCGTGAGGGCGCGTGGAGACTCCGATGACTGTGAGGTTTTCACGAAAAGATAGATTGGAGCAAGACGATCTTCGTGGTACCTTCGGAAAGTTTTTCGGAGCAATATTCACGGCGGTGCCGAAAAAGGCAGTGGTCTTTGCAGTGTTCGGACTCCTCAACGGCGGCTGCTGCAGGTCCGGAACCTGAGGACGATGTCTGGAAGACTCAAAGGTTCAACGGCGAAAGGCTGCGGCAGTTGTCGTGACAGCGGAAGCAATATTGAGAACGGAGTTACACCAATAAAGACAAGATTGCTAAGAAAAGGTCAGAGCAGTGGCTCTGATACCATGTTAGAAATACTAAATTGAATAGTATTGTATTTCCCACTGAAAGAATATACATGAGTGCCTTTATATAGGAGGCATATGAGTGTAGTACAAGTAAATATGAGTGTAGTACAAGTAAGAGTGCTAAACAAGTAAACTAGTTGGGCCTAAAGCCCACAACACTATATATGTTAACATACTTTTTTCCGTTTTGTGTGTTTGGACTTTGGAGCCACGTGAACATCAATTCCAACCTCGAATCTTTATTATTACTTTTTTCTTTTATTAAAAAAGTATATATCTTTTGCCAATTATGTTTTGTGCGTCTGATTGTCCACGCGAACATCTAGTTCAAGGTTTTTTTTTAATTAAAATTTATTTTATGGAAAAGGTTTACAGGTGAACATTAGTTTGGAAAATGTTTTAAAAACTTTTTATAGGAAAAGAAAAAAAATAACTAAAATTTCGTATGAAAGTTGTATTAAATTTTTTTTAAAATAGTCAATTAAAAAAATAACAATTTGGCTGGTTTTAACTTTTTCCATGCTTTTTATTCTAAGTGTGTTACTTAATTTGTATATTTTGGGTAACAATAATTGTTATAGTTGCATTCTTAGAAACAATTTAAAAAAATTAAGATTACGAAAAATCCTATCTAAAATTGACTATGTTATACGAAAGATTACGTGGGTTAGTTATAATATTAATTGAAAAGGAAATGTTAGCAAAACTTGAATATAAAAAATCATTTAGTAATTTTGTATCTCAATAAGCAAGAAAGATATATATTAAATAAAAATAAATAAATAAAAATAAATTTGTTATTTAATTAATATTTAAATATAAGAAAATGCCCAACTTGAATAACTTTTCGCATTATGACTCAAAATCGGTTGAGCCAACCTTAAGAGAAGCTTCAATTTTATGCTGGGTTAGGCGACATGATTTCTAAGTAAAGTGCATTGGTTCTCACTCCTCTTATATTAATAATAGATCTTATTAATTAAATTCATAGTGTAATGGTTTTGAAGTGAAAGTCGGGCAAACCATCAAAGGAGTTGAGACCTCTAAACCATAGTAAACGTTTGTGGATATACATTGTTTACAAAAGTTACGTAAAACCCTTTATGGTGGAGGAGTTTGGCTAGCTTGAGCATTGGAGTTATGTGGCTTTGAAGTGGAGCTGGGACGCAAACTACATGAGGTGTAGTAGTTGTTGTAATGGAACTCATCTCTCTCTTTCTCAATCTCCAAAAAACACACACAAATTGATAAGAACACTTTGGATAAATGGACAGTCTAGGTGTTTTTATGGGTAAACTTAGGTACAGTACTTAGGTATTGTTCCTTAAGTTCAATTTTTAAAATTTTTCCATATGGAGTTTTTTCTCAAGGGATAAAAGTATATTTCTTAGTTAAATAGCCACACGGTTAAATCTTAAGAAGGAAACCTAAGGAACAGCACTAAGGTACTATACTTAAGTTTTGTACTTATTGTAAAGTGGTTTATAAATTTTTTTTTTATTCAAATACATGTGACTTACATGGGAGGAACCGGCTCATCAACTTCCTTACAAAAAAACCCATTAAGAAATAAAAGAGATGAATTAGAGTCCCAATTTGAAGAAAAAGAAGTCTAACGAACTAGCATATAGGCTAGTTCATTACAATAACGATAACAAAAATAAAATATTACAACCGTCATATGTACTTGAATATTCTTTCTTTACTGCTTATAATTTTTGTTCCTTATAGTCAAGTTTTCAAATATATGTCTTATTCTAACGATCATATTGTTTTTTGACTGAGAAAGGTAGAAACGGTCATATTTTCAAATATCATACTTTGTTAAAACAATTTAGGCAGTCCAAAGAGAGTCCAAAATATATACATATATTCTAATGCATAACTAAATGCACAACAAATTGAAAATAAATCCTAAGTAAATAATCAGAAGCATTCAAGTAATTATTCGGTGATGCAAAAGATTCGAAAAAAAAAACCATAACACAACACATATAAACCAATAAGTTCGAGAGAGTAAAAATATACACCGATGTACTAGGAGAATCGATGAAGAAGACTGAGAACTTACCTATACGCAGAAGAAGACAGAATCGGAGAAATCGAGAGAATCGGCGAATAGCTTGAGCAAATCGGCGACACCAAAATACAAAAACCAAAACGAAACTTTAACCCGCTTTGCTCTGAGAGACCTAAACCATAGAGAGACCCAAAGCCAAACAGTCATAACTTCGGTTCTAAGATTAGAATAGAGAGGAGAGAGCGGGTAAAAAAAAATTGGTGAGGGGGATGGAGATGAAAATCAGCGAGGGAGATGAAGATAAAAAGAAAAAACTCTGAGAGGGACATGGAGATATAAAATTATTTATGCTAGAATTTGTGTGATAAAAATGGTGGAGAGGATTGGGAGTGTTAGCTCACAAAAGCGGAAGAAGAGAACATGAGTCTGAGAGAGAGAAAGGCTGAAAAATAATGAGTGGCTGAGAGAGAAAGAATGAGGAAATTTTATTTGGAAAGAGAGAGAAGATTAATAAAAAGAAATAGCATTTAGAAATAGAATTCTACTGTTTATCAATGAGGCTAAAAATTTTAGCATTTAAGTCTATTTTATTATTAACATTGTTTATATATTGTGGAAATATCTATAGTTGAAAAAGATTTATGAAAATACATGTTGTGTTGTTTAAATAATAATTTATTAACAACACAACTAAACATGCCATAAAATATTTGATGTGGAATGTTTTTTTTTTTTTTTAAAGAATATTAAGTATTTTAACACACATACAAGGAGAGAAGAGAAGGTTTGTTGATGAGTTGAAAAATTTGACATTTGGTACATCTGATATTAATGCTCTAGCAAAGGTTTTTTTTTTTTTTTTTTAAGTTAATATTTGGTAAAGAGATATTCTCACATAGACCTATCATTGCTCCTTACCACTCAAAACTAATCATATGAGCAAATTGTAACATAGGTTGTGTCCTTTTACCGGACACAATCATAATTCTTTATTTTACTTTTTTTACAAAAGATAATAACGTTTTACGATGAACTTTCACCTCATACCTACCCTGCTAGCTAGTCGGGCCAGCCCACATAAAAAAATTCCTTAAATGTTTTGTGAGTTCTAATTAGGCCTGTCCACAGGTCGGTCTGGGTCGGATTTGCGTCAAACTCAGAACCAATCTGATCCTGTCAGGTTGTGGAACGGCGGACCCGCCACTGATCGTGAAAAACCACGGGTCGAAAGTGTTTGTCCATACTCCATCGTTCGAGCTTAATTTTACTACAACACTTTTTGGTCCAATAACATATGGCGATCATGTGACTTTTTTCGAGTAATTCTTAGGTACTTGAAGTACGGAGAATGATGCTCGTTCTTTTGCCATTTATAATATAGCCCATTTATTAAATTTATTGTGAAGTCCACTACAAATGTGAAAGGAAAAAACACTATTTTTTTGTGTAAGAATTTTTCATTTTTTCCTTGCCTACAATAATATATAAATACATTTGTGGTGGTCAGGCCCAAAACACTGTCCATCGCTAAGGCATAATCTGTGTAAGTGCTTGCAAAAGTCGCTTTTAATTTCAGCATTTAAATAAAATAAAATAAAAAACCTTTAATTTCTTATGATTTTGCTTTTATATTTTACTTTTTAATAACTTTTCTCTCACACACTTATGGTTAATTGCACGTATAGTACTCATGCCAGTACTATCGTGGCTGTAAGTGATTGAAATATAGGCTGTTTGCATCTAAAGTATATCTAATTATCTACTTTCAAGAGTTTAGAAAATAATCGATATTGATAATGATATAGTATTTTTAATGATGTGGTAAATTAATAATAAAAAAGTACATTTCAAAAATACACATAAGCCTAGGTCTTTCCTCAAATAAAACCCATTTCTATTTTTTTTTATTTTACATTAATTTTCTTAGTAACCAAACAAACCTACTACTAAGTTTGTATTCATGTAAACTGTTAGATTCACCACTGCCTGGCAAGCTGTGGTACTTGCCGAAAATTATAGACAATTTGAAAGCAATTTGAAGCTTTGCATGTTTAACATAATAAAAATAACTATCCTCATAGTATGTGCTATGCCCGTGCTAACAGACTTTTAAATTTCTTTTTTTAATGTTAAAATTTTTTGTTTATCCCATACGATTTAAAATTTAACCATCACTAAAATACTCAGTGTGATGGATCTTCCACAAAATAATGTACATTGAAATTAGGGGTGACAAAAGAAGCCCAAACCCATTTAGCCACCCAAACCCACCCACTCTAATTGAACCCAAACTCACCCAATTATTAGTTGGGTTAAATGAAAATCAACCCAATTGAGACCCATTTAACCCAAAAACAATATACCCAAATTCAACCCAGTCCTTCCCATTAAATAAAAAAAAAAGCCCTCATACGTTTCCGTGTTTCAGGTTTTCATTTTCTTTCATTTTCTCGGCCTCCAAATAATTCTCTCTATCTCTCTCTCTCTTGCTCTCTCACTTTCTCTCTAGCTCTCATCTAGAACTCATGGAATCCATTGGAGTACCCAAAAACAAAGAAAGCAGTATATGAACAATCAATGTATAAATTTATATTTTTCCTAGGGATTATTTTCTCAACAAACAATCATAGAAATCGGAAAAGTAAAGTAGAGAATTTTAGAACCTTGAACAGCGCCCATTTCCTACCTAGGGATTCTCATCGACGCTCTTCACCTTCGCCAGAACCCTGACTCCCCACCGAAAATTCACAACAGCGCGTCCCCTCACAGGCAACGTCGTCCTCGCTGCGACCTCAATACCAGAGAACAACCCGGCAACCGTTCCCGCCGTCGAATCCACCGTCAATGCCGTCCTAGAAAACGCACCATTCATAAACGACCTCTCCACGACCTCAATCGACGAATCGTCCTCCAGAACGGCGGCGGCGTCGTCGGCGGTGACGGACAGTTGCTTTCGAAATTCCAAGAAAGTTTTGAGCTTGAAATGATATTACATTGTATTTGTTGCACTATTTGGTTGCCAAGAAAATGAGAGAAAATAGAAAAGAAAAGAAAATATTTTTTTTATTTGGATTTTTGATATAATTGCTGATGTGGAATTTTTTAATCCTAAGAATGGAGACTAGAGAGTGTGGAAAAGGGACTCCAAGAAAGTGTTAGGGATTTCACTTTAATGACATTTTAGTAATTTTGATAATTGAGTAATTGGGTAAGTTGGGGTTTACTCATAATAATCGGGTTGAGTTGGATTTGGATTAGAATGAATTAGTTAAATGAATTTTAATGAGTAAATGAGTTTTATATAACCCAACCCAATTATACCCAATCCAAACCCACCCATTTGACACCTCTAATTGAAATAGCCTGGAAGTCATTATTTTGTGTACTCCTGTATATACTGTACAACTTGATGATTGACAAACGGATAATCCATATTAAAGAAATTCATAAATTTCAAATTGGTACGAATAAAATTCTAATGTGCAAAGAAATAACAAAAGCCTATTCACACACACTATAATCATTATTTTTTGTTTGGCTTCCAACTTTATACCCCAAGACAACAAGTTCCTTCCTCTGCTCAGACTTGGATCCCTCCCCTAGGTTTGTCATTTAAAATTAACGTTGATACTGCTATGGGGCCCTGCTTCTCCGCTATAGTTGCGGTGGCAAGAGACTAGAGAGGAGAGTTGGTATCGGTACTATGAAAGTGAAGACTACCCTCCCTCTCCAGGCCAAAGTAGAGGCCATTAAATGGGTCCACTCCTTAGCTCCCGCCATGGGTAATGGGTGCATCGTAGTGGAGTCAGCCTCCCAATCTTATGTGCAGCTTCACAATGACTTGGCCGAGACCCCCCTCCCCCTTGGAGGATCAGGTCTTTGTGCTCTGATTTGAGGAATCTTTTGACTGTTTTTTATAAAGTTTTTGTGAATTAGGCGCGTAGGATTTGTAATACAAAAACTCACTCTTTAGGAAAATGGTCTCCAGCTTGTAATTATTTTGGCCTTTTTGTTCTTGGTAATGGTCCATTGTGTCTCTTCCATTATTTTGGAGGAGTCCTGCAGGGCCTTGTAGTTGTCTTTACTCTTTTCTCTCAATAAAGTTTTCTGTTCATCCCAAAAAAAAAAAAAAAAACTTTATTGAATAAAAAGATCTGACAAAAAGTGTGGACAGAAATCAAAGTTTTTTGCCTATCAATTTTATATAAGAAACTGTTAAAAGCCATTGGATACTTTTCTTTTTAGCCCATGATTATAGTGCAGCACACGGCTTGCCTGCTATAGGGTTGTTTTTTCAATAAAATTTTCAAATCTTTATTTTCTTTAAACCTGAAACTTCATTCAATTAAACATAAGAGTCTAGTCTACAACAATGCAATTAATCTTACAAGCGTTCAAGATGACATTTGGGGCTTTATGCTTATTACAACATAACTTGCTTTTGAGCCTAATAGCAAAGCTTGGAGCAGGTGGGTTGTAGAATAAAGATTACACTTAT
Organism: Castanea sativa; assembly: GCF_040712315.1. Classification (NCBI taxonomy): domain Eukaryota; kingdom Viridiplantae; phylum Streptophyta; class Magnoliopsida; order Fagales; family Fagaceae; genus Castanea; species Castanea sativa. Next base: position 18,024,172 of record NC_134019.1, on the reverse strand, counting down.
AGAAAGACTAGCTAAAATTATTGTAATTACAAACAATAATTTTCAAATCATTCACATTCAATTTGTCCAATAACATTATTGTAATATAACGTACACCTAATTTAATCAAATTTTAGACAATAAAACTTGGAAAAATGCATAACATGTTTTATAATATTTATTTTTTTGATACAATATAATTTTAATTTAAATGCCAAAAGTTTCTATCATCTAGATTTAGGGTTTATGCATTTGCTAGTAAGGTATATGTTTTCATCAATTACTTAAACAGCCAAGAGTACAATGAGACTCAATACTAAAAAATGAATACCAAAACAACATTGAAGTCATTATTTAAGAAAAACAAAAAAAAAAAGTGGTTGAGAAAGTAACACTCTTTTTTTAATAAAAAGAATTGGGAAAACAAAACAGTTTTACACCACAAATTATTGCTAATTACCAATTTTAAGGTTAATTACATAATTAAGCCCAATTAAATATTACCCATTTGATTCAATGCATGGATTTACAAAACAAACAACATCAAACCTCACAAACACACATATTTTGACACGAAGATGTGTTTATGAAGAGAAAACTCACAATAAGTAAAAAGCTTTATGGGGCTTATGGCACCAACCAATCCACTAGTGAGAATAGTTGTGATACATTACACTTACAAAACTCTCCAAGCTAAGTAATGTTGATGTATCCAAAGCAAGGGAGTCAATTTCATACCGTACCAAGCGGTATGGCCAGAATTTATCGTATCAACAGGTGAACTGGCACAAAAACACCCTTGATTTGTACCGCTTAAAATACCGGTCCTTACCGGACTATACCAAACATAACGCTGAATATTGGATATCTTGGTTGAAAGATGAAAATCGGGTGGTACTAAAAACTTGAAGAAAATGGGAAAATTTAGCAGCAAAAAGCTCACATTGCCATCCTCATTGGTTGTTTTCCCACGTTGTCAGCCGTTTCCCCCAGCCTTCCTCCTTCCGTTTTGTCCAATCGCTTCTCTTTCTTCTTCTTTTTCTTCTTCTGCTTCTTCTTCTTCATTAGTTTTGACTGAGACTGAACCTCTCTTCTTGTTCCTTTTGTTTTAGTTGTGTGTGTGGCTCTTGTTTAATTGTTTTGCATGAGTTCTAACACCCCATGTGAACTCATTAAAGTGTGAAACAAATTTCAAGTTTCAAATTTCAAATATACTTAGACTTTTAGGGTCTATTTGATTGGAGGGGTGGGAAAGTAGAAGGATAGAAAATGGTAGGGGAATGGAATAGTGGGAAGATAGAAAAAATTTTAATTTCTCTTCTTTTTGCTTGGTTAGGAGTGAAAAGTGGAAGGATGGAAAAGTGAGTTTATATAAATTTACTTATATACCCTTGTTTAAAATGACGCCCAATTAAAACAAAAAAAAATGACAAACAACCAAGAAAAATACAATCACCCAAATTTATTATTAAAAAAAAAATCATGTCTAAACCAAAAAAAAAAAAAAAAAAAAGAAGAAGAAAAACATAACAAACATTGTCATGGCCAAGGCCAACCAAAAAAGAAAAAAAAGAAAAAAGAGGCAACCTACAACGCCCAGTGGAAAGCAAAGGAAAAAAAATGAGAACAAAAAATTTTCACTTGTTATAATTGGAATTGAAAAAAAAAAACAAAAAAAACAAAAACAAAAACAACAAAAAAGAAGAGAGCAACGTAGAAGCTCATGTGCAACTTGCACATGGGCATTTTTGTCATTCAACCATTAGATTTTTTTCCACCAAGTTTTATTTCTATTTTGGGAAGAAAACTTTTTGATGGGCTTAGTAAGAAAACACCTTCATTTTCTCCTCTCACCCTTCCAACTAAACACCCTCCAAAAAGTGTTCCATTTTCATTCTCTCCTTCTTCTTCTTCTTTTTTTTTTTTTTTTTTTTTTTTCTTCCCCCCCCCCCTCCCCCCCTAAAATCCACTCTACCAAAAACACCCTTAGGTTGGTTGCCACTCACATTTGATTAGAAATTTTATGTGTATTTTATATAATTAATATCATCTTTTTATCTTTTCATTATTATTACAATCTAGTACGTGAGGTTATTGGCTTTATTACTATTATTTTATTAATGGGTGATATTTGAGAAAGAAATAATTATATTAAAAATAAGCAATTAATTTAGAGAAATATGCTATTATAAATTTAAGGATTCTTATACAAATTTTATAAGTAATTATAAATAAATAATCAAGTATGTCCATATAATAATAATAATAATAATAGTTATAATCCCGATACGGTACACTGGTACCAACCAATATCGAAATATTTTGTTCCCCTAATTAAACCGAAATGACATCCGGTACAAAATTGGTCCCCTTGATCCAAAGTTTGAACTCTTTGCTCCTTCTAGCAACCAATTGCACCAATCCTTTCTCCTTACAAGCTTTCATTTTTGCAAGTTGAGTCACCAATCGCAGGACTAATTCTCCTTAGCCATTTCAAGGTCTCTTGAAGATTTTGGAATTGCTCCAGTTTTTCCCAACACCAAGATTTAATAAAGATCATTGAAGGTATCTCTAGTGTGTGGCTTAATTAGGTCTACTTTCTAAGGATATGTCATTTAGAAAGGATGAAGTTAGAGACTAAAATCGGTTTTTCTCTTAAAGAAAATGAATTGCTCTCTCATTCTTCAATCTAAGAATTCTTAGTGTATTTTCGTGGGTATTGTGAGAAATATAAGATAGATAATTAGATAGGAATTGCAAGGAAGGAAAGTAACAACTTTCTCTCATGATATGATTTTCGCTTGACCAAATTACTAGCGAGTTTCTTGCAAAACTCTATTTAATTGATTTTTAAGAGTTGTACTTTTGCGTAAAATATTCATTTGATATGCCCATATTTGCTTGACCAAAATTCCCCTTTTCCCACTTGACCCTCTAATCTCATGTGCAATACGACTCGATAAAATTAAATACAAAAATAATTGTATACACAATGAAATTTGGTACGTAATAAGGCAACATTAGAAAAACCAAACAAAAGTAATGGCCTATTTGGAAGTTCAAAAAAGGAGGAGGAGTAGAGTTAAGGGAGGGAGAGTAATTCAATTACCTTGTTTGGAAGTTTTTTAAGGAAGGAGGGGAAGGGGTTTGGAGGGGTTTCAACTACCTCTAACCCCTCATTTTTAATTCCCCCAAATTAGAGAGATTTAGAGGGAGAGTAGAGTAGATAAATTATTGACCAAATGAATTCCCCAATTTACCCTTTCTAATTTATCAAAATTACAAACCGATTATATAACTAATCTTTGTTTGTTTCCTGATAAAATTTAAGGTGAATAAAAAAAATTGAATCTCACTATTTCACTGACTCCAAAGACGATTCCGATGAGGAAGCCCCCGAAGCTGCAAACACCGAAGACTCTGAAGAAGACGACTCCTCCATTCGCACCTTCACCACAGCTCGCCTCGATGCCGCCAACGCGGGTGGAGGCTCCAACTCTGCTCACAACACGAAGATCAAGACAAAGAATCTGAGCTGCTCCGCCGCAGTTAAGATCGAGAATTTGTATGGCGCGAAGGACGGTGGGGCCTAGGGGACTGGTCTGGCGGGTCGCACAGCTCCGGCTGGGAGCTTAGTGCCTGGAATCGTTAGACGCCACAAGGACGAGGACGAGACGAGTCGTACTTGGAGGAGTAGAACCTGAGTCTGAGTCGGGGCCGAGTTGAGGCGGTGAGTGAGGAAGGACTTGGAATTGGGTTGTTTTGGATGGGAGGGGAGTGAAGAGGATTGCGAGTAGGTTTATGATTTTTATTTTTATTATTATAATAATTTTTATTATTATAAAAATAAAGTATACATCTTTATTTTTATTATAATTTTTTTTGAGGTAATAAAAATTATTTTATAATAGTTAATAGTAGTTTTATGCTTTTTTTAGTGGTATTTGATGGAATGAGAATATTGATTAAATAATTATTTAATCTAACAAATTAATCATAGACCAATGTTGCAAGTCCATTTTCAAATAAGGGTAAATTTGTCTATTTAAATCATTTCCTATTCTTTCCATCATAATTTTTAAAACATCTAAGCAAGAGAAATGGCTAATTCCTCCCTTTCCCTTTACTAATTTTAAAAATATCCAAACAAGAATAGCTTGGTCCAAAAAAAAAAAAATCACTATCAATGGCCTTCCCACACAACCAAACCAACTGACTTAGGCATGAAAATTAGAGTGTCAGTATTGAAATATATGGGGACAAATTTCATATGATTATAATATCTTGAATTTTTCAGAAAGTTTACTTTTGCTAGCTCGTGGCCAACATTCACATTTTTCTGTTTACTAATTTGCACACTATTTTACAATTTAACTGACCCCAAGATAAATTGAAATCCATAATGAACCGCTTATAGTGTGCTTCAAAATAGATTTACGGGATACATTTTACTCAGCTCAAATAGAGCAAGAGATGCCAAACTTTGGGCATAAGGGATGGTTTTGATGTGTATTAATCCGAACTTATTAGTTGCAGTTGAGTTTGAGACTGATACAAGAATAGTTTTTTATTGGGTTTCTAATAACTTTAGTAGTAATATATATCATGCAACTCTCATCATGGATTGCATGAACCTCCTCAGCCAATTCCTGCAAGTGAAGGTGGGACTTCCGTGAGGCAAACCAGTGTTTTAACAAATTTGCCTTAAAGGACTACACTTGACTTAAGATTTTGTTGTTTATGATAGTCCGCCTGTGGACATTCTTATATTATTAATTTATGTAAAATTTTGGCATGTTTTATGGGAGGCTATCTACTAAATTATCTGCTTTATTTAATCTATGAAACTTCTTTATAACCAAAAAAAAAAAAAACATAATTTAATTCGAGAGGAGTAAAATTTATAAATGACTTATTCAATTACTCATATGCATGTGAATATATATGACACCAATTTGAAATTTAAAAGTTATAATACTAGTATATTTTAGCGTAAGAAAACTACAAAAGTTAATATATTCGCTATATAGTCTATATTGCATATATCTGTTAGGGTTATTTACATAAATAATTGAGAGTTTCAAAGTAGAAATTCAACTTACAAATAGAATGATTTTTTGGTAGTTAAACAAATACCAAATGCAGCTTACATATGTAAATTTTTGTTATTTTGGTTAATATAAATTTTTTATAAAATTCTAATTGTAATAATTTAAAAACAATACCACGAACATTTTTGTACTTAAAAAACTTTTTAGTTTAGCTTAAAAAAATATAACACTATTAAGTTTATTATCTAATTGTGGGGGTAAAGTAGATAAAATATTTATTTGGGCCTTAGGCCTGATTTGGTGGTGTAAGTTTGTCCAAGCAGAGCTTGTGAAGCCCACAAGCCAGTGCACACTACGAGAGGTAGATGAGTCGTCCGAGGAAGAGTCCTTCTTCGGACGGGCCCAGTAAAGGTCATGGGATATACCAAGGGGTTTAGAGACAGAATTCCGGAAGATCTATTGGGTAAAGGCGTGATCCACGCAGTGGTTGGAATGAAGAACGTGTGAGAAATATTAGAGGAGAAAAAGCTGCTACCATCACATTAAAGACTCTGCACCTAACTCCCTGGCCACATTAATGGGGAAATGACCTCTGAGCAGTGAGGTTCAGCTTTCCAGTTGGTATTAGGAGGTTTAAAGAAGGTGTTGGATGTGACAAGTATCTGAGGAAGAGATTGATAATACATGTGGAAGAAAGAAGGAAGAAGAAGATGGATACAAGAGAAGAAGAGAGATATAAAAAAGAGAGGAGGGCAGAAGGAAAGAGGGATCGGATATTGGAACTGTATTTGTAATATTGTTCTTAAAAGAAAGAAAGACAACACAAGTTGTCCTCGGCTTATGTCCGAGGAGAGATTCTTTGCTATTCTCAACTATTAAACACGCGGATAACGGCTAGATTCCTTTTTCCAACATCCACAGTCTAGGTTTCAAGCCCAAACTTTACAAATTTTTATTGTATAAGGCCCTTTGGCCTTGAGTCCACCTAGTGATTGGACCAGGTACAATTGTGCACTTACACTAATCATCTTCATACTTTATTATTGTTTATATAATAATTTTTTATGAAAGAGAATAAATTAATACAAAATTGAGGTCCTATTATATTATATTATATTTATGAAAGGTAACAATATCGTATTTTTGTCTCTTTAATTAAAACTCTAATTTCTTAATTTTTATTTCCTAATATTGGTTTTTATAGGATTTAATTCATAATGAACATTAGGAAAAATTACAAATTGCACTCCTAACTTTACTTAAAATTTAATTTAGACCCTAACTTCACTTTTGTCCAATTTAGTTTTATGAATTTCATTTTTGTCCAATTTAATCACTCGTCTCCTTTTGTTAAGGAATTGTTGTTCACTCTTCGAATTCTGCTTTTCTTCAGATTTTTAAATTTTTAAAAATTTAAGTAACTAATAAAAAATATAGAAAAAGATTTTTTTTTTTCAAATAATAATAATAAACCAATTCCAATTTCGATCAAGAGGTTCCGCAAGAGATGTAGTCTCTCTGTGGCCCAAAATCAGCTTGGGTCATCAATCGCCTCTAATGGGTATTATACAAAGTAGGCCTTTGAACAATGGCTTAGCTGTATTTTTGGGTATAGAATAGGTGTCTGGGTAAGGCCCAATAGTTGGATTTGTTGTGCTTTCTATGTATTTGGGTATGTTTTGATTGCGTTAAGGTCATAAACGAGCAATCAAATTGTACAGAAAATTTTCTTCATAAAACGAATTTTCTTCTTTCTCCCTCTTCATCAAACGATTCATCAAAATAGTTTTTTTTTTTTTTTTTTTTTTTGACAATTAAAATTTATTAATTTTTCATCTTTTTACTTGAAAAAACATTTAAAAAAAAAAAAAAATCAAAACTACAATCATTTTAGGTTACTCACGGCAGTTTTGATGGAAAAGGAACAAAATGCCTAAATTAAATAAAATTGAAACTTTAAGGATTGAATGGTATGAAAGTAAGTTATAGGATTAAATTGAATTTCAAGCAAAATTAATTTGTAATTTAGCCTAAAAATTATTAAACATATAACTTAGACAATAGCTTTTATTAGAGATGATAGCCTATCAAATCAAACATAACATTTTTAAATGAAAAACATACTGACATTTGTAAATATGTGTGAGAGTCTATTTTTTTGACAGTGTCCAGGCCCAAGTTTAAGCAAGGACACCGAGCCCTCTTGTTGTAGTTTAAAGGGACTAGGCTTGGTTTACCGCAGCTAAATGGGCTGTTTACAAAACCAAGTGGTGCATAAGGTAAGACTCCTGCAATACGTACACACTAACAAGCAAAACTATGTGTTGAGCAACAAGAAAACAGCAAAGGAAGACAAGATTATAACAATAAAACGTAGAGTGATTGTTCGGGATCCGTAAATCAATAAGAACTAATCCATTAATTTTTCTTAGTTATGGATTACAAATGCGACCACTAAGTCATAATACAAGGTCCAAACAAGCTCAAAAATTCAGACTTAGATGACTATTTAAGCCTATAAGACTTACAAAGTTTGAATCCTTTTGAATCCAAGTATGTACTGTAGTGGCTGTTTTTGGAATACTGGGAGATATTCCCCTGTTTTCCTTGAGTTTTACAGAGTTTTCTTTCAATGAGCCCTCTTGTTGTAGTTTAAAGGGACTAGGCTTAGTTCACCGCAGCTAAATGGGCTGTTTACAAAACCAAGTGGTGCATAAGGTAAGACTCCTGCAATACGTACACACTAACAAGCAAAACTATGTGTTGAGCAACAAGAAAACAGCAAAGGAAGACAAGATTATAACAATAAAACGTAGAGTGATTGTTCGGGATCCGTAAATCAATAAGAACTAATCCATTAATTTTTCTTAGTTATGGATTACAAATGCGACCACTAAGTCATAATACAAGGTCCAAACAAGCTCAAAAATTCAAACTTAGATGACTATTTAAGCCTATAAGACTTACAAAGTTTGAATCCTTTTGAATCCAAGTATGTACTGTAGTGGCTGTTTTTGGAATACTGGGAGATATTCCCCTGTTTTCCTTGAGTTTTACAGAGTTTTCTTTCAATGATTCTATATGATTTCTTTACTGCTGAATGCCCCTTAACGTTGGCTACTCTCCTTCTTTTATAGTGTCACATTAGGGTTTCGGGGTACCATTGATTCTTCCCCCTTGGCCCTTTGGGTACTAGAGCCCCTTGTTCATCTCAGCTCTTCTGATGATTGCCCCATTCCTTAGTTTTCATAACTTCCTTCTTTTGGTGTTTTTTTCTTTGAAAGTGTCTTGCTGACTTTCTATTCTAAGACACTTTGCCTTCCAAGTCCCCTTTTTGTCAGTCTTCTCTTTTCAAGCTCAACCTCTTTTAGCCGCCCCTTCCTTTTGTCATTTTTCCCAGTAAGTGAAGTCTTCTTTTGGGAAAACCGAAGGTTTCCCTAGCCATTTCCTTTCGTGGGTTTCTTATTCTGGGTTCTCGAGACACCGACTTCCTACCCCTGAGCCATTGCTTTCCAAATCTTTGGGCCTTGCATTGTATTACTAGTTGCTTCGAGAAGAAAGCCCATCTGTTTCTTGTTCTTGGGACCTTCTGAACTGTCTTAATCCTCCTTTAGCCATTCTGTACATCCAAGGGTCCCAGGCAATCCCCCCGGTGTCCTTTCTCAGCTCCTTTTCTGTTTTTGGTCTTGGTGGGCTGAATTCTTTTCTTTCCCCTTTCTGTTTTCCTATAGGCTCCTTGCTCCCTTTTGGGCCTCAGGTCCATCATCCCTCTTTCCTTTGTAACCCCAATCTTTCTCTTCCTTTCCAATTTTTTTATTTCCCACAAATTGGCCCAATGTACCACCTCTTTGGGTCTTTTACCATGCTTTCTGTGTACATTTTAGACTTCAACGAAAGGGCTAGAGAAACCTTCGGTTTTTCCAGAAGAAGACTTCACTTATTGGGAAAAATGACAAAAGGAAGGGGTGGCTAAAAGGGGTTGAGCTTGAAAAGAGAAGACAGACAAAAAGGGGACTTGGAAGGCAAAAGTGTCTCAGAATAGAAAGTCAACAAGACACTTTCAAAGAAAAAAATATCAAAAGAAGGAAACTATGGAAAATAAGGAATGGAGCAGTCGTCAGAAGAGCTGAGATGAACATGGGGCTCTAGTACCCAGGGGGCCAAGGGGGAAGAATCAATGGTACCCCAAAATCCTAATGTGACACTATAAAAGGGGGAGAGCAGCCAACGTTAAAGGGAATTCAGCAGTAAAGAAATCATATAAAATCATTGAGAGAAAACTCTGTAAAACTCAAGGAAAACAGGGGAATATCTCCCGGTATCCCAGAAACAGCCACTACAGTACATACTTAGATTCAAAAGGATTCAAACTTTGCAAGTCTTAGAGGCTTAAATAGTCATCTAAGTCTGAATTTTTGAGCTTGTTTGGACCTTGTATTATGTCTTAGTGGTCGCATTTGTAATCCATAACTAAGAAAAATTAATGGATTAGTTCTTATTGATTTAAGGATCCCGAACAATCACTCTGCGTTTTATTGTTATTATCTTGTCTTCCTTTGCAGTTTTCTTGTTGCTCAACACATATTCTCGCTTGTTAGTGTGTATGTGTTGCAGGAGTCTTGCCTTATGCACCACTTTGTTTTGTAAACAGCCCATTTAGCTGTGGTGAACCAAGCCCAGTCCCTTCAAACTACAACAAGAGGGCTCGGTGTCCTTGCTTAAACTTGGGCTTGGACACCATCAAAAAAATAGACTCTCACATTTTGGTGACTCCGTTGGGGACTGGGAAAAGGAGAGGAAAGAAGCAATCCCTTCACAAGCATGGCTCCAAGAGCAAGGAACAGCAAGGGTACCAATGTACCACCTGCAGCATCTGAACCCGTAGGAGAAAACGAGGTTGCCTCAAGGCAAAGGAACGAGGTGCCCCTAGTAGAACAAGAGGTTGTATTAGGACAAAGGCACGCAGGACAGGAGCCAGACCCCATGGCTTGAATGACGGAAATGCTGAAGGATTTGTAGCAGGAGATTTGCCTCCTTAAAGAGGGCAGGACACAGGAAATCAGGGATAATGTTCCCCCTGTGGTCAACCAGGACAGGGCCTAGTCAGAAAGAGGGTCAGCAGTGGGAGGGGGAGCTAACCCCTAGTACCTGACGTTGGCAGATGTTAGTGCCCTATTGGAGCAGGAAAGGGAAAAGCTCTCGAGGATTCCTAAGAAATTTTCTTGGGATCCCCCATTCCCGCCAAAGCTCCTCGGCAAGCCATATCCCAAAGGATATGAACCTCCGAAGTTCCATCCTTTTGATGGAAGGAATGGAAGCGCTGTGGAATATGTGAGCAGGTTTATACACACTATGGGCCCCTATGCAGGAGATCGGGAGCTATGCCTAAGGGAGTTTGCTAAATCACTAGTAGACAGAGCATACACGTGGTACACCACACTGAAGCCTGGGTCCATTAGAACCTGAAACGAAATGATGGAGAGGTTCTGCGCGAAGTATTACTCAGGAAAAGACGAGGTCACCTTCCAAAGCCTTCAAATGGTACGGCAAAGGCCAGGGGAAGATCCTATCCAGTTCATCAAGAGATTCGAAGACGTATCTCTAGATTGCTACGGAGACCACGAAGAAAAGGAGCTCGTGGAAACCTGCATATCCAACATGCTCTTTGATTACAGACTCAATCTCAAAAATTTATACATAACTCAGTTCGCCGACTTACTACAGAGAACTAGAAGAACAGCACAGATTATGAGGACAAAGAGGGTGCCAGTACGTCAGGCCATGACAGCATCAGTGGGAGAAAAAAGGAAGAAGCCTAACGAGAAGGTATTTGAGGAACCTTCGGTAATCCAATGTACCATGGAAGAATTGGACCAGGTCTTGGATAAGTGGATTGGAGATGGGGTGGTCAGGCCATTTACCATGTCTAGGCCACCAACTGAAGAAGAGAGGAAGAACCCCTTATTTTGTAGAATTCATAATTATGTCAAGCATTCCACCAAAGATTGCTGGACCTTCCGTAGACTTTTTCACAAGAAACTAAGGAAGGGAACCCTGGAACTCACTCAAAAGGAACCAGAGGTGCAAAGGAACCCTCTACCCAATCACAAAGAAAAAGGGGGTAGTGGCTGTAGTGATCCATGGGAACCCAGCAAAAGCAAAAGAGTCTGAAGGATCCTTCCACCCAAGCATGGTCAAAACTCTCCAAAAAAACCCCAAGTTCAGATCACTGTTTAATCAACTAGGATTTGGACCGGAAGCCAGAAAGGTGGCCACAGAGTCCCTCATGAGCATAGTAGCAGGTTCAAGAATGGAGTGTTTCACAGCAGAGTCCCATGCTAGTCGAGCTTACTTGGAAACAACCAATGCAATAACCTTCACTGATGAAGACATGGAGGTTGAACATCCAGACCATCGCAGACCTCTCTACCTAATTGCCACTATAAATGGTGTCCAAGTCAGAAGAGCATTAGTGGACACAGGGGCGTCGCTTAACCTCATCGCCCTGAGCACCTTGGAAGCTGTGGGCCTCATGGGTAGAAAGATCCTAGGAGCCCCCATGGAGATAACAGGATTTGGGGGATCAGCAGAATCAACAGAAGGATATATCCAGTTGGCTCTAAGGGTAGGACCAATAGTGGCCCTGACAAGATTCCACATGATTAATTCAAAAGTGTCCTACCATGTACTGCTAGGACACCCATGACTCCACAAGCACCGCCTTATCCTTCCACGTACCACCAATGTGTTAAAGGAAGATTGAATGGGAAGCCTGTGAGGATTCCTACCAATCATAATCCTTTTAGCCAAGGGGAGGTGAACTTTGTGGAGACCATGTTCTATGATGAATTGGAACCAGATGACGAGAGTCCCATGCCAGGATCCCTAGGATTACTTGTCTTGGAAGAAGAAGAAGGGGGAAGTACACATGATCTGAGAGACCTTTTGGAGAGAAAGAGACAAAAGAGGGAGCCCAGCTCCTCGGGATCCCGGAAATGTGTGGTAGTGTGAGAACCCGGGGGAAGGGTAATTTACCGTTTGTGAAGATGCGTGGGGCCTGAATGCGCTATGCAGGAGGGTCGCAGACCACCAGATTGTATGGTCGCCCAAGAAGAAATCCCCAAGGAACCAGTTCATGAGGCCCAAATTTAGCCTAAAGAGGAGTTAACAAAAATAAACTTGGGAACTAAGCTGGGATCCTAGAAATCTGTTTTCATCAGCAGCCAGCTAACAAAGCACGAAAAGGAGCAGTTAATAGCCCTACGCCAGAGGTATATGGATGTGTTTGCATGGACTTACAACGAAATGCCCGGTCTAGATCCAGAATTGGTGGTCCATGCTCTCAATATGGATCCGGGGGTTAAGCTAGTGGTCCAGCCAGTGAGGGTCTTTCACACTGATGTGGAAGCTTAGATAACCCAAGAAGTCAAGAAACTACTAGCAGCTGGGTTCATCAAGCCCATTCAACATTCTAAGTGGCTTTCCAACATAGTACCCGTGAAGAAAAAGAATGGCCAAATCTGTTGCTGTGTGGACTTCGGCAACCTAAATAAGGCATGCCCAAAAGATGAGTTCCCTCTGCCCAATATTGATCTCCTTGTGGACTCGGCCGCGGGAAGTTTTATGTTCTCGTTTATGGATGGGTATAGTGGATACAATCAAATTCGCATGGCCGCCAAGGATGCAGAAAAGACAGCTTTTAGATCCCTAATTGGGAATTTTTCTTACACTATGATGCCCTTTGGCCTCAAAAATGCAAGGGCCACATACCAGCGAACCATGACAGCCATCTTCCATGACATGATGCACAAAGAGATGGAAGATTATGTGGATGATATCGTGGTGAAATAAAAAACAAGGGCAGGGCACCTCCAGGTACTTGAACAAGTTTTTGAGAGGTGTAGGAAATACAAACTACGCATGAACCCCATGAAGTATGCCTTCGGGGTGTCTGCTGGGAAATTCCTTGGGTTCTTGCTACACCATAAAGGCATAAGTGTGGATCCAGCAAAGGCCATGGCAATTGCCACAATGAAGAGGCCTACAACTGCAAAGGAGCTCAAAAGCTTCCTGGGGAGGGTCTCCTACATCAAAAAGTTTGTGCCAGGATTAGCTTCGGTCACAAGTGCCTTGTCTAAACTGTTGAAAAGATGACTGAGTTTACTTGGGGAGCTAAGCAATAGGAAGCCTTCTGGAGGATCCAACAGATCATGAACTGCCTTCCCACCCTTTAAGCACCAGTGTGTGGGTGGCCCCTGTTGCTGTACTTAGCATCAAACTCCAAAGCTATGGGAGCCCTACTAGCGCAAGAAGATGATGACGGGAATGAGCAACCCATTTATTACGTGAGTAGGATACTTAAGGATGCTGAGACCAGGTACCCCAAGATAGAGAAGGCCTGCCTAGTGGTTATCTACGCGTCCCAAAGGCTGAAACGATATTTCTCGGCCTATTAGATCATTTTGGTGACTAAGTCTCACCTTATATGGGCACTTCTCCATTAGCCCTTGTTGACAGGAAGGATAGCGCAATGGTTGGTTTTACTCTCTCAATACGACATAGGTATCAGGATTTCCAGGGCTGTCAAAAGCCAAGCCATAGCCGACCTGCTAACCCAGTTCCCCCAAAGTGAGGAATGTTCGCTAAGTGAAGAAATCCTTAGGGAGGTGGCAATGATAGAACTCCCAATGGACGAAATGGACGATGAGGTTTGATAGGTCAGCAACGACAACCTCAAATGGACTAAGAATTGTATTAAATTGTGAAGACGAGGATACCCTACCCTTATCTTTCAAACTAGGGTTCTCCTGCTCAAACAACGCCGCTGAATATGAGGCGTATCTAACGGGGCTGACCATAGCACTTGTTATAGGAGTAAAGCACATGAGGGTTTTAGGACACTCCAATCTTGTGGTCTCTCAAGTAAAGGGTGACTTTGCATTAAGGGAACAAAGTTTGGTAGCCTGTAGGACCTGGGCGCAAAGGCTGGAACAAGAATCCCAAACCTTCAGCATCGAGTACACCTAGAGGAGTGAAAATAGGTTTGCCGATGCACTAGCCACCTTGGGGTCCCAAATGTCTGTTAAAGGAAAAAACACCTTGATAAGGGTAAGTAAGCAAGAGCACTCCATCATAGAAGTCCTCCGAAGGATGTTTTCCGAGGAACTAGAGCAGCAAGACTGGAGAAAAGAGATCAAAGAAAAAATAAAAGGGTCAGGATATGAGGGGAGTATCAAAGAGCTAAAAGACTACACTATGATAGAAGGTGAACTATACAAGAGACTACCCAGAGGGATCCTATCTAGGTGTATCAATGAAAAGGAAGAGAGGCTGAGATTAGAAGAGCTGCATAGCCAAGCCTGTGGGGTTGCAGAAAAGATTAGTCTATACAGAAGAATGCAGCGCATGGGGTACTATTGGCCTAGCATGAGCAAAGAGGCAGCAACTATACAGGAGAAGTGCAAAAAATGTCAACTTTCGATAGACAAGGAGGAAAGCTACGCCGTTTTTGTCATGGAAGATTGGAGGACTCCACTTATGGAGTACTTGGCTCAAGGGATCCTACCAACTGACAGGACTTTAGCCCACCGGCTCAAGAAACTCGTGGTCGGGTACTTCTTACAAAATGAGATCTTGTTCAAGAAGGGGTACAATGGGGACCCCCTAAGATGCCTAGGGCCAAAGGAAGCCAGAGAAGTAGTTAGAGAAGTATTCCGGAGATTGTGGGAGTCACCCAGGAAAAAGAAGACTTCACAAGCAGCTGCTACTATTAGGGTATTATTGGCCAACAATGAAAAGGGACTCCGAGGAACTAGTCAAGACTTGCCATGCTTGCCAAATATTCGGAGATGCAATTCATACTCACCCAAATGTACTACTGGACATGACAACGCCATGGCCTTTCCACACTTGGGGGCTTAACCTCATAGGGCCTATAAACCCTCCTTCCAATGGTTACATATGGATCCTGACAGCCACTGAGTACTTTACAAAGTGGGTAAAAGCTATCCCTTTGAAAAAAGCCACGGGAGCAGCTGTAGCAAACTTCATTCGAGAACATATCATTACAAGGTTCGGGATCCCCAGAAGACTAATCAGCGACAATGGAACCCCGTTCATAAACAATGACATGAAGAGCCTGACTGAGGCATACTGCGTCAAACATGGAAGGTCTACACCATATTACCCACAGGAAAATGGCCAGGCCGAGGCAACTAATAGGGTGATATTGAAAATCCTTAAAAAGATGAAGCCTGAGTATGGTGGAAAATGGAGTGACCACTTGACAAATGTACTCTGGGCATGTAGAAGCTCCGTAAAAACAGCCATGGGATTCTCACCATTCTCCCTAGTCTATGGGACAGAAGCCATCAGTCCTGTGGAGTTAGTCATCCCTACACCAAGAGTAGTACTTGAAGAAAACCAGGAGGACACTGAGGACATAAGCAATGAAAAGAGACTGGTAGATTTGGATGGGGTAGAGGAAGAAAGAGAACTGGCTAGGAGGAAGAGCCAAAGGTACCAGCAAAGAATGACTAGGGCATACGCACAGGCAGTACACCCAAGGGCCTTCACTGAATGGCAGTTGGTACTGAGGACAGTAGAACATGTAAGAAGAAACCTCCCTGGACCCTCCAAATTTGCCCCAAAATGGGAAGGACCTTACATCATTAGAGAAGCCCATGATAATGGGTATTACTACCTCACGAAGGAAGATGGAACAGTCCTGATAGAACCCATAAATGGAAGTGGCTGAAATAGTAATATGCATAGGAAAACAAGCTCTTAGCACATCGGGGCCTCTTTTCCTTTTTTTTTTCCCTATCCGCCAAGTATTTTTTTGTCTTTCCCTTTTACTTATCATGAATTTTGTTTAAGTAGCATTATCCAAGAACCCTTAAAAAAAAAAAGGAAACAAACACTCTGGGTTTGTTACTATGTTGACAACTGTTATGTGTTCTTCAAAATGAACAACCATGTTTTAATTCAATGAGGCCTTTTGTCTATTTCCTTTAAAAAAAACTATGGTCAGAATAAATACTGTAAAAATCCAAACACGGAGGGTACTTGGGACCGATGCAAAAACTCTGGCATACGATCCAGGACCCACATCACAATCAGTCCAAAAGTACATGGCCTAGGACCACGGGTAAAAAAAATATATATAATAAGTACCCGGGGTACCTAGCCCAGTATTTAGCAAAAGAAGACCTGCCTGGTCCATGATTTGGGACTTCCCCAAAAGAAAAGAAGGGGGAACCCAAGGTACCTAATTCAGCACTTGAGTAGTAAAGTAACCACCAGGGTACCTGGTCCAGCCCCTACGGTAAGACCCGCAGGAACCATGGCCCAGGACTCAATATATGTACAAAAAAGGAGAAACAACAAAACAATATGCAAAAAAAAAAAGGGGAAAAGAAACAAGCCTATATAAAAGCAGTCCAAAAGAGGCAATACAGATGCAGAGTCCATGTCAAAAAAAAAAAAAAAAAAGGAAAAAAAAGAAGCCAGAAACAGTGTCTAAGATAGGCAAATCTTATACAGCCAAAAAAGAAAGAAAGATGTATTTAAACTGGCTGAAAGGAGTGAAGAGCTAAGGGAGGAGGCCAGTCAGCAAAGAAACATCTATAGAAATGGTAGGGACAACTGGAGGAGGCTGAACCCTTTGCCTTTTAGCCTTCAAATCCTGCAGGACCTTGTGAGCACGAGCTAGAGCCTCCTTGGTAGCAACAATCTCAGCATCTATACTCCTGGAAACCCGCCTTTGGAATAGCATATAGACCAATGAACAAAGTTGAATCAGCAGGAAGGATAGATTAAACTTGGCCTCTAAAAGATCCTGCACCACTCCTCTCCATTCCAAGAGCTTTTCTTCAGATAAGGAGTCAAGGGAAGAATTCTTTAGGGAGATCAGCACAGCCCACAGCAGCTCCATTAGAATGTTACCCAAAAACATGCCTCCCCTAAAGCCACTGGTGAAGTCTCCATGAACTTTGAGCAGCCCCTCCAGCAACGGCACACCCTCCACAAGCACAGAGAAACGCAGGAAGTTGCCATAGGAAGCCCCAAAACGATGAAAATGGCTTGCAAGAAGGTTGTTGAACTCCAGGAAATTGAAGCGGGCCTTGAAGGCCGGAAGCCCCGAGGCAGGATCTGAAACAACAGCTTCTAAAGCTTCCCCCATCGATACGTCTCCACTCACAAGCGCTGGAGAACTCTCAATCCTTTGGACAATTTGAGGGATCCCGGCCTGAGAGTCAGCAATCTGAGCAGTTCCCGCGACCGCCTCAGGAACCATGGATTGAGAACCCCCAGCACCTATGCCAACGCCTGCAAGAACAGGCATGATTTAGCAAGAAGAATGGAGCCAAGAAAGAAAGAGGCATAAAAAGAAAATGAGAGATGTGCAAAAAAGGAGAGAAGGCAGAGTACCTGTGTCAGTTTCCTGTGGTGGAACTCCCCCTTTCGGCTCTTCTGATTCCTTGGAGGACTCTATAAAGGAACACGCAACGCATTGAAAAAAGGGTGAGGAAACCTTAGCAAAGTCGCTAAAAGAAGGAAGGGAAGTTGGGGGCTTTGCCATAAGAGAAAGAGGCAAAAGAAGGGCGCCGAAGAAGAGAAGGAAAGATGACACAGTAAATGGGATCAACATGCACCTTCAAAACCTTCTGATTCCAAAGAAGGAGTAGCCTCAAGGGCAGATCTAGTGTGACCTAACAAAGAGAAGAGAAGTAGGGAAGTCGAATATATATAAATATATATATATATATATATATATATATATATATATATATATATATATATATATATATATATATATATATATATAAACAGGGTCAATCGTCTTATAAAAGGAGAATGGGGGCTTACCTGTTTGAACGGATGGAGACGCGCCCCTTGAGGGTTCCTTACTTAACGTAGTATCAGGCAACACAGTTTTGTTTGGACTAGAAGTCTGCCCAGGCTGGGGGTCTTGGGAAGCCAGGGGCTGAGGGGTTTCAGGATCCTGGATAGCCAAAGGAATGGAAGAAGGAGCGGATGGGACACCCTGTGTTGGCTGCCCAGCTTCCTCAGCTGCACCACCACCAGGAGCTTCCTCTTCCATGCTTGGAAAATCAACAGAAGAAGCGGTAACCACTACTTCTTCCAAAGTCCTGCCCGTCACGGGAGGGGACACTTCCATCTACAAATACGGGTATAAGTACACAATATGAAATAAAAGAAAAAAGAAGAAGAAAGAGAGAAAGGCACGAAGAGGGACGCACCACGTCGTCACCAGATGATTGACTCCTACCTTTCCTGGGGTCTGACTTGCGCTTGGACTGCAGGGAGAAAAAAATGGCCAAGCATCAGTTAAAAGAGAAAGAAAGGCGTTGCAACAGCAAGGACAAACTACCAAAATAAAAAAAGAGAGAAGAAGGAAAAAGACCTTGCCCTTCTCTCTCTCTCTCTCTCTTTACAGAACCTCCAGTGGTCTTTTGTTTACTACGGGTACGCCCAGAGGGTTCTAGAGGAGATTGGGGTACAAGATCACAAGATCCCAAAGAACCTTGGATTGGAGAACTCACAGGAACCTGAGAGAGAGAACTCTACCTTAGTCTTTACTCGAGACTTAGGGGCTAAAGAACGCCCAACTTCTTTTCCCACTGCAAGGGAGCTCATTCTCTCGGGTTCCTCAAAAATTACCAGCTGTTTCTGGGACTTCGCAGTTTTTCTTTTCTTGGTTTCATGGCTTGTCCTAACACATTCAACACCTTCTTCAAGTTCAGCTTGCTTAACTTTCTCTTGCCTAATCTTTTTCTCTTTGCCCTTACTTACGGGAGTAGCAGCCCCAATCGCCTCTACTGCCCCTCTTTTAATTGGCACTCCATAGGAAGCACCAACTACAAGGTCACATCCTGGCCACTCTTCCGAAAAATTCTGAGCATAGCACACCCAACCACCCCTGGAAGCACGCCATTCCGTGAAACCTGTCTTGCTACTTACAGGAGCAGAAACGATGCCAGCAGTAGGGAGGGACAAGTGCCAATTAGAGGACGGAGCAGAAAGGATAGTGGGGCTGGGCACTCTCCCAATTTTGCCAAAGCCCACATAATCAACAAAGGACTCCTGTACTCTTCTCTAATATCCAACGAAACCACCACAGGCAAAGACTCCCCTCTAAGAGTTGGGCACCACAAATTGAGGACTTCTACGCGACCAATACAAGAAAGCCTGAGGTCTCAGGTACAGATCCAGAGAAGGGAGAGAAGGTACTACATTCTTAAACATAGGAGGGATATCTTGGTCAAAGCCAAATTGCTGGAGCATCCGATGCGCTAAATAGTGGGTATACCTGGGGCCACTTGAGGAGGGCACCAGAAGCCATGAAGGGCTAATACAGGCCAAGTAGGCTAGGCTGGTCTCATCACCAGGACGCAAATCAAAAGTGTTCCCTGGAGAGTTAAGAAAAGAAGCTAACACAGAGTCACAAGCAAACCCGTGGTCATACTCCTGGGGAGATCGCCACTTCAAGTGCCCTGCCTGATCAAAAAATAGTTCGACCAAATTAAGACCACCGCCTTTCAAACTAGCCTAGCGAAAGACGATGGGGTGACTATTAGTGGAACTACCGCATAGACCTTTCACTACATCAGGGGATCCCTCGAATTTATCCTTTACAAATTTCAAATTCCTACATTTAGCTAAAGTAACTAAAGAACGGTCCCACATAAATACCTGGAGGATGGCACAGGGGAAGGACGAGGTGATCACATAGCAAGAGTCACCTTCAACTTCGTCTCCATGGAGCAGTTCCAATTGAGTATAGACATGACCCAAAAACATGGGAGCTAGAAGATATCGAACACCCTAGGCCATCCTGATCGCCAAAGGGAAGAAAGCATATTTAACCCCGTATCTGGGGAACTCACTAAATAGGAACTTACTGAGCCAGAGCGCCAGGAACCTAGCTCGCCTAATTTCCTTGTCTTTCTCCCATGAAAGATTCATCACCCATTTACCCATTCTAGCCGGCTTCCCGCCAGGAGAGGCACCACGACCACCAAAATGAGCATATAACCCATCTTCCACCTCGAGATCCTCGTTAGAAAGATTGATGGTAAAAAAATTATCATCTCCAAACATTGGAAGGAGGAAGTTGTTGACCACATCCTCCAAAGTAATCGTAAGCTCACCAACTGAGAAGAAAAAGGTATGAAAGGAAGGACACTAACGGCGTACCAGGTGCCTGAGACCCTTAGGATCTCTAAAACCTTCGAGGTTCCTGGAAATTGCCATTGCCTTCAGGATCCCGGCACGCTCTAGGCAATCCACGAACTCACCATCAGAAAGTTCTTTGTCTACCCAAATGGGCCAACTAGAGATCTTCCTAGGGACAAAATTGAAGAAGATAGGGACCGCCTCGCGAGATCCCTGCCAAATTTGAAGTTCTAAAATATCTCTTGGGTCTGGTACCTGAGCAGAACTAGCAAAACTGGCCTCACCAGAGAACACCCAGGCATGAGAAGATGGAGAGGCCTCACCATGAGGCCCCCCAGGGAAGAACAGGCTAGGAGTGTACTGTGGCTCCCGTAAAGGGAAGGCCAGACACTCTATAACTCCTTGTGATGCGTCCTGAGCAGAGCTAGAGGAGCCCTCACCTTTAGAGGGGCTGGGGGTGCACTCTCTCCTTTTTCGAGATGAAGAGGAAGCCATCGTAACAGGGGGCGTGCTGGGAATAGAGAGGTTGAAGAATGAAGAGCACAGGGATGTAAAAGGAGAAAGAGGGGAAGGCAACAGTTAGCTAAGAAGAAAGAGATAAGCTTGAGAATAAAAAAAAAAGTCAAATATATATGTATGAAGCAATCGCAATAATGGTATCAAAGGCAGTTACGGAAGACAATATAAGGAAAGACGC
Source organism: Castanea sativa (assembly GCF_040712315.1). Classification (NCBI taxonomy): domain Eukaryota; kingdom Viridiplantae; phylum Streptophyta; class Magnoliopsida; order Fagales; family Fagaceae; genus Castanea; species Castanea sativa. The sequence continues at coordinate 18,003,244 of NC_134019.1, read as the reverse complement.
GCCAGTTGCCAAATTTAATTTCAAGGAAGAAAGTTTATTGGCAGTTATTAATGGGAGTTATAGGAAACGAGAAAAGTGGGGGGGGGTTTCTTTCCCACTCTTCTGAAAAAAAAATAATAATAAAAAAAAGAAAAAAAAAAAAGAGAAGAAGGAGAAGTTAACTGCCACTTCCCGTATGAAGAGGAAGAGAGTTACAACGTGCTAAGAAGACCAGGGTACTCCAAGGTCGAGGAAGTCGGGACTCTGAAAGAACAAAGAGGAAAACCCCATGGGAACTCAAACTCCACATTACTCACGCGTGGGCTGCAGGCAACCCACGAGCTCGGGGGGCTAAATGTTGAGGTCTAAAATGTATACAGAAAGCATGGTAAAAGGCCTAAGGAGGTGGTACATTGGGCCAATCCGTGGGAAATAAAAAAATTGGAAAGGAAGAGAAAGATTGGGGTTACAAAGGAAAGAGGGATGATGAACCTGAGGCCCAAAAGGCAGCAAGGAGCCCATAGGAAAACAGAAAGGGGAAAGAAAAGAATTCAGCCCGCCAAGACCAGAGAAAGAAAAGGAGCTAGGGAAGGACACCATGGGGATTGCCTGGGACCCTTGGATGCACAGCACAGCTAAAGGAGGATTAAGACAGTTCAGAAGGTCCTAGGAACAAGAAACAGATGGGCCTTCTTCTCGAAGCAACTAGTAATACAACGCAAGGCCCAAAGATCTGGAAAGCAACGACTCAGGGGTAGGAAGTCGGTGTCTGGAGAACCCAGAATAAGAAACCCACGAAAGGAAATGGCTAGGGAAACCTTCGGTTTTTCCAGAAGAAGACTTCACTTACTGGAAAAAATGATAAAAGGAAGGGGTGGCTAAAAGGGGTTGAGCTTGAAAAGAGAAGACAGACAAAAAGGGGACTTGGAAGGCAAAAGTGTCTCAAAATAGAAAGTCAGCAAGACACTTTCAAAGAAAAAAACATCAAAAGAAGGAAGCTATGGAAAATAAGGAATGGAGCAGTCGCCAGAAGAGCTGAGATGAACAGGGGGCTCTAGTACCCAAGGGGCCAAGGGGGAAGAAACAATGGTACCCCGAAACCCTAATGTGACACTACAAAAGGGGGAGAGCAGCCAACGTTAAGGAGCATTCAGCAGTAAAGAAATCATATAGAATCATTGAGAGAAAACTCTGTAAAACTCAAGGAAAATAGGGGAATATCTCCCGGTATCCCAGAAACAGCCACTACAATACATACTTGGATTTAAAAGGATTCAAACTTTGCAAGTCTTAGAGGCTTAAATAGTCATCTAAGTTTGTAATTTTTGAGCTTGTTTGGACCTTTTATTATGTCTTAGTGGTCGCATTTGTAATCCATAACTAAGAAAAATTAATGGATTAGGTCTTATTGATTTAAGGATCCCGAACAATCACTCTGCGTTTTATTGTTATAATCTTGTCTTCCTTTGCTGTTTTCTTGTTGCTCAACACATATTCTCGCTTGTTAGTGTGTACGTATTGCAGGAGTCTTGCCCTGTGCACCACTTGGTTTTGTAAATAGCCCATTTAGCTGCGGTGAACCAAGCCCAGTCCCTTCAAACTACAACAAGAGGGCTTGGTGTCTTTGCTTAAACTTGGGCCTGAACATCGTCAAAGAAATAGACTCTCACAATATGAAATAATTATTTTGTGTCCTTTTTTTTTATTGATTGGTGAAAGGAATATATATATATATATATATATATATATATATATATATATATAATAGGTGAAGTTGAGAGAAACTCAAATTAGAATTTCAAATTAGAGTTCTAATTTTGCGTCATGTGTCCTATATTATTTATTTTTAAAGAGTTTTATTTTTAAATTTTAGAATCAAACGTGGGATGGCATCATAAATATTCATCCAAGTGAGTTATTAAGTACAAAAATCAAAGAGCTTAGAATAAATAAATCGTAAAAAAAAAAAAAAAAAAGTGCTTCACAATAATTAAAAAAAAATAGACAATTTACAATTTATACCTAATAATATCCTTACAAAATTTTTTAAATAGTTAACAAAATATAAAAATGACTATAAATAGTGTTTAAATTATATATATATATATATATATATATATATATATATGAATTATATTATGCATCTTATTGTATATCTTTAAGTGTATCTATGCATATGCATGAGGTTACAAGCTAGTTTATTTTAAATGATGACACAATCACACAACTATTATAAATTGTACTACATAAATTTTACAAACTGATATATTAATTTTTTTTCAAAAAATGATAATAATAATTAAGAGATTTATTTATTATAATCTTGATTTGGCACCATTCCCATTCATGATTGGCTCATTAGCTTGTAAATATGTGTGGTAAAATTTGTAGTAATTTTATTGTGGCATTGATGTTTTACTAATTCCGATCAATTCATTATCACATTAGTCTATAAGATTTTAGTAAAATTAGTAGCAACTATAGCATTTTCGTTATTTATATTTTGTTAATACTAAATAAACACTAATTTTCATTAAAAAGAAAATTTGTTTTATATGGTGAGTCCCAAGATAAAGCAAGATTATGATTCTATCCTTATGTTTGTGTTTTACTTTATATTTTACCAATCACAACTTGCCTTGTATTCATTTAAATTTTTTTATAAAATAATTAAAGTATAAAATGTCAAAAAAATCACGTGACATACTATAATTGATAGATCACAAAATGGAACAATAAAAGTAGAACAAATTATTTATATTATAGAACTATAGGTATTAGAGCATTCATAGTGGTGAATGCTATCCTATTCTATTTTACCATATTTAAAAGCTATTTTATCAATCATACAATACCATTTTACAATATATCCAACATCCCAACTTTTATATTCTTATACACAACATTAAATAATATATCTACATACTTACATATATAAGCAAACCAATATCTCTCCGCTCTCCAATTTCTGTCTCTTCCTCCCCTCTCTGTCTCTGTCTGTGTCTCTCTCTCAACCTCTCTCTCTCTCTCTCTCTCTCTCTCCACCATGAACAAATCCAGCCACCACTAGAGGAAAAAAAAAAAAATGACCACCACCATAAAAATAAAACCCAGCCACCATGAACAAACCCAGAATCACAAAATCATAAAATTAAAACCCATAATCTCAAAATCATAAAACCCAGAATCACAAAATCATACACAAAATTAAAACCCAGAATCACTCACGGTTCGGATCGCAGCCCACGGCCTCTGCTTCTTACCAGCGTGGAGGCCCAACCACCGCCACAAAGAGAGAGGGTGAGAGATGAGAGCAAGTCATAGAGACCCATGACCCACGCCGACTTGAAAGAGCCACAACCCACACCAATCTGAAGCTAATCTCCACGCCTCACCGCCATTGTCTCCATGCCTCCACGCCTCCACGCATACCCAGATCAACCCAAATCACAACCCAAATCAACACAGACCAAGCAAACCCACACAAACCTTGACCAACCCACACCATAAACTCAGATTAACCCACCATCAAGACCTCCCCACGTCGCTGCCATTGATCATTGACCCAAACCCACACGGCCACCATTGAGACCACGCCACACGCCACGCGCCAATCTTGCCATGCCGTGACCATACCGTTACGCCGTGACCATGCCGAATCCAGCCTAACTCCGGTGGCATGCTTTCAATGAGAGAGAGAGAGAGAGAGAGAGAGAGAGAGAGAGAGAGATGTGGGAGAGGGAGAACTGAGGATGATAGAAAGAGAGAATCAGAGGGAAAAAAGAAAGAAAGAAAGAAATAGCTGAGTGGGAGAGAAAGAAAAAACTAATATAAAAATTATACAATCCTGCTACAGTAACATCTAGAGCATTCTTATCAAAAGTTCTAAAAAATTTAGATGCTAAACCTCACTGTAGCATTTAGCACCTTAAAAACTTACTTTACTGATTTTAACACTTCATTTTACAATACATTAAACATCAAAACTTCTATTTTTTTACCACTTCATTTAAAATAATATATACAATACTTTAAAATAATATAAAAAATAACCTCCACAAAATTCAACAGCAACAGTCACAGCCACCTCCGCCACAGCACTACCAGCATCACCCTCCATTGTGGCAACCAAAATCCACCACTCGAAAAAAAAGAAAAAAAGACCCAGCCACTACCTTCCTCTTCCAAATTACAAATCAACCACCATCACAATTACAAAACCCAGATCAATGAGAAGAAAGAAGACAATTACAAAACCCAGATCGGTGAGAAGAAAGAAGAAAGACAGAAAGGCAAACCCATCACGCTGACGAGCAAAACACACACACACAAACCCACCACGGCAAACCTCCACAAAAGCAAACCCATCTCGCCGATCCACTACATCACAACCCACTACGACCTAGACCCATAACCCAGAGACCCACGTCGATCAAAATCTGAAGTCACAAACCCACAACCTAGAGACCCACGCCCACGCCGATCACAATCCGAAATCACAAACTCACAACTAGATCCACGCTGATCACAATTCAAAATCACAAATTTACAACACACAAAATCAAATCACCCCGCCGTCAAGCTCTACCTCCATATCAGCAACAACACTCCGAAGGCGTTTGAGCTTTGAAGTTCCTGACTGACGAACCTTGGAGGAGAGGAGCTCAAATTGTGAACCCGAGAGAAATAGAGAAGTTACGAGAAAGAGAGAAGAGGAAAGTGAGAGAGGAGAGAGAAGAAAGAAGGGAAAAATAAAAAACAAATACACGCACAGTTACCGTGGGAATAAAAAAATAATTTTTGGTTTAAGATTTGTGCTATAGTGAGGTTGTATTGATACAACCTCACTGTAGTAGTATCTCAAATTTTTTGAGATTTGAAAGGTTTGATGGAGCAAGCTTTTGGATTAAAAATGCTATAAAAAAAAAAAAGATTTTTAGCATTTGAAAGGTTTGATAAAAATGCTTATATAAGAGGAACTGTACCAGTATTGTAAAAAAGTTTACAAGTTTAGAAGTACTGATCGAGTGAGTTTTTTTGCATTGATGATAAAATTCACTAATACATGCCCTATACAATCTCTACCGTGAATGCTCATAGCTATTTTGTTTGACAGGCATGAATGCATTAATTGCCCAAAGTAATATCCTTTTATGAGTCCAATTAATTGGTGCCGTGCAGCACCCATTAAGAACATATTTATTTTTAATTTTATTGACAACAAAGCTAGCTTTTACTCACAGCAGAGTCAGTTTGACATGCCAACATAAAAACACATCAAATTTAGTAATGAGATCAAACTACCCTTCTCCTATTTCTCCCCAATTCAAAAAAAAAAAAAAAAAAACTAGAAGACTCACCCCGACTCAAAACACACTAGATAGACTCAAACATTCTAACTTTCCGATCTTCAAGCCCCTTTATCTTGCGTTGATTTTACGCGCATGGCTGAACCAAATGTAAATAAAATAATATACAATAATTATATATTGTTTAATAATTCCTTAATTCTTCATTGACCATTTTTCATCTCTTTTTTATATTGGTAATGTAAAATAAAGTGGATAAAATGTTGATAAAGTGAGATTTTGTGAGAAATAAAATGTGAATTGGAGAAAAATGTGTTAAGGGCATTTTTTTTCCAAAAAGAAACAATTCAACTTTTTAGCTCCTCTTATCACTCCGACTAAGTTTGCATCACTCTCTCATCACTTCTGGCCTGTTTGGGAGTTTAGGGAGAGAGGAGAGTAGGGGGGAGTAGAGGGGAGGGGAGTAGTGGGGAGGAGAGTAGATGAGAATGATTACCCTCCACCTTGTTTGGATGTTTTTATAATTAGTAAGGGGAAGTGAGTAATTAGCCCTTCCCCTTATTTTTAACATTGTAATTTTATAAATATAATAAGGGTAAATTAGGTAATTTACTTTATAAATAATTTTATGTGATCTACTCTCCCTCTAAATCTCTCCAATTTGGGGGAATTAAAAATGAGGGGGTTGGAGGTAGTTGAAACCCCTCCAAACCCCTCCAAATCCCTCCCCCACCTTCCTTAAAAAACTCCCAAACAAGGTAATTGAATTACTCCCCTTCCCTCTACTCTACTCTACTCTCCCTCCTTTTTTAAACATCCAAACATGCCATTCATGCTAATTTTTTATTAAGTGGTCCCCACAATAAATCATTCTTGAAGTGTGTTTGACTTCATTTTAAAATAAATATATGGTGAAAATATATTTTCCCCTTTTATGTTCAGAGTAATTCATAATTTCTCCTCTTTATGTTCAAAAAAAAAAAAAATTCTAAAATTTTTCAAACAATTCAACCAATTTTCTCATTCCTTCCATAAAAAAATAAAAAAATAAAAAATCAATTTCCCCCTTTATGTTCGAAAAATGAGCAAGTACCCTCAATCTATTATTTTTAAAGTTAAATTCACCAGAATCACAATGATTACAAATGTAAATTCAAAAAAACAATAATGTAATTATCAATGTTTTCTCTTCCTTGTAGTATACAACTAATACTTCAAAAAAAAAAAAAAGAATTTAATTAGAAAGTAACTAATTGGGAGTATTTGCTCATTTTGTAAATATAAATGGAGACATTTGTTAGTTTCAAAAATAAGGTGGGAATTGTGAACCACCCCAATCATAAAGAGCGAAAATTACCTATTTTTTTCTAGAGTTTGTTAAATTTTGCTACTTCATCTAAAATTGAAATACAGTTTAAATATTCCCATTAATTAGTAATGGTTATATTGCTGAATTAAATTAGAAAAAAAAAATTGAACTTGAATTTCATGCCTACCTTTTAGGTTCTTTCAAGTTCAAACTCTCAACTTCTAATAGGCTTTAGCCTGTTATTTTGACTTGGAGTTCTTGTTCTTCCCACTTATTGTAAGCGAAAAGGAAAAAGAATTGAGAACTATGTCTCTTTCTTGGAGTTGTTTTTGGACTATAAGGAACGGTTGACAATTAGCCCTCTAATTAGACATTTCTGTTTTAACTGCTGAATAGGACGCAAAAAAGAAAAAAGAAAAAAAAGTATAATTTCCAAATGATGTGGTGCTAAAGTCTTTTTAAGATGAGGATGATGATGTGAGATTAAGGCTGCGTTTGTTTCGGCAGTAAATAGTTTCCGGGTGTAAAATGATTTCAGCTGAAAACATTTTCGGGAAAAGAAAATATTTTTAGGTGTTTGGTAACATTTGAAAAAATACTTTGAAATTTTTTTTCAGGTGTTTGGTTGTCATCTTGAAAATATTATAGAAAATACATTTTGTATTTGTTGCTCACATTTTCTTAGCTTCCAATCAATATATAAAAATCTTTTCTCAGATAAACACAGAACAAACAAAGCCAAAAAAAAAAAAAAAAATCTTCAAATCTGGGAGAGAAGAAGGAAGAGAGAGAGAGGAGAGATCGTGCGATTGAAGGATTCGATCGCGCAGCGGAGGCTTCGATCGCGCGATCGACGGCGGCGGAGGCTTCGATCGCGCGATCGACGGCGAAGGCGAGATCGCGCGGTGGAGGCTTCGATCTTTGCTTGATCGCGCGGTGGGGATCGATCTTTGCTTGATCGTGCGGCGTTGGATCGATCTTTGCTTGATCGGCGGTGCGAGGCACGGCTCGGACGGCGAGATTGCGCGGCGTTTGGGCTGGCCGGAGTTTGGCTGAGGTGAGCTTGGAGATGAGTTTTGGACTGTGTGAGGAGTGTGCTGAGCTTTCTCTTCAGTGTGATTTTCAGAAATGGTTTGAAGGTAAAATCAAAGTGGAAATGATTTTCCGTTGGAAAGGGCTGATTTTCCGGTCAAACTGGAAATGATTTTCCGTTAACCGAATTTTTCGTGGCTGCCAAACATATATAAACGGGTAAAATGATTTCCTGAAACTGTTTTTAGTCCAAACAAATGTAGCCTAAAGCCATCGAAGATGGTTTGAAACGAAAATAATCTTTTAGGTTTATTGGAATCCACAGTCTTCTGTTGTCCATCACGTGGAAAGGTAATATGTTCGATACTTTATTGTCCCTTTGTCACAAACGTTTTCTAGTTTTCTATTTCTCGTGCTTTTAACACCCCCGCCCTCAAGAAAAAAAGCAAACCACATATATATATATATATATATATATATATATATATAAGTAGAGCAGTTGTGACACATTTAAGAAGCATGTAGTATTGGAGTTCATTAAATAAATAAAACAAAGAGGCATGGCGAATTTATGATGAGAAGAAATTTCAAATTTTGACCCATCATGTTTCTCAATAAAAAAATAAAAAAAAAATTGACCCATCATGGATAGGAACAGGATTGCTTTAAAATAATATAAATCCCTATGACTATCTTTAGGCATACATAAAGTGAATAAGATACTGCATTCAGCAAAAAAAAAAAAAAAAAAAGAATAAGACTGCCATCTTGCTTCTTCTTGGTTGAATGAGAATTGAAGATTATATATAAAAAAAAAATAAAATAAAGGCCTTTTATTTATTTATTTTTTTGATACCCATGAAAGGAGGATACAAGACCTACACCAATGCTGGATGCACCCAGCTACATGAACCAGGTACTCTAGTTGCAATCTTAGCATAGTTGCAAACAGAGCCTAGGACTAGGATAGCCCTAGAAACAAATAGGGCTTTGCAACACACACTCTGTTGTTGCAGGTTTAAAATGTCAGAGTACATAGATTTTTCCTGCCAACTGGGAATACATTTCTGGTTACAGACTTGGACTATTCTGATACTACAACACAAAAACAAAATCAGTTTGATTCTATCTACATAAAATATTTTGCGAAGAAATTTGGTAAAAAAAAAAAAAAAAACAACAACATTGAGGTGTAAATATGTACCTGAACAACACCATCAACCCACCCACCCACCCAGTGTTGCTCCTGCTCCAATCCCACATGACCACTGTTGGCCAAGCCAACACCAGTTAATAAATTTCTCTATCCTGTGCAATTTAATTTGTCCCATTCTCTCTCTATCTCTGTGGATCTCACTCATCACAATTCTGCTTACACCAATTTCTCTCAATTTTATATGCCTTTCTGTCCATCCATCTATTTTTAATTTTTTTTAAAAATAATTTGTAGAATAATTTTATGAGATTTCCAATCATATCATTTTTAAATTTTTGACTTAAAATTTAGTGAAATACTACGTCCATAAGATTTTCACAATAAATCTTAGGTGGCAGGCTTTTATAAGCTATCACTAGTGGACATGAAAGTAATTTTAGTGGTGAATTCAAATTAAAAACCTGTAATAACATGTCACCTATGATTTGTTGCGAAAATGTTGTAGAATAACATTTCTCTATAATTTATGGCATTGAAAGCATTGAGGTAAAAACTTTTACATGCTTTGTCGGCTACATTAATATGCTTTCATGTGTTTTAGACATTACTTAAGTTGATAGAAGTCAAGATTCAAGAATGTACAAGCTGCAGAAAAGAGAATTCAAAAACTGAAGAGCTCGACTGATCAGGAGAGAGCTTCGATTGATCGAACTGTGAATTTGCAAAATTTTAGATAAGGCTCAATAGCTTGCAAAACGTTTAGGGTTTGAGTCCAACACTCCAGATGTAAAAGGAAAATTTTAATACACGTTTTTCAAGTCTTGAGAGTTATTTTCAAGGACACAATGAAAAAAATAAAGAAAAAAAAAACTGTTTTCAAGAAAATGTTTTCATCACATTTTTTTGACAAAAGAATATTTTATGCCAAAACTAGTAAAGCCTCAATGTTAACCCCCCCAAAAAAGAACAAATAAAAAATTCCTTGCCTTGGGTTTTTTAGTGGGGAAGCAAATACTCTTTTTATTTATTTTTACTTGAAAAATTAGTTGACTAAAAGTATAGACAGAGACTGATTCAAAATTTTACATATGAGTGCAAAAGCATGGGTTACAAAATTTTAATTATTTAAGAATAAGAAATATACTAAATTTCAAAACTATATTAATATTAAAACAGTAAAAATATTATATGTGGGACTTAAAAACTAGAAACAAGGGATGAGTTAACTAGGCATTGATTGACACAATTAATTTATATAGGTTGGGAGATGGATAATCCACAATGGAAGATTAGAGCATGAGTGTTAAATTGAATGATGCAAGTCTTATTTATGTGGAATGATTTTTTATACAACTCTTGCTGAGGATACAAGCATTCAAAAGCAAGTACAAGCTACTCAAACTGAAGTGGAAATGGTTGTTGAGATGCTTCAAATCTATGCTCAAGCCTCGAGTCAAAGTATCAACCTAGTATATTTTAGTAGTTATACTCCGAATGGCCAAAAAGAGGAGATTATGTAGATTTTGGGAGTTAAGGAGGTGGACTGGTTTAAATCTTATGTAGGGCTGCCTACATTGGTTAGACGCTCAAAATATCATTCATTTTCTTTTTTGAAGGATATGGTATGGAAGAAATTGCAAGGTTGGAAGGGTATGTTGTCATCAAGGGAAGGGAAAGAGGTAGTTATCAAGGTTGTGACACAATCCATTCCTACTTACACGATGGGTGTTTTCCAACTTCCGATGAAATTATGTGATGAGTTAGATGCTTTGTGTGCAAAGTTTTGGTGGGGGTAGGTAGGGAATGAAAGAAAAATTCACTGGAAAAGGTGGGGCAGATTAGCCACTCCAAAAAAAGAAGGTGGCATGGGGTTCCGTAATTTGGGAGCATTTAACCTTGTTATGTTAGCTGAGCAAGGGTGGAGATTGCTACAGGGAGATGAATCTTTGTTATACAAGTGTTTTAAGGCTAGATATTTCCCAAGGTCTAACTTTCTTGAAGCTATTGAATCACCTAATTGTTCCTTTGTATGGAGAAGCATAATGGCGGCACGCCCTATTCTTAAAAATGGATGTTGCTGGAGAGTTGGGAATGGTTCTCCTATTAGAGTTCATGAGGATAGGGGGATTCCAAATTATCCAACTAATAAAGTACTATACCCGGCCAATGAAGAGACTGAAGGATTGTTGGTGGGTAACCTTATTGATCCGGACCTACATTGGTGGAGAAGAGAGTTGATCATGTCAATTTTTCACACCGAAGATGTTGAGGCAATATGTAGAATCTCCTCAAGTCGTCGACATGTACCAGATGCACTATTCTGGATGTACAACAAGGATGGGAGGTTTTTAGTAAAATCAGCATACAAGGTGGCTGTGCAGATTCAGAGGGGTGATGAATGGATTGAGAACTGAGGTGGATGTGTAGGGAAAAATGTATGGACTACTCTGTGGAAACTACAAATTCCTAGTAAGATTAAGGTGTTTGGGTGGAGGGCATGTAATGAGATATTGCCAATACGATTGAACCTTGTAAAACGAAGTATTATTAATGATAGTGTGTGTTTAAATTGCACCAGGTTCCCTGAATCAACTATACTCGCACTATGGGACTGTGAGGTTGCTAAGGATGTGTGGGCTAGGAGTTTGGTGAAATTACGGAAGTGCTCGTATGGCCAAGCTAATATGCTTGAACTGATAGAGTATTTACTGAGTTAGCTTTTTTTGTAGGAGATGGAAGTGTTTCTAGTTCAGGCGTGGCATATTTGAAATCAACGAAATAAGTTGCTGCATGGAGGTAAAATTCAAGATCCAAATTGGTTGTGCATAAGGGCAGTGGCTTACTTGGAGGAATATCGGGCTTCTCAAAATCATTTGCGTGTTGATGATGTGGTTCCATCTGTTGGTGAAGTGTGGAAACCACCCCTATCTTTGGTCTTCAAATTAAATTTTGATGCACCTGTATTTGTGGAAAATCAAAGGACTGGATTCAGTGCTATTATACGAAATGATAAGGGCGAGGTTATGGCATCAATGAAAGTAGTAGGACCACCTGTGAGCAGTAGTAAAGAGGCGGAGCTGTTGGCTTGCAAAAAGGCAGTGGAATTCGCCACTGATGCTGGATTTTCAGAGATTGTAAATGAAGGGGACAACAGTAATGTAATGTGAGCAATATCCTCTTCAATGGCTGACTTGTCTTTGTTGGGAAATATAGTGGATGATGTTCACCATTTGGTTCTTGGGTTGCTTTGGGTTAATTTCAGCTGTATAAGGAGAGGGGGGAACAGGGTAGCTCATGCTCTTGCACAGCATGCTAGGAATATTTTTGAGGATGTGTTTTGGATGGAGGATTCACCTCCACCAGCTATGAATTCCTTGTATCAAGATTCTCTTATGATATAAATAGATGAATGCTTCAGTTTCAAAAAAAAAAAGCAAGTACAAGCTCTCTTTCCCTCTCTCTTTCTTAATTTCTGAATCCATTTTATGTGTGCACTCTGTCCTTATTTATGCCCTTCAAGTTTACTTCAGTTGTAGGCTTTCATAATGGGGGTAAGGAGATACCTGTCCCATCACGTGTCTCCTCATCTCTTTTAATGATAAAATGAACTTTTGGGGCATAAACTACCATTCTAGTCAATCATTTGGTAATAAATGTGGCAAATGATAGTAGAGAACATCTAATTAATGTAGAGATGATTGCTTCTTGATCCTAGAGCCACCTTCTCATGTTCCTCAGACATTTTTCCTTGCACTGTTCTCGTGTTCATTGGCTTTGTTAGAACTTAACTCATTGGCTGTATCGGGGTCGAGGAGCCATATATTTTTGGGGGTCTAAGCTCTCCCGTTGGGCTTGGTCTAGGCCCTACCTTGATTCGCTCTATCCCTTGGATAGGCTTATGACTGGTGGCTCAGTGAGTACAATTTGAGGCCCACCACCCTATGTTATATATTCAATATTAATAAATACAAATCGAAGAGAAGTTATGACTGTTAGGATGTGTGCTCTTAAATCCTATTGTATGATGCTATGTATGTTATTATGTATGATATTATGTATGACTTAATGTTGTGTTTAATAAAGTTATTTTGCTATTATATAAAATAATATTAACATGAATATTGGGACATTATCATATAGACCATGAGATGCATAGTATGTGATTTATGTGAAAAGTCACAGAAGATATAAATCACAAGTTCTTTGTAAACTCATAATTTTAGTTCGTAATTGGTGATGAAATTGGGCATTTCATCTGCGAAGACTATAACATATCAACTAAGATGATTTGTCTTGATCATGGAAATAGAGATTTTTAGTTGATATGTTGATATGTTTTAAGAGTTAAAACATATTGAATTAGACCGGTGTGATATTTATTATTCTCTTAACGACTGTCAAATGAATAATAAACTCACGACTTATATTTGCATGAAATCTTAATCTTGAGAGAATAATGGACTTGATCATGAGGTGTAAGTTACTTTGATATATCTGGAGTGAGATCTAGAGTTACGGTCAAAACCTTAGTATATTGGGCAACCACATTTAATGTTGATGGAGCATATATTCTCAAGATGGAATTCATAATCTCTTAACGGAGATACAAAATATTCCCTTGAGATAAGTTTAATGAGTTTGTTATTCAGAATGTTAGGCCCAATTACTTTAGTAAATAGTTACTACAGTATATATTTATGAAATTAGATTTCATAAATATATGATGAATAACTTAAAGGATTAAACCGAGTACTCAAGGATAATATGTAGTAATCTACAAAATGGCAGTCTACATCTATGACTTTGTGTTACTACGAATATTTTATGAAGGGGTTGCATGTACAATAAAGTCTTGGGATATAATTTATAGATAAGGCCTAGAGTGCAACTATATTTATATAGTGGTATTAAATATAGTTAATGGTAACTTTGGACTTGTCAAGAGTTGACAGAAAAGCCCAAGGCCCATTAGAGCTAGTGTCTTATTGGTCCCTTTTGGTCCCACTCCAAACCACACACTTAAGCCCAATTGGAAAGGCCTAAAAGGCCAGCCCAATTAGATAATCGGTTAGATACAAAGGGAGAAACATATAGAATTTTCTGTAGGGAATTTTGTAAGAACACTATTGCGAAGTGGTGCATGTTAGTGTTAGACACCTTGACATTTCTCCCTTTGGAACTGATTGAGAGACCACACATCTTGGGTGTTAGTGGAATTAGAGTGAAGATTGAAAGTGTTCCCAAGTGCTTCTGATCTTCGGTTTTGAAATTCACTACTCCAAGGTACACTCTCTTGTTCTTAAATTCTGAAACTTATATAGTACATGTTAACTTTTATGAATGAAGTAGATCCGTTATTTTTCCGTTGCTCACATGCATATTGCCATCAATGACATAGTTGTTTCTTAATACATCTTAGCTCTATCATTTATGATCTATCAAAAGTGGTATTTAACTTTTTCTTAAGACCAAAAATAATCTATACTTGATTATGTGCTAAATTTCATAGCAATTTCTTTTTTAATGTACAAAATCAAATAGTCTTGTTTGAAAAGCATCTTCCCGCCACGAAGAAATATGTTTTTAGATCTCACATTTTATTTTTAATCCTCCTTCTTTATTGGAATTTGTAATACATATATGATTAGACATATTTGGAGTTAATGATAGCTTTTTTTTTTTTGTCTACAGAATCTTTCAAAAACTTTTTCTGGGCTTTGAATTAATGCAAAAACAATTTTTTTGTGCAACTCCGTGTATTTAGATCTCAATTATAAGTTTCTAAATGGAACTACTTTATGGCTTGCATAAAACATATTATTTATTACTTTATTTAAAATAAACCTACTTTTAATATTAGAAATTGAAAGATTAAGTATAAATACATAAATATTTGATAATTTTTCAAAATTTGAAGTCGCACTTGTGTCAGCTGCCAAGTATTTTTTTTTGTTCTTTGGACCAACTTTAAATTTTGGGATTGCTAATTAATTAACTTTTTAAATCTGAATACTCAAATCTTATTATTTATATATACCATTCACAAAATTTTAAAATTTCAGGGGACTATGGCAATCTTGGTGTGATATTAGGTACACGTCTGTCAGTGTACCGTAACCTAGACATGATGTTCTTGTCTCATGAAGCTGAACTAATAAAGAGCATTCCTCTAAGTGTTAGGCTTCCTGAGGACAAACTGATCTGGGCCCAATTTAGCATACGTAGTGCCTATTCTTTGGCTGTGGCTCTCTCCCGCGTGCTGCAGATAGAGGTTCTAGATCGGATACAAGTCTGATTAGGAGGTTTTGGAAGCAAGTTTGGAGCTTACCTGTTCCCCACAAGATGCGCCACTTTGTATGGAGAGCTTGCCATGAGGCTCTCCCCACAAAGGTCAATCTTGCTCGAAGGAAAGTGGTGCAGGATAACACCTGTGAGGCGTGTGGATTGATGGCTGAATCTACGGGTCATGTGTTATGGGACTGTGTTAAGGCAAAGGAGGCGTGGTCCTGCTCGAAGTTGGTGGGTCTGTCTGATTAGTCCGAGTGTTTTTCCTTCATGGACCTGATGTGGAAGATGATAATAACTAATCGGGTGAGGAGGAGAAGGTGGCTCGGATGGTCACCATAGCTTGGGCCTTGTGGTTTAACCGAAATGAAATCAGACATGAGGGCTTAAGGAAGGATGGTAAGGATGTGGTTAGGTGGGCGACTCATTACCTGGAGGAGTACTGGTCAACGATTGAATGGGAGCGGCCTGCACAGGTGGAGTTTGAGAGGGTTGGGTCTTGGTTACCTCCTTGGGCGAACTGGTTTAAGATCAATGTTGATGGGGCTGTGTTTGCATCTCAGAAGGCAGCGGGGTTGGATGTTATAATTAGGGATGATAAAGGTAGAGTAGAGGCAGCGATGAGCAAGAAGGTGTTGCTCCCTTTGGGTGTGCTAGAGGCTGAGGCAAAAGCGTTTGAAGCTGGTTTGCTCCTTGCTAGAGACGTTGGTATTCAAGATGTCATTTTAGAGGGAGGCTCGTTGATTATTTATAACGCTCTTCGTGAAGCTTCTTTACCACCTTCATCAGTAGCTTCGGTTGTGATGGGGATGCTAGATTTGTGTAAGGAGTTTAGGAAGATTGAATTTTCTCATGTCAAGAGAAAGGGCAATAGACCAGTCTATTTATTAGCAAAATATGTCAAAAGCATAGATGAAAGGCAAGACTTGAAAAATACAAATTAACAAATTTGCAACACAATCGAAAATTACTACCATTATCTAATAGAACATTGATTAACCAAATTACACAATTTAATTTTTCTCAAAAAAAAAAATTACACAATTTAATTGGAATTTATTACAACAAAAGTGGGAATCAATTTTATATATATATATATATATATATATATATATATATATATATATATATATATATATATATATATATATAAACACATGTAGTAAATGAGACTGAGAATGCGAGTTCATTCAAAGCTAGCTATAGTAAATTTTGTTTGGCCTAAACATGTCCAGCTAAGAGAACTTCGGCTATCAATTTGTCCAAGTTCTGGTAAGAAGAACCATCAGGTTTGACAGCATCTTCAGCCTTAGTCTTCCACTCCATTGCCTTCTTCTTCATTTCTTTACCTTTTTCACCGTCCATTAACTCTCTTACAAGCTTCTCCACTTCATCTCTCTTAACATTATTATCTATTTCCATTCCAATGCCCCAATCATTACAGCAGTACCGACAGTTCATTTGTTGCTCGCCAAAGAAGGGCCAAGAGATCATTGGCACTCCACTACACACACTTTCAAGCGTTGAATTCCACCCACTATGCGTTAAAAACCCCCCTATTGATGGGTGCTTCAGGATTTGTTCTTGTGAACACCAACTTGCTAACATACTTCTATGTTTAGTTTTGGTAACGAATTCATGAGGAACAACAGCCGAATTTCCTCCCACAAGATCAGGCCTTATAACCCACAAGAAGAGTTTTTCACTGTTTGCTAATCCCCAAGCAAACTCAATAAGTTGCTCAGGCGTCATGACAGTTATACTACCATAATTTACATATACTACAGAGTTGGGTTCTTTTGAATTTAGCCATTCTAAACATCCTTGTACTTCTTTCCATAAATTGGACCCTGTTGATTTCAATTTATCATCCTTAATCTGATCAGCAAGCAACACAAGTGGGCCAATTGTGTATATACGAGGAAGCATTGAGGACATAGCATCCAACGCGTCTTGTTCAAAAGGATCAAATGTGTTCAAAATGATAGCAGAAGCTCTTCGAGCTCTCTCAGTTTCACGAATGAGGAAGTTAACCATAATATCATTTTTATCTGTAGTTCTAATAAAATTTGGAAAATCCTTAAGACACATATTTTTCATTCCAGGAAGCCAATATACTGGAGTTTCAAGGTATCCCCATTTGTTAGGTCGCTTGCATCTGTGAATCAAGCAAAAGTATTGTTGACTTTAGTGAATAACCTACCGCAATATTAAAATATTAAAACAAACATACAAATTAAAAAAAAAACATCAAACTTGATAATTAAGATATGTGTTATTGCAGATCACCTATGCACATCTTTTAAACATATACTACTCATTTGCATGTTTGATTTTTAATTAAGTTAACATGTATATATAGTAATCTTACGTGATATTAATGATACAGACGAGAGATGTGTGTTATCAAATATCACTTTCAATATATATATGATGATACAAAATCATACCTTTGAGGGGGATTAAACCTCGTTCAACTAGATGGTGATAGTGCATATAGCTCAAGACGCCGCAGGAGCTAGGAGTCCAGAAAAGGGCAATCGGAATCCTGAATTTTTCAGCAGCATCAAGACTGAAGGACATACAACCATCTGCGACCATACAAGTCACAGGCGGCACGTTCGAAGACGAAGTGTCATTGAGTTTGGAAAGGAGGTTGCAAAGTGGAACTAACGAATGCTTTGAGGTGGAGTCACAAAGAGAAGGAACGTCTTGGCTAACATCTGCGTCAACCGGTGGCA
This sequence comes from Castanea sativa, assembly GCF_040712315.1. NCBI lineage: Eukaryota > Viridiplantae > Streptophyta > Magnoliopsida > Fagales > Fagaceae > Castanea > Castanea sativa. Next base: position 17,985,433 of record NC_134019.1, on the reverse strand, counting down.
GCCCATCGGTAATTGTTTCGAAGTGAAAGTCAGGCAAGCCATCGAGGGCATTGGGGCCTCTAGACCTGAGTAAGCGTTTGTGGTTGTACTCTGTGTTGACAAAAGTTACGTGAAACCCTTTATGGTGGAGGAGTTTTGCTAGCTTCATCATTGGGTTTATGTGACCTTGAAGTGGGTATGCTACACAAGCTACATGAGTTTTTGTAGCTGGTGTAATGGAACCCATCTTTGATCTCTCTCTTTGACCGAAACGCACACACAGAATAGGAAGGTTTGGAGAATATTGGGTCGTTGAAAGCCTTCTTCTTATAGACAAACTGCCGCACATAACAAAGCTTTCATATTCTATTTTCTCCTTAAAAAAATTTGTAGAGGCTAACGATTTGTCTTTATGTCAAAAGAAGGATCTTGGAAAGTGCAACCGGGTGGGTATTGATGATAATATATAATAAGTGTTTAAAAAATAGCACAGAGTAAATAAGAAATTGATGATTTTTATGTTTACTTTAAAATGTTATTAAAAGTGGTAAAAATCTTAAGTCCCACATAGGAAAAGAAATAGATAATATATGGGTTTATATGCTCATGAGTTGGACATTAGACTGAGCTTTTGGCATATGTGGATTAAGCCTACTTGTTCAAATAATAATATTTTATTATTTTAATTTGTTGAGTCAGTTAGTCTGTGCATATCAGTTAATACTGAAACAGAGTATCTGTTCAGTAACGTATAATTTATAGATAGTCTCTCATTCATTAAAAAAAAAAACTACTTTTTTAGAAAAAAAAACTCTCAAGTGAGAATATTTTTGTGCATTTATTTTGTGTCAAAGAGAGAGCAAGAGACATTAAGTAGTTTGCAGAACACGACCTTGTGTGCTTTGTTTTCATGATGTAGATCATTTTATCCTGGGAGGCAGACATCCATGAGTCTCAAAGCACCGTAGTGATTGTGTGAGGGACGAAATCTGCTTTAAGGAGATTGTGTCAAATACAAGACTTGATCTGAATTGTTCATCCTTCACGCATTTGATCTGTGAGTTTTTAATTATTTGCAGATTTCTCTTTATATATATATATATTCAATATTTGTTTGTTATTATTGCCTTATACATCTATTTATGTTATTGCTTTTTTTTAGATTTGTGTATTGTTTCTTTTACTTTATCAAAAAAATAAATTGTTGAAATATTACCAACAATCTTAAAGCAGATTTTCAAAATATATTTTAAATTTATTTTTGTGATTTAACGGTGAAAGGAATTTGTGTTTGTTGTAAAACACTAATCAGTAACAATAGATACATTGTGCGAAACGTAGAAAACTGGTTTGTGTTTATCACGTACTTGGATATTTTGATAACTTGGATTACGTGCTTGACTGAAATTGGTATAGTTTTTCCCTTCTTCCATTTTATATTTTTTTTATTAAAGCCTTTTGTCTTATATGTATCCTTGTTGACTGGCTTTGATTTGGGATTGTGTCGGCGGTATTTATTTTTTGAAGGATAGTTGGTTTATATATATATATATATATGTATATATATTATACATATATCTTTTGTGTATTTATATATGTATATATATATATATTATATCAAGATATTTGTATTCTTTAATCTTTTTAACTAAGCAATAAATATTTGCAGGATTGTTTTTCTAAGAAACACGGTATGTAGTACTCTTTCTCTCTTAAATATCTTTTGTATAATAATATAATATTCTATTTAATGTTAAGTTTGTTTGTCTTCTTGCTTGGCCGGGTTATGTATAGTATCTATAGTTTTGTGCATGTATGCTATGTGGCTCCTTGTCTGCAATCTGGTATTATTATATATTATGTATGCTTTAATCTTTCCTTTTCACATGGCTCTAAACATCTTACTCCACTGGCAGGGTTTTGTCTAAACTGTTAGGTTCTAAGACCTTAGGGACTAATGTATTAGAACTTTAGTGTGTATTGTGTTAGCAAACCATGATCAAAACATTTAGTCTAGGTTTAGACTTACTCAAAGTTTGGTTTAATGTAAGTTTGGAATCGAGCAATTGCAGGAAATTACTGTTCTATTTCTGCAAGGCTCGATCAATTGAAGAATAGACTTGATCGATTGAGAATTGTGGATTAGGAATTTTCTGCAGAATTTTAAGTCGGCCCAAATAGCAATTCAAGCCCATTAAGGATTAGGATTTCATATCTACTTCTTCTAGTATATAAAGGAAACCATAAACACATTTTTAAAAGGCTTTTAAGAGAGAGAAAAAGAGTGTGCCTCTTTTGTAGATCTAGCGTTTTGTACCCAAAATCTCTATAGAGTCTTTGTAGTTGTTTTATGCTGTGTATGTGAATCTCTTGTGAGATCTAGAGGTGTTTGCCTTCACATATACTTAAGGTTATCAAGAATCAAGATTATATTAAGAACTTGATGATCATTCAGTTGCTGCATTAAGAGCTTAAAGATACACAAGCAGGAGTGCTTGTACTTGCTGAGAATCTAAGAAAAAAGTAGTTTGTTGACTTGGAGCTATCTCTTTCAAAATTATGTGATGAATTTTATAGAAATTGTGCTTAATTACTATTCACATATTAGCTCACATGTATCTCAACCTTTTGCTAGTTGCACACATTACACAAATTACTCTTTGCTAAACTTTGTACATGTTATTGTGTGTGATCTTGTTGTGGCCATCCAAGATTATGTTTTCCATGGTGTTTGATGCAAAATATGCTTAAGAGTTGGCAAAAATTATGTTTTTGTTGATTGAAATACTTGTTTTTGGAAAATCTGGGTTGAATACAAGTGTTTTCAAAAAACTTTTGATCTCATACTCATGCATTTCATTCATGAAATATTGTGCTTTGAGGAGAATTTGCATAAAATTGCTCTGTTTTTCAAACATTTAAGTTTTCCAGATTTTCGATTAATTGAAGCTGTTTCTCGATCGATCGAAATTGCGTTAAAATTTTTGGTTTGAATCTGCCTAGCTCGATTGGTATTCGATCGATGCTCGATCGATCGAAATTGAAAAATTTTCAGTTTCTAAGTTTTTGACCAAATTTTTTTATGCATCATTTGTGTTTAGGATTCACATGCATAGCATTATTTTCTGTATCCATCTTGCAGTTTTGCAGTCATATCTCTCATTCTTTTCACACATAACATGCATACACTTTGCTAAATTAAGTACTCAACTTGATTTAAAAATTAATTGATTAATGTTTTGAGTCTTTTGTAGATTTTAGTATATGCTATTTTTTATGTGTGAACTGCAGAAAATATTTTTCTTAAGAGATATGATGGATAGTCAATGTGCACATATTTTCTCTACTCATGCAACTGTTTATGGGTTACATAGTGTTAAGTTTGCTTTTATTGAAAGAGATAATATTTTTCTTCATGTGTATCCTCGACTTAGTTTTAAGTTAGGTTTGTGTCTTTTTATTTTTCCCCACCTCCTATATTTTCCCCCAAAATTGTTTTTCCCAAAACTTGTTTTATTTTTTTCCTATTTTTATAGGGGAGAAGCTTGTTTTTAACCTTTGTTGTTCTATGTTCACTTGAAGATGTTATTAAAAGTGGTAAAAATCCTGAGTCCCACATAAGAAAGGAAATAGATAATATATGGGTTTATATGCTCATGAGTTGGACATTGGGTTGGACTTTTGGCATATGTGGACTAGACCTACTTGTCCAAATAATAATATTTTATTATTTTAATTTGTTGAGTTAGTTAGTCTGTGCACATCAGTTATTGCTGAAATAGAGTGCTTGTTCAGTAACGTATAATTTATAGATAGTCCCTCATTCATAAAAAAAAAAAAAAAAAACTACTTTTTTAGAAAAAAAAATAAACTCTCAAGTGAAAATATTTTTGTGCATTCATTTTGTGTCAAAGATAGAGCAAGAGACATTGAGTAGTTCGTAGAGTACGACCTTGTGTGCTTTGTTTTCGTGCTGTAGATCATTTTATCCTGGGAGGCAGACGTCCGTAAGTCTCAAAGCATTACAGTGATTGTGTGAGGGGCGAAATCTGCTTTAAGGAGATTGTGTCAAATACAAGACTTGATCTGAATTGTTCATCCTTCACGCATTTAGTTTATGAGTTTTTAATTATTTGCAGATTTCTCTTTATATATATATATATATATATATATTCAGTATTTGTTTGTTACTGTTGTCTTGTACATCTATTTATGTTATTACTTTTTCTTAGATCTGTGTATTGTTCCTTTTGCTTTATCACAAAAATAAATTATTGAAATATTACCAACAATAAGTTATTACTAGATATTATTAGTGAGTAAAAAAGTTTTTTTTTTTTTTTTTAAATTTTAAGAAAGAAAAATGTAATTTTAATTGTGAATTTAAATTACAATTATTAACAACTTTTTTTTTATAAAAATTAATAATAACTTGAAGCCTAAAATTTTTTGTAAAATTTATTGTAAAAATATTACGAAGTTATTTTATTAAAAATTTAAATAAAGTAGACAAGAATATTGAAAATCAGTACCTTCCTTGCATCTCGCCGGACAAATAAAAATAAAAAATTGCAAATAAAACAAAAGCTGAATTATTTGCATTAAAGAAACGGTTTTATTTTTTAAATGAAATCATTAACGAAAGAGATATGACAACTGTCCCAGAATCTTTCTATTGAGATGTACATGCCCCATGTTACATCATTTGCAGATTATATTAAAAGCACAAAAGTCATTAAAATGGGTACTCTATCTGTGCTGTTCATACTTAGCAAAAATAAATAATAAAAATAAAAAATAAAAACAAAATGAAACTTTTCACAAAATGGAAAAGTCAATACGTTCTCTTGTTCGCATGCATCTTTAATGAGCTTTTTTATATATAAAATTAAAAATATAAATAACACCAAAGTTTTCGACTTTTTTGTGTTAAGTTTAGAATATGCCGTAACTTTTGGACTGAGAAAGGATCGTTTTGTCTGAGATTTGCAGAGATGTCACGTGTATAAAGAAAACATGACATTATTTTATCCTTAATTGCTTTTTAATTATTGGTGTGAATGGCGTGGTGGCCGATATAATATTGGCAGCAAAAATGGCATGAAGGTTGGAACCGACATAATGATGAAGATGGGAATAATAATTAGAATGATAAATTATAATTTATTCATATTTTCATTTAATCTATAGACCACACATTTATCCCATAAGATTTGGATTAAATTAAATTGTTACTAGTTTGATTGAATTAAAAATGAACATAACTAGTTGTTATCCTATGTGATGTACAAATATATATTTGAATAGTGTTATTCTCTTTTTGTTTGTTTGTTTTTTTTTTTTTTGGGTTTGACTTTGATAGATTGGATGAAATTGTTTACTAAAAATTTAAAATGAAAATAACTATTTAGGGTGTTTAGAGTTCTTTGAATATTTGATTTTACTCTTACATGTGTGTGGTCTCATTGTTCCATTGGGGCGTAGCCAGGATATTTTGCTTGGGGGGGGAATTATATATTTTTACGTTAAATTTATAAATATATGGTATACAAAATATTGTTTCTAAACTCGAATCAATGCATCTAAAAGTAAAATTGAATGATAAAATTAGTTGGGGGAAAATATGAAATGATGACAAAAAGATTAAATTTGTGAAGAAAAAAACTCGTAAGTTCAAGCAATATTGCCAATGCACAAATTATACAAAGGAACATAGTGCACTTTTTTTTGGGTAACAATACAATGCACTTTTAGATGCAAAGAACATAATGCATTGTACTTTTGTGTGCTTATAAAAAAGAAAGGACACATGGCGAATTTGTTAGGCTTTGGTAAAAGTTTATGCTTTAATTGTGTGGGGTCTACTTGACAAACTAACAGTGGGACAAACTTATTAAAGGGGCCATCGTTTGATTTTAATGGAAAGAATAGGCAAACTCATGTAGATTGGGATCTATGAAATTTTTGTGGGGGCTAATTGATGGGACTGATGAAATCAACTATAGACAAGTTCAATACGACAGACGAGATCACTCCCTGAGACGAGCCTAAGCAAGTGTCCACGTCACTGACGAGGATATCAAGATCATTCAATGCCGTCAATAATGTCTCGGACAGTTACAAAACCAGCTGGACAGACCGTTGAGGGCATATTAAAACCCCATTACTCAGCAGGAAGCGTTACCAAGAAAAGCATTAACATCACAATATCAACCACAACGGTTAGAATCCAGAGCAACATATATAAAGCCCTCACATTGCTAACACAAGGTACAGATACAATTACAAGATATACTAAGCTATTCTTACATATTGTTATAAACTCCCTTGCACTGACTTTGGCATCGGAGGTATTGTGGCAAGCATCACACTGGTGACCATTTTAGGGAATTGTTACTTCCACTGCAACGCAAGTGAACATCCGACTCCATCTGGACGAACTCACTTCAACTGACGAACCTTTGCTTCATCAGTTTGGCGCCGTCTGTGGGGAAACGATATTCTCGTATCCAGATTCAAGTACGTAGTTTCCAATCAACTGTTACATTCAGTGGCATTTTTAGGACCTATAGTGGTGTTTCACAAACACCACTAATAATAGCTTAATTTTGCATATTTATATTATTATTATTAGAAAGCATTATCTTACTTATTTTGAGTTAATTAATGCATTTTATAGCTGATTTTGGAATAATGTTGAATAATCAATTTTGTGCTTAATTGAATTTTAATGCGTGAATTTGTATTTTGTAGGATAATGAAATAAAATAAGTGAATTTGTGCAAAGAAGAAAGCAAATAGACTATACTTTTACAAGGGGCATGATGAAGTCAAAGAAGACCAACCCAATTAAATTCAAGTTCAATTGGAGTAAGGAATCAAAGGAAATTTACACCAAATCCAAATCCAATTCGGATTAGGTTTCTAGCATGCTCACCAGTTAGTATTTGGAGTACAACTTTTGGCTTAGATGTCCAATTGAGATGATTCAAGTTGATCTAGAAATGTAACTTAAAGGGTTACAACTTTGTAGTTTACCAAAAGTCCAAATTCTAAAGAAAAATGGGCCGACAATTTCGATTAAGTGAAGCTTAAAAACTTGGGATTTTCTCAAAACGAGAATTCAACTTGTAATATGATTCCTTGACCTATTTAAAAGCGCTTTAGGGCAGAATTCAGAAGGGGGAGCTGCCATGGAATGTAATTTAGGTCTTCTTAAAGTTTCTTTACAGTTTTTAGAGTTTTATTTCTATTATGGCTTGCTAGCAGCCTTGCTAAGGCAAGGGGTGAAACCCAACTGTTTATTGGTATATTCTTAACAATTATTTATTGGTTTTAATGTTTATGTTTTTGGTTGTTTTACTCATCTATAAAAGTGTTTAGTTCTATATAATACTATGATTATTGTAGACTCTAGGCATGTTAAATGCTTAGTGAATTAGGGAATACTAAGCATTTAACGTGCATGGAGTCTACAATAAATTAAAGGATTATAAAGAACTAAACACTTTTCTGGATGAGTAAAAAATCAGTATGCTTCGACACTTGTTTTAGGGCCACCATATGATTGTCAAATGACCAGGGCTTTTCCTTTAGTACACGGTCTGCATCCCTAGAATCCTTGAACTCGAATAAAACCCTATGATTTCCATGTCTCTTACTTCAAACCCCTTCCAAGTACGCCACAATATTTTGGACGTACGTGCAATAGCCTCCATATTTATGGCTAGTGAAAAAACAAGCTGCCAGGAAATTTTCCGCTTCGATTTCAGCCTCCTGAACCAGGTACTGGTTACCTTCATGCTCCGAAAACCAAAAACTTCTTCCACTCCTCAGATAGAGACTCCATAATACTCGTACTAATCACTAACAGACATTCCTTGATCCCTAGGTCCAGAAAGCGTTTTTCACTATTATTGCAATAGTATTTTAACTATTTTCAAAGAAAGGAAAGGGCAATCACATTCTCTTGTTCTCAACTTCTTTAACAGCTCTTAAGTAGTTTTTCTGACTATTATAAAGTTTCCACATGAAGTTTAAAATGTATGTTCTAGGCTTCTAGCATTTGGAAAGTGAATCATGACTAGGTTTTAACTTCTTTTAGTACAAGATTTGCCGGCCTGCAAGTGTAAATAAAAATCTTGATGTTAGTATCACGTTAATTGCTTTAAAAGAATAATTCTGGATACAATCAATCATACCCAACTTCATAGCTTGTTCACTTGTAAGATTATGAATAGTCAATGTTTTATGTCTTTTGTAATCCACCACTTATGTTGGTTACTCATAGACAAATTGCGAAATTGGGTGTGAGAATGGTTGTTTGTAGATAGACTAGCTTTAAAATTGAAGAGAAGAAAAAAAGGCAATAATGGTTGCCTCATTTTCCATAGTGTGGTGGAATGAACATTCTAAGGGATATTAAAGCTATCATTAACACGAGTGTAGACACCGCATTTTGTACCCCTTATCGGGCTCCCATTCCCCAATGATGCTTAAACTCTAAGGCCGAAGGCCAGTTTAGAGCCCAATCAGATATCAAATTGACTTGAAGAATGTTAAAATGGAAAATATAACATATTTAAATGACTAATTTTTTTTTTTGAAAATATAATGACCAAATAGGCCCTCAACTCACATATGTGGGCAACGACCTGCATATGTGAGCCAAAACATGCATACGCAGACACTCTTCTATGTATGTAGCTAGGGTTTCAGAATCATAAGAAATGCAAGTTTTCTGCAATAAGGACTAAAGTTTGGAATGAATCCGATATTATCTAGGAGCTATTCCAAACCTCATTTTTTTCCACTATATAAAGCCTTACATGATACATTTTCAAAACACATAGGAATCTCACAGGAAAACCTAAGATTCACTAGAAAATAGTGAATCAAAAGGGAGTTTTTCACAAAACACTCTCAAGTCAATTTTATTTGATTGAGACATTTTTTGGCCCAAATCCTTTTAGTTTAACATTACTAATTACTTGTTTAATGACTTGTGATAGATTTGATTAAGGGGAACAGTCAAAATCAAAGCTTGGGAACTCCTTTTTGAGGTATCAAGCTTCACCCTTTCTTCTTTATTTTAGTCTTTTCTTTTCTACTTTAATCTCGTTTCTTTGCTTATTTTATGTTTATACATGTTTGCTTAGCTAGGTTAGTTTTATAGTTCTTTTTTATGTTCTGAGCATGTTTGGTTGTTAGAATTAAGGTTTTCTTCCATGCTCATTTTTCTATTTCATGTTTCTTGGTTAGGGTTTTGAACAAGTTCCATGCACACATGCCATAAGCATGAATAAGCAGATTAAACCCTGTGTATGCAACCCTCTGGCTACATATGCAGGTACTTGCCTAGAAACCCTAATTCAGATTTCTTGTTTTGTTTGGTTGGCTTGGTTCATATGTTTTACCTCTATTTAAACCTTTTTACATGTTTGTTTGTACATGAGTCTCTGTCTTGTATGCTTGCTTATCCTTAACATATTTAGATTAGGGTTTTTATTTTTATGTCTTGTTTAAATACCATGAAACATTCATTCACATGTCCATGCATTAATGCTAAAAGTGTTGGTTGCTGAAAGGTAAGTAAAGGTAACTCATGCATTCATATGAACATGCATTTGGTTGATTTGATCTTTTCTTAATGAATATACAAAATAGGCACGATGCTCTTAATTGATAATATGATTTTGTTTGTTGCCATGATATGCTTGCTACCATATTTGGGGTTGTTGCCTTGCTTTAGATATATGACAGGGTTTTCACATGCTAGATGAATGCTAGAGTTTCTATATGTCTGTGGTTTGACTTCTTTTTTGCTTTATGGATAGATAAGTTTGTGTTTTGGGATAATAATGCCATGATTGTATATTAGATGCATGCTAGTGTGTGTGTGAGTTTAGAATACAAATGTTGAAATTGTTTTCAATAAGGTTAAGGTATAAGACACAATGATGGGAGGCCAACCTTAAGGTTGGGCAATCTTTGGTGCCTAATACCTTTTGAAAAGCGTACCTAAACTCCAAACTCATACTCTAGTAGTAAGATCGAAGGTCCTTCCTTGAAAGGACGCTATATATATGGTTCCTAGACCATAGCAAAAACTAAGTGGCGACTCCGAGACCCCTTGTGTCCGCAACGAGCATGACTTGTTTTTTAAATGTGTCAGTCGTGTCAACCATCCATGATCTGTTTATAAACGAATTAGTTGTGTCGGGTTCGCAAGCCATGTCAGATTTTGCTACACTTATTAGGCATGTGACAACAACCACACACCTATAAAGCTTTTAGCATACAAGTGTGCAAGAGGTTCTTAGAAACTACCAATTATCTTCAAATAAGTTTACATTGAATAAATCTAAAATATCTACAATAATGCAATTAAGAAAAGATCTCCAAAGTATTAACATGAACAAAAGTCCAAACTTCATGTAATTAAATACTAATAAAAAAATGATTTGATTATTGCAAGATCATTTTATTACAAAATTCGTAAGCTCCCATCATGTGCATAATATCAACAAAAGTTCCAAAACTTACTATTCTTTTTAATTTGAATTTAGAAAAGGGGGGGGGGGGGGAGGAGGGTGAGTTTCACAACTCAATAAGTAACCATGATCCTAACTAGTCAAATGAATTTAGAAAAGGGGGGGGGGGGGGAGGAGGGTGAGTTTCACAACTCAATAAGTAACCATGATCCTAACTAGTCAAATCAAGCATTACAATAAATTGTACATAGGATCAAATATTATACTCTTAATAATGTATCCTAGTTTAATTATAAACTAGCATATAATTTTAATTTGCAATCAGTTTTACATATATTAAAAGTTATAATTTACAATAGGTTCCAAAAACATAAGAAATTTTAAGGAGTTAAATCAATTCACATATTCAAATAGATTCATATTCTTCTTCTTCTCAAAAAAAAAAAAAAAAAATTTATATTTTTAGTAATCTTATGTGACTATAGTCACACTATATCCCCGTGATTAAGCATTAGATTCAAATGAAATTAATTTCGTGCCATTGCATATCTCCTATTAGCTAGGTCTTGAAACACAATAGGCTTTTAATTCCCAAAATGGAACTAGTTTCAATAATAATGTATAACCCGTGTTGGCTTGGTATTAGAGCATAGTAAGATTGTCTTAAATCATAGTTCAAATAAAAGTATATATCTCTCTCAAAATATTATATACACTTGAGCCTAGTTTGTAAAATATAGAGTTTATTAATAACCAAGTAAATCAAATAGATTTATGATGTTTGTTCTTTACTTTAAGTCAATATAGCTAAAACAATTGAAATAAAATTTGTAATTAAAAACAAAAGAATTGTTTAATAGCTAAAATAAGGTTATTTATGCAAAATATAACTAGCTAGGAGATAGGTTAGCTTTTGGCAAGCTAGAATGATACGAATGCTTCTCTCTAAACCTTCTTCCTAAGATCCACAAGTCCCACCTAAATCGGTTATACGATGACCCAAAAGCATCAGTCCATTTAATTGACAGTATTACCTAGCAATTAAATAACAAACTGTGGAAGAGATGAGGAATATAAAGGAAAACCACACTACGACTCCATGCTTGCAGTCGCGTGTGTCCTCAGAGCGAGTGGCTTGGCAGTGTTATGGAAAGCACATGCTGATCTACATATCCAAACCTACTCCCTAAACCACATTGATACCCACATAATGACTGATACCGCCTCACCTTGGAGACTAACCGGTTTTTATAGGAGACCGGAGGAGCACCACAAATATGAGTCATCGGAATTTTTGAGGCATCTCCATTCTAGAGACACTCTGCCTTGGCTGTGTTTAGGGGACTGGAATGAAATATAATTATCAAATGAAAAACAAGGGAGAAACCCACGTTCACTACATCGCATGGAAGACTTTCGAAGTGCACTGTTACATTGTGGGTTGATCGACCTCGAATTTAATGGAAGTATTTTCACTTGGAGGAATGGCAGACCTGGGAATCAATTTGTTCAGGAGCGGTTGGATTGGGCCTATGCATGTTTCCTCACAGCAAGGTATATCACCTTCAAGCATACTCTGATCATGATACTATTTTAATTACCACTCAGGCAGGTTCACAGGTTGGTAGACAAAAAAGGAAGCCAATCCCTTTTGAGGAAAAGTGGGCCTACATGCAGATTGTGAAAATGTAATACATGAGGCATGGAATGATGTGGTCCCTAGGGGTAGCCGAATGTACCAACTCTTTGATAAAATAAGGAGGTGCCGTGTGGCATTGGTTGGGTGGAGCAAAACTTTGGGCAATTCAAAGACCAAAATTGCAGAGCAGTATCAAACATTAGAAGCTCTGACTTCAATGAATAGGGTCGAAAACTTGGAGGAAATACAGAAGGTGAGGGATGAAATAAACTCATTACTATTCCAGGATGAATTGTTTTGGAGACAAAGATCTCGGTCTATTTGGCTCCTAGTAGGGGATAAAAACACCAAATATTTCCATCAAAGAGCAAGCCAAAGGCGTCGGAAAAATCATATCCATGGTTTTTTGGATGAGAATGGGAGGTTGTGCACATCTGAATTTGACATCGCTAGGGTAGCTGAATCCTACTTTTAGAACTTATTCACCACATCACATCAAACAAATATGGAAATAGTGCTGGAATTGGTGGACAAGGTGGTAACCCCAGCTATGGACCACACACTTCTCCAACCCTACACACCCTACACACCTGAGGAGGTTAAAAGGGCATTGTTCATCATGCACCCTTCCAAATCTCCTAGACTTGATGGCATGTCCCCTTTCTTTTTTCAAACATACTGGCATATAGTAGGAAGTGATGTTACTAGTGCAATTCTATCTGTGTTGCATTCTGGTCATCTCTTGCATAAGATGAACTATACTCACATCATCCTAATACCAAAGATAAATGAACCTAAATCTATCTTGGACTATTGACCCATTAGTCTTGGAAATGTTGTATCTAGAATTATGTCTAAAGTTTTAGCCAATCGGTTGAAACTCATATTGCCAAGTGTGATATCGTATTCACAAAGTGCTTTTGTCCCTAACTGTTTGATTACTGACAATACAACTGTAGCTTTTGATTTGTTGCATAGAATGCGGAATAAAAGAACAGGAAAAAAGGGAAAATGGCAATTACACTGGATATCAGTAAGGCATATGACCAGGTGGAGTGGGATTTTCTTCGAAAAATCATGCTCAGGTTGGGATTTGATGAAAGATGGGTTCACTTGGCCATGGAAACAGTTCATACGACAACATACTCGATCCTCATTAATAGGGAACCGAAGGGTTACATCTCTCCTTCTCATGGCATTAAACCAGGTGACCCTCTATCCCCATACCTTTTCCTATTGTGCGGAAGGCCTCTCTTCTCTTATCAGAAAGGCAATGGAGAGACAAAATTTGCATGGCATCCCATCATGTACAAATGGAGTGTGTATCTCTCACCTATTATTTGCAGATGATAATTTTATCTTCTGCCAAGCCACGGTGAATGAAGGGCAGCAACTGTTAGAAATACTTGAAAGATATGAGGCGGCTTTGGGGCAAACAATTAATAGGCAAAAAACAGCCATCTTCTTTAGCCTAGGTACATGGCCATCGATTAAAGAGGACATACAAGCACTTTCTGGTGCTAGAGTCATGGAGGATTATGAAGGATATCTTGGCTTGCCTATGGTCAGGGGAAAATCAAAGGTTAATACATTTAAAGGCCTACAGGAGAGAATAACAAAGAGAGTGACAGGCTGGAAGGAAAAATTTATCTCAAAAGCAGGAAGGGAGATACTTATTAAAACAGTTGCCCAAGCAATACCTACCTACACCATGGCAATATTCAAGATCCCAAAAGCCTTATGTGACACGATAAACTCAAAACTCACCAAATATTGGTGGGGTCAGACAATGGATGAGAAGAAAATTCATTGGATCAATTGGAAGAAGTTGTGAAATTAAAAAGGAAAAGGTAGGATGGGTTTCAGAGATGTTCAAGCCTTCAACCTATCTTTGTTGGCTAAGCAAGCTTGGAGATTTATTCATAAAACCCACTCACTGTTTTACAAGGTGTATAAATCAAGGTATTTTCCTAATTGTTCTTTTATGGATGCTGAATTGGGTATCAACCCTTCCTATGTTTGGAGGAGCTTGTTGGCAGCTAGGGATGTTATCATTGAGGGCTCCAAGTGGAAAGTAGGTGATGGCAGGTCTATTGGAGTTCTCACACACATATGGCTCTCCCACAAACTGATCTTCTTAGGGGAACAACAACCTGGCTTAATGGTGAAGGATTTAATTGACAGCAACACGATGCAGTGGGATAGGGAGAAAATATTTGATCTCTTTGCACACAGGAGACGAATGGAAATTTTGTCCATTCCACTGCAGCAGAACATAGCAGTCGGGATGCAATAATATGGAAGGAGAAAAAGTCCCAATCCTTCTCAATTAAATCTGCCTATCAGGTAGTGATGAGGATGAAGGAGCCGACTCTTATTGAACATTCCACAACAACCACTGAGAAGCCATTATGGAGGAAGATTTGGAAGATAAATGTGCCACCAAAAGTCAGAATGTTCCTTTGGCGTGCGTGTTCCAACATTCTGCCAACCACAGAAAACCTTCATAGACGAAGAGTATAGGTGGACCCGCGTTGCGAAATATGCTGCCAACAACCCAAGTCACTGGGGCATCTACTGTAGGAGTGTCCATTAGCTAGAAATGTGTGGGCACAATGTAGGGGTCGAATCTAAAAATGCCAAAATGATTTGTGTGACTTTTTCCACCTCTTTCGGCTATTGGAGAGGAAACTATCAAGATTGGACTTGGAAAAGTGGGCAGTGACGTCCTGGGCAATTTGGAATACCAGAAATAAGTTTTACTTTGAAAAGACCCAATCTCATCCCACCAACATTTTGAAGGGAGCTGTCGGGTACTTGTAGGAATACCAATAGCTATCAGTTGCACAGCAAAACTTCTAAGGCTCTCGGATTGGCTGGGCTTCATACACAAGCATCGAATGTATTGTAGTAGACCTTCGTAATAGTTGTTTTGGCTTCCCCTGTTCTATGTACGTTAAAACAGGGCAATACCTTCGTAATGGTTGCTACTAGAATAGGTTTTGGCCAGGAATTGAGTTCCAACCTATGGCCATTAACTAAGCAATATTGTCTAGAACCTATTGGTTCATAAAATCCCATAATCCATTGTGATTAATGGAAGCCACCAAACATTGAGTACAAGTGTAAACACTCTAAGCCACGGAAGGAAGTATTTAGTTCTCACTCATAAATTCCATGAATAATTTACACCCTGTTAGGATTAGTGCCCTTAAATCCTATTGTATGATACTATGTATGATATTATGTATGATGTTATGTATGACATGATGTATGACTTAATATTGTGATTGATAAAGTTATTTTATTATTATCTAAAATAATGGTAACATGAATATGAGACATTATCATATAGTCCATGGGATGCATTGTATGTGATTTATGTGAAAAGTCAAAGAAGATGTAAATTACAAGTTCTTTGTAAACTCAGAATTTATAGTTCGTAGTCGGTGATGAAATTGAGCATTTCATCTGCGAAGACTATAACGTGTCAACTAAGATGATTTGTCTTGATCATGGAAGTGGAGACTTCTAGTTGATATGTTGATATGTTTAAGAGTTAAGACATATTGAACATGACCGCTGTGAGATTTATTATTCTCCTAATGACTGTCAAATGAATAATAAATCTCACGACTTCTATTTGCATGAACTCTTAATCCTGAGAGAATAATGGACCTGATCATGAAGTGTAGGTTGCTTTGATATATCAGGAGTGAGATCTGAAGTGACGGTCAAAACCTTAGTATGTTGGGTAGCCACATTTAGTGTTGATGGAACATATATTCTCAAGATGGAATTCATAGTCTCTTGATGGAGATATAAAATATTCCCTTGAGATAAGTTTAATGGTTTCAATTATTCAGAGAGTTAGGCCTAACCACTTTAGTAAGAAATTACTAAAGTATATATTTATGAAATTGGATTTCATAAATATATAATGAATAACTTTAAAGAATTAAACCGAGTACTCAAGGATAAGATATAGTAATTTACAAAGTGGCAGTTTACATTTATGACTTTATGTTACTACGAATATTTTATGAAGGGGTTACGTGTATAATAAAGTCTTGGGATATAATTTATTAATAAAGCCTAGAGTGCAATTATATTTATATAGTGGTATTAAATATAATTAATGGTAACTTTGGACTTGTCAAGAGTTGATGGAAAAGCCCAAGGCCCATTGGAGCTAGTGTCTTATTGGTTCCTTTTGGTCCCACTCCAAGCCACACACTAAAGCCCAATTGGAAAGGCCCAATAGGCCAGCCCAATTAGATAATCAGTTAGTTACAAAGGGAGAAACATACAGAATTTTTATTAGCAGAGATTAGAAAAGAAAAAGAAACGGCGTGTGAGAGAGTGTGAGACACACTTTCATTCTCCCTTGAAAACTGATTGAGAGACCACACATCTTGGGCGTAAAGTGGAATTGGAGTGAAGATTAAAAGTGTTCCCAAGTGCTTCTAATCTTTGTTTTGAATTTCTCCATACCAAGGTACGCCATCTTGTTCTTAAATTCTGAAATTTATGTAGTGCACGTTATCAATCATGAATGAAATAGATCCTTATTTGTTGCTTCCGCTGTGTATTTTGCATGAGATGTAAAACCAGATTTTTTTTCCTTCAATTGGTATCAGAGCCAGGTTTTCATATCATGATTGTATAGCGTGTGATTGGATTTTAAAATTTAAGAAAACCGTCATCATTGTCTTTCAATTTTCTGCATCAAGTTATGGTGTTGTGTCATGTTTTTTTTTTTTTTTTTTTTTTTTAATTTTCATGGAATCCGTATATATATATTGCAAGTGGAATTGAATAGTGCGAGATCTTGTTAATGGTGCATTGTTTTTGTCGTGACTTGGATACAGTTATTCATTGTTAAAATAACTGTCATGCTCATTGCACCGCTTGGACAATAACGGATTGCACCATCTGGTCTTCCATGTATGGCTTGCATGTTTTTACATGTTTGACAATTCCATATTCATTTATCTATATGGATTTGATGACACATGCACACCAAGGACGTTGTTGATTTTTTTTGGCTTGGAGTGGGAGTTTTGGTTGCCAACTTGCAAGCATATAAGACAATTTGATGGTCCACGGTTGATTGGCTTTTGTGCAAGTGCATTGACTTAGTGTACAAATGCTTGATGGCTTTATTGTGTTTTTGAAAAGTGAATCCATTATATGTCCAGGATTCTAACTTTCTGACAATTTTATATATATATATATATATATATATATATATAATATAATATAATATAATAATCATATATTGTATATATTGTATTATATATATTATAATATAATATAGTTTTATAATATATGAGTTTATATTACGTTATATATATATATATGTAATGTAATTATTATATATTACATATATTAATTTGTATATTATATTATATATAATATAATATGAATTTTTATATGTAATAAGGGTTTTTATTACGTTATATATATATTTATATATGTTAATGCTAGTTTAATGAAATTTATTCCTAATGAGATTAAGATTATATTTTTTTTCACGTGTCTAGCATTATTATCATTCTTGATCTTAAAAACCTTTATTTTAAAATATCTAGTGGGAGAGAGATTCAAGGGTTGGATCTCACGGCCTCCATTGTTGGTTCATAGTAGTGTGAAATATATACTTTGTCTTTGCCTCGAGCTTAGCATTCCATGCGGAGAGTATTTATTTTATGGTCCTACAAGATTGAATTCCCTGGTTTATAGTGGTTTGATAAACACCTTGTCTTCGTTTCGAGTTTTACATTCCATGCGGAATGTGTTTTATCATAGTACTACAAAATAAGCCTGTTAAAAGGATGAAATGTGGTTACACATGATTCTAGACAATGGTATACACTAGACTAAGTATTATAGTATCTTCTATGCTGAGTTCTTACTATTATTACTTAGAGGCTAAATATAAAACGACATATTATTAGTGTTTGATAAGAGTTATCATGATAGCACTAATAATGAGAATAGTTCTCAATCAATCATAGTATTTTATGTTCACTCTATGCTGAAGGATATTGAATATGAGATTGGGTTGTCGTTGCATATATTATTTTATGGTTTTATTAAGGTTCCATATTATATGCTTATATGCTAAATTGATAATGTCTAATTTACTTATTATATTCATGTTTATTATTTTCAGATTTTATCATGGCATCATTTAGCCCACTTGTTTCTATTCTTAGCCAAAACAAACTCACTGGATCCAATTATGTTGACTGGAAAAGAAATTTGAACATTGTTCTTACTGCTGAAGAGCACAAATATGTGCTCACTCAACCATGTCCTAACTTTCCTTCATTAGATGCTCCTCTTGAGGAAAAACAGCGTTATGATCGTTGGCAGAAATCTAATGAGATGGCCAAGTGCTACATCCTAGCATCTATCTCAAATGTTCTACAGCATCAAATGCAGGATGTAGAACTTGCTTCGGACATAATGCATAGTCTGAAGAAGATATTTGGTGAGCAAGGCCGTTCTGCAAGGCAAGAAACCATGAGACAAATTTATAATACCAAAATGGCTGCAGGAAGTTCAGTGAGAAAGCATTGTCTTAGGATGATTGCTAATCTGAACACATTAGAAGTTTTAGGTGCCGACATTGATGGAGAATCCCAAGTGGATATGATACTCCAGTCACTACCAGAATCATTCAAGGAATTCAGACTCAATTATAATATGAACAAAAAGATTTATTCTTTGTCTGAATTAATGAATGAGTTAGTGGCGGCGGAAGGCATCCTTGGTACTTCTAGTTTTGAAGCCAATGTGGGTGAAACTTCTACTTCTCAACCTAAGTCGAAAGGCAAGGGTAAGAAGAAGAAGAAGGACTTCACTAAGAATGGTTGTAAACAAAATGCCTTAGGGGTTCTCAACAAAGGAAAGAAAACCAAAGGAAAGTGTTTCCATTGTGGCGAGAAAGGAC
The DNA here is from genome assembly GCF_040712315.1 of Castanea sativa. Taxonomy (NCBI): domain Eukaryota; kingdom Viridiplantae; phylum Streptophyta; class Magnoliopsida; order Fagales; family Fagaceae; genus Castanea; species Castanea sativa. The sequence goes on along the minus strand of NC_134019.1, from coordinate 17,966,361 downwards.
ATTGGAAGAAGAATTGTCCAACATTCAAGGCTGCCAAGAATAAGGGTATGAAAAGTTCATTTCTTCTTGAAATATGTTTGGTACAGAATCCAACAGATTCCTGGTGTGTGGATTCAGGTTGTACTAATCATATCTGCAATTCTTTGCAGGGGTTCCAAGAGACCAGAAAGTTGAATGAGGGAGAACTATTTCTTACTTTGGCTGATGGGAGCAAGATTCCGGTTGAAGCTGTTGGAGTGTTTAATTTGTGTTTTAAGTCTAGAGTTTTAATATTGAAAGACTGTTTGTATGTACCTAATGTTCATAGGAATTTAATTTCTGCAACTTACTTAGGTAAACATGGATATTGTGTTATCCTGAAAGACAATGTTGCAATAAAGAAGGATAAAGTGTTTATCTATTCTAGCAATATTGTGGATGATCTTTATATTTTAACTCCTGATAAGCATGAATTATACAATTCTAAATTAGATAGTAACTCTCATGTGAAATCATTAAAGAGAAAGTTTCCTTCTACTAGTGATGCATATCTATGGCACTTACGTTTAGGTCATATTAATTCAGATAGGATTCAAAGACTAATCAAAGATGGACTTTTACAGCCCATGGACTTTGATGGTTTTTCAGTTTACGGATCTTGTTTGGAAGGTAAGATGACCAAACGACCTTTTAATGCAAAGGGTAGAAGAGCCCAAGATTTGTTAGAACTAGTACATTCAGATGTATATGGTCCTATGTCAATCCAAGCAAGAGGTGGCTATGAGTATTTCATTACTTTTACTGATGATTACTCTAGATTTGGTTATGTGTACCTAATGAAACAGAAGTCCGAAACCTTTGAAAAGTTCAAAGAGTTTAAGGCTGAAGTTGAGAATCAATTGGGTAAACACATAAAGGGCATTCGATCTGATCGAGGTGGCGAATACCTTCTTGGTGATTTCAAGGATTACTTGACTGAAAATGGGATTATATCCCAGTTGACTGCACCTGGAACTCCACAACAAAATGGTGTAGCAGAAAGAAGGAATAGGACTCTTTTAGATATGGTTAGGTCCATGTTGAGTTATTCGACTCTACCAATTTCCTTTTGGGGATATGCCTTAAATACTGCAATGTATCTTCTGAATTTAGTACCTTTGAAGTCTATTCGTAAAACACCTGTAGAGTTGTGGAATGGGCGTAAGCCTAGTATGAGACATCTCCACATTTGGGGTTGTCTAGCACATGTGTTGAAAGGAAAGTCTGACAAGTTACAGTCTAAAATAGAAGTGGTATTTTTTGTAGGGTATCCAAAAGGAACAGTTAGAGGTTTATTCTATAGTCATAAGGATAATAAAGTGTTTGTTAGCACAAATACCAAATTCTTGGAAAATGACTATATGAATAATTTTACTCCTAGAAGTAGAGTTGTCTTGGCTGAAATGAATGAACCTATAGTTGAACAACCAATGGATGACACTAGGGATGATGTGATTGTATTAGATACACCACTAGATACTACTCATGAGATGTCTAGTACACAGGCGCCTAGTCGTAGTGGGAGAATTGTTCGGCCTCCTATAAGATTCGTAGGTTTAGGAGAAACTTATGAGGCTATCTCAGAAGAGGCTGAATCGGATCCTTACACTTATGATGAAGCAATAAATGATATAGATGCACATCATTGGGTCCAAGCTATGAAATCTGAATTGGATTCTATGGATTCCAATCATGTATGGGATCTTGTAAAGGCGCCTAACGGCATTAAACCTGTTGGTTGCAAATGGGTTTACAAGAGGAAAAGAGGGATAGATGGAAAGGTTGAAACCTTTAAAGCAAGACTAGTGGCGAAAGGGTATACATAAAAAGAAGGTATTGATTATGATGAAACTTTTTCGCTAGTAGCCATGCTTAAATCTATTAGAATTCTCTTATCCATTGCTGCTCATTATGATTATGAGATTTGGCAAATGGATGTCAAGACTGCATTTTTTAATGGCAATCTTGAAGATGAAATATACATGTTGCAACTAGAAGGTTTCATAGCGAAGAACCAAGAGCATATGGTATGCAAGTTGAATAGGTCTATTTATGGACTTAAACAAGCATCTAGGTCATGGAACATCGGATTTGATCAAGCAATCAAGTCATTTGGTTTTGAACAAAATCTTGATGAACCATGTGTGTACAAAAGACATCGAGATAAAGTAGTAATGTTCCTAGTGCTTTATGTTGATGATATTCTGCTCATTGGGAATAATGTAGGGGTAATGTCATCGGTTAAAGTTTGGTTGTCAAGCCAATTTGATATGAAGGACTTAGGTGAGGCTAACTTTATTCTAGGAATCAAGCTTTGGCGAGATTGCAAGAATAAGATGTTAGGCTTATCACAAGTTAGATATATAGATAAGGTTCTAGAACGGTTTAGCATGCAAAACTCCAAGAAAGGATTGCTTCCTTTTAGACATGGAGTTCCTCTGTCTGATGACCAAAGGCCTAAGACTCAAGAGGAAGAAAATATGATGAGACAAGTTCCTTATGCTTTTGCAGTGGGAAGTCTCATGTATGCCATGCTTTGTACTAGACCAGATATTTGTTATTCAGTTGGCATGGTCAGCCAATATCAATCAAATCCAGGATCAAAACATTGGCAAGCTGTAAAGCATATTCTCAAGTATCTTAGGAGAACGAGAGATTATATGCTTATTTACCATAGTGACAATTTGATTTCCATTGGCTATACAGATTCAGACTTTCAGTCAGATCTAGATTTCAGAAAATCCACTTCAGGATGTATTTTCACCTTGGGAGGTGGAGCCATAAGTTGGAGGAGTGTTAAGCAATCTTGTATTGCGAACTCCACCATGGAAGCCGAGTACGTTGCTGCTTGTGAAGCAGCAAAGGAGGCTGTTTGGCTCAAGAAATTCCTTTCTCATCTTGGTGTTGTGAGAATGGAGCAAGTTCTCATCACATTGTTTTGTGACAATAGTGGAGCAGTTGCACAATCCAAAGATCCAAGGAATCACAAGAAAGGAAAGCACATTGAAAGGAAGTACCACATCATTCGAGATATTGTTACTTGTGGAGATGTTGTGGTAGCAAAGATTGAAAGTGCAAATAATTTAGCAGATCCCTTTACCAAAACCTTGCCTCAAAGGACTTTCGAGTCACATTTAGAGGGAATGAGAGTTAGATTAGTGCACAATAGTCTTTAGGGCAAGTGGGAGATTGTTAGGATTAGTGCCCTTAAATCCTATTGTATGATGCTATGTATGATATTATGTATGACGTTATGTATGACATGATGTATGACTTAATATTGTGATTGATAAAGTTATTTTATTATTATCTAAAATAATGGTAACATGAATATGGGACATTATCATATAGTCCATGAGATGCATTGTATGTGATTTATGTGAAAAGTCACAGAAGATGTAAATTACAAGTTCTTTGTAAACTCAGAATTTATAGTTCGTAGTCGGTGATGAAATTGGGCATTTCATCTGCGAAGACTATAACGTGTCAACTAAGATGATTTGTCTTGATCATGGAAGTAGAGACTTCTAGTTGATATGTTGATATGTTTTAAGAGTTAAGACATATTGAACAGGACCGCTGTGAGATTTATTATTCTCCTAATGACTGTCAAATGAATAATAAATCTCACGACTTCTATTTGCATGAACTCTTAATCCTGAGAGAATAATGGACCTAATCATGAAGTGTAGGTTGCTTTGATATATCAGGAGTGAGATCTGAAGTGACGGTCAAAACCTCAATATGTTGGGCAGCCACATTTAGTGTTGATAGAACATATATTCTCAAGATGGAATTCATAGTCTCTTGATGGAGATATAAAATATTCTCTTGAGATAAGTTTAATGGTTTCAGTTATTCAGAAAGTTAGGCCTAACCACTTTAATAAGAAATTACTAAAGTATATATTTATGAAATTGGATTTCATAAATATATAAGGAATAACTTTAAAGAATTAAACCGGGTACTCAAGGATAAGATGTAGTAATTTACAAAGTGGCAATCTACATTTATGACTTTGTGTTACTACGAATATTTTATGAAGGGGTTACGTGTATAATAAAGTCTTGGGATATAATTTATTAATAAAGTCTAGAGTGCAATTATATTTATATAGTGGTATTAAATATAATTAATGGTAACTTTGGACTTGTCAAGAGTTGACGGAAAAGCCCAAGGCCATTGGAGCTAGTATCGTATTGGTTCCTTTTGGTCCCACTCCAAGCCACACACTAAAGCCTAATTGGAAAGGCCCAATAGGCTAGCCCAATTAGATAATCAGTTAGTTATAAAGGGAGAAACATACAGAATTTTTATTAGAAGAGGTTAGAAAAGAAAAAGAAACGGTGTGTGAGAGAGTGTGAGACACACTTTCATTCTCCATTGAAAACTGATTAAGAGACCACACATCTTGGGCGTAAAGTGGAATTGGAGTGAAGATTAAAAGTGTTCCCAAGTGCTTCTAATATTTTTTTTGAATTTCTCCACACCAAGGTACGCCATCTTGTTTTTAAATTCTGAAATTTATGTAGTGCACGTTATTAATCATGAATGAAATAGATCCAAGTTCGTTGCTTCCGCTATGTGTTTTGTATGAGATACAAAACCAGATTTTTTCCTTCACACCCATGGTCCCAAAAAACTATTGTTGTTAGGTTCTAAAATTTTAGAACAATTGGCAAACCGTGAGCACAAACTTATTTAGACATAAATTCCTAGAGCTATAAGTTTGATTAGACAATGCTCAAAGTATTACAAGTCAGAATACAAGAAAATACAAGCTGTAGAAAGAAGAGTTCAAATTCAATGAAATCTAACTGGTCGAAAATTAGATCCGACCGATCGAAAATCGCAGACATGATATTTATGCAGAATTTTATTTCAGCCCAAATTTTACTTAAACATTTTGGGTTTCAAGTAAAACACTTCTAGTATATAAAGGAAAACCCTAACTACGTTTTAAGAGCTTTTGAGAGACTTTGGGTGGGATCTCAAAGTCACAAACGTGGGTGCTTGTGTTGTTGTAAATTCAAGAAGAGAAGGAGTCCGTGGATTCGAAGCTTGCACGTGGTCGTGTTAGTAAGTTACTACTAGAGGTAACATTAGATTTAGGGATAAATCTTTTGTAAAAACTTCAATTATCTTATAATAGATTTGCTTTATCTTGAGGATAGTTAGGTCAAATCCTTCCTAGATTTTTACTTTGAAATGATTAGTTTCAGGTTTTCTTGGGTCATCACATCGTGGTGTTATTTACTTTTTCGCATCTTTGCATGATATGATTTATTTGTATTTCACCTAGATCTGAATAATTAATCTAAGTAATCACTTAGTTAATAAATTAGGTTAAACTATCTCTTAAAGGGGTCTAAACAAACTTTAAATTATCAATTATGGTGTAAGGATTCCCTAACTACTAGAAGATCCGGTCTTTTAAAAGAACCTAACAATAAAAGGATCTCTACTTAGTTACGTTGTTTTCTTGATTTTTGTTTTGTTTTGTTTTTTTTTTTTTTTTTAAAATCCTCTTGTAGTAATTGAATTTCATTGAAAAAGGAATTTCTAGGGTTCTTACCTCATGAAAGTTTTCCGCCGTCTTCTTCTTCTTGAAATCCTTGAAGAGTCTCCTTCTTTGAAGTATTATATATGGGTAATAGTGTAATACGCTTAAGTGACAAGTCTAATAACGGCTAGGTTGTTACATTTTTTTTAAAAGAAATATATAAATAGTGATAAACTTGAAATGGTACACTGATATCAATCGGTATCGAAATATTCCATTCTCCAGTCCAAATCGAAACAGCCTCTAGTACGAAATTGTTTCCCCTGATGTTAACAACACGAACTTCTTCAATCTATACTTGATTATCTTCTTGAGTTATTGTGTAGGGAGCAAAGAGCCTAACCAAGATTGGATCAGAGGGTACACTGGAGCTATTGGGATTACTGCAAGTTTTGTAGTGGAGTTTTTGGCCTTAATACTATGTTTGGAAGTTTGGAGGTAGAGGAGAGTAGAGGGGAGGAGAGTATAGGAGAATGGTTATCCTCCACCTTATTTGAATGTTTTTAAATTTAAGTAAAGCGAAGGGGAATAATTAGTTTTTTCATAGTTTGTAATTTTGTTAATATAATAAGGGTAAATTTGGTAATTCATTTGGTCAAATATTTTAATGCTCTATTCCCCCTCCAAATCTCTCTAATTTGGGGAAATTAAAAATAGTGAGTTAGAAGTAGTTAGAACCCCTCCAAACCCCTTCAAATCCCTCCCCCTCTTCCCTTAAAAAAATCCAAATAAGATAATTTAATTTACTCTTCCTTCCTCTACTCTACTCCTCTCTACTCTCCCTCCATCCAAAGAAGCTATAAGAGTTGATATAAATTAAACCTCTATCTCTCATTGAATTTGTAGGCTGTTGAGATTGAATTGGATGCTAAGCTGGTGATTGATTTGTTTAGTAAATCTGAAGCGCAATCTAATGCAAGTGATATTATTCTGGCTGACTGTAGTCTTCTGGTTAAAATTCAACACTTGCTAGTTGCTAACCTTCTTCTCTCTCAAGATTTTGCTTCTCAGCTTAGATGCTGCTGGAGTTCTGTATAATCATTCAGTTAGCTCCAGTTTGGTTTTTGTTAATGAAAACTCTCTTTTATCCCCAAAAAAAAAAAAAAAGAGCTTATTTGTTCTTGTAGACGGTCACTTGAACTTTGGGGTTTTAAGGAGACATTTTCAATTTTAGGAGGAGCTAGCTATGAAATTTTTATACCATATCTTTTTTATAATTGTACAATATCATAAGAAATTGAAACAAAAAATATTCAAAAGTGGTCCCCCTAGCCTATATACATAATTCATACTGTGATAATTACATTGAGAAATTTGATGGAGGGATACATAGTGAAGTGGAGCCAATTTGAAAAGACTACGTTGTTTAGAGTAAGTACGGTTAGGCTAGCTCTTCAAAAGTCACATTCTTAAAACAATACCACTAGGATTGGAGTCAATTTTTGTTTAAAAATATTGATTACACTTTTGGACATGTACTGAGTTAGTTACAAAAGGTCGCTATTTAATTGGCCAAAGCCTAACAAATTGCTCTAACTGATAAGCTCAAGTGTTTACAACTAACTACTCTAACAATTAATTTAAGAGCATTAGCATTTTTTCCAATAAAAAAAGAAGAAGAAGGGAATTAGTATTAGCCTCTCCAAATTAGTTTTTCAGCCAAAATATAGCTAAAGCCTCCCAAAACTCTTGCGCATTATTGTCACTATTTGGTCCTAAAAAGTTACAAATGTAGTGTCCTCAATACTATTGTTGAGACACTATTAATTGCCAAACTAATTTTCACAAATTTTATATTTGTTCCTCTCTCTCTCTTCTCCCTCCATTAGACGGAAACTCTAGATCTTGCTTGTGCCGCTATTTTTTGAAATGTTTCTTACTCTTTATTTTGATATGATTTTGTTAGGACATATGTGATTCAATGTTAGGAACATATGTCACTATTTTATGTAATTGGCTAATCCTTTGACAAAACGCACTTTACTTATAATTGGGTAGATCGAGGATGTGTTTAATACTTCAAGGATCAAAAGTTCAAGTTCAACTGTTAAAGCCATGCAAGTGTGTCCAAGATTCAAGTGTGAAAAGTGCTGTTCATTAAAACTCGACAGCTAGCATCTATCGAGACTTGAAGAGTTGTTCCAACCTGTGGCTCAATAACAGCTCAATAGATAGGGTATCTATCTAGGTTTATGAAACCCAGAATTTCTGGTCTGTTTTTCAGTCAATCCGTGATTGTATGTTTGGACTTTCTTTTTTCATAACCCTAGACATATAAAATGATTATTTTAAGGGCCGTATTAGGTTACACGGCCAAGAGCACAATTGCACAAGAGTATAATTCCTCAAGTGTGACCAAAAACCTAGTTTGCTCTAATTCTTGAAGAAATTACTGTGTTTGTACACCATAGAGTTTTGTGACCAAGAAACATGTGATGAACTGAAGAACTTTGCAGTCAACAATCTTCTCTAGTTGGTGATTGAAGTCGCGTACTGGGATCCGCGCAATTGGTTAGTCATGTATTGGGAGCTGTGCATTGAAAATGAGAGATTGTCACTACAGACAAGTCCAATTGGGTATTGGGGTAAGGGTTCAACTGTAGGTTGTTATAAGATACTGGAATTCCTTTACTTGTAACCGCTTGTTGTGATAATAATGAATTCTCGGGAGTGGTGACCTTAAAATCACCTAGTGGGGTCTTTGCTATGTAGGTTTTCCCCATTCATAAATAAATCACCGTGTCAATTTATTTTTCGCTTTATACTTTAGTTAATTGGTGATTTGTTTGTGCTACCACGTGTTTGCATGTTAATTTGATTAAGTAATAAACTTGGCTAATTAATTAATTAATTTATCACAGGGGGTCAATACATTCTTGGTCTATCAAATGGTATCAGAGCAGGCACACTCTGATTAGGGTTAATCTTTGTGTGTGATCTATTGACCCCTGTTTATCATGGATAGAGGACAATCTCTTATTATACCTCCATTGTTTGATGGTACTAATTATGCATACTAGAAAGTACGCATGAGAGCTTTCTTGTAGTCTCTAAATAAGAAGGTTTGGTAAGCTGTAGAGATTGGTTGGACCAAGCCAAAGGAATTGCCGGCCAATTGGGATGATGCTAAGATCAAGGCGGCAAACTTCAACAACAAGGCATTGAATGCTTTATTCAGTGCAGTCACTAATGAGGAGTTCAAGAAGGTATCCTCCACTGAAACTGCTAAGGATGTATGGACCATTCTCCAGACAACCTATGAGGGAACCAAGGCTGTCAAGGATTCGAAGCTTTAGAGGCTTACTATAAGCTTTGAAGAGATTAAGATGGAGGAGGATGAGTCGTTCGATGAGTTCTATGCCAAGCTCAAGGACATAGTGAACTCAACTTTTAATCTTGGGGAAACCATTCCTGAACCCAAGATTGTGAGAAAGGTGCTCAGATCTCTACCTGAGAGATTCCATGCCAAGATCATTGCCATTGAGGAATCAAAGGACATTGACAAAATTCCTTTGACAGAGTTGGTTAGGAATCTACAGACCTATAAGTTGGGTTTGACAAGGATCGGGAAATCGAGCAAAAGTAAGAGAAGTGACACTGATGAGTCTTCCGATGATGAAGATTCTAAAATGAAGTCCTACATCACCTGGAAATTCAAGAAGTTCATGAAGAATTCCAATGTGAAGGGCTTCGACAAGGATCATAGGCAATCTAGTTCTTCTCAGTTCAAGAGCCAAGACAAAGGGAAGAAGGATGCAAGGGATGGTAGTCAGTACATTGTTCCCTTAGGACCCAAGTGCTTTGGATGTCAAGGTTTCGGACACATGAACTAGGAGTGCCCCACTTATCTCAAGTCTATTGGGAAAAGCAAGGCACTCGCTGCTACGTTGAGCAACACCAAACCTGAGGATGATTCCGAAAATGAGGATGACGAAATCCTGATGCCTTCACTGCCACTGTCAATCCAACTGAAAGGATTGTAAAAGATGTGCAAGAAGAAGAAAACTTGGTGGAGTCAAAATTTGAGAAGATAGATAAACAAGATGACATCCACACTGCTTATGCAAAGCTATACAAGGTCTCAGAAAAGCATGAAAAGTTGTATAGGTTGGCCACCAAGAAGCTCAGTGATCTAGAGCTTGAACGTGAATAACTCTCCACAAATTTTGATGAAGCCAATCAAACTATAGGAGCACTGAGGTTTGAGAACAATTTCCTGGCTAAGAAGACCAAGAAGCTTGAGGCAGGACTGTTCCAAGTCACAGCTAAACTGGAAAGGACTTCAAGTGCTAAGCTCGATGAGATACTCAGTCTTTAGAAATTAGCTTCCAATCAAACTGGTTTAGGGTATAATTTCTCTTCTTCTAATATTGCTTCTACTAGTACTACTATTTTTGTTCCTCCTAGTAATAATGTTGATGTTGAAGAAACTAATGTCAAAACTAATTTAGCTAGTGAGAACATAGACAAGGATAAATCTATCTTAGGAGCACCCCCTAAGCAGGATAAGAAAGAAGCTAAAAACCCTAGGGCTAAGAAGGATAACTCTCAAAAGCCTAAATAGAAGAAGCATCATCTCTGTCATCATTGTGGAGTAGCCGGTCATACTCAACCTAATTGCTATAAGTGGTTAGCCACTCAACAGAACAACGACATGATCGCATTGGGAAACCAAAATAAGTTTCCATTCTCTTTTGCTCCTCTTGGAGATCTTCTCAAAGCCCTCATATTCCTCTTGAACTTGAACGGTTTCAATTCTTCCCCTTAACCGCCTGTTCAAGAGTTTGCTCAGAGGAAAGGTTCTTTCAAGGTGTGGAAGGAAAAAGGCTCCAAGTGATTTATACACATTTTCTCTCTCTCCCTCTTTTTTTGTTAAGTTTGTATTACTTGTGTGTTTTGCTTTAGTGTTTTGACTTAGTCTAGTTTTATGCTTTGCATTGTTTTGTTTACATGTTTTTGTTTGTTTTTTACTTTAGTTTTTAATTTTTGTCTTTCATTCATAAAACAAATGAAAAATAAAAAAAATACAAAAACAGTGTGTGTTTGTGTGCATTTGTACTTGTGTACCTTGAATGGCCAATGAAACAAAGTTTTCTAAACTTTGTATCTCTTGTAGTTTCGATGAGCATCTCTATGCACAACTAAGCAAGTGAGCTTTGTGGCTTGTGTTTGTGATGAGTAGGATTAAGTTATCTCTTGTATTTAACACTCAAATCACTCTTTTTGACGGGAAGGACTAGAAAATCCTAAGAGAAATGCATAAATAACCATCTCACCACTGTTGCCCACCAATCATGAAATGACATCTGTATGCTTCCGCATAGCAAATGTGTAATGTCAAATGCTTAAAATAATTGGGTATATCTTTCCTATCTCTTATATGCCCATGCATGGTTTGCTTAAAAGAAAAATATGCAAAGAAAAATAAAAGCAAAAAGATCAAAATGCTTTATATATGATTGCAAGCGTGTATTCTAGGAGATGTGGGAGTTATAGGATGTACCTCGAAGGTGATAGTCCCCATCAAACAATTATGATTGTATGTGAGTTAAAGTGATTTTCTCATATCTCAAATCGTCATAACATGTATACACTTATGCAATCTTGCAATGTCTTTCACAGACAACACACAATATTCTTTGTTACTATTGATACATGTGCAGGTACAATGTCATTTGGCCATCACAAGGTTTACATGTGTTAATGTAGGCTCACTAAACTATCTTGACTTATTTTTGAAATATAAAATTGATTAGACTTGTTTAGCGTGTGTGTGTTTTAGGATCTATGTGCTTAACAATTTTTGTTGAGAGATCAAAATGTTGTTTGGATCCTTGGTTGAGTTGCATGGTTGATTGCATTCATATCTGTGTTTTTCTTTTCTTGAAAAACTATTTTTAAGCAATCTCGATAGCTCCTTGACACCTCTCGATACCTGGCTTATCTATTGAGCTCTTCAGTTGCTTTTTATCGCAATCTCAACACCTCTCGATAGCTAAGTGGATCGATCGAGAATTTTTCTGTCCCCTCGATAGCTCCTCGACAGCTACCTCGATCTATCGAGATTCTTTTGCCTTGGACACCTACTGGATAGCTACTTCTATCGACCTCTTTAAAGCTCGACAGATCCTCGACACCTCTCAATTTATTGAGAATTACTAAGGTGCTATATAAGGAGCGCTCGCGATCTCAGACTCATTCTGTTAGATCTCTCTCAATTGCTCTCAACCGTTTCACCTCCCAAACACACTTCTCTCTCTCTAAACCTCTTCCTTAAGGATTCTTCAACCTTAATCAAGTTTTCTTCACTTGATAAGTGTCTAAATCCCTCATATTCATGCATTTCATGGTTTTTAACCTAAGTTTTTGGGATTATTGGAAATTTTGGGGTTTTTCAAAATCAAAGTGGTTTTTATAAAACTTTTGGGATGGGTTTTGAAGATTTGATCTTAAAAATTTCATACATTGCATTTCATGTGCATTATAACTATATTTTCATGCATTTAGATGTGTGTTATATATGTTATCTGATTGTGTGTTGGTAGGATTGGATTAGGTCGAGCCTATGATACTTTCTCTATTGCATGTCACATGTTCATGCATTTCCATGCATATGTTCCTTCTTTTCAATATATTTGGATATATTTGAACTGCTTGGGACTTTTCTGATTATCTCTTTCTCTCTCTTTCTCTTCTGTTTACATTAGTTTGCGTCTATGGCACCCAAATGCAAATCTGTTCCGTCTCGGAACCCTCTTCTTCCCGGGGCATCCACTTCTGCTAATCCTACTCCCTCACACGTTCGGTTTAGTGATGAGAAGGCCAAACCAGACTTCTTTGAGAACTATTCCCAACGAGGCATTCATTCAGAACGCCAAGTCATTCTGTCGGACTTCTCTGACATTGACCTTCCCACTGTCATCCACAGTAGGGAATGGGAGTCACTATGTGACGTCTCGATCACATGTCCATCCGTGTTAATCCAGGAGTTCTACTCCAACATGCATGGATTCGATTATTCAGTACCTCAATTTTCCATTCATGTTCGAGGTACGCGCATCGTGGTCACTCCAGATATTGTATCCGACGTGCTCCATGTCCCTAGGGTAGCGCATCTTGATTACCCTGGTTGTGATCGTCCTAAGACCGTGTCTAAAGACGAGCTTATGTCAACTTTTTGTGAGCGACCTTCTGACTGGGGAGAGCATCAAATCACTTACTATTCAGGCTTTGCTAAAGGCCCTTGGTATTTGAACATGGTTATGACTTTTGTTCTTTATCCCCTATCTCACTATAACTCTATCACAGATTCTCGTGCTCAGTTTTTGCTTTCCCTTCTTGAGCATCTTACTATAGATTTTCCTTCTCACTTCATTCTTTCCCTCATAGATGTGTATAGGGATATAGAGACCCGTGATAATCTCATCTTCCTTTTTGCTATCACGAGGATTCTACGCCATTTTTCTGTTCCCTTTCCCGTGTCCGACCACTTTTCTATTATGGGTGCTATAGATGCCACTATTGTTAAACGGAGCAAGGCACAGTTTCGATTGAGACGGTCAGGATCCGTAGCTCCTCAGACTCCTTCGGCTCCATCCACATTTGCTCCCTCTTCTTCTACGAGCAGTGTGACTCTCGAGGACATCATGGCACAGCTTCAGTGCATGGATGCTCGCCTTGACATTCTCAGTGATGAGTTGTGTCAGGTGAACACTCGTGTTAATTGTATTGCACGATGGCAGGCAGTCATGGGTGGCTTCATTGCATCTCCTCCTTTTTCTCCAACGACTTCTGAGGATGAGGATGATGTTGATGATGTTACTGCTTCCGATGATGAGGATGATGGCAATGCTAGCTCTTCCAGTGCTGACAAGATGTCTACTTGACACTCTTACCCTTTGTCACTCGTGACAAAAAAGGGGGAGTAGTTTTGGATATGAGAGTAGTCATACTCATAGGGGGAGGGTTAGTATGGGTTAGTATAGGAGATATTTGTTAAGGGGAGTGTTGATTTTGAGGGATGTAGTGAGGATTCTATGTATCTTTTTCTTTCTCTCTATTTTTAGATACATTATTCATGTACCTTAGATCTTGTGATCATTTCGTGATAGCAAACCTTGTACTTGTTGATATATATACATTGTGAGGTTGTTATTACAGTTCTTTCACCTATTTCTCCATGCTTTGTTTCTTTTCTCTCTTTATACACATGTTTCTTATTTTATTGTATGCAATCGTTTATTTCTGTTTCACACAATGATGCCTTGATGAGTTTTATTTAAGTGTTTCAGAAATACAGGTTGTCAAAGTCTTCATTGCCATAAACTCTCTTCTTGCAAAGTTTTTCAAGAGTTTGTGTTAGGATAGATTTTATTGTACTTAACAAGTGAGTATGAGTTGAGTGATTTATGACTTCTCTCATATGTTCATTTGTTTGTTGTGATTTTTTCACGGATTGCCAAAGGGAGAGATTGTTAGGACATATGTGATTCAATATTAGGAACATATGTCACTATTTTATGTAATTGGATAATCTTTTGACAAAACGCACTTTACTTGTAATTGGATAGATCTATGATGTGTTTAATACTTCAAGGAGCAAGAGATCAAGTTCAAGTATTAAAGTCATGCAAGTCTGTCCAAGATTCAAGTGTGAAAAGCGTTGTTCATTAAAGCTCGATAGCTAGCTCGACAGCTAGCATCTAACGAGACTTGAAGAGCTATTCTAGCCCGTTGCTCGATAGTAGCTCGACAAATACGGTATCTGTTGAGGTTTATGAAACTCATAATTTCTTGCCTGTTTTTCATTCAATTCATGATTGTATGTTTGGACTTTCTTTTCTCACAACCCTAAATATATAAAAAGATTATTTTAAGGGTCGTATCAGGTTGCACAGCCAAGAGCATAATTCCTCAAGTGTGACTGGAAACCTAGTTTGCCCTAGTTGTTTAAGAAGCTACTGTGTTTGTACACCATAGGGTTTTGTGACCAAACAACTTCGTGATCTTCATCATGTGATGAATTGAAGAACTTTGAAGCCAACAATCTTCTCTAGTTGGTTATTGAAGTCGCGTACTAGGATCCGCGCAATTGGTTAGTCGCGTATTGGGAGTCGTGTATTGAAAAGGAGAGATTGTCACTACAGAACAAGTCCAATTGGGTATTGGGGTAAGGGTTCAACTGTAGGTTGGTATAAGGTACTGGGATTCCTTTACTTGTAACCGCTTGTTGTAATAATAGTGAATTCTCAAGAGTGGCGATCTTAAAATCACCCGGTGGGGTTTTTGCCACTTAGGTCTTCCCCATTCGTAAATAAATCACCATGTCAATTTATTTTCTGCTGCATACTTTAGTTAATTGGTGATTTGTTTGTGCTACCACACGTTTACATGTTAATTTGATTAATTAATAAACTTGGCTAATTAATTAATTAATTAATTCATCACAAGTAGTCAATACATTCTTGGTCTATTAGATTTATAGGTCATGATCTAGTTGGTGGGTGACGGAGGGTGTGTGGGTTTAGTTGGTGGGTGATGATGGAGGTGGGGTGATTTGGGTTTTTGGCAAGGTGTTGAATCTGTGAGATGATAGGTTTTTGTCGGGTTGCTTTGTCAACGATGGTAGATGTAGTAAATTTATTTGTTTTTAAAGATAGGCAACTGTTTCAATAACGAGTTATGACTTTTGGAATCAAGCTTTCATGCATATGCATCTTTCTTTCATGATTTCATGTTGTTTGTCTGTTTTTGTTTGGTTGTTTAGTTTTTATTTTGTTTTGTTTTGTTTTCAAAATAAAAAAAAAAAGAAAAAATTTCTAGAAAAATACAAAAACAATGTGTGTATGTGTACATTGGTTCTTGTGAACCTTAAAATGGCCTTTGAAGCAAAGTTCTCTAAACATTGTATCGTTTGTATCTTAGATGAGCATTTCTATGCACAACTAAGCAAGTGAGCTTTATGGCTCTTTGTTTGTGATAAGTAAGATTAAGTAATCTCTTGTACTTAACACTCGTATTACTATTTTTAACAGGAAGAACTAGAAAATCTTAAGAGAAAGGCATAAATAACCATCTCACTGCTGTTACCCGTCAATCATGACAATGACATCTGTATACTTCAGCATAGCAAAAGTGCAATGTCAAAAAGCTTAACATAATTGGGTATATCTTTTCTATCCTTTGTATACCCATGCATGATTTGTTTGATAAAAGAAAATATGCAAAGAAATAAAAGCAAAAAGAACAAATGCTTTAGAACATGATTGCAAGCGTGTTTTCTAGGAGATGTAGGAGTTATATGATGTACCTCGAAGGTGATAGTCCTCCATTAAACATTTATGATTGTGTATGAGTTAAAGTGATTTTCTCATATCTTAAATCGTCATAACAATGAGACACTTATGCAATCTTGCGATGTTCTTCACACACAACACGCAATATTCTTTGTTACTCTTGATACATGTACAGGTACAATGTGATTTGGCCATCATAAGGTTTACATGTGTTAATGTATGCTCATTAAACTATCTTGACTTGTTTTTGAAATATAAAATTGGTTAGACTTATTTAGTGTGTGTGTGTGTGTGTTTTGGATCAAAATGCATGACATTTTTTTTCTTATTGAGAGACATTTTTGAGAGATCAAAATGTTGTTTGGATCTTTGGTTGAGTTGCATGTTTGATTGCATTCATGTCTGTGTTTTTTTCTTCTTGAAAAACTGTTTTTAAAGCATCTCGACAGCATCTCGACACCTCTCGACACTTGGCTTATCTGTCGAGCTCTTCTCTTGCATCTTATCGCAATCTCGACACCTTTCGATAGCTAGGTGGATCCATCGAGATATCTCTTGTCTCATCAATAGCTTCTCGATAGCTATTCGATCCATCGAGGTATGCTCGATAGCTTCTCGACACCTCTCGATCCATCGAGATTCTCTTGCATGCATTGTTTTTTTTACATGTTTTTCATCTTTCTTTTATCTTGTCATCCATAACATATTGTTTCATTACATTCATGCATTTTTATAGATTCCTTGTGCCTCCTTGATCATTTTTTATCATCTTTATGTTTCTCGGGTGAAGCTTTAAAGCTTCTTGTACCCTTTGTTAATCATGACAAAAAAATGGGAGAAATTGGAGAATTTGGAGATATTGTGGTTTCTTTTCAAGATACTACAAGTTAGGGGGAGAAATACATGCCCTTGTAAGGGGGAGATGTGTTTCATCTTGTTAGGGGGAGTGTTTACCTCCTTGTTGTTGTAGGAGCTTCTTTTAGCTTCTTGTTCTTGTACACCAGTCTTGTGATCATGTTTACATACATTGTGCTTATCTTTGATATATATGTGATAATATATGTTTTCTTCACCTATCTCTACATGTGTTGTTTCTTTTCTTTCTTTATACACATGCTTCCTTCTTTTGTATGCAATCTTTTATTTCTGCTTCACACAAAGATGCCTTGATGAGTTTTGTTCAAGTGTTTCAGAAATACAGGTTGTCAAAGTCTTCTTGCCATGAACTCTCTTCTTGCAAAGTTTTTCAAGAGTTTATGTTAGGATAGATTTTATTGTATTCAACAAGTGAGTATGAGTTGAGTGATTTATGACTTCTCTCATATGTTCATTTGTTTGTTGTGGTTTTGTCACGGATTGCCAAAGGGGGAGATTGTCAAGGACATATTTTATGTAGTTGGCTAATCCTTTGACAAAACGCACTTTACTTGTATTTGGGTAGATCTATGATGTGTTTAATAGTTCAAAGAACATGTTGTTCAAGTCTAGTATTAAAGCCATGAAGATTAGACCAAAAAACAAGTGAAGAAAAGTTGTTCACTAAAGTTGGGCAGATAGCTCGACACCTGTAGACAGATAGCTCGACACATGCTCGACAGATAGCTATTTATTGAGGTTTAATGAGGCTCGACAGATACTATCTATCGAGGCATCTATCAAGGTTACGGAAATCAGAATTTTCAGATCTGATTTTCGACCCATTCTTATGTATTTGTGTAGGGTTTCTTTTCTCACAATCCAAGACATATCTAAGGCTTATTTTAGAGGCTGTCACATAAGAGATTACAAGAAGAACATATGATAAAGGTGACCGAAGCCTTATTCGCTCTGAAAGAAGTTACTGCGTCTTTGCGCCTTAGGATTTTGTAATCAAGTGCTTCTTAATATTCATTGTTGATGAAGTGAAGAACTTTGCAGCCAACATTCTTCTTCCTCAAGTTAGTGAGTAAGTCACGTATTAGAATCCATGCATCAAAAGGGTGGCGTTCATATATTGAAGAGTTCAGAGGTTCTAAAGCGGTAGAAGGTTTCTGCTATAAGTTCATCTTCAGGGATTGTAGAGTTTAGGGACAAAGGTTTTGTACTAGATCTGAAACTTCTCTTTACTATAATGGATTGCTTTTCGGGGAGGTTTCCCCCCAGGTTATATACTGTGAAACTGGTTGGTTTCATTAGTTTTCTTGGGTCGTCATTGTTGGAAAATCTGGTTTTGTATCTCATACAAAACACACAGCGAAAGCAACAAACAATGATCTATTTTATTCATGATTGATAACATGCACTATGTAAATTTCAGAATTTAAGAACAAGATAGCGTACCTTGGTGTGTAGAAATTCAAAACGAAGATTAGAAGTACTTGGGAACACTTTTAATCTTCATTCCAATTCCACTTTATGCCCAAGAAGTGTGGTCTCTTAATCAGTTTCTAAGGGAGAATAATCGAGTGGCTTCACTCATATATACACACCATTTCACAATGATGTCTTTTTTTTTTTCTCTAGTAAAAAATTTTGTATGTTTCTCCCTTTATAACTAATTGATTATCTAATTGGGCTGGCCTATTGGGCCTTTCCAATTGGGCTTTAGTGTGTGGCTTGGAGTGGGACCAATAAGACACTAGCTCCAATGGGTCTTAGGCTTTTCTGTCAAGTCTTGACAAGTCCAAAGTTACCATTAATTATATTTAATACCACTATATAAATATAATTGCACTCTAGGCCTTATTAATAAATTATATCCCAAGACTTTATTATACATGCAATCCCTTCATAAAATATTCGTAGTAGTAACACAAAGTCATGAATGTAAACTGTCACTTTGTAAATTACTACATCTTATCCTTGAGTACCCGGTTTAATCCTTTAAGATTATTCATCATATATTTATGAAATCTAATTTCATAAATATATACTTTAGTATCTCTTTGCTAAAGTGGTTAGGCCTAACACTCTGAATAACCAAACCTATTAAACTTATCTCAATGGAATATTTTATATCTCTGTTAAGAGATTATGAATTCCATCTTGAGAATATATGTTCCATCAACACTAAATGTGGCTGTCCAACATACTGAGGTTTTGACCATTATTTTAGATCTCACTCCTGATATATCATAGCAACCTACACCTTATGATCAGGCCCATTATTCTCTCAGGATTAAGAGTTCATGTAAATAGAAGTTGTGAGATTTATTATTCATTTGACAGTCGTTAGGAGAATAATAAATCTCACAGCGGTCCAGTTCAATATGTCTTAACTCTTAAAACATATCAACTAGAAGTCTCTAGTTCCATGATTAAGATAAATCATCTTAGTTAATATGTTATAGTCTTCGCAGATGAAATGCCCAATTTCATCATCGACTACGAACTTAAATTCTGAGTTTACAAAGAACTTGTGACTTATATCTTTTGTGACTAAATCACATAAATCACATACTATGCATCTTATGGACTATATGATAATGTTCAAATATTCATGTTAGCATTATTTTAGATAAAAATAAATAAAACAACTTTATTAATCATAACATTAAGTCATACATAATGTTATACAAATACAATAGGATTTAAGGGCACACATCCTAACTGTCTCTCACTTTCCCTAAGGACTATTGTGCACTAATCTAACTCCCATTCCTTCCAAATGTGACTCAAAAGTCCTTTGGAGTTTTGCATGCTAAACCGTTCTAGAACCTTATCTATATATCCAGCTTGTGATAAGCCTAACATCTTATTCTTGCGATCTCGCCAAAACTTGATCCCTAGAATAAAGTTAGCCACACCCAAGTCCTTTATTTCAAATTGGCTTGACAATCAAACCTTTACCAATGACATTACCCCTACATCATTTTCAATGACTAGAATATCATAAACATAAAGCACTAGGAACATTACAACTTTGTCTTGATGTCTTTTGTACACACATGGTTCATCAAGATGTTTTTCAAAACCAAAGGATTTGATTGTTTGATCAAATCTGATGTTCCATGACCTAGATGCTTGGTTAAGTCCATAAATGGACTTTTTCAACTTACATACCATATGCTCTTATTTCTTTGCTATGAAACCTTCCGGTTGCATCATATAGATTTCTTCTTCAAGATTGCCATTAAGAAATGCAGTCTTGACATCAATTTGCCAAATCTCATAATCATAATGAGCAGCAATGGATAAGAGAATTCTGATAGATTTAAGCATTGCTACTGGTGAAAAGGTTTCTTTATAATCAATACCTTCTTTTTGTGTATACCCTTTCGCCACTAGTCTTTTTTTAAAGGTTTCAACCTTTCCATCTATCCCTCTCTTCCTCTTGTAAACCCATTTGCAACCAATCAGTTTAATGCCGTTAGGCACCTTTACAAGATCCCATACATGATTGGAATACATAGAATCCAATTCAGATTTCATAGCGTAGACCCAATGATGTGCATCTATATCATTCATTGCCTCTTCATAAGTGTAGGGATCCGATTCAGCCTCTTCTGGGATAGCTTCATAAGTTTCTCCCAGACCTATAAATCTTATAGGAGGCCAAACAATTCTCCCACTACGACGAGGCACCTGTGTACTAGACACCTCATGAGTAGTATCTTGTGGTGTATCTAATACATCCACATCATCCTTAGTTTCATCCATTGGTTATTTAACTACAGGCTCATTCATTTCAGCCAATACAACTTTACTTCTAGGATTAAAATTATTCACATAATCATCTTCCAAAAATTTGGCATTGGTGCTAACAAACACTTTGTTATATTTATGATTATAGAATAAATAACCCTTGATTTCCTTTGAATATCCTAAAAACATGCATACTTCCGTTTTAGCTTCCAACTTATCAAACTTCCCTTTCAACACATGTGCTAGACATCCCCAAATGTGAAGATATTTCATACTAGACTTGCGCCCAGTCCACAATTCCTTAGGTGTGTTTGGAACAGATTTTGATGGAACTAAATTCAAAATGTGCATAGCATTTTTTAGTGCATATCCCCAAAAGGAAATTGGTAAAATTGAATAACTCATCATGAACCTAACCATTTCCAAAAGAGTCATATTCCTTCTTTCCGCTACACCATTTTGTTGGGAAGTTCCAAATGCAGCTAACTGGGAGACAATCCCATTTTGAATTAAGTAATCCTTGAAATCCCAAGAAGGTATTTGCCACCTCGATCAAATCGAATGGCCTTTATACGTTTATCAAATTGATTTTCAACATCAACTTTAAACTCTTTGAACTTTTCAAAGGCTTTGGACTTCCATCTCATTAGGTACACATAACCAAATCTTGAGTAATCATCTGTAAAAGTGATGAAGTACTCATAACCTCCTTTTGCTTGGGTTGACATAGGACCACATACATCTGTATGAACTAATGCAAGCAACTCTTGGGCTCTTCTACCTTTTGTATTAAAAGGTCCTTTGCTCATTTTACCTTCCAAACAAGATTCGCAAACTGGAAATTCATCAAAGTCCATGGGCTGTAAAAGTTCATCTTTGATTAGTCTTTGAATCCTATTTGAATTAATATGACCCAAACGCAAGTGTCATAGATATGCATCACTAGTAGAAGGAAATTTTCTCTTTAATGATTTTACATGAGAGCTACTATCTAATTCAGAATTGTATATATTCATGCTTGTCAAGAGTTAAAATATCAAGATCATCCACAATATTGCCAGAACAGATAAACATTTTATCCTTCTTTATTACAACATTGTCTTTCAAGATAACACAATATCCATGTTTACCTAAGTAAGTTGCAGAAATTACATTCTTACGAACATTAGGTACATACAAACAGTCTTCCAATATTAAAACTCTAGATTCAAAACATAAATTAAACACTCCAACAGCTACAACTGGAATCCTGCTCCCATCAGCGAAAGTAAGAAATAGTTTTCCCTCATTCACTTTCTGGTCTCCTGGAATCCCTGCAAAGAATTACAGATTTGATTTGTACAACTTGAATCTACACACCAGGAATTCGTGGAATTCTGTACCAAACATATATCAAGAAGAAATGAACTTTTCATACCCTTATTCTTGGCAGCCTTGAATATTGGACAATTCCTCTTCCAATGTCCTTGCTCACCACAATGGAAACACTTTCCTTTGTTGGCAACTCCTAAGGAAATTTATTTACCATCTTTCTTAGTGAAGTCTTTCTTTTTCTTCTTCTTCTTTCCCTTGCCTTTCAACTTAGGTTGAGAAGTAGAAACTTTACCCATATTGGCTTCAACACTAGAAATACCAAGGATGCCTTCCGCCCCTACCAACTCATTCAATAATTTAGAAAATGAATAAATCTTTTTCTTCATATTATAATTGAGTCTGAATTCCTTGAATGATTCTGATAGTGACTGGAGTATCATATCCATTTGGGATTCTCCATCAATATTGGCACCTAAAACCTCCAATGTGTTCAGATTAGAGATCATCCTAAGACAATGCTCCCTCACTGAACTACCTTCAACCATTTTGGTATAATAAATTTGCTTCATGATTTCTTGCCTTGCAAAATGGCCTTGCTCACCAAACATCTCCTTCAGACTTAGCATTATGTCCGAAGCAAGTTCTACATCCTACATTTGATGTTATAGAACATTTGAAATAGATGCTAGGATATAGCACTTGGCCATCTCATTAGATTTCTGCCAACGATCATATCGCTGTTTTTCCTTAAGAGGAGCATCTAATGAAGAAAAGCTTGGACATGGTTGAGTAAGCACATATTTGTGCTCTTCAGCTGTAAGAACAATGTCCAAATTTCTTTTCCAGACAACATAGTTGGATCCAATCAGTTTGTTTTGATTAAGAATAGCAACAAGTGGTCTAAATGATGTCATGATTTAAATCTGAAAATAATAAGCATGAATATAATAAGTAAACTGGACATTATCAATTTAGCATATAAGCATATAATATGGACCTTAATAAAACCATAAAATAATATATGCAACGACAACCCAATCCATGTTTATAATTCCTTGGTAGCAAGTTTATTATAAACACATTAATTAGTTGAGAACTATTCTCATTATTAGTCCTATCATGATAACTCTTATCAAACATTAATAATATGCCGTATTACATTTAGCCTCTAAGTAATAATGAGATAGCTTCTTTGGGAGGTTAACATTACACTTAGTCTAGTGTACACCATTATCTAGAATCATGCATAGTCACATTTCATCTCCCTTATAATGTTTAAACTTGTAGTACCATCGAACAAAACACCCTCCTTTGGGATCGCGAGGCAGATGCGGCAAAACGAGGTGTTTGTCCACACTACTTTAAACGGGTAAGTTCAATCTTGTAGTACTATGAAGTAAACACCCTCCTTTGGGATTGCGAGACATATACGCCAAGACAAGGTGTTTACCTACACTACTATGAACCGATAATGGAGGCCGTGAGATCCAACCCTTGTATCTCTCTCCCACTAGATATTTTAAATTAAGGGTTTTTAAGATCAAGAACCATAATAATGATAGAGACTTTGAAAACATAATCCTAATCTCATTAGGAATAAATTTCATAATCCTAGCATTAATATATATATATAAATATATATAACATAATATAAACCCATATTACATTTAAAAATCCATATTATATTATATACAATATAATATACGGATTAATATATGTAATATATGATTATTACATTATATATATAACTTAAAGATTGTTAGAATTCTTTATATAATACATGCAAAATGGCCAATGTCATGCAATCTGTATCATGCAATCCGTATAAACCAAGGCACATGACAATTATGTCAATTTGCCAAAACATGCAATGAATTCCAACCAGTGCAATACAAATTCCAAGATCCAATCTGTATGATTATTACATAATATAGTAATACAAATGCATGATGGACAATCAATATAAGAAGCCAAACGATGCAATAAGTTGATTCACAGATAATACGGTTATTACAATAACTATATATCATGCAATAACCATATCCAAGCACTTGCTACAAGATACGGCACCATTAATAATGTATATCAACCAAGAGATCCATTGACAACAACAATTAACAGTGCCTTTCAATCCCGAAACAGTGCCTTTCAATCTATACAATTAAGTATTATACTTTCATCATGACAGTTATTTCAATAGTCACACGCATATATATACAAGTGATGCAATTCTCTTCATCATATCCAAATGATGCAATAACTATTAAGAAACCGTTTTTCTTTTATTCTATAATCCAATCACATGCCATACAAGCATGATATGAAAACCTGGCTTTGATACTAATTGTTGGAAAATCTAGTTTTTTATCTCATACAAAACACACAGCGGAAGTAACAAACAAGGATCTATTTCATTCATGATTGATAACATGTACTATATAAATTTCATAATTTTAGAACAAGATAGCGTACCTTGGTATGTAGAAATTCAAAAAAAAGATTAGAAGTACTTGGGAACACTTTTAATCTTCACTCTGATTCCACTTTATGCCCAAGAAGTGTGGTCTCTCAATCAGTTTCTAAGGGAGAATAATCGAGTGGCTTTACTTACATATACACACCATTTCACAATGATGTCTTTTTTTTCTCTAATAAAAAATTATGTATGTTTCTTTCTTTATGACTAACTGATTACCTGATTGGGCTGGCCTATTGGGCCTTTCCAATTGGGCTTTAGTGTGTGGCTTGGAGTGGGACCGAAAGGAACCAATAAGACACTAGTTCTAATAGGCCTTAGGTTTTTCTGTCAACTCTTGACAAGTCCAAAATTACCATTAATTATATTTAATACCACTATATAAATATAATTGCACTCTAGGCCTTATTAATAAATTATATCCCAAGACTTTATTATATATGCAACCCTTCATAAAATATTCGTAGTAACACAAAGTCATGAATGTAGACTGTCACTTTGTAAATTACTACATCTTATCCTTGAGTACCTGGTTTAATCCTTTAAGATTATTCATCATATATTTATGAAATTCAATTTCATAAATATATACTTTAGTATCTCTTTACTAAAGTAGTTAGGCCTAACACTCTGAATAACCAAACCCATTAAACTTATCTCAAGGGAATATTTTATATATCCGTTAAGAGATTATGAATTCCATCTTGAAAAATATATGTTCCATCAACACTAAATGTGGCTGCTGAACATACTGAGGTTTTGACCGTTACTTTAGATCTCACTCCTAATATATCAAAGAAACCTATACCTCATGATTAGGTCCATTATTCTCTCAGGATCAAGAGTTTATGTAAATAGAAGTCGTGAGATTTATTATTCATTTGATAGTCGTTAGGAGAATAATAAATCTCACAGCAGTCCAGTTCAATATGTCTTGACTCTTAAAACATATCAACATATCAAGTAGAAGTCTCCACTTCCATGATCAAGACAAATCATCTTAGTTAATATGTTATAGTCTTCGCAGATGAAATGCCCAATTTCAACATCGACTATGAACTTAAATTCTGAGTTTATAAAGAACTTGTGACTTATATTTTCTGTGACTAAATCACATTCTATGTATCTTATGGACTATATGATAATGTCCAAATATTTATGTTACCACTATTTTAAATAAAAAACAAAAAAACTTTATTAATCATAACATTAAGTCATACATAATGTCATACATAACATCATACAATAGGATTTAAGGGCACACATCCTAACAATCATATCTTGTCTTATTTACTTTTCCACTGCATATGATTTTAACATGATATTGATGTTTGTTTGTTTTTAACAAGTTTATTCATAATAAATCTAATTAACAACTTGGGTTTAAAACTTGTTAATTCTATCAACCGGGGTCTAAATTTCCCATCACTTACTCATCACAAACACGAGCCACAAGCTCACTTGCTTAGTTGTGCATAGAGATGCTCATCTATGTTACAAGAGATACAAAATTTAGAAAACTTTGTTTCATTGGCCATTCAAGGTACACAAGTACCATTGTACACAAACACACGTTGTATTTGGATTTTTTTAATTTTTCAAAATTTTTTATTTTTATTTTATGAAAAACAAAATAAAGCAAAACTGAAAACAAACAAACAAACAAAAGCATGTTAAATAAAGCAATGCATAAACTAGACTGACTCAAAACAATAAAGCAAAATACATAAGAAATGCGAACACACAAAAAAGGAGAGAAAGAAAAGTGACTAAATCACTTAAAGCCTTTTTCCTTCCACACCTTGGAGGAACCTTTCTTTTTAGTGAACCCTTGAACCGGCGGTGAGGGGGAAGAATTGCAATCATTCAAGTTCGAAAGGAACATGAGGGTTCTGAGGTGATCTCCAAGAGGAGCAAGAAAGGATGGAAATTGATTCTGGTTTCCTAATGAGATCATATTGTTGCTTTGTTGAATGGCTAGCCACTTATCGCAATTTGATTGAGTATGTCCAGTTGCTCCATATAGATGACAGAGATGTTGTTTCTTCGTATTAGACTTATAGGATTACCCTTCTTAGCCCTAGGGTTTTTAGTTTCTTTCTTAGCAAGCTTAGGGGGTGCTCCTAAGATAGATTTACCTTTGCCTATGTTCTCACTAGCTAACACAGTTTTGACATCATTGTTCTCAGATTCAACATTATTAGCAAAAGAAACAAAAATAGTAGTACTAGAGGAAGCAATATTAGGAGAAGAGAAATCATACCCTAAACTAGTTCGATCAAAAGCAGATTTCTGAAGGCTGAGCATCTCATCAAGTTTTACACTCGAAGTCCACTCCCATTGAGCTATGACTTGAAACAGCTATGCTTCAATCTTCTTGGTCTTCTCAGCCAAGGAATTATTCTCAAACCTCAGTGCTCCAATAGTCTGATTGGCTTTATCAAACTTTATGGAGATTTCTTCTCATTCAAGCTCCACATTACTGAACTTCTTGGTTGCCAACCTATACAACTTCTCATGCATTTTAGAGACCTTGTATAACTTTGCATAGGCTGTGTAGATGTCATCTTGTTGATCTATCTTCTCAAACTTTAACTCTACTAGGTCCTCTTCTTCATCCACATCTTCTACAATCCCCTCAGTAGGATTGACAGTGGCAGTGAAGGCATTTAGGATTCCGTCATCCTCATTTCTGAAATCATCCTCAGGTTCGGTGTCACTCAATGTTGCAGTAAGTGCCTTGCTTTTCCCAATGGTCTTGAGATATGCAGGGCACTCCTATTTCTTATGTCCAAACCCTTGACACCCGAAACACTTGTGTCTTGACGGAACAGTGTACAGACTGCCATCCCTAGCATCCTTCTTCCCTTTGCCTTGGCTCTTAGACTAAGAAGAACTAGATTGCCTACGGTCCTTGTCGAAGCCTTTCGCATTGGAATTCTTCATGAACTTCTTGAATTGCCTAGTAATGTAGGACTTCATTTTAGAATCTTCATCATCTGAAGACTCATCCATGTCACTGCTCTTGGCCTTCAATGTCATGCTCTTACCCTTACTTAATTTCTCAATCCTTGTCAAACCCAACTCATAAGTCTGCAAATTGCCAACCAACTCTGTCAAAGGAATTTTGTCGATGTCCTTTGATTCCTCAATAGCGGTGATCTAGGCATGAAATCTCTTGAGTAGAGATCTGAGTACCTTTCTCACAATCTTGGGTTTGGGAATGGTGATAGGCCAAAAAACGTATTGACCACAAATATATCACCAACTAAATAATTATGCAACGGAAAATAAATGGACATGGTGATTTGTTTATGAATGGAGAAAACCTTCGAGGCAAAAACCCCATCGAGTGATTTTAAGGTTACCACTCCCGAAAAGTCACTATTATCAAAACAAGCAGTTATGAGTAAATGAATCCTAGTACCTTATACCAACATACAGTTGAACCCTTACCCCAATACCCAATTGGACTTGTTCTATAGTGACAATCTCTCATTGTATTGCATGACTCCTAGTATGTGACTAGCCAATAGATGCACGGATCCCAGTACGCGACTTGATCACCAACTTGAGAAGGATGTTGGTTGTAAAGTTCTTCTATTCATCACACAATGAAGATCATGAAGTTGCTTGGTTACAAAACCCTACGGTGTACAAACACAGTAGCTTCTTTAAGATGAACTAGGGCAACTAGGTTTCCGATCACACTTTTCTTCACACTTGTTAAATTATGCTCTTGTACAACCTGTGACAGCTTTTAAAATAATAGGACCAAACATACATTCACAGATTGGATGAAAATCAGCTCTTAAAAACTAAACTTCATAAATCTTGACAAATACCTTATCTATCGAGCAGCTGTCGAGCCTCGGATTGAAACTGCTCTTTTAAACCTCGATAGATACTAGGTTCGAGCTAGTTGTCAAGTTTTAATGAACAACACTTCTTCACTTGATTCTTGGATAGATTTGCTTGGCTTTAACACTTGAACTTGAAACCTTATTTCTTGAAGCATTAAACACATCCTAGATCTACCCAATTACAAGTAAAGTGTGTTTTGTCAAAGGATTGGTAAATACATAAAATGTTGACATATGTTCCTAACATGAATCACATATGTCCTAACAAATGGTTTCCCCAAGATTAAAGGCTGAGTTCACTATGTCCTTAAGCTTGGCATAGAACTCATCAAACGACTCATCCTCCTCCATCTTGATCTCTTCAAAACTTGTAGTAAGCCTCTAAAGCTCCAAATCCTTCACAACCTTTGTTCCCTCATAGGTTGTCTGGAGAATGTTTTATGCTTCCTTCGCAGTTTTAATGGAGGATATCTTCTTGAACTCCTCATTTGTGAATGCACTGAACAATGCATTCAATGCCTTGCTATTGAAGTTTGCCGCCTTGATCTTAGCATCATCCCAATCGGCCAACGCTTCCTTTGGCTTGGTCCAGCCTATCTCTATAGCTTGCGACACTTTCTCATCTAAAGATTGCAAGAAAGTTCTCATGCGTACTTTCTAGTATGCATAGTTAGTACTATCAAATAAAGGAGGTACAATGAGTGATTGTCCTCTATCCTTGACAAACAGGGGTCAATGGATCACACAGCAAAGATTAAACTCTAATCAGAGTGTGCTTGCTCTGGTACATTTGATAGGCCAAGAATGTATTAACCCCTTGTGATGAATTAACCAATTAATTAGCTAAGTTGATTAATTAATCAGATTAACATAAAATATGCGTGGCAGCACAAACAAATCACCAACTAAAATAAAATGCAACGAAAAATAAAGTTGACACGGTGATTTGTTTACGAATGGGGAAAGTCTCTAGGGCAAAAACCCCACCGGGTGATTTTAAGATCATTACTCCCGAGAATTCACTATTATTACAACAACCGGTTACAAGTAAAGGAATCCTAGTACCTTATACCAACCAACAATTGAACCTTTACCCCAATACCCAATTGAACTTGTTCTGTAGTGACAATCTTTCCTTTGAATGCACGGCTCCCAGTAGGTGACTAACAAATAGATACACAGATCCCAGTACACGACTTAATCACCAACTTAAGAAGGACGTTGGCTGCAAAGTTCTTCTGTTCATCATACGATGAAGATCATGAAACTCCTTGGTCACAAAACCCTACGATGTACAAACACAGTAGCTTCTTCAAGAGAAAGAAGAACTAGGGCATATGTCTCTGATTCACAATATGCTTGTGAAAAACTTTTGCATTGATGTGCATCAGCTGTGACGGCCCTTAAAACAATCCTTATATATGTTTAGGGTTGTGAGAAAAGAAAACCTAAACATGTATTCGAAAATTGGATGAAAATCAAAACTAAAAAATTGACTTTCTTAAATCTTGATAGATACTTTATCTATCAAGCAGCTGTCGAGTCTCGGGCTTAAATAGCTTATTAAACCTCAATAGATACTAGCTGTCGAGCTAGATATCGTGATTTAAAATCTAGCACTTCATCACTTGATTCTTGGACCAACTTGCATGGCTTTAACACTTGAACTTGAAACCTTATTTCTTGAAGAGTTAAACACATCCTAGATCTACCCAATTACAAGTAAAGTGTGTTTTGTCAAAGGATTAGCCAATACAAGATGACATATGTTCCTAACATGAATCACATATGTCCTAACATCTCTCTTCACATCCGTATCAATCTCCATCCCAATGCCTCACTTATTGCATGAATAAAACAATTGGTTTGTTGCTCAGAAAAGAAAGGCCAACATATTAGTGGCACTCCCCTCACAAATGCTTTCCAATGTAGAATTCCATTCACAATGAGTTAAAAATCCTCCAATTGAAGGTTGACTAAGAACTCTCTTGTGGAAACCAGTTTAAAAGGAATCCTCTTTCTTTAATGTCCTCCATGAATTCCTTGGATATGATCTCAATTCCACCATCCACAAGATTTGAGCGTATGACCCATAGCAAGTCCCCAAGAAAATTCACACAATTGGTCAGAAATTCATTATTATTAGGCTTCCAAAATTCACATAAACAACAGAATTGGGCTCCCTTTTATCTAACCAGCTTAAGTAGTCATTATCTTCCTTCCACAAGTTTGATTCAACAGTCTCCAGCTTTGTTTCTAGAGTTGTTGATTAAGCATAGACAGTGGACAAATAGTGTAAAGATTGGGATACTTAATTTTGGTGGCTTCTAAATCCTCTTCTTCCAAATCATCAAAGGTGTTCAGGATAATAGACCTAGCTTTCACAACATTATTCACTGCTTCTAAGTTGTAATTGAACATTATGTCATTCTCATCGGTGGACCGAAAATTTTTTGGAAGATCTTTCAATCGAATCCCTCTCATTTCTGGTATCCAATCTATGGCAGTATCAAGAAATCCGTTACTCAAGTAGCCCTCATCTACGTATAAGATTGAGACAAATAAATGGGTGAAAATGGCCAAATACCACAATTTTCAGAAATTTGTAGCAAAAAAACACTGTTTCGAAACTAAATAGGGAAATACCACTTTTCTAGAACTCGAATTTCAAAAACTCGAGTTCCAAATGATACTCGAGTTTATGAAACTTGAGTTCCTCATCAGTTCCGCCACCGTGACACTACTTAGTTGGAATTTATGCAATTAAAAAAAAATAATGTGGTACTCAAACTTGGTAAACTCGAGTTCCATACAACACAGTACTCGAGTATACCAGGCTCAAGTACCTATTATAATTAAAATTATGTTTATATTTATTTCTACAGTACTCGAGCTTACCAAGCTCGAGTACCTTGTAAGGAACTCCAGTTCAATAAACTCGAGTTCCTTATAACTTTTTTTTTGGATAATCGACAAATAAACATAAATATAGAAATAAGTACCTTTTTATGTTTTTATTTATTTAAATAGAAGCATTGTAAATTATAGAGACATTAATTAAAATTGCTCATTGTTTTCTCATAAAAATTGTTCATTTTTTTCTGCACAAACTATTTCTAGCATTCTGCATAAAATTATTTTTTGTTCAGCATTATTTAAAAAATTGTTTACTCTCTTTTTTGCGTAAATTATTCTTTGTTCACTATTTAAAAAATTATTCACTGTTTTCTCATAAAACACCTAGTGAAATCATGGTTCTAAATTTAAACGCCAAATCTAAATGCTTTTTCATGTTTGAATTTCACAATAATCGAATCTATTTTTCTGCATTGATAAAATCTATTTCTACATTAATAAAATTTGCTCTCTGTACATCATGTTTACTGTATATTTGAATCTGCTTACTACATTCATAAAATCTGTTTTCTGCATTAATTAAAACTGTTCATTTTTTTTTTCATAAAGATTGTTCATTGTTTTCAGCATAAACTATTTCTATGATTTTGCAGCATTAATTAAAACTGTTCATTTTTTTTTCATAAAGATTGGTCACTGTTTTCTGCATAAACTATTTCTATGATTTTGCATAAAATTATTTTCTGTTCAGCATTATTTAAAAAATTGTTCACTCTCTTTTCTGTGTAAATTATTTTTTGTTCACTATGTAAAAATTTTTTCACTGTTTTCTTATAAAACACGTACTAAAATCATGTTTTCTAAATTTAAACGCCAAATTTGAATGCTTTTTCATGCTTAAATTTCACAATAAACGAATCTATTTTTCTGCATTGATAAAATCTTTTTCTACATTAATAAAATTTGCTCTCTGCACATCATGTTTACTGTATATTTGAATCCACTTACTGCATTCATAAAATCGGTTTTCTGCATTAATTAAAACTGTTCATTGTTTTCTCATAAAAATTGTTTATTGTTTTCTCAGGAGTGGTGACTTTAAAATCACCCGGTGGGGTTTTTGCCACGTTAGTTTTCCCCATTCAAAAAAAAATCACCGTGTCAATTTAATTTCCGCTGCACTTAGTTTAATTAGTGATTTGTTTGTGCTACCACGCGCTTTGCATGTTAATTTGATTAATTAATAAATTTGGCTAATTAATCGATTAATTAATCACTCGGGGTCAATACGTTTTTGGCCTATCAAATTTTGTTGAAAGTACAAAATTGTGAAAATTCAAGAGAAAATTGTGTACATTAGATGTATAGATCGTTCAAATTTGTAAAAAACAAAATTTATTCTTTGAATCTATAAAATCTTGGAAGTACAAAATAAAATTGTGTAAATTAGATGTACAGATAGTATGAATTTGTTGAAAAGTTTGGATTCGTTAAATGTACAAAATCGTAAAAATTAAATGGAAAACTATGTACTATTCATCATCCGAATTTGTTGAAAAATTCGAAATCATTGAATGAACAAAATCATGTAAACTCAATGGAAAATCAAAGAACGTACCAAATTGTTGAGCAGCATATGCAGCACTGCGAACATCAGTGTAGCAATGGTGGACATTAACAACAACGTCTAATGTTCATAGGTAGGAATTTTTGGAAATCATCATTACTTGAATCTGAGAAGTCTGAAATATCTCTTTCATCATCTAACGTAGTAACTTCATTAATAGACTTGATGGCTCGCTCTTGCGCATTCCCCTTTAGATGCTTCCTAGCTTTTTGGATTGCATGAAAACGGTCTAATCGCCTTTGCATTTGATTTTTCTCTAATTCAAGATGAGCAAGTATGTTGACAGGTTCATTCTAGGTAACTCAGTTGACCGTGCCTTAGGAACTCATAACCCATGCCAACGATAATACACCTCTAACTCACACCTTTTCTCGTATAGGGTTAATCATGGTGGTTTTGCTACGGTGAACTCTATTGCGGTGGTATCTGTACTTAGTTTTGTAGGTTTGCTGACCATGATGTGTCCGACGCTTCCAAGACTCTCGTACGTGTATATTGGCATATTAAGGAAATCTCTCTTCTTTCCAACCCATTTCCCTCCATAGTGGTCTGTGTATGTCTGTAGTTGTTGATCTGTTGGTACTTGTGATAATCCATTTGTTGAAGTAGATCCAAACTTGTTTCGCATTGTACGATTTGATGTTGAGGCATTGCGACTCATAGCTTAGTCAATCTACGAAGTTAGTGGGGGTAGAAATAAGATCATTATTGTGGTGCATTTATAACCTTATTTCATGTTCCAAGTATTATAATTTCAGTTATTAGGGCTTGTCATGTCAATACAGGCTAGAAAAACACTACATGAACAGGATTTTAAATGTTCCCAATGTCATAGTGAGATTTGAAGATGTGGGCGGTAGTTGTAGTGTTCTTGAACAGAGCATCATATTTAATTGACATAGTGCTATGTCCCTAGCACTAGTGTACGATTATTCATATATTTAAGTATTCACGTGAATGTGGATGATATGACTGGACAGTGTGTGAAATCGTGCCGAGTTGTTGAGCAGCAAACAGTGGCGTCTGTTGGCGCATGTGGTTCGTATGACTACAGTTGGTGCTACAACAGCAAGCTGATGACGTGTCTTCAAAAAACTACTCATACCACAGTTGGCGCTACATCATGTTTACAGTATATTCAAATCTGCTTACTGCATTCATAAAATCTGTTTTCTGCATTAATTAAAACTGTTCACTGTTTTCTCATAAAAATTGTTCACTGTTTTCTACATAAACTATTTTTAGCTATCTGCATAAAATTATTTTCTATTCAACATTATTTGAAAAATCGTTCACTGTTTTTTCTACATAAATCATTCACTGTTCATTAGGTGTTTTATGATCCAGATGCTCAATACCAATGACTACCCAGGAGAGAGCACAGCAGTAATATGGAAGCATAAACAATGATAAAATAGATAATAAAGAGAGTAAATAGCAAAATAGATATATTCAAAATAAGGTTAAAATGGAGTATAGAATATGAAAACAGAAACTAGTAAAATCTCACTTGAATAAAAACTTTAGTCTTTGATAAACTTGAAAACAAACTGCTGTCTTTGATACAAGCTTGAAAAAAAAACTGTCAGAAGAGAAAGGTTACAAGATTACAAGAGGGGGAGAGAGTACAAAAGTCTTTCTGAGGGAGAGCGAAGGCTATTACAAAAGGCTTTCTAAAACTTGGAACTTAAAAGCTTAGAATCTTAGAAACTTAGAAATTTGTCTTCTGTCTTGGTAGTCTGTCTCTTTTATAGGTGAAATGAACCATGGTAAAGTAACCTGAGTAGATAAATTTAACTCAAGTTAATCTATCAGTCGTATGGAAATTAGTACTGATGATTAATAGTCTGTCTGCGTCTGTCTGAGAATCTTTCAGATTTCGGGAATCTATCAAATCTCTTTTTACGCATGCTAGTAAATAGTAGTAACTTTTGAACCTCTGTCTGTATTTGTCTGGAAGCTATTCACGTGTGCTGGTGAATAGTGATCTATTGCCAGTGAAATATTGATTTTGTCGCCAGTGAATAGTGATCTATCGCCAGTGCATAGTGATCTATTTGTCTGTCTTTCAATCTGTATCATTCTAGGATCCTTAACAATCTTTCTTTTCCAAATAGCCTCCTGTATACCAGTTGTATTCAAGGATACAACCCCAATCATGAATAAGAACCAAAATGTGTGCTCGCTGAGATTCCATATAATAACTACTATCCCAAGCTAGAAGAGTACTCCAGATAGTGATCTTCATATAATTAAGTCCTCCAATCTGTGCGGCTACTTCTTGGATGACTTTGGAAGATAAACTAATCTTAATTCCAGAAGTTATGATTAATTTGCTGATAAACCCTGCTTCTAGCATTTCAGATAACCATAAAGTATCACGAATTACTGGATCTTTTGTCTCTATATTGATAAGTAATCCCAGATAGGGATTGTATCTGTCACCTGTTCCTTCATAAACCATGTCTGCTTCTCCAAAACTTTCATACCATATAGCTTTATGAGATAGCCATATGTCGTCTGTCATGTCTTTTGTTCTGATAAATGCTGTAGAGACTAATACTTTGAAAAGGTACATCCATCTATCATAAGAACTTGTTATGGCTTTATGGGTTAGTATATTCTGTTGGATTTTAGGGGGTAAGGTTCTAATGGCAAGTCTCATTTTTTGCTGAATCTTAGGGTGGAGCTTTGAAAAACTTGTTCCCATAAGATAGCTTTTAGGAGACTATGATTCTGTCTTTGTGGAGCTTGAATCTCCAACCTCGTTGCCAGGGAGTTGACAACCAGATGCTTCAATAAATGCATTGGTGTTAACAAGATGTAATTCCAAAGCCTTTCTGGCAATGTCTTTTTGTAAAGTCCTTTTAAAATGTTTTATATGAAAATCATCTTTAAAATTTAAAGCATATATAATAAAACAAACTTTTTTCTGTACACCTTTGTGCTCTTGCTGAGCAGTGGTATAAGAGTAGCTAGGATGATCAGGGTGACTAGAATTCAAAAAATCTACAACTTCTACCATGGTTCTATCTATGTGATAGTGAACAATTTATGCAGTGAATAGAGAATAATTTATGCAAAAAAGAGAGTGAACAATTTTTTAAATAATGCTAAACAGAAAATAATTTTATGCAGAATGCTAGAAATAATTTATGCAGAAAACAGTGAACAATTTTTACAAGAAAACAATGAACAGTTTTAATTAATGCAGAAAAGAGATTTTATGAATGCAGTAAGCAGATTCGAATATACAATAAACATGATGTGCAGAGAGCAAATTTTATTAATATAGAAATAAATTTTATCAATGCAGAAAAATAGATTCGGTTATTGTGAAATTCAAACATGAAAAAGCATTCAAATTTGGCGTTTAAATTTATAAAACACGATTACAATAGGTGTTTTATGAGAAAACAGTGAACAATTTATTAAATAGTGAACAAAAAATAATTTATGCAGAAAAGAGAGTGAACAATTTTTTAAATAATGCCGAATAGAAAATAATTTTATGCAAAATCGAAGAAATAGTTTATTAAGAAAACAGTGAACAATTTTTATGAGAAACAATGAACAGTTTTAATTAATGTAGAAATTTTTTTTTATGAATGCAATAAGCAGATTCGAATATACAGTAAACATGATGTGCAAAGAAAAATTTTTATTAATGTAGAAATAGATTTTATCAACGCAGAAAAATAGATTCAATTATTGTGAAATTCAAACATGAAAAAGCATTCAGATTTGGCGTTTAAATTTAGAAAACACGATTTCACTAGGTATTTTATGAGAAAATAGTGAATAATTTTTTAAATAGTGAACAAAGAATAATCTACGCAGAAAAGAGAATGAACAATGTTTTAAATAATGTTGAACAGAAAATAATTTCATGCAGAATACTAGAAATAGTTTATGCAGAAAACAGTGAACAATTTTTATGAGAAAACAATGAAAAATTTTAATTAATGTAGAAATTAATTCATATTTTAAAATTAAAATCTCTATATTTTACAATGCTTCTATTTAAATAAATAAAAACATAAAAAAGCTACTTATTTTTATGTTTATGTTTATTTGTCGATTATCCAAAAAAAAAAAAAGTTATAAGAAACTCGAGCTTGGTGAGCTCGAGTACCGTAGAAATAAATATAAACATAATTTCATTTATAATAAGTACTCGAGCCTGGTATACTCGAGTACTGTGTTGCATGGAACTCGAGTTTACCAAGCTCGAGTACCACATTATTATTTTTAATTGCACAAATTCCAGCTCAGCAATGTCATGGTGGCAGAACTAATGAGGAACTCGAGTTTCATAAACTCGAGTACCATTTGGAACTCGAGTTTCTGAAACTCGAGTTCTAGAAAAGTGATATTTCCCTATTTAGTTTCGAAACAGTGTTTTTTTGCTACAAATTTCTGAAAATAGTAGTATTTGACCATTTTCACCCAAATAAGTGAATAACAAAATGTGTAAAATAAATAAATAAAAAATATTGATGTTATATAATGTGAAAGTTCAGAATTCTTTGAATACTTAACTATTTTCTGAGTATGTAAACTTCTCATTTCAACTGCATTAGTAACCATTACATGAAGACATCCCTAGCTCCAACCTGAAAACTTATTTCCCAAACCGAACCGATTTCTCTTTACCCGTGACATCTCGAATAATACGTGGAAGTTTCAGGTAGGGGTTTCCGCCATCGCGAGGCGGACCCTATGGGGAGTTTATGATATAGAATGCTTTTCCCACCGACATGTTGGTAGTAAAAACTAGTATTGTCCTATAGTTGCAGTGGGTTTGCATGTGTACGCATGCAAACCCACTGCAACTATATATAGGACAATACTAGTTTTTGACTTTCCTTTTCCTAATGGGTTTCACTTTAAACACACTTTAAGGCCAACTCACCATATTACAAAAATGGCAGGTGGGTTAAAAAATTGGATAGTTTTAAATCGGCAAAGTGAGTGGGTTAGTTTTAGTTACATATTGTATACTAAACTTCTAAATTTATTTTTATCATTTATGTGGCCTTTGGAATGAAGAAGTTTGGCAAGTTTTAGCATAGGGTTTATGTGGCCTTGAGCTGGAACAGGAATACAAATGGCGTGGGGTTTCTTCATTGTTGAGTCCATTAGAAGCAAAAATGGACAGTGCAAAGCCGACCTTCTTCAAGTTCAGAACCAAAATCTTGTTTATAAGTGATTTTATTTTATTTCATGTTTTGATACACCTAAAGCTAATCTTTGGACTTTCATATTCAATTTCTACCTTTTTCAATCATGAATTTATTAAACTGGTACAACTGAAATTAATTATCGAACTATATTAATATAATCATTAAGATTTATGTATTATCAAAATTTTAGTTTGGAGCGATTTTGTTTTTTTGTTTTTTGTTTGTATAGTACGAAACAAAAAAAAATAGTAATATATTCTAGTTTCTTATTAAGTTTTGTATGTGAAAAACAAAAGAAACAAGAAAAATCATTTTTCATCACCAACTTGACCCAACTAGTAAAGAATCACCAAGTGGACCAGGGACGGTGGCTCTTATTGTTTAGGGGGGTTGGCTTCAAAAAAAAAATTATATATAAAAATATTTTTTTATTAGTTTATATTATGCTTAAAAATATTTTTGCATACATTGACTAAAATCTTGCACACCTTGAGCATAGATTAGTACAACCTAAAGTTAAACAACAATTAGACACCGTGTATAATTTACATTAGTAATTGAAGAAAAAAAATAGTAAAGTTAGCAATTGTTCAAATATTTGATTGGTTAAGTAGACATTTAGTGTAATATTTATATATGAATGAATATGGATGTGTGCATTTTGTCATTTGGTTTAAAATATTTTTATAAAAATAATGAAAACTGGATAAAAATAAATAAATTTTATACATACTTAACAAAATAAAATAGTCACATGGTCACACATAGCGCATAGACAATAGATAATAAAAACTGATAATGAACTATCATGTAACGATTTTAAAATTTGAAAAATCAAAGAAGAAAATTTTAAAATTTCATATATTTACACTTTTTTTTTTGTTGATGACTCGATATATTGAAGTTCTTTTTCTATTAAATTTTTTTTAATTTAAATTTCCTAATAGCTCCCCCAAAAAAATTCCTGAAATTGCCATTGAAGTTGATGCAACTAATAAAGATAGGTTAAAGGTAAAATTT
This sequence comes from Castanea sativa, assembly GCF_040712315.1. Taxonomy (NCBI): domain Eukaryota; kingdom Viridiplantae; phylum Streptophyta; class Magnoliopsida; order Fagales; family Fagaceae; genus Castanea; species Castanea sativa. The sequence goes on along the minus strand of NC_134019.1, from coordinate 17,927,520 downwards.
TTTAACCTAAAACGATAAGATTAATATCTCATTTTAATCTAACCTCTTATTAACCTATAGTTATTTTTAACTCTATGCCACCAAAAATTTGTATCTGAAAGACTAAAATGACACAATTTTACCTTGAATTTATGTCCATAACTTCTGCAATGCTCGAAAAGTTCAACAAAACATTATATTCTCAATTTTTTTTTTCTAAATAATATATAATTGCTAATTATAGTAGTTATTAATATTATTATGATTGTATTATATCTATATTATATATACTATAAAACCAAAACTTTTGACTTTATGTTAACTTCATTAGAGCTTGACACATAAGTTTTGCAATTCTTACAATTTTTTACATCAGAATTTTTATTTTTATTTTTATTTTTAATTAGATTTATTTATTTTGAATTTAAACCTGACTAATTCACGAAAAAAAAAAAAAAATCCTGACCTACGCTATTATTATGCGACTCATTCTCTTCTCTTTGATTGTCTCCATTCTTACGACTTCAGCCAATATCTCTTTACTGCTTCCCATGCTCTCTTTACTGTCAAATACAAATAGTTTGCTGCTGAAGTCAGTCTCCTAACTAGAGCAAATTAGCAAGATCCGAATCCTAAAGCCAGCTTTTCAATTCTAAAAGTTATTTATAGCCTATTGAACAGGTTATGGTTCTTATGTAGAATTGTAGTCTGTAGATATGTATTTGTTTTCCATTCATATTTCTAATTGTTTGTTGCTTTTTATGTTTTATTTAATCATTAGGTATCTATGCGTATGGAGGAACTGGAGCATGACTATGAACAAAGTTTTCATATTCTATTTTCTCCTTAAAAATCGTAGTGGCTAACGATTGGTCTTTATGTCAAAAGAAGATCTTCGAAAGTGCAACGGGTGGGCTTTAGAAAAATGAGGAAAACCATGTTGAGTATACTTTTAGAACAAATTCCAACTTGATAATTTCTACTGGATGCTATTAGTAAGTAATAAAGTAATTTTAGTGGTTGATTCAAATTTTAAATTAAAATTAGTTATAATTTACCACCTAAATTTGTTGTAAAATTGTTTTAAAAATATTGTTATTATAAACATTTTTTTTTTAAATAAATAAATATATAAATAAATAACACAAAAAATATGAAAAATCAGCTATCCTATTCTCAACGGACAAATAAAAATATAAAATTGCAAATGAAGGAGATAAAAATAGTAAATGGACGGATATAATGAGGACGGATCGACACCGTAAGAGACTCGGCTATGACGGTTGAGTGTTGCTGAATATCCGTCTTATATAAATAAAGTGTGGATTCCATGTGGCGTGTCGTTTGATATATTTCAGATTAGCTTTTGCTTTATCCCCACGCAAACGTGCATACTTGGATTTCTTGCGACACACGTTTGGGAAGACTCCTATATGGAAAGGAACTTGAGAAGGAAGTTGTATCCTAAAAAAGAGGTAATTCTACTCAATATAAATACCCCATAAACCCTAGGTACGAAGGTACGCACAATATTCTTAACTCTGGCACTCTAGGGTTAAAAGGAACAAGATTCTAACTTGACCTTTGGAGGGTATTCGGCCGACACCACACCGGTGCTCTCTTCTAGGTCCTTTGTTTTCTTTTTGCAGGTATTGCTTTTGTTTGAGGAGCGCTTGCAACTCACTGGTGATATTTCCGGCATCATCAGTTGGCGCCGTCTGTGGGGAAGAAGGAGGAAGAAAAACTTCGGATTATTTTAGCCTCGCTCTATCCCTGAGACAAAGAGTTGCATGGCACTCACCCGATCGATGGCAACAAACAACAATCAAGGCGACGAACCACGCGCCACCGCCTTGGAGAGGCAGGTCCAAACGCTTGCGGCGGCGGTTGAGCGCCTCACCAAGCAGAATCATGATTTGGAAGAGCAGTTGCGGCAAATAACCGCACATCAGAGTGCCCCACAGGAAGATCAGGAGGGCGCTAGTCCTGAAGGAAGGAACGCGGAAAGACCTGAGGGCAGTAACGCTCCGACTAGACCCGAGCAACAAGAAACCAATCAACCACTTGCTTTAGACGCTGTGCCGACTCAAATAGCCACCGAAATGCAGGAGATGAGGGAACGTATGGATGCAATGATGAACGCCCTTAAGGGACGGGTATCCAGCAATCTGGATGACCTAGTCCATAGGACGGATTCACCATTCACGGCGTTGGTGAACTCATGCCCCGTCCCTTCAAAGTTTAAAATGCCCCATGTGGAAAACTATGACGGATCCAAGGACCCGTTGGATCACCTGGAGTCTTTCAGAACACTAATGCACCTTCAGGGTGTACCGGACGAGATCATGTGCAGGGCTTTCCTCACCACCTTGAAAGGGCCTGCGAGGGATTGGTACAGCAGGTTGACGCCTAATTCCATCGGCACTTTTAAGGAATTAGGTGCACAGTTTGTATCACACTTCATTGGAAGTCATCGACACAAGAGGTCTATAGCATGTATACTGGGAATTAAACAACGAGAAGGTGAGACATTAAGGTCTTATATAGCCCGTTTTAACAAGGAATCCCTCTCGATAGACGAGGCAGACGACAAGACACTTGTGGCAGCATTCACAAACGGGTTACAAGAGGGTAAGTTCTTATTTTCCCTATGTAAGAATGACCCAAAGACTATGTCCGATGTCTATTACAGGGCGACGAAGTATATGAACGCGGAGGATGCCTTGCTGGCCAGAGACGACTATAAACCAAAGAAAAGGGAAAGACAGGAAGATATGAAACCAGATAACGGACGAAAAGTGGTTAGAACCAGAGATCGACGAGAAGACCGGAGACCCAAACCACCTTCAGGGAGGTTTACAAGTTTCACCCCCCTCACAGCCCCAATTGACCAAGTGCTTATGCAAATCAAAGATGAAGGAAGCTTGACATTCCCGGGCAAGTTGAAGGGAGATCCGAACAAGAGGCCAAGAGATAGATATTGCCGTTTTCACCGTGACCACGGCCATGATACTACGGACTGTTATGACTTGAAACAACAGATTGAAGCCCTTATAAGGCAGGGAAGGTTGCAAAGGTTCGTGAGAAAGGAAAGAACTGATCAGCCCTAGGAGCAGAATCTCAGACGGGAAAACGAGCGTCCCAGACCACCGGTAGCAGACATACGGATGATAATGGGGGGAAACGCTTCAGTAGGATCGTCCAAGAAGGCCAGAAAGACCTATCTACGGACGGTACAAAGTGTCCAGTCGACAGGACCTTCATTGGAAAGAATACGGCGGAACGACTCCAGTATCGAGTTTTTTGAAAACGAGGCCCGGCGCCTTCACCACCCCCATGACGACGCGCTTGTGGTTAGCATACAGGTAGGAGACTTCAACGTCCACCGAGTTCTAGTAGACAACGGGAGCTCAGCAGACATCCTTTACTATCCTGCGTTCCAGCAGATGGGGATTGCAAAGGAGCGCCTGATCCGGGCATGCGCGCCCCTCGTCGGCTTTGGGGGAAATCGGGTCCATCCTTTAGGATCCGTCACATTGGCGGTGACGGTAGGAGACTACCCACAACAAATAACTAAAAATGTCTCCTTTCTAGTGGTTGAATGTTCCTCAGCATACAACGCCATACTCGGACGTCCTACTCTCAACGCATGGAAAGCCATCACTTCAACCTACCATTTGATGATCAAGTTTCCCACTGAACATGGAGTTGGAGAACTGCGCGAAAATCAGGTAACTGCACAGGAATGCTACGTGGCCATGATGGAAATGGATGACCATGTACAGACAATGAGCATCGAAGAACAGAGAACAGTGGCAGAACCCGTGGAGACATTGGAAGAAGTCCAACTAGATGATTCAAGGCCCGATCGAACCACCAGGATAGGAACCTCGGTCGACCAAACGATTCGACATACGCTCCTACTGTTTCTCAAAGAAAACCAAGACGTGTTTGCATGGAGCCATGATGACATGCCGGGGATAGATCCAGCAGTCATAGTTCATAAATTGAATGTATCACCTTCCTTCCCCCCAGTTCGACAAAAGAAACGCATGTTTGCCCCTGAGCGGGATCGAGCCGCAGCAGAGGAAGTGCAGAAGCTACGAGAAGCGGACTTCATACGAGAGGTGTACTACCCAGACTGGCTGACAAATGTGGTAATGGTCAAAAAGTCAAATGGGAAGTGGAGAATGTGCGTTGATTTCACGGATCTAAATAAAGCGTGCCCTAAAGACAGTTACCCGCTCCCATGGATTGACACCTTAGTCGACTCTACCACAAAACATGAGTTGTTGAGCTTCATGGACGCCTTCTCGGGGTACAACCAGATTAAGTTGGAGAAGACAGATCAAGAGAAGACGTCATTTGTGACGAGTCAAGGGCTTTTTTGCTACAAGGTGATGCCATTCGGGCTCAAGAATGCAGGAGCCACATACCAACGATTAATGAACAAGATGTTCGAGAACCAGATTGGTCGGAACGTCCAAGTTTACGTAGATGACATGTTGGTAAAAAGCGTAAAGGCGTCGGATCATCTGAGGGACCTCCAGGAGACTTTCGACACTCTTCGAACGTACAAAATGAAGCTAAACCCAAGCAAATGCACATTCGGAGTAACCGCTGGAAAGTTCTTAGGGTTCATGGTGTCCCAGCGGGGCATTGAGGTCAACCCCGAGAAAGTGAAAGCAATTATGGATCTATCTCCTCCGAGGACGGTGAAGGAAGTGCAAAGCCTGACAGGGAAGATAGCAGCCTTGAATAGGTTTGTATCAAGAGCAACAGACAAGTGTCTCCCTTTCTTTAAGACGCTAAGGAGATCTTTCGAGTGGACGGACGAATGCCAAAGGGCATTTGAAGAGTTGAAGGCATACCTCTCTGCCCCACCATTGCTGAGCCCGTCTACACCGGGGGAGGAATTATTCCTGTACCTTGTTGTCTCATCGGCAGCGGTAAGTGCGGCTCTCATTAGAGAGGAAGGGAAGGTACAGAAGCCCGTCTACTTTGTAAGCCGGGCGCTACGAGGCGCAGAGGAAAGATACCCACGGATGGAGAAACTCGCCTTCGCGCTTGTAACTACAGCCCGAAAACTGAAGCCGTATTTTCAAGCGCACGCAATAATAGTCCTGACGGATCAACCGTTGTGGAGAGCAATGAACAATCCTGAAGCCGCCGGACGGATGGCTCTGTGGGCTATCGAGCTAAGTGAGTACGATATCCAATACCAGCCTCGAACAGCTGTGAAAGGACAAATATTGGCAGACTTTATTGCGGAATTCACTACACATGAGGAGCAGGGGGCAGCAGAGGAGCCCACATGGAGAATTCACACAGACGGATCCTCCAATAAGCATGCGGGAGGAGTCGGAGTTGTACTCCATACCCCGGAAGGAGATAAGATTGAATGTATGATCCGTCTGGAGTTCCCTACTACGAATAATGAAGCGGAGTATGAGGCCCTGATGGCGGGATTGGAGCTTGCAATAGCGGCTGGTGCCAGGAAGGCAGTGGTCTACTCCGATTCCCAAATCGTAGCTAGCCAAGTTAATGGGAGTTATGATTGTAGGGGTGAACGAATGAGAAAGTACCTCAAAGAAGTGAAGGGTCGAACGAGTGACCTCCAATTCACAATAACTCAAATCCCGAGAGAAGAGAACCAAGAAGCGGATCGACTCGCGAAGGCTGCTTCGGCCAAACCTATGGTCGTCCCAGAACAGGTATTGTCCTTTGTCCAATATTCGTCGTTGCTAGATAACGTTCAGGTGCAGGAATTAACCACTGAAGACGATTGGACGATTCCAATTGTGGCGTACCTCAAGGACGGCAAGCTACCAGACGGGAAGGAAGAAGCTAGGAAATTGAAGGTTAGGGCTGCCCGATTTATACTGATCAAAGGCATCCTCTACAAAAGAGGATTCTCCCGACCATATCTAAGATGCCTGGGCCATGACGAAGCAAACTACGTAATGAGGGAAGTTCATGAAGGGATTTGTGGAAACCACTCAGGATCAAGGTCTCTGGTACACAAGCTGCTCAGAGCTGGGTATTACTGGCCGACAATGCAGAAGGATGCCCATATGTACGTGAGAGCCTGCGATAAGTGTCAACGGTTCGACAATCTTATTAAGCAGCCAACAGAGGAACTCACACCCATGACGGCCCCATGGCCGTTCGCACAATGGGGGTTGGACATCATGGGTCCATTTCCAATGGCGGCGAGACAACTGAAGTTCTTGGTAGTTTGTATCGACTACTTCACCAAGTGGGTGGAAGCAGAAGCACTTGCTACTATCACGGAGAAAAATATTCGCAACTTTGTATGGAGAAATATTATTTGCCGATATGGGATCCCGAGAGTGCTCGTGTCGGATAACGGGAAGCAATTTGACAACGATGCGTTCCGAGACTTTTGTTCTCAGCTGGGAATCAAGAATCACTACTCGTCGCCCGCTCATCCACAGGCGAACGGACAAGTTGAAGTTACGAACCGGTCCTTGTTAAAGATCATCAAGACCCGGCTCGAGGGGGCAAAGGGCATATGGCCGGACGAACTACCAAATGTCCTATGGGCGTACAGAACAACGGCAAGAACGCCAACGGGAGAGACACCGTTTCGATTGGCGTTTGGTGCCGAAGCCCTCATACCGGCAGAAGTGGGGTTGACGAGCTACCGCGTGGAAAGCTATGACGAGAGTAAGAATGTTGAAGCATTACGTCTAGAGCTTGACCTTGTTGATGAAGTCAGGGCAACAGCGGCCCAAAGACTGGCGCGGTACCAGGACATGATGGCAAAACATTACAACTCTAAGGTTCGGCACCGGGACTTCAAAGTTGGAGATCTAGTGCTACGAAAAGTGCTTGGCGCTACGAAAGGTGCATCCCTGGGAAAGCTGGGTCCCAACTGGGAAGGCCCGTACCGAATCATCTCATGGCGCAGGAAAGGAACGTACTACTTGGAGACACTAGACGGAAAGAAGTTGGGCCATCCCTGGAACACGGAGCACCTGAAGAAGTACTACCAATAGTGCAGCAATCACAATACCTACTGCCTTACTTTTCAGTTTAATTTTAGACAGTTTTAGCTTTTACTTTTTAGAGCTCAGTTTTTCTTTTCCATGAACAATTTGGTTTGTTGAACTTATGAGAGGAATTTAAAAAAAAAAAATGCATGCTGATGAAAATCTACAAGTCTAAAAGTGGACGGTCAATCAAAAACGATGAAATCTACAAGTCCAAAAATGGACGGTCAATCAAAAACGATGAAATCTACAAGTCCACAAAGTGGACGGATCACCCACAGGGTGAGAAACCTATGAGTCCACAAAGTGGACGGATCACCCAAAGGGTAAAAAACCTACAAGTCCACAAAGTGGACGGATCACCCAAAGGGTAAAAAACCTACAAGTCCACAAAGTGGACGGATCACCCAAAGGGTGAGAAGTCTACAAGTCCACAAAGTGGACGGATAACCCAAAGGGTAAAAAACCACAAGTCCATAAAGTGGACGGATCATCACATAGATGAAAGCCTACATTGTGGACGGATCACCTGAAGGATGAAAAGTTTTAAAACTCCATAAAGTAAGACAGACTATACAAAAAGATTAGAAAACCTAGTTCACAAAGTGGACGGTTAGCAAAAATACATTTGAAAGACCGTTCACAAATGGACGGGTTATCTGAATATACGACGGATAATAAGCAAGCAACAGGCAATTTAAGATTTGATAAGTCAAGTTTAAAAATTACAAATGACGGTTCAAACAAAGTTCTCTTGACAGTGATAGATTTTTTACAAAAAGGAAAGTATTCTATTTATTCTTTGGAGATGAGTTCCCGTCCAATGGACCGTCGTCTGGCTGCGTAGGAGGAAGAACTTCACCTTCATCGGCTGGAGCAGTGACGGCAAACACTTCATCTGTACTTTCTGACTGGACGGATTGCGCGAGTGTTTGCCCTTGAGCATCAATGTTGACATGAGATACGTCCAAGTCAGGGTACGACGACTTAACTTGACGGATAGCGTCATCGAACCCGTCTGCAAAGGAGTTTCCAAGCTCCGTCAGAAGATTCTCAGAATCACGGTATTCCTGGACGGCTATCTCCTTTGCGTTGTCAAGCTTCGATACTGTCTCCGTCAGCTGCTTCTCTTTGTCCTTCAAAAGTTCGCGTAGATGCCCATTCTCTTTCTCCACTTCGCCTCTAACTTGCTCCGAGCACTTGAGCTTTCTGTCCATATTGATCTTATAGGTCTTCAGCTCGTGTAACTCATCCTCCATCATCTTGTTTTTCTGTCTCAGACGGTCCATGGATGTCTCATGATTAAGGCAACGGCCAAAAAACCCCTTCATCATCACCATGGCCTGGAAGCGAAACACAATGTCATGATAATGACGGGTGTAAAGGAACTTAGCAACAATACTAGACGGATCCAAAATTACCTGTGCAAGGGTGAAGAGGCCCGTTTCACCCATCACCTCCGTCGAATGGTTGCCAAGGTCTGCGTAGTCGTCAGCTGTCAGCATGGACGACATCTTCTCAAGGGCATAGTTGGAATCTTCCCGGAAGAGAACGGGTGGTTTCTCCCCTGAAGGTGCTGGACCCTTCATTAAGCCTTTGCCTTTTCCGTGTTTGACGGGCGTTTTCTCAGCTTGCAAGGCCACGACGGGCTCGACGGTGGTCTTTTGTTTCTTTTGAGGACGGTCCGTCTTTTCATGATGAGTTCGTTTTGACGGTACCGTCGGGGCCGTCCCCTTTGTTTGACCCCCGTCCTGCTTTTTCTTCGCTGCTTGTTGTTTAATGAGGGCTCTCCTCCTGGCGGCGTCCATCTCTGCAAATCAAAGACGGATGAGAAAGGAAAGGTAAAGTAAAGCAAAAGAAAAATGAAAGACGGGTATAGTTTTGACGAACTTACGTTTTCGAATTCTATTATCGTATTGACGGGCTGCGGATGAAGGTTCGGGTCCGTCACAATACCAGTGAAGCGTATCGAGTGTGACGAGTTGAGCCCAAGTTCTTTCCTGCAGTTTCGTCTTGTTAAAAATTCTCTCCAAAAAACTCCACTGCTCCAAGTTAACCTGAGGACGGTCCCGAGCTGCAATAAGGGACGGTTAGACTTAGAAAATAAATTAAATTAACATCAAAGACTGGACGGAAGCAAAAAGGGTACACATACCCGACGGAGGCATTATGCCCCATGTTGTGTCGACGGGCATGTTAGTTACATCTCCTGGACGACACATCCATTCGTCCCCTTCCAAGAAGAAGTAACGACTCTTTCAGTCTCTGTTTGAGTCTGGAGTGTCACTGACGAGCCTCAATAAGGGACTTCTAGCTGCAAAGCTATACATCCCCTTGGACTTGACAATCTCTGTTGGACGGTAACAATGGAAAAATTCTTCCACCGTCAACCTTCGGGCACCTTCAGACATCGCCCCATACAAAACCTCAACCCCAATGAACACTCTCCAGGCATTTGGGGAGATTTGGGTGACGGACAGACCAAGATATTGAAGAAGTTGACGGTGAAGAGAACTTAATGGAAATCTGAGCCCCGCCTTTAAAGCTTGCTCATAGATCCCAACACCGTCTACTCCCTTGTAGTAGCATTTCTCGGATTTTTCGGGAAGGCGTAGACTGATGTTGTCTGGTATTTGGTACTTGGTCCTAAGTGTGTTGAGTTGAGATTCGGTCATGGATGACCTAAAATCATTTACCGTCCAGAGAGGCAGCATGACGAACTCCCTAAGGCCATCCGGGCTAATTACTGACTAGACGGGGGGATCCACACCGTCCAAGCTACTACTGGACGGCTCTGAACTCTCCGTCTCTAGACCACCATCAAGGGAAGAAGAGGTACTTGACGGATTCCTCTCTTCACTTGAAGTGTCAGGATCTCTTGGACCTGACGGAAACTTTTCATCGTAGCCCGCCCCCTCGCGGACAAACGACTGGTTACTTGACGCACTAGACATTACCTACATTTATGACGGTATGACCTAAGACACCGACGGATCTAAAGAAAGCACATATATTCGAAACAATAAAATTAAAGGGAAGACGGAGAAAGGTTTGGAATACATACCGGAACGAGATTATTTCTGACGAGGAATGATGGACGGATCTGCTGAACAACAGGAAGACACAATAGATGTGACGGATTGTGCTCTGCTCACAAGTTTTTGATATGAAGATAAAATGGAGAGAGAAAAATCTGGCTTTTTATACAACAAAGGGCACGGAATACAAAGCGACGCCTCGTTTTGGGGAAATAGCCAATCCACAAGGGCCACGTGCTCTTCGTCAGAAATACAGGCCACGTGTCATCCGTCGTGGTATGCCAAGGCCGTCCCCATTTAATACTTTGCTTTTAGTCATTCCATGGATCCGTCATATTCTAAGGACGGATCTAAGGACTGAAGGGGGCAAATGAAGGGGATAAAAATAGTAAATGGACGGATATAATGAGGACGGATCGACACCGTAAGAGACTCGGCTATGACGGTTGAGTGTTGCTGAATATCCGTCTTATATAAATAAAGTGTGGATTCCCCGTGGCGTGTCGTTTGATATATTTCAGATTAGCTTTTGCTTTATCCCCACGCAAACGTGCATACTTGGATTTCTTGCGACATACGTTTGGGAAGACTCCTATATGGAAAGGAACTTGAGAAGGAAGTTGTATCATAAAAAAGAGGTAATTCTACTCAATATAAATACCCCATAAACCCTAGGTACGAAGGTACGCACAATATTCTTAACTCTGGCACTCTAGGGTTAAAAGGAACAAGATTCTAACTTGACCTTTGGAGGGTATTCGGCCGACACCACATCGGTGCTCTCTTCTAGGTCCTTTGTTTTCTTTTTGCAGGTATTGCTTTCGTTTGAGGAGCGCTTGCAACTCACTGGTGATATTTCCGGCATCATTAGCAAATAAAACAAAAGCTGAATCATTTGCATTAAAGAAATGGTTTTATTTTTTGGGTTGTTTAACGGGCACCGTGGGGTGCCCGCTAACTTTTTAAATGTCATTATGAAAGCATTAAAGAAAGAGATATGAAAAATGACAACTGTCCAAGACTCCAAGTATCGTTTTATGGAGATGTGCAATCACATGTTACATCATTTGCATATTATTTTAAAAGGTTTGACATTAAAATGGGTAACTTTATCTGTGCTTTTCATACTTATCAAAAAATAAATAATAAACAAATCAAAAAAATAAATAATAAAAAACACAATGGAACCTTTTACAGAATCGAAAAGTCAATGCGTGCTATTCTTCGCATACAGCTTTTATGGGCCTTTTTCTATATATAAAATCATTTACGGCTACATGAATTTTTTGTGAGGTGGCAATTAAAAATTTTAAATTATACAATATTTAATAAGAAATATAGTTATATCTTATTATCAATACTACAAATTATATTTTTTTCAAAATTTTTAGTTAAAGAATTTATTTTTTGGATTTTTCTTTTTGATTGTAAAGGCCCAATATATTGTTAAAAGAATCAAAATTTGACTACAAACTTAGTTGAAACTTAAGATTACAACTTTCACTAAAAAAATCAATATGATTACATATTTTGAAAATTTAACCATTGAATTGTATGTTTTTTATATTTTTAAAACACATTTCAAGTTTCATGTCAATCAGATGTTATTTACTATTTAATCCATAAACTTATTTTTTTAGCATAATTTTAGACTACAAAAACTCAAAAATTAAACATTTAATTGATGACATAAGTTATTGATCTTTAATCTTCTTGAAGTTTTGCAAATATGGAAGATATAAGGAATTAAAAAAAAAAAAGGTAATCTAATTGTGGAATTGTTAAAATTCATATCCAATAAAAAAATTATTGAGTAGAGTTTTTTTTTTTTTTTTTTGAGAAACACACACACACACACACACACACACACACACACACACACATATACAGGGGGAGAGAGATGAGATGAGGGAGTACACTCACACACCAACACCAAAACTACATGCAACAGTTAATGTCGCGGAGTTGTAGCCTTAATCTACAACCAAGTTTATAGCTAAATTTTGTCCAAAATTTAATTATATTGGGCCTAAAAAAATTTAGGATGGTCACAAATTCTTTTTACGGTAAAAAAAATCATTAAATTTTTTTAATTTAAATATAATAATAATTTTTTTCAGACCAGGGTGGTCCCGTGACCACCCTGACTCTAACGTGAAGCCACCAGTGTAAAAAATTTAAAAATATAAATAAATAAATATAAAATAACACCAAAGTTTTCGACTTTTTGTGTTGAGTTCAGAATATGCCCTAACTTTTGGACTAAGAAAGGATTGTTTTGTCTGAGTTGTAAAAGTTTTTTTTTTTTTTTTTTGAAAAAAAGAGAGAGAGAGATCTACAGAAATGTCAACTGTAAATAGAAACCATGACATTATTTTATCCTTAATTAATTGCTTTTTAATTGTTGGAGTGAACGCAATGATAGCGTGGCGGTGGAAATGGAATGGCCAATATTGGCGGCAAATGGCAGGAAGTTTGGAACCGATATAATGACGATGGTGGCAATAATAGTTAGACAGATAAATTATAATTTATTCATATTTTCATTTAATTTATTTGTTTTATAACCATATTTCCATTAATCTATAGACTCTCTACACATTTGTCCCATAAGATTTGGATTAAATTATATGGAGAAAATGGGCTTTTGCCCTTTTCAAAAAAACAATCCAGCATTTTGCTCCCTTTCTCAAACTAATTAGGGAAATGTCCCTCTTTTGAAACTTGATTTTCTCAAAATCGAGTTAAGCCCTATAGTGTCATTTTTAAGGAGCCTATAATGACGTTTTAAGGACCTATAGTGACGTTTTTAAACTCGATCTTTATGAAATCGAGTTATAGGTAAAAAAAAAAGGAAAAAAATTGCATGTAACTCGATTTCATGAAGATCGAGTTTAAAAACGCCACTATAGGTCCTTAAAACGTCACTATAGGCTCCTTAAAACGCCACTATAGGGCTCCAGAATTTTTTTTTTAACTCGATTTTGAGAAAATCGAGTTTCAAAAGAGGGGCATTTTCCTAATTAGTTTGGGAAATGGGGCAAATGCTGGATTGTTTTTTTGAAAAGGGCAAAAGCCAATTTTGTTCTAAATTATATTGGTACTAGTTTGATTGTATTTAAAATGAACATAACTAGTTGTTATCCTATGTGATGTACAAATATATATTTGAATAGTGGTATTCCATTTATTTTTTTGTTTTGACTTTGCAGATTGGAAGAACTTGTTCACTAAAAATTTAAAATGACCATAACTATTTGGGGTGTTCAGAGTTCTTTGAAGTTTGCATATTTGATAATACTCTAATATGGGTATGGTCATATTGACCTAAACACAAGGATGAAGCCAGGATTTTGACTGAAAGGATGGGGAAAAATTTGAATTAACAAATTTTGATGATTCATGATGAAGAAATATACTAAAATTAAAAACTAAATTGATATTTAAAAAAATAAAACTAGATACTATTTTTTTAATATATATCAACTTAAGCAATCATGATACATTATAAAAAAAAAAATGGAATTTGTCACGCTCCCAATCCAATGAATAGGCTAGGCATTAGGGGTGGCAATTCGTGTTTACATGTCGGGTTCTTGTCATGTTAAGCCATGAATATTTCACTATATGGGTTGACCAAACCCGAGTACCCGACCTGTTTAGTAAAAGTGTTAAGAATCCTCGACCCTAACACAACCTGTTTATTAAACAAGATGACTACTAAAGGACATAGAGGAATTAGAATTCCCCTGAAATTGAGTCAAAAAACTCAAAGCTTTTAATAACTCACCAAGAATAGGTACAGAGCCTTTAGACAAAGGATGAGACCTATTTAACACTTGCTTATGAGGAAACAACTTGAAACAATTAGGACAAGTGTGACCAAAAATACCACAATGGTGACAAGCATGAGTAATTTTTAAACCACTGTACTTCCAAGAAGGAGGTCTAACCTTAGAGGTTGACAAAGACCATAATTTAGGACAATTTGGCCTAAAATGACCAATAATATGACAATGATAACAAGTAAGGACAAATTCAGAATTTTTATTCTTCCTATGAGGAGTTTTAAACATAGGTTTAGAAACTTCAGTGCTAACATTAGAATTTTTACCTTTGTCTATCCTAGCAATATTAGCCTTCAACTCTTCATTATTCTTTTTAAATGGAGGAATATAAAAATCTTTTTCTTTTGAGTTAGGCTCAACAGCAAGTTTGGCACTAGTTAATTTTTCAACTTTAGTTTTAAATTCAACTAGTTGCTCTTCCAAACTCTTAATTTTTTCCACTTGAGATCAAATTTGATTTTTAAAATTCTCATTCAAATTATTGGCTTCAACCAATTTTGCAATCAAATCATCTTTTTCAAGCTTGACCTTTTTTAAATTTTGCTTTTAATTTTGAAGAACTTTTAAGAGATTTTATACAAAAATTATAAAGCCTACGGTAGGCATCTTGAATATCATCATCATCATTCAACACAAGATCAGGCAAATCAAAACAATCAAGGGTTTCTATGACAACAGGGGTCAATGGATCACACAGCAAAGATTAAAACTTAATATGCCCACTCTAATACCACTTGATATGCCAAGAATGTATTGACCCATTTGGTAAATTAATCAATTAATTAGCCAAGTTAATTAATTAGATTCAATTACATGCAATAAGCGTGGTAGCACAAACAATTCACCAACTAAGTTAAATGCAGAGGAAAATAAATTTGACATAGGTGATTTGTTTACGAATGGGAAAAACCACCGAGGCAAAATTTTACCGGGTAAATTTAAGGTCAATACTCCTGAGAATCCACTATTATCAAAACAAGCGGTTACAAGTAAAATGAATCCTAGTACCTAATACCAATTTACAGTTGAACCCTTATCTCAATACCCTATTGGACTTGCAATGTAGTGACAATCTCTCCTTTCAATGCACGGCTCCGAGTACGTGACTAACCAATTTATGCATGGATCCAGCTACGTGACTAACACACCAACTTGAGGAAGATGTTGGCAGAAAAGTTCTTTAGTTCATCCAACAATGAAGATCGAGAAGTTACTTGGTTAATAAACCGTTGGTACTATTCGTGGGTTCCACTGTACTATTCAGCTAACTTTTACCTTTATCTACGATACTTTCAACAAAAAGTTTTCAGTTTCAGCTAAATAAGATGTTCCTAAATGGACACCTAGTATAACTCGATTTTGTCAAAATCGAGTTCACTTTTTAAAAATTTCGACATAATGCAATATCTTGGATATTGATTTCTATTCATGACATAAAAATGTCCACTGTGGTAGAATTTAGCCATAGCTCTGAAATCTTGAAATCAAGTTATATGCAGAATTCAATTTTTGAAAATTTGAGTTCTAAAACAGGATCATATCCCTAAATAATTTGAAAAGAGGGACAAATTGCTGCATTGGTTACTAATTAGGGGCAAACGCCCATTTTCTCCATAAAAAACTACACACACACACACACACACACACACACACACACACACACACATATATATATAATATAGAGTATTGATTTAACCATGTTAGGACATATGTTGTTCACTTGTTAAGAACATATGTTATTCTGTTATGTAATTGGCTAATCCTTTGACAAAACACACTCTACTTGTAATTGAGTAGATCTAGGATGTTTTTGATACTTCAAGAAACAAGGTTTCAAGATCAAGTGTTAAAGTCATGCAAGACTGTTCAATAAACAAGATGAGAAGTGCTCTTCATTAAAGCTCGACAATTGGCTCGACAACTGTATCTATCGAGTTTTAAGAAGCCGTTCTAGCCCTGTGGCTCGACAGCTGCTCGACACCTCTAGCTGTCGAGATTTAAGAAAAACAGTTTTTTAGTACTATTTTGATTCTAATCCGTGGACATGTATTTGGGCCTTCTTTTCTCATAACCCTAGACATATAAAATGATTATTTTAAGGGCCGTCAAAGTAAGCACAAGTTGCACAAGCATTGAGCAAAGTCTGTTCAAGCAATTTGTGACCTAAGACAAAGTTTGCCCTAGTTCATCTCTTTGTGAAGAAGCTGCTGTGTCTTTGCACCATAGGGTTTTGTAACCAAGTATCTTCTCGTTCTTCATTGTGAGGATGAACTGAAGAACTTTGCAGCCAACATCTTTCTTAAGTTGGTGATTGAAGTCGCGTACTGGAATCCGCACAATTTATTTGTCACGTACTGGGAGCCATGCATTGAAAAGGAGAGATTGTCACTACAGAACAAGTCCAATTGGGTATTGGGGTAAGGGTTCAATTGTAGGTTGGTATAAGGTACTAGGATTCATTTACTTGTAACCGCTTGCTGTGATAATAGTGGATTCTCGGGAGTGGTGACCTTAAAATCACCCGGTGGGGTTTTGCCTTGGAGGTTTTCCCCATTCGTAAACAAATCACTGTATTAATTTATTTTTTCACTGCACTTTAGTTTATTGGTGATTTTTTTGTGCTACCACGCGTTTGCATGTTAATTTGATTAATTAATAAACTTGGCTAATTAATCAACTTAATCCATCACAAGGGGTTAATACGTTTTTGGCCTATCAAGTGGTATCAGAGCAGGCACACTCTGAGTAGGGTTTAATCCTTGTGTGTGATCCATTGACCCCTGTTGTCATGGTTGTCACCAGCTTGAAGAGATCTATGTATTCAAATACATCTTGTTTTTCTAATCTCTATCTACTTGAGCATTTCAGAAAATACAAGTCTAAAAGTTATTTGAAATCTCTTATAATGATCATTGGAAAGGATCTTTGCATGACCAAGAGAAAACTAGACTGTCTTAGAATGAGAATGTGCACAGGAGTTTAGTTGAGAAGAGTAAAAATCAAAGGCTTAACTCGTAAGAGGCAGGTGCGAGAAAGCACCATTCCCACTGATTTGTCATCTAAACATGAAGTGTGCTTTATGATGAAGTCTGCATTTAAAGTCATGGACACTTGCTTGTGGTACCTTGACAGCGGTTGCTCAAGACACATGACTGGAGATCGATCCCTCTTCAAGGTTTTTGAGTCTAAGAAAGGTGGCAATGTCACTTTTGGTGATGGGAGCAAATCACAGATCAAAGGGAAGGGAATTATCTCTCTACCTGGACTGCCAGACATTGTAAATGTTCTGTATGTAGAAGGTCTAAGGGTGAACCTTTTGAGTATAAGTCAGATATGTGATCAAGACTTCATGGTACTTTTCTCCAAAGGAAAGTGTCTTGTCATGGATGAGTCAAGAAAGAAACTCATAAGTGGTGTTCGCATGCTAGACAACTGCTATGGATTGGTTCCTGATGCTGATATTGTGTGCAACAACATTCGTTTGCCAAATGAAGATCTATGGCATCAACAGATGGGACATGTTAGTTACAAACATCTCTCTATTGTATCTAAGCATAAATCAATTTTAGGGACACCAAAGCTTAGTAGAATGAGCAATGTGGTGTGTGGACCATGTCAGTTTGGGAAACAGACAAAAGCTAAGCATCTAGGCACTCAGACATCAGCTACATCTAGACCATTGGAGCTGTTACATCTGGACCTTATGGGTCCAACTAGACCGAGTCTCTTGGTGGTAAGAGATACATCATGGTTGTGGTAGATGACTTTACTCGGCACACTTGGGTCATCCTCCTACGATCCAAGTCTGATGCTCCAGAGCACATTGAAGCTTTGTGCACAAGACTGCAAAATGAAAAGAACCTGAAAATTGATCGAATTCAACGTGACCATGGTAAAGAATTCGAGAACTCATATATGGAGTCCTTTTGTACAATATTAGGTATATCTCAAGAATTCTCTTATACTCCCATTATATGCTCTTATTACTCCTCAGCCAAATGGTGTAGTAGAAAGGAAGAACATGGTTATTCAGGAGATGGCTAGAGCCATCTTGCAAAATAAGGATATGGCCAGAAATTTGTGGGGAGAAGCCGTTAACACTGCATGTCATACTGTTAATATGGTGTATTTCAGACCTGGCACCAAGAAGACCCCATATGAATTATGGAAAGGAAGGAAGTCAAATGTGAAGTATTTCAGAATATTTGGAAGTACTTGTTTCATCCTTAAGGATAGAGAGAATGTGGGAAAGTTTGACTCTAGAAGTGATGAAGGAATATTTCTGGCATACTCCTCTACAAGTAAGGCTTATCGAGTATACAACAAAAGAACTATAAAGGTAATGGAGACAGTGAATGTTGTCATTGATGAGTCTGCAGATTCCAGCACTGAGAAAAGCTTTGAGGAACTTTCCAAAGAAATTCTTCCTCCTAAGTCAAAAGAAGTTCAAGAAATAATTGAACAAGATCCAATATCTCCAAGTACTCCATGTACTCCTAGAGTCCTGGAAGAATCTTCAAATATACCCACTTCACCAGATTCTGAACCCTATGAGAAGAAAGGTCCTTCCTCCAGGATTAAGATAAATTATCCTTCAGAAGATAATGTGGGAAATATGAATGAACTCACATTAAGGAAACGAACAGTTCATAAATGTGTTGCTAACTTTGTGTCTTATTCTTGTTATTTGTCACAGGTTGAACCAACTAAAGTTGAGGAAGCTCTTCAAGATGAAAGTTGGGTTGAAGCAATGCATGATGAACTGCTTCAGTTTTAGAGGAATGATGTCTGGACTTTAGTACCTAGACCAGAGGGTGAGCACATCATTCGTACAAAGTGGATATTTCGAAATAAGACTAATGAGGAAGGCAATGTGATTCGCAACAAGGCCCGGCTTGTAGCTCAAGGATACTTACAAATGGAAGAAGTAGACTATGATGAAACATTTGCCCTAGTTGCTTGTATGGAGTCCATAAGAATTCTCCTTGCCTTAGCTTGTCAGTTAAAATTCAAGCTTTATCAGATGGACGTATGATGAAACATTTGCCCCAGTTGCTCATATGGAGTCCATAAGAATTCTCCATGTACTCCCAGTTGCTCGTATGGAGTCCATAAGAATTCTCCTTGACTGCTTTCTTGAATGGGCTACTTAAAGAAAAGGTATATGTGGCTCAACCAAAAGGCTTCATTGATCCACACTTTCCGGATCATGTGTTGTATCTCAAGAAGGCACTTTACGAGCTGAAGCAAGCACCTAGAGCTTGGTATGATCGACTCACACAATATTTGGTGTCACATGGGTTCATAAGAGGAAAGGCTGATCAGACTCTCTTCATCAAGAAGGAAGATGGTGAGCTGATTGTTGCTCAAGTCTATGTTGATGACATCATCTTTAGCTCGACTAAGGATGAACTTGCTCATGGCTTCTCACAACTCATGCAAGCTGAGTTTGAGATGAGCATGATTGGAGAGCTAACTCACTTCCTTGGATTATAGATTCGTCAACAAGATTCAGGTATATTTCTATCTCAATCTAAATATGCTAGGAATCTTGTGAAAAAGTTTGGTTTAGAATCTGCTAGTTTTGTTAGAACCCCTATGAGCCCAAATGTTAAACTCATTGTTGACTTGTTAGGAAAAAGTGTTGATTCTTCTATATATAGAAGCATGATAGGTAGTCTTCTTTACCTCACTGCTAGTAGACCTGACATTAGTTATAGTGTTGGAGTATGTGCTCGATATCAGGCTAATCCCAAAGAGTCTCATATGACTGCTTTAAAAAGAATAATAAAGTATGTCAAAACCACTGTTGATTTTGGTATGTGGTATAGCAAGGACACTAACGATGTCTTAGCTGGGTACTCTGACACTGATTGGGCAGGGAATGCTGATGATAGAAAGAGTACATCGGGGGGCTGTTTTTATGTGGGTAATAATCTTGTCTCCTAGATGAGCAAAAAGCAAAATTCCATCTCTTTATCCACTGCTGAAACTGAGTACATTGTTGCTGGCAGCTGTTGCACCCAACTCTTATGGATGCAAAAACTCTTCCATGATTATGGTATTTGTCAGGAACATCTCACCATCTATTGTGACAATACCAGTGCCATCAACATCTCTAAGAATCTGGTTCAACATTCTCGAACTAAACACATAGAGATTCGACACCACTTCATTAGGGAGCTTGTCGAAGATGGTACTTTTACTCTTGAGTTTATTCACACCGATGATCAAAAGGCTGACCTCTTCACCAAGCCTCTGGACAGCAAACGTTTTGAATTCTTTCGTCAAAACATTGGTGTTATCTCCATAGATTGATCTTCTTCCCTCCTTTCTCTTTCTCATGCATTTGCATCTAGTTTTATGCATTGCTTTGTTTTGTTTTGCATTTTTTTGTTACTAGTTTTTCAGTTTTAGTTATTTTGTTTTAATTCAAAAATAAAAAATTGAAAAATTCAGAAAAATACAAAAACAGTGTGTGTTTGTGTACATCTGTTTTTGTGAACCTTAAAATGGCCTTTGAAACAGAGTTTTCTAAACTTTGTATCTCTTGTAGCTTAGATGAGCATTCATATGCACAACTAAGCAAGTGAGCTTTGTGGCTCTTTGTTTGTGATGAGTAAGGTTAAGTAATCTCTTGTACTTAACACTCGTATCACTCTTTTTGACGGGAAGGACTAGAAAATCCTAAAAGAAAGGCATAAATAACCATAAAGCAAGAAGAACAAAATACTTATAAATATGATTGCAAGTGTGTTTTTTAGGAGATGTGGGAGTTATAGGATGTACCTCAAAGGTGATAGTCCCCATCAAACAGTTATGATCGTGTGTGAGTTAAAGCGATTTTCTTATATCTCAAATCATCATAACATTGAGACACTCATGCAATCTTGTGATGTTTTTCACACACAACACGCAATATTCTTTGCAACTCTTGATACATGTGCAGGTACAATGTGATTTGGCGATCACAAGGTTTACATGTGTTAATGTATGCTCATTAAACTGTCTTAACTTGTTTTCGAAATATAAAATAGGTTAGACTTGTTTAGTGTGTGTGTGTTTTTGGGAGCTAAATGCTTAACTCTTTGTTGGTTGAGACGTGTTTTGAAAAGTTAAAATGTTGGTTGGATTGGCTGTGTTGCATGTTTGATTGCATTCATATCTATGTTTTTCTCCTCTTTGAAAAACTATTTTTAAGCCATCTCGATACCTTCTCGACGCCTCTCGACACCTGGCTTATCTGTCGAGCTCTTTAATTGCATCTTATCACAATCTCGATAGCTTCTGGATCGATCGAGAAACCTCCTGACCTCTCGATAGCTTCTTGACACCTTGTGGATCGATCGAGCTTCTGTTGTATGTCTGATGTTTGGTTCCTTAACACTTCCTTGACAGCTGAATCTGTCGACGTACTTTTTCTCGACACCTATCTCGACACCTCTCGGCACCTTCATCTGTCGAGATTTACTGAGGCTTTATATATAGGTTCCGTGATATCCGGTCTTTATTTCTCTCGATCTCTCTCTCGATAGATTTGACTTCTCACCTCCCTTTTTCACTTTCTCTCACTTTAACTCTTTCCTCAAGGTTTCTTCAAGCTTTTTCAAGATTTTCTTCTCTTGGTAAGCTTCTTATCGTTCATTCTACATGCATTTCATTTTTTGAAACCTAGGTTTTTGTTCTTTTTGAAAATTTTTGGGGTTTTTCAAAATTGTTGAGTTTTTGTGAAAATTTGGGATGGGTTTTTGCCTAAATGAGTTTCAAATCTCATACATTGCATTTCATTAGCATAATAACTGTATTATCATGCATTTAGATGTGTGCAAATTAATTGTGTGCTAGTAGGATTGGATTGGGCGGAGCCCATGATGTCTTTTATATGGCATGTCACATGTTCATGCATTTTTCATGTATACGTTCTTTCCTTTCAATATACTTTCTATATTTGAACTGTGTTGGAACTTTTCTGAGTTTTTCTTTCTTCCCCCTCACTCTAGTTTACGTTAGTGCGTCAATGGCACCAAAACGTAAGTCTGCTCCAATCTAGAACCCTCTGTGTTCTAGGGCCTCTTCATCTTTTGATCCTACTCCCTCCTCTATCAGGTTCCGTGATAAGAAAGCCCAAAAGGACTTCTAGGAGAACTTTTCTAAACGAGGTGTTCATTTGGAACGCCAAGTTGTCTTGTCGAATTTTGTCGACACTGACCTTCCCGATGTCATTCACAAACGGGAATTGGAGTTACTATGTGACGTCCTAGTCACATGTCCTACCGTGCTAATTCAGGAGTTTTACTCCAACGTGCATGGAACTGATACTTCAGTACCTCTTTTTCACACTCGCGTTCGAGGTATGCGCATAGTAGTCACACCGGAGTTGGTATCCGATATGCTTCATGCTCTGAGGGTTGCGCATCCTGACTACCCCGATTGTGAGAGTCTACGGACTGTGTCCAAAGACGAGATAATCTCTGCATTTTGTGAGTGCCCGGCTGATTGGGGTGAGCATCAGTCTACATCATGTCGACCTTTTGCTAAAGGTCCTAGGTTCTTAAACATGGTCATGACATTTATGTTGTATCCTCTCTCTCACTACAACTCTATCACAGAGCCTCGTGCTCAATTTTTGTTGTCCCTTCTTGAGGATCTTTCCATTGATTTTTCTTCACATTTTATCCTCTTTATCTTAGATGTTTATAGGGATACATCTACCCGTGATAAGCTCATCTTTCCTTCTGCTATCACGCGGATCTTACGTCATTTTTCTGTTCCTTTTCCCTCTTTTGACCACTTCACCTTTATGTGTGCCATTGACTATGCTACCGTTAAATAGAGTGAGGCGCAATTTTGTGCGAGGCGGTCTGGTTCGATAGCTCCTCCCACTCCTTCGGCGCCTTCTACCTCCACTCCCTCTTCTTCTACAGGAGGTGTGACTTTAGATGCGATCATGGCGCATCTTCAGCGTATGAATGCTCGTCTTGATACACTTTCTATGGAGTTGTATCAGGTGAACACCTGTGTTGGCCACATTGCTAGACGGCAGGCTCGCCTTGGTGGTTTTGTGGAGTCTCCCTCTCCTCCTCTCGAGGCATCCGAGACACCTGATGGTTTTGACGATAATGATGATGGGGATGGAGATGCTAGCTCTTCCAGTTCTGACGAGATGTCTACTTGACACTCTTACCCTTTGTCACACGTGACAAAAAGGGGGAGTAGTTTTGGATATGAGAGTAGTCACTCATAGGGGGAGAGTTAGGTGATTTAGGGGGAGATTTTGTTTTTGAGGGATGTAGTAAGGATTACATGTATTTTCTTTTCTTTTCTCTCTTGTTAGAAATACATTGTTCTTGTACTTAGGTCTTGTGACCATTCTTTTACATACATGATGTTTATCTTTGATATATATGTGATGTTGTATGTTTTCTTCACCTATCTCTACATGTGTTGTTTCTTTTCTATCTTTATACACATGTTTCTTTATTATGTATGCAATATATTATTTCTGCTTCACATAAAGATGCCTTGATGTGTTTTGTTTAAAGTATTTCAGAAATATAGGTTGTCAAAGTCTACTTGTCATGAACTCTTTTCTTGCAAAGTTTTTCAAGAGTTTATGTTAAGATAGATTTTATTGTATTCAACAAGTGAGTATGAGTTGAGTGATTTATGACTTCTCTTATATGTTCATTTGTTTGTTGTGGTTTTGTTATGAATTGCCAAAGGGGGAGATTGTTAGGACATATGTGGTTCACTTGTTAAGAACATAGGTCATTCTGTTATGTAATTGGTTAATCCTTTGACAAAACATACTCTACTTGTAATTGGGTAGATCTAGGGTGTTTTTGATACTTCAAGAAACAAGGTTTCAAGATCAAGTGTTAAAGCCATGCAAGACTGTTCAAGAAACAAGCTGAGAAGTGCTCTTCATTAAAGCTCGAAAGCTGTATCTATCGAGCTTTAAGAAGCTGTTCTAGCCCCGTGGCTCGACAGCTGCTCGACAGCACCTCGACACTTCTAGCTGTCAAGATTTAAGAAAAACAGTTTTTCAGTACTGTTTTGATTCTAATTCGTGGACATATCTTTGGGCCTTCTTTTCTCATAACTCTAGACATATAAAAGGATTATTTTAAGGGCCGTCAAAGTAAGCACAAGTTGCACAAGCATTGAGCAAAGTCTATTCAAGCAATTTGTGACCGGAGACAAAGTTTGCCCTAGTTAATCTCTTTGTGAAGAAGCTGTTGTGTCTTTGCACCATAGGATTTTGTAACCAAGCATCTTCTCGTTCTTCATTGTGAGGATGAACTGAAGAACTTTGTAGCCAACATCTTTCCAAGTTGGTGATTGAAGTCATGTACTGGGATCCACGCAATTGCTTAGTCACATACTGGGAGCCGGGCATTAAAAATGAGAGATTGTCACTACAGAACAAGTCCAATTGGGTATTGGGGTAAGGGTTCAACTGTAGGTTGGTATAAGGTACTGGGATTCTTTTACTTCTAACCGCTTGTTGTGATAATAGTGGATTCTCGGGAGTGGTGACCTTAAAATCATCCGGTGAGGTTTTTGCCTTGGAGGTTTTCCCCATTCGTAAACAAATCACCGTGTCAATTTATTTTTCCGCTGCTCTTTAGTTTATTGGTGATTTGCTTGTGTTACCACGCATTTGCATGTTAATTTGATTAATTAATAAACTTGGCTAATTAATCAACTTAATCCATCACAAGGGGTCAATACGTTTTTGGCCTATCAAACGAAATTACATATTATTGAAATTTATTGCAAGAAAAAGGGACTAGATTTTATATAAATATTTATAATGATTAGATGTAGCAGATGAGACCGAGAGTGCAAGTTTATTGAAACTATAAAGTCTTCTTCGTTTGGTTCAAGCATTTCCAGCTAAGAGAACTTCGGAAATCAATTTGTCCATGTTTTGGTAAGAAGAACCGCTAGGTTTGGTAGCATCCTCTACCTTTATCTTCCACTCCATTGCCTTCTTCTTCAATTCTTTTCCTTTCTCACCATCCATTAATTCTCTAACAGGTTTCTCCACTTCATCTCTTTGAACATTATTATCTATCTCCATCCCAATGCCCACTCAACACAACAATATCGACAATTTGTTAGTTGCTCAGCAAAAAAAGGCCAAGAGATCATTGGAACTCCACAACACACACTCTCAAGCGTTGAATTCCACCCGCTATGTGTTAAAAAGCACCTATTAATGGGTGCTTTAGGATTTGTTCTTTGATAGGCCAAAAACGTATTGACCCCTTGTGATGAATTAACCAATTAATTAGCCAAGTGAATTGATTAGGTTCAATTATATGCAATGAGCGTGGTAGCACAAACAAATCACCCAATAACTAAATATGCAGCAAAAATTAAATGACAGGGTGATTTGTTTACGAAGGGGAAAAACCTCCTCGACAAAAACCCTATAGAATAATTTTAAGGTCACCACTCCCGAGAATTCACTATTATAAAAACAAGTGGTTACAAGTAAAGGAATCTCAATACCTTATACCAGCCTATAGTTGAACCCTTACCCCAAACACAACAGCTTCTTGAAGATGAACTAGGGCAAATATTGTCTTCAGTCACAATTTGCATGAACAAGACATTGCTCAATACTTGAGCAACCCTAGACAGCCCTTAAAATAATCCTTATATATGTTTAGGGTTGTAAGAAAAGAATGCCTAAACACATACTCACGGATTGGATGAAAAACAGTTCTAAAAAACTGAGTTTCATAAATCTCGACAGATACCCTAACTATTGAGCTACTATTAAGCCTCGAGCTGAATAGCTCTTTTAAACCTCGATTGATACTAGTTGTTGAGCTTTAATGAATACCACTTCTTCACTTGATTTTTGGACAGACTTGCATGGCTTTAGCACTTAAACTTGAAACCTTGTTTCTTGAAGCATTAAACACATCTTAGAATTACCCAATTACAAGTAAAGTGCATTTTGTCAAAGGATTAGCCAATACATAACACGTTGACATATGTTCCTAACATCAATCACATATGTCCTAACAATCTGCTCCTTTGGCATTCTGTGACAAACCCATAACAAAAAAATGAACATATGAGAGAAGTCATAAATCACTCAACTCATACTCACTTGTTGAATACAATAAAGTCTATCCTAACACAAACTCTTGAAAATCTTTGCAAGAAGAGAGTTCATGGCAAGAAGACTTTGACAACCTGTATTTCTAAAACACTTAAACAAAACTCATCAAGGCATCTTAGTGTGAAACAGAAATAAAGATTGCATATAAATAATAAGAAACATGTGTATAAAGAGAGAAAAGAAACAACACATGTAAAGATAGGTGAAAGAACTGTAATAACAACCTCAAATGTATATATATCAACAAGTACAAGGTTTGCTATCACAATATGATCACAAGATCTAAGGTACATGAACAATGTATCTAAAATAAAGAGAAAAGAAAAAGATACATCAAAATCCTCACTACATACATCAAAATCATTACTGCATTCCTCAAAATATGAACACTCCCCCTTACAAAAAAAATCCTACACTAACCCTCCCCTTATGAGTATGACTACTTTCATATCCAAAACTACTCCCCCTTTTTGTCATGAGTGACAAAGGGTAAGCGTATTAAGTAGACATCTCATCAGCACTGGAAGAGCTAGCACCATCATCCTCATCATCAGAAGCAGCAGCATCACCATCATCGTCCTCATCCTCAGAAGCCTCTAGAGTAGGAGGAGGAGAAGCAACAAAGCCACCCATGACAGCCTGTTGTCGTGTAATATGACCAACACAGGTATTCACCTGACACAACTCATTACTGAGAGTGTCGAGGCAAGCATCCATGCGCACATGCTGTGCCATGATGTCCTTGAGTGTCACACTACTCGTAGAAGAAAAGGGAGCGGATGTGGATGGAACTGTAGAAGCGAAAGGAATCGTTGATCTGGATTGCCTTGAACGTAACTGCGCCTCGCTCTGTTTAAAGGTAGTGGCATCTATGGCACATATAACATGGAAGTGGTCAAAAATGGGAAAGGGAACAGAAAAATGGCGTAGAATCCTCGTGATAGCAGAAGGAAAGATGAGCTTATCACGAGTTGCCATATCCTTATACACATCGATGAGTGGAAGAATAAAATGAGAGGGAAAGTCTATCGTAAGATGCGCAATGAGGGATAACAAAAACTGAGCACAGGACTCTGTAATGGAGTTATATTGAGAGAAAGGATGCAAAACAAAGGTCATAACCATGTTAATGAACCGAGGACCTTTAGTAAAGGTCGAACGAGAAGTGAACTGACAATCACCCCAATCAGAAGGACGCTTCTAGAAAGAGGATTTAAGCTTGTCTTTAGACACGATCTTAAGATGATCACAACCAGGGTAGTCAGGATGCACTACCCTAGGGACATGGAGCATGTCGAATACAATATCTAGAGTGACCATGATGCGTGTACCTCGAACTCGAGTGGCAAAGAGAGGTACTGAATAATCAAATGCATGCATGTTGGAGTAGAACTCCAGAATAAGCACGGATGGACAAGTGACCGGGACGTCATATAGTGACTCCAAACCCTTATTGTGAATGGCAGTGGGTAGGTTAGTGTCAGAGAAGTTTGACAAAATGACTTGGCATTCCGAATGAATGCCTTGTCTAGAAAAGTTCTCTGAAAAGTCTTTGCGGGCTTTATCATCACAGAACCGAATATGAGAAGGGGTAGGATCAGAAGAGGTAGATGCCCTGGAATGAAGAGGGTTCTGGGATGGAGTGGATTTACATTTAGGTGCCATGACGCAACTAACGTAACAAGGAGAGAGAGAGAGAGAGAGAGAGAGAGAGAGAGAGATACAATATAACAAATATAGAAACTTAAAGATGCGTATGCATGAAAATGCATGAGCATGTAATATGAAAAATTAAATACATCATGGGCTCAGCCCAATCCAAACCTACCAGCCTACAATCATTGCAACAAGGTAAACACACATCTAAAATGCATGAAATATTGTTATAATAAAAATGTGAGGCAATGCACGATGATTCAAACTCATTTCAACAAAACCCATCCCAAAAATCTCACAAGAACATCATTAATTTTGAAAAATCCCAAATTTTTTCAAAAATCCTAAAACTTAGGTCAGAAAATATGAAATGCATGATAAGATAAGAGAAACAAGATCTTACCAGAGGAAGAAAGATCAATCTAGGCCGAAAAACTCTTGGGAATGAAGTTTAGAGTGAAAGACAGGTGTTTGGAAGGTGAAAGGACAAAAAACAATTGAGAGAGATCGAGAGAAGTGAGTCTAGTATCGCGAGGAATCTATTTATAGAACCTCTTAAATCTTGACAGATCGAGAGGTGTCGAGCTTTAAAAGCTTGGAGAGATACAACTATCGAGCAGCTGTCTAGAGGTGTCCACAGCAAGAATGAGGTCGATGGATTGAGGAGCTTTCGAGCATCTATCGAGGAGACAGAAACTTTCTCGATGGATCGAGGAGCTATCGAGATTGAATAAGAAAAAAAAGCTGAAGAGAGGTGTCGAGAAGCTGTCGAGATTACTTTAAAAACAGTTTTTCAAGAAGAGAAAAACACAGATATGATGCAATCAACCATGCAACTCAACCAAGGATCCAAACCACATTGTAAGCTCTCAAAATCATCTCTCAATCAAGAAAAATGTCATGCATTTAGATCCAAAACACACACACGTGCACTAAACACGTCTAACCAATTTTATATTTCAAAAAAATGTTAAAACAGTTTAGTGAGCATAGATTAACACATGTAAACCTTGTGATGGCCAAATTACATTGTACCTAGGCATGTATCAAAAGTAGCATAGAATATTGCATGTTGTGTGTGAAAAACATCGCAATATTGCATAAGTGTTTCTATGTTATGACGATTTAAGATATGAGTAAATCAATTTAACTCACACATGATCATAACTGCTTGATGGGGAATATCACCTTCGAGGTACATCCTATAACTCCCACATCTCCTAGAATACACGCTTGCAATCATATTTTAAAGCATTTTGTTTCTTTTCCTTTTATTTTTCTTTGCATATTTTTCTTGTATTAAG
This sequence comes from Castanea sativa, assembly GCF_040712315.1. Classification (NCBI taxonomy): domain Eukaryota; kingdom Viridiplantae; phylum Streptophyta; class Magnoliopsida; order Fagales; family Fagaceae; genus Castanea; species Castanea sativa. Next base: position 17,898,537 of record NC_134019.1, on the reverse strand, counting down.
CATATCATGCATGGGCATATAAGAGAGAGAAAAGAAATACCCATTTATGTAAAACTTTATGACATTGCACTTTTGCTATGCCAAAGCATACAAATGTCATATTATGATAGGTGAGCAACAGTGGTGAGATGGTTATTAATGTCTTTCTCTTAGGATTTTTTAGTCATTCCCGTAAAAAAGAGTGATACAAGTGTTAAGTACAAGAGATAACTTAATCTTACTCATCAAAAACAAGAGCCACAAAGCTCACTTGCTTAGTTGTGCATAGAGATGCTCATCTAAGTTACAAGAGATACAAAATTTAAAGAACTTTGTTTCATTAGCCATTCAAGGTACACAAGTACCAATGTACACAAACACACACTATTTTTCTAATTTTTCAATTTTTTTTTTATTTATGAAAGAAAAAATAAATAAAAACAAAACTGAAAAACAACCATACAAAAACATGTCAAATAAAGCAGTGCATAAAAACTAGACGCAAATGCATGAGGAAAGAGGAGAAGAAGAGAGGATCATTCCATGGGATAACAACGATGTTTGGACGAAGGAATTCAAACCGTTTGCTATCAAGAGGTTTGATGAACAAATCAGCCTTCTGATCATCAGTATGAATGAACTCAAGAGTAAGGGTACCATCTTCAACAAGCTCACAAATGAAGTGGTGTCAAATCTCTATGTGTTTGGTTCGAGAATTTTGAGCCAAATTCTTAGAGATGTTAATGGCACTAGTATTGTCACAGTAGATAGTGAGATGATCTTGACAAATACCATAGTTATGGAGGAGTTTTTGCATCCACAGAAGTTGGGTGCAATAGTTACCGGCAGCGATGTATTCAGCCTCTGCAGTGGATAAGGAGATGAAATTCTGCTTTTTGCTCATCCAGAAGACAAGATTATTACCCACATAAAAACAACCTCCTGAAGTACTCTTCCTATCATCAGCATTCCCTGCCCAATCAGCATCCGAATACCCGACCAAGACATCATTTGTGTCCTTGTTGTACCACACACCAAAGTTGGCAGTGGTTTTGACATACTTTATGATTCTCTTCAAAGTAGTCATATGGAACTCTTTGGGATTAACCTGATATCTAGCACACACTCCCACACTGTAACTAATGTCAGGTCTACTAGTAATAAGGTATAGAAAACTACCTATCATGCTTCTATAGAGAGACGGATCAACACTTTTTCCCAAGACATCAACAGTGAGTTTTACATTAGGGCTCATAAGGGTTCTAATAGAACTAGCAAATTCCAAACCAAACTTTTTTACAAGATTTCTAGCATATTTTAATTGAGATATGAAGATACCTGTCTCTTGCCGATGGATTTACAATCCAAGAAAGTGATTTAACTCTCCAGTCATGCTCATCTTGAACTCGGCTTGCATAAGTTTTGAGAATCCATGAGCAAGTTCATCCTTTGTTAACCCAAAGATGATATCATCAACATAGACTTGAGCAACAATCAACTCACTGTCTTCCCTTTTGATGAAGAGAGTTTGATCAGCCTTTCCTCTTGTGAACCCATGTGACACCAAGTATTGTGTGAGCCGATCATACAAAGCTCTAGGGGCTTGCTTTAAACCATAAAGTGCCTTCTTGGTTCTCTTATTGTATACTCGATAAGCCTTACTTATGGAGGAGTATCCCAAAAATATTCCTTCATCGCTTCAAGAGTCAAATTTTCCAACATTCTCTTTATCCTTAAGAATGAAACAGGTACTTCCAAAGATTCCGAAATACTTGACATTCGGCTTCCTTCCCTTCCATAGCTCATAGGGAGTCTTTTTGGTACCGGGTTTGAAATATTACTGTTAACCATATGACATATAGTGTTGATGGCTTCTCCCCACAAGCTTCTAGCCACATGTTTGTTGTGCAACATGGCTCTAGCCATCTCTTGAATAACCCTGTTCTTTCTTTCTACTACACCATTCTACTGAGGAGTAATAGGAGCAGAGAATTCTTAAGATATACCTAATCTAGTGCAGAAGGACTCCATGTATGAGTTTTCAAATTATTTACCATGATCACTTCGAATTCGATCAATATTTAAACTTTTCTCATTTTACAATCTTGTGCACAAGGCTTTTATGTGCTCAGGAGCATCTGACTTGGATCTTAGAAGAATGACCCAAGAGTACCTAGTGAAGTCATCTACCATAACCATGATGTGTCTCTTCCTCTCAAGAGACTCAGTTTGAGTTGGACCCATGAGATCCACATGTAGTAGCTCCGATGGTCTAGATGTAGCGGATGTCTGAGTACTTGAATGTTTAGCTTTTGTCTATTTCCCAAGCTGGCATGGTCCACACACAACATTGTCCACTCTACTGAGCTTTGGCATCCCCAACACTAATTCATGCTTAGATACAATTGAGAGATGTTTGTAACTAGCATGTCCCATTCTTTGGTGCCATAGATCTTCATCTGTCAAACGAATACTATTGCACACAATGTCAGCATCAGGGACTAGACCATAACAATTGTCTAAAGTCTGGACACTACTTATGAGTCTCTTTCCAGATTCATCCAGCACAAGACATTTTCCTTTAGAGAACAACACCGTAAAGTCTTGATCACATATCTGACTTATCCCCAATAGGTTCACTCTCAGACCTTCTCATATAGCACATTTGCAATGTCTGGAAATCTAGGTAAAGTGATGATTCCCTTTCCTTTGATCTGTGATTTGCTCCCATCACCAAAAGTGACATTATCACCTTTCTTAGACTCGAAGACCTTAAAGAGAGAGCAATCTCCAGTCATGTGTCATGAGCAACCACTATCAAGGTACCACAAGCATGTATCCATTACCTTGAATGCATACGTCATCAAAAAGCACACTTCATGCTTTGATGACAAATCTGTAGGAATGGTGTTCTCTTTCATCTGCCATTTACTGACAAGGCCTTTAACCTTCACCTTTCTCAGATGAACTCCTTTGTACATTCTCATTCTGAGGCAGTCTAGTTTTTTCTTTGTCATGTTAAGATCTTTTTCAATCATCATCATGATAACTTTCAAATAACTTTTAGACTTGCATTTTCTGAAACACTCAATTAAATAGAGATTAGAAAAACAAGATGTATTTGAAATAAGAGATCTTTTCGTGCCAATGGCAGCCATGACAATAAGGGTCAATTGATCTTACAGCAAAGATTAAAACCTAATCAAAGTGTGTCTACTCTGATACCACTTGATAGGCCAAAAACGTATTGACCCCTTGTGCTGAATTAACCAATTAGCCAAGTGAATTAATTAGGTTCAATTACATGCAATGAGCGTGGTAGCACAAAAAAATCACCAAATAACTAAATATGCAGTGGAAATTAAATGACACGGTGATTTGTTTACGAATGGAGAAAACCTCTTAGGCAAAAACCCAACTAGGTGATTTTAAGGTCACCATTCTCGAGAATCCACTATTATCAAAACAAGCGGTTACAAGTAAAGGAATCTTAGTAACTTATATCAACCTACAATTGAACCCTTACCCCAATACCCAATTGGACTTGTTCTGTAGTGACAATCTCTCCTTGTATTGCACTGCTCCTAGTACGTGACTAACCAAAAGATGCGCGGATCCTAGTACGCAACTTGATCACCAACTTGAGAAGGATGTTGGCTGTAAAGTTCTTCAGTTCATCACATGATGAAGATCATGAAGTTGCTTGGTCACAAAACCGTACAGTCTACAAACACAGCAGCTTCTTCAAGGTGAACTAGGGCAAATATTGTCTCCGGTCACAATTTGCATGAATAAGACTTTGCTCAATACTCGTGCAACCCTAGACAGCCCTTAAAATAATCCTTATATATGTTTAGAGTTGTGAGAAAAGAAAGCCTAAATACATACTCAAGGATTGGATGAAAAACAGCTATGAAAAACTGAGTTTCATAAATCTCGACAAATACCCTAGCTATTGAGCTAGCTGTTGAGATTTAATGAACATCACTTCTTCACTTGATTCTTAGATAGACTTGCATGGCTTTAACACTTGAACTTGAAACCTTGTTTCTTGAAGCATTAAACACATCCTAAATCTACCCAATTACAAGTAAAGTGCGTTTTGTCAAAGGATTAGCCAATACATAATATGTTGACATATGTTCTTAACATCAATCACATCTGTCCTAACATTCTTGATGACACCAACTTGCTAACATGCCTTTATCTTTTGTTTTGGTAACAAATTTAGAAGGAACAATAGCTGAATTGCCTCCCACAAGATCAGGTCTTATACACAAGAAGGGATTTTCACTATTTGCTAACCCTCATGCAAACTCAATGAGTTGGTGAGGCGTCATGATAGTTATACTACCATAATTTACATATACTACTGAGTTGGGTTCTTTTGAGTTTAACCATTCCACATAGCCCAATTCTTCTTTCCATAGATTGGAACCTATTGATTTCAAGTTATTGTCCTTAATTTGATCAACTAGCAACATAAGTGGTCCAATGGTGTATATACAAGGAAGCATGGAAGATAAAGCATCTAACACTTCTTGTTCAAAGGAGTCAAATGTGTTCAAAATGCAGCTGAAGCTCTTGGAGCTCTCTCACTTTTGCAGATTTTGAAGTTGAGCATGATGTCATTCTCATCTATAGTTCTAATAAAACTTGGAAGATAGTTTGCATATGTAAATCACACCAAAGTAGGGTTGATCTTTGTGAATAGCCTACTCCAATGTAGTATAAAAATGTAGCATTCAATTAAAAAAAAAAAAAAAACAACAACAATAATAGAAAAGGAAGGAAAAAGGCTATTATAAGCGTAATTGACATACATAATATATTATTGCATCTCCCATGCACATCTATTATTATATAGACTTTTCACTTGTATGTTTGGTTTATTTATTTATTTATTTTATCTAAGATAAACTCCCTCTATTCCACTTCATGCTCTACAAATCAAATATGCCACCTATCCACTTATTCCTAATTATGAGTTACAGTGTCAATATATGATAAGAGTAATGCTTCTTTTTTTTATGAGAAGTAATGCTTTATATATATATATATATATATATATATATATATATATATATATATATATATATATATATATAAATGATAAGAGTAATGCTTGAGCCAACTTTTTTTTTTTTTTTTGAAAGGGAAATATTCATTCATTCAAATTGATAAAGAGTCATGATACAAGGCCTCTCAAGCTGGTGGGGGGAGAATCCTCCACGTGTGCCACCTTGTTGGCTCCTCTCCTAACACAACAAACTCTAGACCACTGTAACCCTAAAACCAAATGCCTAATATCATTAACAACATTTCCAAACAGCGAAGAAATGGCTTGGATTACATTACTATTATCTCCCCCAATTATCAACCCTGAGAACCTAGCATCCACAGCAAATTCCATAGCTCTTCAGCATGCCAGCAATTCAACCTCATCACTTGAATTCACCTTCGGTCCACTAGCAGTCATAGCAGCCATGATTTCACCCTTATCATTTCGAATTATAGCACCATAACCAGATCTGTCCAAGCCCGAAAAAATTGCTGCATCAAAGTTTAATTTGTACTCCGCTGGTGATGGAGGTTGCCAAGCATCCCCACTAAGTTGCTGCCTAGTCGGAACTGCTAAATGATCTTGGGCCTGTTTAAACTCATCAACAAACTCCTCTGTTCTCTCATTTAGGCTGCTCGGATCCTTCAACTTGCCACCATGCATCACACAATTTCTCTGATTCCATATGAGCCATGCTTGAGCCCAAAACAGATCCATTTTATTCGATGTTAATCGCTCCAACAACTCTGCCATTAGCTGCTTCATATCAGTTTGCCCGTGTGCACTCCATTTTTTCAATATTTTGATGCTGCCAGCCCAAATATCCTGAACCGCGGCACAATTCCACAAAGCATGGACCGTTGTTTCCACCTCTCTCATACATAAAGGACACTGGCTTTCCGAAATAACCTTCCTCCTGGTCAGATTCTCTGCAGTAGGTAATATAGCATGACAGGCCCGCCATCCAAATATTTTTATTTTGTTTGGAAGTTTAAGCTTCCATATTGCAATCCATAGCTTCCTTTGCGCACATCCCCCTGAAGTTCTACCTGATTGCCACCAATTAGAAGCTCTCTAGCCACATGATAAGCCGACTTAATTGTGAACAACCCCTTTGAATTCTATAGCCAAATTATAACATCATTCGCATCCCTTTGGCTCAATGGAATTTGACAAATAGCTGCTGCCTCCTCCCTATGAAAAGTAGCCATAATTTCCTCAGTCCTCCAAATATGTAAATCCGAGTTGATCAAATCAGCAACCATCATTCCCTCCACATCTTCATGAACCGGATGTAAAATTCTATTTGTTGGATAGTTGGGAATCCACCTATCTTTGAGAAAATTAATTGAGAGACCATTTCCCACCCTCCAACAATGTCCAGATAATAGAATGGGTTGTGTAGCCATCAAGCTTCTCCATACATATGAGCAGTTTGGTGAGACTATAGCATCAAGGAACGATGAACAAGAAAAATACCTTGCTTTGAAACATTTATAAAGCAAAGAATCATTGCATTGAACCATTATCCACCCTTACTTGGCCAACATAGCTAGATTAAAAGCTTTTAGATCTTGAAAACCCATTCCTCCCTCTTTTTTTGACATTTTCAATTTATCCCAACTCTTCCAATGGATTTTTCGTTCATTCCCCATCTGACCCCACCAAAACTTTGCACACAAAGCATCCAGTTCATCACATAATTTCAATGGAAGTTGAAACACACTCGTTGTATATGTTGGTATGGATTGTGTCACAACCTTGATTAATATTTCTTTACCAGCTCTTGACAACATCAAGCCCTTCCAACCTTGAAGCTTCTTCCATATTCTGTCCTTTAAGTATGAAAAGGTGTGATACTTAGCCCTCCCAACCAAAGTTGGTAAGCCAAGATAAGTTTCAATTCTATTCACCTCCTTTACGCCCAAAATCTCCAAGATTAGTTGTTTCTGGCTATTTGAAGTGTTGCTACTGAAATAAGCTGAAGAATTTTCCAAATTTATGCTTTGCCCTGAAGCTCTTTCATAAGTTTGGAGGATCTTGGCTATAGTCTCTCCCTCAGCCTGAGTTGCCTAACAAAAAAGCAAAGAATCATCTGCAAACATTAGGTTAGTGACTTTTGGTGCACCTCTACAAATGGATACTCCTTTAATCCTCCCTTCTACTTCTGCTTGGTCCAGCAATGCATTGAACCCCTCTGCACACAATAGGAATAAATATGGTGACAAAGGATCCCCTTGCCTTATTCCTCTAGATGGGTGAATCATGCCATAAGCTTTCCCATTCACCAAAATAGAAAAGGATGGTGTCGTTACACAACTCATCACCCTTTCTATCCAAGTACCAGGAAATCCCATCTTTTCCATAATACTCTGCAAAAAATGCCACTCAACCCTGTCATATGCCTTGTTGATGTCTAACTTTAATGCTAATGATCCCTTCTACCCTTTTTTCCTTGAATGCATAGTATGGAGTGTCTCAAAGGCCACTAATACACTATCTGTGATTAGCCTCCTCGGTACAAATGCACTTTGAGTGGGTGAAATAATTTGAGGAAGTACCTATTTCAATCTGTTTGCCAATACTTTGGAAATAATTTTATAAATCACATTACACAGGCTTATTGGTCTAAAGTCAGACATTTTCACAGGATTTTTAACTTTAGGGATAAGCACAATATTTGTATGGTTAATTTCAGGTAGCATATTCCCATGATTCAAAAAATTCAACACAACTAGAACTACGTTATCACCCACAACATGCCAAAAGTTTTGATAAAATAGAGCATTCATACCATCAGGTCCTGAAGCTTTTATTGGTCCTATTTGGAATAGATCCACCTTCACTTCTTCAGAAATAAATTCATTAGACAGAGCCTCCCGCATATCATCAGTTATCTTTCTCTGAATTGCATTCAAACACTCCTCCATCTGATCTCCCACACCAGCCTGGAAAAGATTATCAAAATAGGTTGAAGCAACTTCAACCACCTTCTCCAAATTCTCCACTCACTACCCATGTGCATTTTGGATATCCCTAATATGATTTTTATTTCTCCTTTGTGTGGCTTTAGCATGAAAAAACTTCATATTTTTATCCCCATGTTTTAACCAATTTATTCTAGACCGTTGAACCCAAAATATTTCCTGCTTTTGTAATAACTCATCCATCCTTTTGCTCAATTCCAGGTATTCAGCCTTGGTAGCCTCTGTAGGCTCAGCTTCATTTAAAATATCCAGCTTCTTTTGGAGTTCTTTTATTGCTCTAGAATCCAGATCAGTGGATGATGAACCCTAAGCCCAAACCTTAGCTCCACATAATTTATTTTTTTCCTGAATAGCTGCTAACCCAAGCCTATCCTCACCTGCTCTTCCCTAAGCCTCCTGTACTACCATTTCACATTCACTACTAAGCAGCCGAGATTCTTTGAACTTAAAGAACCTTTCTCTTTTCTGCCTCGACTTAACATCTCCTTTTTGCCTTGACCAAACATAAGTCTGAATGTGGAGCATAATGGGTAAGTGGTCTGAAGCATGTGTGGGCGAATGTAGAATTTCGCTCATCTGAAATTTCTGTATCCATTCTTTGTTTGCCACTCCTCTATCAAGCCGAATTTTGGTATTTACTTCCCTAGGTCTCTTATTACTCCAAGTGTAAGGATATCCTAAAAATCCAAGGTCTTGAAGATGATAACAATCTAAGGCTTCCCTAAAAGCTTCAAACTGTGAATTTTGTGGTTGTCTTTTGCTCTTCTTCTCCCATGCATGTAGGTAAGCATTAAAGTCCCCTATAACTACCCATGGCCCCTCCACAAAGGTCTGTAAATGGTTCAATAATTTCCATGAATTTTCCTTCTGCTGTGCATCTGGCCAACCATAAAATCCAGTCAAGTACTAGACAAAGCCATCCTCCTCTGTGATTTTCGCCAAAACATGGTTGACAGTGAAATTTATAACCTCCAACAGAATATTATTTTTCCACAAAAATGCTTGCCCTCCCCCCGAATTAGGATGTTTGACAATAATCTTATTTTGAAACGGCAAATTTCCATACAATTTCTCAAACCCATCCTTGTCCAGTCTTGTCTTTATATGAAAACATACCGCGGGAACTTGCTCCCTCACAATCTTGCGAAGGCTTCGACCTGTCTAAGGGTTCCCAAGCCCTTAGCAGTTCTAGCTTAACAGTCTCATGGCTCTTGGCAAGGGTGGCTCTCCACCCTCGCCGATATACAATCAGTGCATCCATCATCACTACTTACTTTACCTTGTTTGACTGCATGGACCCCAATCTGTCCCTCCTGCACTTCACATGCATCTTTTTTTCCCAATACAGGTATAGTAATGGCCTTAGTTAATCCACCCAACCCAAAGTCCATCCTATTGATCCAAGTCCATGTTCCTTTAGAATTACTTGGCCTAACTATGTTTGATGTTGTGGTACTATTGAAGGAAAAATTCTGGTTTTGCATTTCATGCAAAACCCACAGCGGAAGCAACGAACTAGGGTCTATTTCATTCATAATTGATAACGTGCACAATGTAAATTTCAGAATTTAAGAACAAGATAGCGTACCTTGGTATGGAGAAATTCAAAACAAAGATTAGAAGCACTTGGGAACACTTTTAATCTTCACTCCAATTCCACTTTACGCCCAAGATGTGTGGTCTCTCAATCAGTTTTTCAAAAGGGAGAATGAAAGTGTGTCTCACACTTTCTCACACACCGTTTCTTTTTCTTTTCTAATCTCTTACTTCTAATAAAAAAATTCTGTATGTTTCTCCCTTTATAACTAACTGATTATCTAATTGGGTTAGCCTATTGGGCCTTTCCAATTGGGCTTTAGTGTGTGGCTTGGAGTGGGACCAAAAGAGACCAATAAGACACTAGCTCCAATGGGCCTTGGGCTTTTCCGTCAACTCTTGATAAGTCCAAAGTTACCATTAATTATATTTAATACCACTATATAAATACAATTGCACTCTAGGCCTTATTAATAAATTATATCCCAAGACTTTATTATACACGTAACCCCTTCATAAAATATTCGTAGTAACACAAAGTCATAAATGTAAACTGCCACTTTGTAAATTACTACATCTTATCCTTGAGTACCCGGTTTAATTCTTTAAAGTTATTCATTATATATTTATGAAATCCAATTTCATAAATATATACTTTAGCAATTTCTTACTAAAGTGGTTAGGCCTAACTCTCTGAATAATTGAACCCATTAAACTTATCTCAAGGGAATATTTTATATCTCCATCAAGAGACTATAAATTCCATCTTGAGAATATATGTTCTATCAACACTAAATGTGGCTGCCCAACATACTGAGGTTTTAACCATCACTTCAGATCTCACTCCTGATATATCAAAGCAACCTACACTTCATGATCAGGTCCATTATTCTCTCAGGATTAAGAGTTCATGCAAATAGAAGTCGTAAGATTTATTATTCATTTGACAGTCGTTAGGAGAATAATAAATCTCACAGTGGTCCTGTTCAATATGTCTTAACTCTTAAAACATATCAACATATCAACTAGAAGTCTCCACTTCCATGATCAAGACAAATCATCTTAGTTGACACGTTATAGTCTTTGTAGATGAAATGCCCAATTTCATCACCGACTACGAACTATAAATTATGAGTTTACAAAGAACTTGTGATTTACATCTTCTGTGACTTTTCACATAAATCACATACAATGCATCTCATGGACTATATGATAATGTCCCATATTCATGTTGCCATTATTTTAGATAATAATAAAATAACTTTATCAACCACAATATTAAGTCATACATCATGTCATAGATAATGTCATACATAATATCATACATAGCATCATACAATAGGATTTAAGGGCACTAATCCTAACAATCTCCCACTTGCCCTAAAGACTATTGTGTACTAATCTAACTCCCATTCCTTCCAAATGTGACTCGAAAGCCTTTTGAGATAAGGCTTTGGTAAAAGGATCTGCTAGACTATTTGCACTTTCAATCTTTGCTACCACAACATCTCCACGAGCGACAATGTCTCGAATGAGGTGGTACTTCCTCTCAATGTGCTTTCCTTTCTTGTGATTCCTTGGATCTTTGGATTATGCAACCGCTCCACTATTGTCACAAAACAATGTGATGGGAACTTGCTCCATTCTCACAACACCAAGATCAAATAGGAATTTCTTGAGCCAATCAGCCTCCTTTGCTGCTTCACAAGCAGCAACGTACTCGGCTTTCATGGTGGAGTCCGCAATACAAGATTGCTTAACACTCCTCCAACTTCTGGCTCCACCTCCCAAGGTGAAAACACATCCTGAAGTGGATTTTTTGAAATCTAGATCTGACTGAAAGTCTGAATCTGTATAGCCAATGGGAATCAAATCCTCACTATGGTAAACAAGCATATAATCTCTCGTTCTCCTAAGATACTTGAGAATATGCTTTACAGCTTGCCAATGTTTTGGTCCTAGATTTGATTGATATCGGCTGACCATGCCAACTGAATAACAAATATCTGGTCTAGTACAAAGCATGGCATACATGAGACTTCCCACTGCAGAAGCATAAGGAACTTGTCTCATAATATTTTCTTCCTCTTGAGTCTTAGGCCTTTGGTCATCAGACAAAGGAACTCCATGTCTAAAAGGAAGCAATCCTTTCTTGGATTTTTGCATGCTAAACCGTTCTAGGACCTTATCTATATATCCAGCTTGTGATAAGCCTAACATCTTATTCTTACGATCTCGACAAAGCTTGATCCCTAGAATAAAGTTAGCCTCACCCAAGTCCTTCATATCAAATTGACTTGACAACCAAACTTTAACTGATGACATTACCCCTACATCATTCCCAATGAGTAAAATATCATCAACATAAAGCACTAGGAACATTACTACTTTGTCTCGATGTCTTTTGTACATACATGGTTCATCAAGATTTTGTTCAAAACCAAATGACTTGATTGCTTGATCAAATCTGATGTTCCATGACCTAGATGCTTGTTTAAGTCCATAAATGGACCTATTCAACTTGCAAACCATATGCTCTTGGTTCTTTGCTATGAAACCTTCTAGTTGCAACATGTATATTTCTTCTTCAAGATTGCCATTAAGAAATGCAATCTTGACATCCATTTGCCAAATCTCATAATCATAATGAGCAGCAATGGATAAGAGAATTCTGATAGATTTAAGCATGGCTACTGGCGAAAAAGTTTCATCATAATCAATACCTTCTTTTTGTGTATACCCTTTCGCCACTAGTCTTACTTTAAAGGTTTCAACCTTTCCATCTATCCCTCTCTTTCTCTTGTAAACCCATTTGCAACCAACAGGTTTAATGCCATTAGGCGTCTTTACAAGATCTCATACATGATTTGAATTCATAGAATCCAATTCAGATTTCATAGCTTGGACCCAATGATGTGCATCTATATCATTCATTGCTTCATCATAAGTGTAAGGATCCGATTCAGCCTCTTCTGAGATAGCCTCATAAGTTTCTCCCAAACCTATGAATCTTATAGGAGGCCGAATAATTCTCCCACTACGACGAGGCACCTGTGTACTAGACATCTCATGAGTAGTATCTTCTGGTGTATCTAATACAGTCACATCATCCCTAGTTTCATCCATTGGTTGTTCAACTACAGGTTCATTCATTTCAGCCAAGACAACTCTACTTCTAGGAGTAAAATTATTCATATAGTCATTTTCCAAGAATTTGGCATTTGTGCTAACAAACACTTTATTATCCTTATGACTATAGAATAAACCTCCAACTGTTCCTTTTGGATACCCTACAAAAAATACCACTTGAGAATTCCATCTTGAGAATATATGTTCCATCAACACTAAATGTGACTACCCAACATACTGAGGTTTTGACCGTCACTTCAAATCTCACTCCTGATATATCAAAGCAACCTACACTTCATGATCAGGTCCATTATTCTCTTAGGATTAAGAGTTCATGCAAATAGAAGTCGTAAGATTTATTATTCATTTGACAGTCGTTAGGAGAATAATAAATCTCACAGCGGTCCTATTCAATATGTCTTAACTCTTAAAACATATCAACATATCAACTAGAAGTCTCCACTTCCATGATCAAGACAAATCATCTTAGTTGACACGTTATAGTCTTCGCAGATGAAATGCCCAATTTCATCACCGACTACGAACTATAAATTCTGAGTTTACAAAGAACTTGTGATTTACATCTTCTGTGACTTTTCACATAAATCACATACAATGCATCTCATGGACTATATGATAATGTCCCATATTCATGTTACCATTATTTTAGATAATAATAAAATAACTTTATCAACCACAATATTAAGTCATACATAATGTCATACATAATATCATACATAGCATCATACAATAGGATTTAAGGGCACTAATCCTAACAACTATCAGATATAGCGTGAGTATAGATTTCCACGAGAATACAATCTGATTGCTCCTCATTCTATTTGAACCGATCTGAGCCCTTATCAACCCCAGCATTTATTTCCATGTTTAACTTTCCAGTAAGTATAATTTCTGGACTTAATTCCCCTATTTCAACATTTAACTCCTTTATGTTAGCATGACATTTATGAGTAAATTATTCCCATGCAAATTTTCAGCATTCATCCCTTGATTCACGGAATAACCCTTATCCAAACTACTAGGGTTTTCTAACCTACTCGCCTTCATCGCCGTCTATTCCTGTAACACACCTTCTACCGCTTGGCCTGAGCTTTGCTTTGCCGTACTTCCATTACCCTCCACTGTGTAGGACATAAGGTTGGCATTCTTGTTTGTTGGAGCCTTTGGACGACCCCTAGTTGCCTTTAGAAAGTCACCATATTGGTATTCAACCCGTCCTCCTTGTTTCTCAACTGCATAGTGGGCTGCACAGTGCTTTAAATCCTGATCTAGGATTCCATAGAAGTAACAAAACATCGAAAATCTCTCGTATTTGAATGACATCCACATCCTCTCACCATCCGATCCAGCAATAAAACCACCTCGATGTAGAGGTTTTGTTATTGGTAGAGCAACTCGTACTCTCATAAACATATTAATATCATCCTTCCTGTTCCTCCGTTCAACCTCCTCAACCGTACCTAGCCTATGATGGAAATATGCATGTGCGCAGTGGAAAAACAATGGATCTACTTCATTCATAAAAGTTAACATGTATTATATAAGTATCATAATTTAAGAACAAGAGAGTGTACCTTAGAGCAGTGAATTTCAAAACCGAAGATTAGAAGCGCTTGGGAATACTTTCCATCTTTGCTCTAATTCCACTAATGCCCAAGATGTGTGGTCTCTCAATCAGTTCCAAAGGGAGAAATGTCAAAGTGTCTAACACTAACATGCACCACTTCGCAATAGTGTTCTTTCAAAATTCTATATATTTATCTCTTTGTGTCTATCCGATTATCTAATTGGGCTGGCCTTTTGGGCCTTTCCAATTGGGCTTAAGTGTGTGGCTTAGAGTAGGACCAATAAGACACTAGCTCCAATAGGCCTTGGGCTTTTCTGTCAACTCTTGACAAGTCCAAAGTTACCACTAACTATATTTAATACCACTATATAAATATAGTTGCACTCTAGGCCTTATCTATAAATTATATCCCAAGACTTTATTGTACATGCAACCCCTTCATAAAATATTCATAGTAATACAAAGTCATGAAAGAAGACTGTCACTTTGTAGATTACTACATCTTAATTCCTTGAGTACCCAGTTTAATCATTTAAAGTTATTCATTATATATATTTATGAAATCCAATTTTATAAATATATATACTTTAGTAACTCCTTACTAAATGGTTAGGCCTAACTCTATGAATAACAACCCCATTATACTTATCTCAAGAAAATATTTTGTATCTCCGTTAAGAGACTATGAATTCCATCTTGAGAATATATGTTCCATCAACACTAAATGTGGTTGCCCAACATACTGAGGTTTTGACCGTTATTCTAGATCTCACTCCTGATATATCAAAGCAACCTACACCTCATGATCAAGTCCATTATTCTCTCAGGATTAAGAGTTCATGCAAATATAAGTTGTGAGTTTATTATTCATTTGACAGTCATTGGAAGAATAATAAATCTCACACGGTCCAGTTCAATATGTTTTAACTCTTAAAACTTATCAACATACCAACTAGAAATCTCCATTTCCATGATCAAGACCAATCATTTAGTTGATATGTTATAGTCTTTGCAGATGAAATGCCCAATTTTCATCACCAACTACGAACTACATTTTGAGTTTACAAGGAACTTGTGATTTACATTTTCTATGACTAAATCACATAAATCACATACAATGTATCTCATGGACTATATGATAATGTCCCAATTTGATGTTACCATTATTTTTAGATAATAATAAAACAATTTTATTAAACACAACATTAACTCATACATAATGTCATAAATAATAACATATATAGCATCATACAATAGGATTTAAGGACACTAATCCTAACAATCTCCCACTTGCCCTAAAGACTATTATGCACTAATCTAACTCCCATCTCCTCTAAATGTGACTCGAAAGTCCTTTGGGGCAAGGCTTTGGTAAAGGGATCTGCTAGATTCTTTGCACCATCAATCTTTGCTACAACCACATCTCCACGAGCAATAATGTCTTGAATGATGTGATACTTTTTCTCTATGTTCTTTTCTTTCTTGTGATTCCTTGGATCCTTGGATTGTGCAACCGCTCCACTATTGTCGCAAAACAATGTAATGGGAACTTGCTCAATTCTCACAATACCAAGATCAAAAAGGAATTTCTTGAGCCAAACATCCTCTTTTGCTGCTTCACAAGCAGCAACATACTCGGCTTCCATGGTGGAGTCGGCAATACAAGATTGCTTAACACTCCTCCAACTTATGACTCCACCTCCCAAGGTGAAAACACATCCTGACGTGGATTTTCTGAAATCTAGGTCCGACTGAAAATCCGAATCTATATAGCCAATGGGAATCAAATCCTCACAACGGTAAACAAGCATATAATCTCTCGTTCTCCGTAAATACTTGAGAATATGCTTTACAGCTTGCCAATATTTTGGTCCTGGATTTGATTGATATCGGCTGACTATGCCAACTGAATAACAAATATTCAGTCTAGTACAAAGCATTGCATACATGAGACTTCCTACAGCAGAAGCATAGGGAACTTGTCTCATCATATTTTCCTTCTCTTGAGTCTTAGGCCTTTGGTCATCAGACAGAGGAGCTCCATGTCTAAAAGGAAGTAATCCTTTCTTGGAGTTTTGCATGCTAAACCGTTCTAGAACCTTATCTATATATCCAGCTTGTGAGAAACCTAACATCCTATCCTTTCGATCTCGCCAAAGCTTGATCCCTAGAATATAGTTAGCTTTTCCCAAGTCTTTCATATCAAATTGGTTTGACAACCAAACTTTAACCGATGACATTACTCCTACATTATTTCCAATGAGTAGAATGTCATCTACATAAAGCACTAGGAACATTACTACTTTATCTTGATGTCTTTTACACACACATGGTCCATCAAGATTTTGTTCAAAACCAAATGATTTGATTGCCTGATCAAATCTGATGTTCCATGACCTAGATGCTTGTTTAAGTCCATAAATGGACCGTTTCAACTTGCATACCATATGCTCTTAGTTCTTTGCTATGAAACCTTCCGGTTGCAACATGTAGATTTCTTCTTTAAGATTGCCATTAAGAAATGCATTCTTGACATCCATTTGCCAAATCTCATAATCATAATGAGCAACAATGGATAAGAGAATTCTAATAGATTTAAGCATGGCTACTGGCAAAAAAGTTTCATCATAGTCAATGCCTTCTTTTTGTGTATACCCTTTCGCCACTAGTCTTGCTTTAAAGGTTTCAACCTTTCCATCTAGCCCCCTCTTCCTCTTGTAAACCCATTTGCAACCAACAGGTTTAATGCCGTTAGGCGCCTCTACAAGATCCCACACATGATTGGAATACATAGAATCCAATTCAAATTTCATAGCTTGGACCCAATGATGTGCATCTATATCATTTATTGGTTCATCATAAGTGTAGGGATCCAATTCAGCCTCTTCAGAGATAGCTTTATAAGTTTCTCCCAAACCTATGAATCTCACAGGAGGCCGAACAATTCTCCCACTATGACGAGGCCATTGTGTACTAGACATCTCATAAGTAGTATCTTGTGGTGTATCTAATACAACCACATCATCCCTAGTTTTATCCAACGGTTGTTGATTAACATATTCATTCATTTCAGCCAATAAAACTCTACTTATAGGAGTAAAATTATTCATAAAATCATTTTCCAAAAATCTAGCATTTGTACTAACAAAAACTTTGTTATCATTTCGACTATAGAATAAATAACCCTAGTTTCTTTTAGATAACCCACAAGTAAACATACTTCTAATTTTGGTTCCAACTTATCAAGCTTCCCCTTTAGCACATGTGCTGGACAACCCAAATGTGGAGATACCTCATACTAGGCTTATGCCCACTCCATAATTCCATAAGTGTTTTGGGAACAGATTTTGATGGAACTAAATTCAAAAGATGTATTGTTGTATCTAAGGCATACCCCCAAAAAGAAATTGGTAAAGTTGAATAACTCATCATGGACCTAACCATTTCCAAAAGAGTCATATTCCTTCTCTCTGCTACACCATTTTGTTGAGGAGTTCTAGGTGCAGTTAATTGGGATACAATCCCATTTTGAATTAGGTAATCCTTGAAATCCCCAAGAAGGTATCCGCCACCTCGATCAGATCGAATGGCCTTTATGCGTTTGCCTAATTGATTCTCAACTTTAGCCCTAAACTCTTTGAACTTTTCAAAGGCTTCAGATTTCCATCTCATTAGGTACACATAACCATATCTTGAGTAATCATCCGTGAAAGTGATGAAATACTCATAGCCTTCTTTTGCTTGGGTTGACATAGGACCACATACATCTGTATGAGCTAATACAAGCAACTCTTGGGCTCTTCTACCTTTTGCATTAAAAGGTTGTTTGGTCATTTTACCTTCCAAACAAGATTCACAAACTGGAAATTCATCAAAGTCCATGGCTCTAAGAGTCCATCTTTTATCAATCTTTGAATCCTATTTGAATTAATATGACCTAAACACAAGTGCCAAAGATATGCATCATTAGAAGGAAACTTTCTCTTTAATGATTTTACATGAGAGTTATCATCTAATTTAGAATTGTATAATTCATGCTTATCAGGAGTTAAAATATAAAGACCATCTACAATATTGCCAGAACAAATAAACATTTTGTCCTTCTTTATTACAACATTGTCTTTTAGGATAATACAATACCCATGTTTACCAAATAAGTTGCAGAAATCAAATTCCTACGAACATTAGGTACAAACAGACAGTCTTGCAATATTAAAACCCTAGACTCAAAACACAAATTAACAACACCAACAGCTTCAACTGGAATTCTGCTACCATCAGCCAAAGTAAGAAACAATTACCCTTCACTCAGCTTTCTGGTCTCCTAAAACCCCTACAAAGAATTGCAAATATGATTAGTACAACCTGAATCCACACACCAGGAATCCGTGGGATTCTATACCAAACATATTTCAAGAAGAAAGGAAGTTTTCATACCCTTGTTCTTGGCAGCCTTAAACTTTGGACAATTTCTCTTCCAATGTCCTTTCTTGCCACAATGGAAACACTTTCCTCTGAGATTCTTTCCTTTATCGGCAACCCCTAAGGCAATTTGCTTACCCTCTTGCTTAGTGAAGTCCTTCTTCTTCTTCTTCTTCTTACCCTTGCCTTTTGACTTAAGTTGAAAAGTAGAAGCTTCACCCACATTAGCTTCAACACTAGAAGTACCAAGGATGCCTTCCGCCACCACTAACTCATTCATTAATTCAAACAAAGAATAAATCTTTTTATTCATATTGTAATTGAGTCTAAATTCCTTGAATGATTCCGATAGTGACTGGAGTATCATATCCACTTGGGATTCTCCATCAATGTCGGCACCTAAAACCTCTAAAGTATTCAGAGTAGAAATCATTGTAATACAATGCTCTCTCACTGAACTACCTTCAGCCATTTTGGTATTATAAATCTGCCTCATGGTTTCTTACCTTGCTGAACGGCCTTGCTCACCAAACATGTCCTTCAGACTATGCATAATGTCCAAAACTAGTTCTACATCCTGCATTTGATGTTGTAGAACATTTGAGATAGATGCTAGGATATAGCACTTGGCCATTTCATTAGATTTCTACCAACGATCATATCGTTGTTTTTTCTCAGAAGGAGCATCTAATGAAGGAAAGCTAGGACATGGTTGAGTAAGCACATACTTGTGCTCTTCAGTAGTTAAAACAATGTCCAAATTTCTTTTCCAGTCAACATAGTTGGATCCAGTCAGTTTGTTTTGATTAAGAATAGAAACAAATGGGCTAAATGATGCCATGTTCAAATCTGAAAACAATAAACATGAATATGATAAGTAAATTGGACATTATCAATTTAACATATAAGCATATAATATGGAACCTTAACAAAATCATAAAATAATATATGCAACGACAACCCAATCCCATGTTTAAAATTCCTTGGAAGTAAGTAAATTATAAACACTATGATTGATTAAGAACTATTCTCATTATTAGTGATATCATGATAACTCTTATCAAACATTAATAATATGCCATTTTTCCTTTAGCCTCTAAGTAATAATGGCATAGCTCCGAAGGGAGGTTAACATTAAACTTAGTCTAGTGTACACCATTGACTGACTTCTATGTGAGTCATTAAGTAACTACACGGTAGCGTGGTCGTTCTTAATGTAAAAACACATATTATTCATCATTAAGAAGTTTAACCTGTAGTACCATGAATTAAACACCCTCCGAAGGGAGCAAGGCATATATGCCAAGGCGATGTGCTTAATCACACTACTATAAACCGTCAATAGAGGCCATAAGATGCAACCCTTGTATCTCTCTCTCACTAGATTTTAAAATAAAGGTTTTTAAAATTAAAACATGCATAAACTAATTACACATTGCCTTACTTTTTATATATATACATGTAAAAACACTTAGGAAAAATTCTGAATCCATAGTCCTCGATCGATTGAAGATGTACTTCGATCGATCAAGAAAAGTTCTAGTTGCCCAATCGATCCTCAATAGATTCTCGATCGATCGAGAAAAAGTTCTACGAAGCTCGATCGATTCTCGATAAATCCTCGATCGATCGAGAGATCTTCTGTCAGCTCGATAGATGCTCGACAGATCCTCGATCGATCAAGCGTCGCGAATTTTGAATTTTTCAGAATTTTTCTAAGACAGTTTTTCTAAGTTTTCATGTACAAAACAACCAACATACAATCATAATGAATAGAAATTGATATCAAAACTGAATTACATTGATGCTATAGCCTTAAAGTTCAGTTTAACATACTTAAACTAAAAATTAAACAACTTCATAACATCAATATCAGTTTTTATAAAAAACAATAATTTAAACATCCATGCAGAAAATTATTTTCTAACAACATGAAACTATTGTCTATAATTCCAAAACTATAAACATGTTAAACAGGTACAGATGAAGACCGCTCTGATACCATTTGATGGAAATATGCATGTGCGCAGCGGAAAAACAACGGATCTACTTCATTCATAAAAGTTAACATGTACTATATAAGTTTCAGAATTTGAGAACAAGAGAGTGTACCTTGGAGTGGTGAATTTCAAAACCGAAGATCAGAAACGCTTGGGAACACTTTCAATCTTCACTTCAATTCCACTAACGCCCAAGATGTATGGTCTCTCAATCAGTTCCAAAAGGGAGAAATGTCAAAGTGTCTAACAATAACATGCACCACTTCGCAATAGTGATCTTTCAAAATTCTTTACAGAAAATTTTGTATGGGTGAAAGCACATGGTTTATACCTTTTGGGATATGGCTTGCTTAGCACTCTTAATGGATAAGGAGGTCTCCATGCGTAGAATCTCTCCTTGGGTGCTTTGGCCCTCTCCTGCTCTAAGAGAGCTGCCACCTCAGCCATGGTGATGTGGCATTGTCCTTCATTCTATGGGGCGCCTTCGACTGGCGTCTCCTCTTTGTCTGCCACATGCTCTAGGACAGGCTGGCTTCCTTTCTCCTTGGTCTTTTCTATCTTCAGCTGATGGATTTCCTCCATTATCTGCTGTTGTGAGTGTTGTAGTGCTTGCAGCACCTCAACAAAAGCATTGGCATTGTCAGCAGGATTCCTTGCCTTTGGTTGGAGTCCAGCCCCCAATCCGTTGATGTCTTCTGCCTGGTTGGGCTGATGAGGCGTTGTTGGCCTCGACTTGGCCTGAGAGGGGACAAAGCTCATGTTTCGCGTCGTCCTGGATTTTGGCGGCATTTGTTTACGAGGATCTCTGTCCCTGTCTACTTCCTAACTCCCCAGTGGAGTCGCCAATTTAAATGTGGGGGCCTTTTTGCAAATGTTAGGCTGGGCCGCCTCTTGCAGCACTAGGCTTCAAAGTTTTCTGGATCAGGGAGTTGGGACCGGTCCAATAGCAACCCTCCTTGGTCCGACTTGTGCGCAAACATCGCCTCCGTTTGCCAGGATTTTTATCACTTGCCCATGGCAGGTAGAACTGCTACAATAGCTACGGCAGACAGATATAATAAAGACAATAATAAAAATTCTTTTACTATTCAAACAAAGGTAAATAACGGGCTTTGATAATGAATACTTGTTTTATGAAACAACAACAGAGGATAAGTATTGAACAAATAGCAATAAGCTTATTAAAAGAAAAATGTCAGTCTACCGTATCAAGTCACATTGCTGGGTCTAAGTTTAAGAAGGGAATCCATCTCCTCAAAGCGACTAATCTCTCTAAGGAAGAAATTAACTGCTGTGAGGGGGCAAGCCTGAATGACTTGTAGTTAGAGAGGTCCTTTACCGTCAACAAAGAACACGGGTTGGAGAGGGAGAGGGGAATCAACTTATTTGGTGCATGCCTGTCACTCTGTTCTCTCCATTTTTTACTTTTCTTTCTATTCTCTCTAATTCTTTCTTTCCTTCTTTTATCTTTCGATGTTTTTCTTAGTTATGGTGATTCTCTCCCAAAAGGTTGCTCCCTTGCCGTGCACAGTAAGGGCTCCTTATATAATGCTAGTCGCGACTAGATTTTACCATTTTAGCCCTTAACCATTTTTTTCTGGTGTGGGCATCCTTGGTGACCATTACTGATTGGTCAGTTGTCCAACCAGCGCCACTTACCTGTGTTGGCTGTGCCACTCCACCTCACCAGACCAAGAAGACTATTTTATTTGTTTGCTTGCCATGGCATTCTTACCTACCACGGTGTAAGTACTCTTTTCCTTTCCCTCCCTCGTGGCATGCACCTAGTGATTCCAACTTAGCTTTGCTTCTTTTGGGTGGTATGTCATCCCAGCAGGACACTGCTTCCAAAAAAACCTAAGTAGGAAACACGAAAATAGGTTTTCCCCCTCCCCACCTCCAAACCATGCCCTCTTACCTCTGACCCATGACCCACCATTTTCTGTATTGACTGGGTATAGGCTGGTGGTGTCTGGGCCTTGCGCGTGCCTTACTTCCATGCTTGTCTAAAATCTGCTTGTTGCTTATGCGCTTGCCGTGGTCTGAAGGTCTACCTGCCTGTACTTCCGTTTGTTTTTGACTTCCTACGACGTGGGATGCTTTATTGATTTCTAATTCTTTATGGCTTGCTGGGCTTTGCTTAATGGTGGGCTTCCCTTCCTTCAGGCCCTCCCCCGTGTCTTATTGTTAACCTTGCTATTACTTCTTGACACATTATTCTGTCATGCCTACCATGGTGTTTACTTGACCCAGGACTACTGGGCTTCTTTGGGCTTGCTGTTCATCCCTTTTCTAATGGCCTAATAAACTCTGAGCCTTTTACCACATTACTTGCGGGCTCCCACGTCCCGCTTACCTCCTTTTGGGCGTCCATGGCCCATTTACTTTCTTGGGCCATCCTTGGCCCTTTCCAGTTCTGTGCTTCCCATGGGTCTTTACTAGGGATTCCTTGGCCCAAGTACTTTATACTTCATCCTTGGGGCTTATGGATTCTCTATTGCCCCTTACTCTCTTTACTTACACTATTTTGGGCCTACTGTGGCAGTTGTGGCTGATTCTCGCTTTTCTACATCCATACTACCCATGGGTTTGCTATTTTTTCCTTTCTGGGCCTTCTTAGACTCATTTACTTCTTCAGGGTCCATTTGTTTGCTTCATAACCCATGATCCATTATTCCTGCCACTTGGGCTTAATGATTTTTCCATCCCACTTTCTTCTGCCCACGTTGTTGGGCTTCCTCCTCCTGCTGGGCTTCTAAAAAAAAAGAGCATCTACAGTGAGAAATTAAGGGTGTGTTTGGTTAGGGTGAAAACAGGGAGGATGGAAAATAGTGAGAGGAAAATAGGGTGGAAAATGTTGTTTTCCACTATTAAATTGAGGAATGGAAATAGGAGTGACAGAAAATAGGAAAGAAAGTTTTCCCTCCTGGGCCCACTTTTTTTAGCCTCCCAAATTGGGAGGAAAATGAGAAGGGAAAAGTGATGAGAAATCCATTTTATACAAATACCCTCTCACCTACCCCTCACATACTATGTAACAAGGGTATAATAGTCAATTTATATAAATTACATTTTCCATCCTTCCCTTTTTCTCTCCAACCAAACAAAAGAGTTTTCTACCCTCCCACTTTTCCACCCCTCCAACCAAACACACAAGAGGGAAAACCAAATATTTTCTATCCTTTCACTTTTCCATCCTCCCACAATTTTTCATCCTCCCACTTTTCCACTCTTTCAACCAAACGGACCCAAAATGTGAAAAGGAGGAAAGTGTGTTAAGGGCATTTTTGTCAAAAATGAAGAAAAAAAATCAACTTTTCAGCTCCTTTTATCACTCCGACTGAGTTTGCATCACTCTCTCATCACTTCATGTTAATTTTTTATTAGGTGGACCCCACAATAAATTATTCTTAAAGGGTGTTTGACTTCATTTTAAAATAAGTATATTGTGAAAATGTATTTTCCTGCTTAATGTTCGGAGTAATTCATAATTTTTCCCTTTTCTTTTTAAACCAACCAGTTTCCCCCTTTATGTTTGAAAAATGAGCAAGTATACCCTCAATCTATTATTTTTTAAGTTAAATTCAACGGAATCACAATGATTACAAATGCAAATTCAAAAAAACAACAATGCAATTATCAATGTTTTCTCTTGTAGTATATGACTAATACTTCAAAAAAAAAAAAAAAAAATCATTGACTTTAACTAGAAAGTAACAAACTGGGAGTATTTGCTCATTTTGCAAATATAGAGCGGTGAAATTAGTTGGTTTTAAAGATAAGGTGGGAATTGTGAACTACCCAAATATAAAGAGCGGAAATTACTTTATTTCCCTGAGTATATTGAATTTTGCTGCTTCATCTAAAATTGAAATACAGTTTAAATATTCCCATTAATTAGTAATGGTTATATTGCAGAATTAAATTAGAAAAAATAATAATTTGGACCTGAATTTCATGCCTACCTTTTAGGTTCTTTCAAGATCAAACTCTCAACTTCTAATAGGCTTTAGCCTGTTATTTTTGACTTAGAGTTCTTGTTCTTCCTACATATTGTAAGCGAAAAAGAAAAATAAAAAGAAAAAGAATTGAGAACTATGTCTCTTTCTTGGAGTTGTTTTTGGACTATAAGGAACGGTTGACAATTAGCCCTCTAATTAGACATTTCTGTTTTAACTGTTGAATAGGACGCAATATATATATATATATATAAGTAGAGTAGTTGTGACACATTTAAGAAGCATGAAGTATTGGACTTTATTAAAAAAATAAAGAGGCATGGCGAATTTATGATGAGAAGAAATTTCAAATTTTGACCCATCATGGATAGGAATAGGATTAAATTAAAATAATATAAATATCTATGACTATCTTTAGGCATACATAAAGTGAATAAGATTGCATTCAGCAAAAAAAGAATAGGACTTCCATCTTGCTTCTTCTTGGTTGAATGAGAATTGAAGATTATCAAAAATAAAAAAATAAAGGCCTGTTTGTTTCTGTCTACATAAAATATTTTGCAAAGAAATTTGGTATAAAAAAAAGAATACACATTGAGGTGTAAATATGTCCCTGAACAAAACGTATTTCCACGCACTTTTTCGCCCACATATATTTTCACAAAACTTAAACAACGTTACTAGAAATCTCTTATCAAACGGACCCTTATTTGTCCCATTCTCTCTCTCTCTATCTGTGTGGATCTCACTCATCACAATTCTCCTTACACCAATTTCTCTCAATTTTATATGCCTTTCTGTCCCTCCATCTAATTTATAATTTTATATAAAAAAAAAAAAATTCTAAAATAATTTTATGAGATTTCCAATCATATCAATTTTATATTTTCAACTTAATATTTAGAGAAATACTACGTTCACAAGATTTTTACAACAAATCTTAGGTGGCAAGCTATTATGGGCTATCACTAGTAGGCAAGAAAGTAATTTCAGTAGTAGATTCAAATTAAAAACCTGTAACAATATGTCACTTATGATTTGTTGTGAAAATGTTGTGGAGTGACATTTCTCTATAATATATGGCATTGAAAGCGTTGAGGTAAAAACTTTTACATGCTTTGTCGGCTACATTTATTGTTAGTTTGATTGTCATTTAGATGAGATGTTGGTGTTAGATTCTAAATATTTAGTCATAAATGTTTAGGTTCTAAATATTTTGTATGTTGGCAAACCGAGAACAAAAACTTGCCTAGGATTAAATCTTAAGGTCTTTGAAGTGTTTTAGACATTGCTCAAGTTAATACAAGTCAAGATTTAACAACGTATAAGCTGCAGAAAAGAGAATTCAAAAACTGAAGAGCTTGACAGATCGGGAGAGAGCTTCAATCGCTCAAACTGTGAATTTGCAGAATTTTAGATAAGGCTCAACAACAAGTGAAATGTTTTAGGTTTGAGTCCAAAAATTGCTAGGTGTAAAAGGCAAACCTTAGTTCATGTTTTTCAAGTCTTGAGAGTTACTATTGTGAGATCTATGAGGTTTTGTATCTTCTACCTCTATCAAGCACCTACTGGAGATCAAATCCTTATTGCTAGCACCAGTGGAGTAAATTTACAACCAAGCTTCAACTATCAAGTGTACTGAAGATCAAGGCATGAACAAGTGGTTCAAGTGAGAACAGATCCAAATCAAAGAAGTCTGGGAAGTTCAGAGTCCAATTTGGTAACTGTGTTAGATTTACTACGAATTGGTGTTTTTGGCTGTAAATCTTAATTTGATATAGTGAATTGTTCTCTTGGGATAGTTCTCCCCATGTTTTTTACCTTGAAACGAGTTATTTCATTGGTTTTCCTAGATCATCACATCTTATGTTATTTACTTTTCCGCTGCTGTGTTTGATACAGGTGATGAATGTTTAACCTAGATCTAAATAATTAACCTAAGTAACTATTTGGCTAATAAATTAAGTTAAACATATTGTTTTTTTCAGGAGTCTAAATTCTTACAGTTAGCATTGCGGGCTTTATGCTCATTATGTTAATATTTGTGAAATTATACCAATTAAATGTTTTTTTGTATTAATGTTATATAGTGGTGATTTAAAGTTTCTATTATATATATATATATATATATAGAGAGAGAGAGAGAGAGAGAGAGAGAGAGAGAGAGAGAGAGAGAGGATAGTTTATGATTTTTCGTATGAGCCACACGTCATAAAATGTTTTCTAGATTATTTTCAAGGATATACAATGAAGAAAAAAAAAAAAAAAACTGTTTTACGCCAAAACTAGTAAAGCCTCAATGTTAAACCCCCCCCCCCCCCCCCCCCAAAAAAGAACAAATAAAAAATTCCCTGCCTTGGGCTTTTTAGTGGGGAAGCAAATACTCTTTTGATATCTTTTTACTTGAAAAATTAGTTGACTAAAAGTATAGCCAGAGTTTGATTCAAAATTTTATCTATAAGGACAAAAGCATGACTTACAAAATTTTAACCATTTAAGAATAAGAAATATACTAAATTTCAAAACTAAATTAATATAATTAAAAAAGTAAAAAATTATATGTGGGAGTAAAAAACTAGAAACAAGGGATGAGTTAACTAGGCATTGATTGACACAATTAACTTATATAAGTTGGGAGATGGATAATCCACAATGGGAGATTAGAACATGAGTGTTAAATTGAATGATGCAAATCTTATTTATGTGGAATGATTTTTATACAACTCTTGCTAAGGACGCAAGCATCCAAAAGCAAGTACAAGCTCTCTCTCCCTCTCTCTTTCTTAATTTCCAAATCCATTTTATGTGTGCACTCCATCCTTATTTATACCCTTCAAGTTTTCTTCAGTAGTAGGTTGTTATAATGGTGAGGAGATACTTGTCCCATCACGTGTCTCCTCGCCTCTTTTGATGACGAAAATGAACTTTTGAGACATAAACTACTATTCAAGTTACTCATTCGGTAATAAATGTGGCTAATGACAGAAGTGAACATCTAATTAATGCAAACGTGATTGCTTCTTAATCCTAGAGCCACCTTCTCAATAGTTCCTCAGACATTTTTCCTTTGATTGTTCTTGTCTTCATTAGCTTTGTTAGAACTCAACTCATCGACCCGAGGAGTCGTATATTTTTGGGCATTTATCCGAGGAGGTGGGATCTCTCTCTACGGCTTTTCTTCATTCCCTTTATTGGGGGTCTAGGCTTTCCCCTTGGGCTTGGTCTAGGCCCTACCTCGGCCTACTCTATCTCTTGGACAAGCTTATGATTGGTGGCCCGGTGAGTACAATTTGAGGCCCACCCCCCTAATTATATAATCAATATTAATAAATACAAATCAAAGAGAAGTTATGCAATAGTTGTTTCCTAATACATCTTAGCTCAATCATTTATGATCTATCAAAAGTGGTATTTAACTTTTTCTTAAGACCAAAAATCATCTATAATTGATTATGTGCCAAATTTCATAGTAATTTCTTTTTTAATGTACAAAATCAAATAGTCTTGTTTGAAAACCATCCTCCACTAAAACCTACTTTTAATAGTAGAAATTGAAAGAGAATGTATAAATACATAAATATTTGATATTTTTCAAAATTTGAAGTCGCACTTGTGTCAGGTGCCAAGTTCTATTTTTTGTGTTCTTTGGACCAACTTTAAATTTTGGGATTGCTAATTAATTATTTTTAATCTAAACACTCAAATCTTATGTATTTATATATACCATAAACAAAATTTTAAAATTTCAGGGGACTATGGCAATCTTGGTATGATATTAGGTACACGTCTATCAGTGTACCATAACTAGGAGCGGTGCCAAGTACTAATGAGAGTGGTCACAGGACCACCCTAATTTTTTATTTTTAATATACTGTAAAAATTTCTAAGTTCTAAATTAATATGGGTCTTTTGATCACCTTAGAAAAAAAAATTGACCACCCTAAAAAAGACTTGAACGCCCTTAATAACAATTGAGCCCATTAAAAATAAAATTCAACCTCTCCAAAATTTAGGTCCATTGAATGTTGAACAAAAAAATTGCAAGAAATGTGATATTCACAATATTTTCGTAACAAATCCTAAATAGTACGTTGTTACTGGTAAACAAAAAAATAATTTTGATGGTAAGTTCAAATTAGGACTAGTAAAAACTTATCACCTAGGCTTTGTTGTGAAAATGTTGCAAAAATATTGTGAAAATAGCACTTCTCAAAAATTGCCCAACCAAACAAATTAGCCTAAAATCTCAAACCAAATGCTTAATTGTGATTTAAATTGTGTTTTCAAATGACATATTTCAAAATGGCTATTTTTTTTATATATAAAAAATACACACTTCTTAAATAGCTAGTCTGTTAATGCTTGCTTTAGTCTTTTGCTGAATTTGTTGGATTTATGTGAAATATTTTATTCAAAAAGATAATGCATTTTCTTTATATTAGTACTTATTTAGGCAATAAGTTAGTAATTGAATGAGAGGTCAGTAGCTTAATAATTGTATGGTTGTATACATTGATAAAGATGCAGTTGATATCATTGATAGTGAAACTATCATATCACACAATGATTTCAAATTATGAAAACTTGTGAAAGGAAATTTCAAAACTTCATGCATTTGCGTATGTTTTTATTTTGTGAAGTTAATATATTCAAGTTTAATTATTATTAAATTTTTTTAATTTAATTGTTTTTAATGACCATCCTAAAAAGAATTTTTGGAGCCACCACTATCCGTAACCTACACATGATGTTTCAAAAACTTTTCACAAGTTAACTAGAAAAATAAATCAATTCATAAAATGATTATTTGCGCACTAAGTCTTTACTTTTAATTTCCTAACTTATTTGTTTATTTTTTTACGTGCAATTTTTATCAATTTATTTTTTCTTAGTACAACTATAGTAAACCAATTTTATGCAAATAAAAAAATATGAGCATCCAAGTTCCTCATTTTCTATGTCTTCTGTCTATATTATCTCAAAAAAGAAGAAGATAAGTGGTCTAAAGTACCACATCGGTCAGTTAGTGAGTAAGTCTTCGGTTTATAAGTCGTGATAGTATTTACAAAAGTTAGGCCCCCTTTGTAAGTGCTAGGGTTGTAAGTCTTGTTTTCACATTTCCTCTTTTCCCATTCCCTATGTCTTCTTTCTATACTATCTCAAAAAAAAAAAAAAAAAAAGTCTTATCTTAAACGGGTTTTTGCCTACCTTTATGAAAAGCAACACTTAAAAAATACAAATGAACAAATTTGCAGCACAAACAACAATTATTACCATTATCTAATAGAACATTGATTAACCAAATTACACAATTCAATTTTTCACAACAAAAAAAAAAAAAAAACACACAATTTAATTGGAATTTATTACAACAAAAGTGGGAATCAATTATCTATATAAATAAACACATGTAGTAAATGAGACTGAGAATGCTAGTTCATTCAAAGCTAGAAAGTAAATTTTGTTTGGCTTAAACATTTCCAGCTAATAGAACTTCGGCTATCAATTTGTCCAAGTTCTGGTAAGAAGAACCGCCAGGTTTGACAGCATCTTCAGCCTTTGTCTTCCACTCCATTGCCTTTTTCTTCATTTCTTTACCTTTTTCACCGTCCATTAACTCCCTAACAAGATTCTCCACTTCATCTCTCTTAACATTATTATCTATTTCCATTCCAATGCCCCAATCAATACAGCAGTATCGACAGTTCGTCTGTTGCTCAGCAAAGAATGGCCAAGAGATCATTGGCACTCCACTACATACACTTTCAAGCGTTGAATTCCACCCACTATGCGTTAAAAAACCCCCTATTGATGGGTGCTTTAGGATTTGTTCTTGGGAACACCAACTTGCTAACATACTTCTATGTTTAGTTTTGGTAACAAATTCATGAGGAACAATAGACGAATTTCCTCCCACAAGATCAGGCCTTATAACCCATAAGAAGGGTTTTTCACTGTTTGCTAACCCCCAAGCAAACTCAATAAGTTGCTCAGGTGTCATGATAGTTATACTACCGTAATTTACATATACTACAGAGTTGGGTTCTTTTGAATTTAGCCATTCTAGACACCCTTGTTCTTCTTTCCATAGATTGGACCTTATTGATTTCAATTTATCATCCTTAATCTGATCAGCAAGCAACACAAGTGGGCCAATTGTATATATACGAGGAAGCATTGAGGACATAGCATCCAATACATCTTGTTCAAATGAATCAAATGTGTTTAAAATGACAGCTGAAGCTCTTGGAGCTCTCTCAGATTCACGAATGAGGAAGTTAACCATAATATCATTCTTATCTGTAGTTCTAATAAAATTTGGAAAATCCTTAAGACGCATATTTTTCATTCCAGGAATCCAATCTATTGGAGTTTCCAAGTATCCATTTGTTAGGTCACTTACATCTGTGAATCAAGCAAAAGTATTGTTGACTTTAGTGAATAACCTACCGCAATATTAAAATATTAAAACTAACATTGAAATAAAAAAAAAAAATTAAAACATCAAATTTGATAATTAAGATATGTGTTATTGCAGATCACCTATGCACATCTTTTAAATATTTACTTCTCATTTGTATGTTTGATTTTTAATTGAAGTTAACATGTATAATAATCTGACGTGATATTAATGCTACAGATGAGAGAGGTGTGTTATCAAATACCACTTTCAATATATGATGATACAAAATCATACCTTTGAGGGGGATTAAACCTCGTTCAACTAGATGGCGATAGTGCATATAGCTCAAGACGCCGCACGAGCTAGGAGTCCAGAAAAGGGCAATCGGAATTCCGAATTTTTCAGCAGCATCAAGACTGAAGGACATACAACCATCTGCGACCATACAAGTCACAGGCGGCACGTTCGAAGACGAAGTGTCGTTGAGTTTGGCAAGGAGATTGCAAAGTGGAACTAGCGAATGCTTTGAGGTGGAGTCACAAAGAGAAGGAACGTCTTGGCTAACATCTGCATCTACCGGTGGCAGCCCATCGGTAATGGTTTCGAAGTGAAAGTCAGGCAAGCCATCGAGGGCGTTGGGGCCTCTAGACCTGAGTAAGCGTTTGTGGTTGTACTCTGTGTTGACAAAAGTTACGTGAAACCCTTTATAGTGGAGGAGTTTTGCTAGCTTGATCATTGGGTTTATGTGACCTTGAAGTGGGTATGCTACACAAACTACATGAGGTTTTGTAGTTGCTGTAATGGAACCCATCTTTGATCTCTCTCTC
Source organism: Castanea sativa (assembly GCF_040712315.1). Classification (NCBI taxonomy): domain Eukaryota; kingdom Viridiplantae; phylum Streptophyta; class Magnoliopsida; order Fagales; family Fagaceae; genus Castanea; species Castanea sativa. The sequence goes on along the minus strand of NC_134019.1, from coordinate 17,866,645 downwards.
TGACCGAAACACACAGAGAATAGGAAGGTTTGGAGAATATTGGGTCGTTCAAAGCCTTCTTCTTATAGACAAACTGCCGAACATAACAAATTAAGCTTTCACATTTTATTTTCTTCTTAAAAATTGTAGAGGCCTACGATTGGTCTTTATGTCGAAAGAACGATCTTGGAAAGTGCAACCAGTTGGGCATTAATGATATATTTTTACCATAAATTTGAAGGGGTTGGTTGTTACTGATGTTATCGGTGAGTAAAAATTTTAATTTTTTTTAGAAAAAAATAATGTTAGTGATAAATTTAAATTATAATTATTAATAATAATTTTTTTATAAGAATTAATAATAATTTAATATCTAAGATTTATTGTAAAAATACTACATATATAATATTTTATTAAAATTTTAAAAAAATCAGACTAGAATATTAAAAATCAGTATCTTGTTTGATTGTCAACACGTTGGTTGGTTCAATGGTAAAGCGTTCGTGGCCCTGCTTGTCAAACTTGGATTCAAATCACCTCCATAGCCAATTGTTGGTAGGCATCTTTGGTAGAATTGACCCCTCACACGATCGGATGAGAATGGCCGGAACTTAAGTTAGACCGGTGCCTTACCCGGGGAATAATATAGCCATAAAGGCCCATTTTTATTAACCAAAAAAGAAGTATCTTGTTTGATTCTCGCCGGACAAATAAAAATTAAAAAATTGCAAATAAAAGTATAAAACAAAAGCTGAATTATTTACATTAAAAAAATGATTTTATTTTTTAAATGAAAGCATGAAAGTCAGAGATATGGCCACCGTCCCAGAATCGTTTTATTGAGATGTGCACCACATGTTACATCATTTGCATATTATTTTAAAAGGTTTGATATTAAAATGGGTAACTTTATCTGTGCTTTTCGTACTTATCAAAAAATAAATAATAAAAACAAAATGTAACTTTTCACAGGATGGAATAGTCAGTGCGTGCTCTTGTTCGCATACAGGATACAGCTTTTATGAGCTTTTTTTAAAATAAAAAAAAATTAATTTTTATATATATAAAATAAAAAATATAAATAAATAAAAAACAACACCAAAGTTTTTGATGTTTTGTGTTAGTTCAGGATATGCCCTAACTTTTGGACTGAGAAAGGATCGTTTTGTCTGAGTAGTAAAAGTTTTTTTTTTTTTTTTTTTTTTGAAAAAAAGAGAGATAGATTTGCGGAAATGTCACGTGTAAATAGAAACCATGACATTATTTTATCCTTAATTGCTTTTTAATTGTTGAAGTGAACGCAACGATGGCGTGGTGGTGGAAATGGAATGGCTAATATTGGCGGCAAAAATGGCATGAAGGTGGGAACCGATATAATGATGATGGTGGCAATAATAATTAGAAGGATAAATTATAATTTATTCATATTTTCATTTTATTTATTTTTTTATAACCATATTTCCATTTTATCTATAGACTCTACAAATTTGTCCCATAAGATTTGGATTAAATTAAATTGTTACTAGTTTGATTGTATTTAAAATGAACATAACTAGTTGTTATCTTATGTGATGTACAAATATATATTTGAATAGTGGTATTCCATTTTTTTTTTTTTTTTTTTTGACTTTGACAGATTGGATGAACATGTTCACTGAAAATTTAAAATGAACATAACCATCTGGGGTGTTCAGAGCTCTAATTATACTCTTACATGTGTATAGTCTTATTCTCCCAAACACAAGGATAAAGTCAGGATTTTGACTGAAAGGATGGGGCAAGATTTGAATTAATAAATTTTGATGATTCAAGACTAAAAATATACTAAAATTAAAAACTAAATTAATACTTAAAAAAATAAAACTAGATTCTATTTTTTTTTAATATATATCAACTTAAGTAGACATGATACATAAAAAAAAAAAAAAAAAAAAAAAAAAAAAAAAGAATTTGTCACGCTTCCAGCCCAACGAATAGGCTAGGCATTAGGGGTGGCAATTCGTGTTCACATGTTGAGTTCTTGTCGTGTTAAGCCATGAAGTATTTAGCTATATGGGTTGATCCAAACCCAAGTACCCAACTTGTTTAATAAGTGTCAAGAATTATTGACCCTAACACAACCTGTCTATTAAACAAGTTGATCTAACACGATACGTTTAACCTATTTCATTAACAAGTGATGTAAACATCAAAATAAATAACTCATTTATAAACTGTTTGATTAATAAGTCATACTTAACTTGAATAACATGTTATCAATTCCTATATATCTCAAATTAAAATAAAATTACAATCACAATTATAGTAATAAGCATATAATTTCAACCGTAAATTAAGTGATAATAGGAGCTAGAAAACATGGTGGTGCCCAAATTCAAAAGCTCCAAACTTTTAATTTTGGGCTCTAACCAAAATGTCATACCAAACATATACTTATAAAGCATAAGTTACTTGCAATTTTTCTTTAGTGAAGAATTTTTTTTATTAGATTTTTTTTTTTTTTTTTTTTTTTTGTTGGTAAAAAGAAAAAAATTTGTCTTTGTTTTAGAAGGGAACAACCTGTAGCAACACGGTCGCCATTTTTTTTTTTTTTTTTTTTTGGAATTAAAAGTGATTGGTAAAACCTGTTACGCCAGCTAGCAACTTTTCCCAATATAGCTAAAACAAATTGACAAGTTGAACTGAACAAGGAAAAATTATTGGTTCCTCTGGGTGGACCACTGATGTGGTCCTCCCACCTCCTGCCAGCCAATAGGAGAATGACACTTGTTCATTTTTTTTGATTCAGCTCCCCATCAGCACTAACCCATTACCTTAACTCTTGTTAGCAACTAAAACCATTGTCAAAACTAAAACAAACTCAGCAACCCAAACCTTCTTTCTCACCATGTTAACCCAATTTCTAAAACACAAAATCAAAATTTCTCCAACCTCACACCATTCACCTCAGACAAAACAGAAAACAAAAAAACCCCTCCGACAAAAAGCTCTGCTTCCTTCACGCCGAAACCTCCACTACTGCCAGCCTGATCGCCGAAGCAGAACGATTCCGAAGAAGAAAGAGTTCTTGCCGTCGTGCCATCCTTTGCTTGACCAAACCTCCACCACACCACACACCGAAGCTCACCGCCACATAGGTCGCTGGAGCTGTGTGTGGAGCTTGGAAACATACCGGAGCCGCCGTGAGCCATGATCCAAAGGTTTTTTTTTCATGATTTTCCCTTTTCCCCAATTTGGATTTCGAATTATTGATGGGTTTTTTCTATTTTCTAGTTTATGGGTTAATTGGGTTTTGATTTTTATTTCGATGGAAATGAGTATTAATTGGGTTTGATTATTTTTGCGTAGTTGATTTTTGAGATCAAAGTTTTCAAATTGGGGGGTTTTGGTTGAAACTAGGGTTTTAATTTTTCTGGGTTTTTCGTTGCATGGTCTTGATTTCTTAAGACTGAAATTGGGGGATTTTTGGGTTTTGATTTCATGGGTTCATTTATTAAATTAGGATTTCTTTTCTTGAATTTGAAGTGTTGTCTTGCTTAATTGGATTCAATTCAATAAATTTTTAAGCTTTCATGAAATTTTGAAATGATTGTAGACATGAGGTATTTGGATTTTCTGAAGTGAAATCAACCTTTTTTGGATTTATATCAATCTCATTTTTTACAAAAAATTGGTTTGGATAATTCATTTCAATCTCCTTTCATTACCGAAATATTTGTCTTATTTCTAATGGGTTTGGATTATTAATGTGGCTTTGATTTTGGCGTGTGTATTCAGGTACTGGATCTTGCTGGAAATGCAGCTAGGGACAACAAGAAGAATAGAATTGTAAAATTTTGTGAAGATGGTTCTGTTGTACTTTGGAGTTCTTTGCAATGCACTACCATGTTTCCTCATATGCTTTTTTTGTGTAATTGCGTTTCAGATCAAGTAAAAGAGCCTGCATTTTTTAGATGTATTGTGTAAATGAGTGTGTGATGATATCTTCATATTGGGTTCATTTGATTTCAATTTTTATTCTAAATTGAGTTGTTATTATGGCAAATTCACATAGCCAATAATAGCTGCTCACTTGATAACATGTAGAACCTTATTATTCACTACAAATACAAACCAAATCCCCTACATCCACAAAATGTTCTTTTCTATCAAATAATTATAGTGGGATACACAATGAAAAGTAGCCCTACCATATATATTAAACCTTCATATCCTAGCTGAAAGTGGGATCTAATTTTAAGTCTTTTGTACGACACCTCATAGACATTCTGAGCTAATCTAGCCAGAAATTTCAACTTTTGCAAGTACTTATAACTCAAAATAAGTTATACAAGTTCCAATTAAAATGTTTTTTGATAAGTTCCAAATAAAATGTTAATAAAATATTATAACGAAGTATTCTTAACTAGTATTTCCACCTTCAAAAACTCCTCAGACTGGCTCTCCAAATAAAATTAGGGGTAAGGTAAGGCTTCCTACCAATCACCTTTCTCAAAAAAAAACTTCTATTGTTTCCATTCACGATTTGCATTGAGATTTTTCTTTTTATGATCTTTTGCTTCAAAACAAGCTATGAACCTGCAATGTATCCTAGTTCCATATATTCAAATGTACAAAGTATACTCAAAACACTAGTACACCATTACCAAACCAATTGATATATAAATAATCATTAGAGCATTTGTCCACAACCTGTGTCAAAGATTACAAAACATGATTCTAAATTAAAAACCATGTCAAAAAAGCTATGAGAATCAGAAAACCAGGCCACAAGAAGAGATGATAAGAGCACCTTCTGTAAGCCTCATTATTTGACATGTGATACAAACTTTTTTTTTTTTTTTTAGGTTAAATGGCAAAAATGTTTTTCAAAACAAAGCAAACTATACACTAGGAGCAAACTTGCTCTGTACAATATAAGACACCTCCGATGGAAAGCCTTTTGAAACAACATAAAACAAAATATTTTTTAACAAAATTTTACAATTCTATTCTTCTTGTTGTCCCTAGCTGCATTTCCAGCAAGCTCCAGTACTTGAATACACACGCCAAAATCAAAGCCACATTAATAATCCAAACCCATTAGAAATAAGACAAATATTTCGGTAATGAAAGGAGATTGAAATGAATTATCCGAACCAATTTTTTGTAAAAAATGAGATTGATATAAATCCAAAAAAGGTTGATTTCACTTCAGAAAATCCAAATACCTCATGTCTACAATCATTTCAAAATTTCATGAAAGCTTAAAAATTTATTGAATTGAATCCAATTAAGCAAGACAACACTTCAAATTCAAGAAAAGAAATCCTAATTTAATAAATGAACCCATGAAATCGAAACCCAAAAATCCCCCAATTTCAGTCTTAAGAAATCAAGATCATGCAACGAAAAACCCAGAAAAATCAAAACCCTAGTTTCAACCAAAACCCCCCAATTTGAAAACTTTGATCTCAAAAATCAACTACGCAAAAATAATCAAACCCAATTAATACTCATTTCCTTCAAAATAAAAATCAAAACCCAATTAACCCATAAACCAGAAAATAGAAAAACCCATCAATAATTTGAAATCCAAATTGGGGAAAAGGGAAAATCATGAAAAAAAGCCCTTTGGATCATGGCTCACGGCGGCTCTGGTATGTTTCCAAGCTCCACGCACAGCTCCAGCGACCTATGTGGCGGTGAGCTTCGGTGTGTGGTGTGGTGGAGGTTTGGTCAAGCAAAGGACGGCATGGTGGCGAGAACTCTTTCTTCTTCAGAATCGTTCTGCTCCGGCAATCAGGCTGGCGGTGGTGGAGGTTTCGGCGTGAAGGAAGTAGAGCTTTTAGTCGGAGGGGTTTTTCTGTTTTCTATTTTGTCTGAGGTGAATGGCGTGAGATTGGAGAAATTTTGATTTTGGGTTTCAGAAATTGGGTTAACACAGTGAGAAAGAAGGTTTGGGTTGCTAATTTTGTTTTTAGTTTTAACCATGGTTTTAGTTGCTAACAAGAGTTAAGGTAATAGGTTAGTGCTGATGGGGAGCTGAATCAAAAAAAATGAACAAGTGTCATTCTCCTATTGGCTGGCAGGAGGTGGGAGGACCACATCAGTGGTCCGCCCAGAGGAACCAATAATTTCTCCTGAACAAGGGGAAACTAGTAAAGATTTTGTAAAATACTAAAAGCTTTTGAGCCTTTTCCTAGTCACCACTTATTAGTTTTGGTATCTGCATTCAAAAGAGATGTCAAGAACTTGACATTCTTCAATCTATACCTGATTATCTTCTTGAATTATTGTGTAGGTAGCATAGAGCCTAACAGAGATTTGATCAGAGGGTACATCGCACACTAGAGCCATTGGGATTACTACGAGTGTTGCAACGAAGTTATGGGCCTTAAGAGACTTTAGGTATATTTTTAAATATTTTAGGACATAAAATATGTTTATGTCTAGGATTTAAATTAAGAATAACAAATAAGTAAACTAACACCCAAGAGTACTTAGTTTAGAATATACTAGAAAAAATTTCTCTGTGCTAGGGCTCCTTGGAAACCCTAGAAGTCGGTAGAATTCATGCCTACTCCTTGAGTTGGGCTCCCGTTAGCTATCTTTCTTCTTTAAATTTGCTTTATTCTTCATGGAGCCTTTTCTTAATCGCTTTGGGAATGAAAACCTATCTGTTATGTGGGAGAATTTCTCACTCTCTGAGTCTGAAGGTAGTAAATACCAGGTTTATAAGAAGGGTTATGAAGGAAATTTTCTGGTGGCTGCGAGATTCTTTATAGGCAGAGTGTTGAGTATGGAAGCCATGGCTCATACCTTCAAAATCATCTGGCATACCAAGAAGGGGTTCGAGGGCGCGATATGGGAGTCCACAGAGTTCTATTTGTGTTTTCAGATGAGTCTGATATTGACAAGGTCCTATCGGGGGAGCCGTGGTCATTTGATGAGAACCTGGTGGCACTGAGAAGGTCTGACTGCACACGGAGGTGAAGGGATTGATCTTCGATAAGGCAAGTTTTTGGATACAGGTCCATGACCTTCGTCTAGGTTTTCTGAATATGGGAGTGGCTAAAGATATTGTTTCAGTTGTTGGAGAAGTTTCTATGAGTAAAGAAAGCAACGAAGACTATGAAGGAAGCCAGTTCATGCGAGTTAGGGTTTCTGTCGATATTACAAAGCCTTTATGTAGAGGTAGGAAGATCGGGTTGAATGATGGGGAGGATAGTTGGGTTAGCTTCAAATATGAGTGTCTACCTAATCTCTGTTACTGGTGCAGCCATCTTACCCACCATGACAAGGAATGCTCATTGTAGTCAAAACAAAAGGGACCACTAAAGGAGGGCGATTAACAATTCGGGTCGTGGCTAAGAGCAAGCACCCTAAACCTTGGGAAAAAGACGATAATTTGCATAACGGGTTATGAAGATGTGGAGAGTAACGATACTGAGGCATCACCAAGAGTAGCAAAGAGCATTGGGATGGACCACAAGAAAGTAAGGGAGATTGATGATCCCACAGAGCTTCGTACGGAATGCAGAGGTGAAGTTAGTATTCACGCTTCATTAGAGGGGGAATGCATGACAGTGGACGCTAGGCAGATTGAACAAGGGGTGGCACATGGAGCTTTGAGTGGTGTTGCTTTAGACCTTGAGATTATTAACTCACCTGATGGTAAGGTTTCAGTGTAGGTTGTGGATGCACCTCCTTCTCGTGACTTCTAGGCGCAATTGTAGGTTATTAATGAAGAGTTGGCAAGGTTTGATCAACAGGATGAGGACAAGGATGCGGAATCAACTGCTTTGTCAGGTGGGGTGGGTGCTCGGGTTGTGGATTCAACACTCTTTTTGAAAAATTTGTTCACTCCTACTAGATCAAGCAAACAAGCTTCAGTGAAGCAGAAAGTGTCATGGGTAGTCAGGTAGCTAAGTTTGCTTCCTGGGAAGATGGAATCAATTTTGTCTAAGGGTATGATGTAGGATTCAAACGAAGACTAGAAGGAAGAGAGTTGTCGTAGGAAGAGATGGACATCAAAAACTTTTATTCAAATGGTGGAGGCTAATGATCAGCCCCGCCAACAGCCATGAAAGTCTTAACTTGGAACTGCAGGGGGCTTAGAAACCGCTGTACAGTTCAGGAGCTTGTCGATATAGTGCAAGAACAAGATTCCATGATTGTGTTTTTGTCAAAAAAATGGTCAGATAAGGAGCATATGAAGTGGGTCCGAGATAGGATTTATTTTGATGGACGTTTCACGGTACCGAATAATGGAAGGGGAGGAGGTTTGGCTCTCCTTTGGAAGACAGGTGTAAATTTGGGCTAATAGTTTTTCGAAGTACCATATTGATTCAATTGTTCATGGTGGTTCTAGAAAATGTGTGGAGGTTGACTGGATTTTATGGTGAATCTGATACTAGTCAAAGAAAGGAGGGATGGAATATGCTAAGAATGTTGGGCTCAAAGCCAAAACTCCCATGGTGTTGTTTTGGGGTGTCGATTCCTGGCCTCGAAAAACAGTAGTGGAAAACCACCGCTGTTGTCGTGGGCCTTCGTTTAACCACCCGCCGTGGTGATGCTCCTACATGCATGGGGCCCTGTTGGAGGCCCCTCCCGAGTGAATGACACTGCAAGTGTGCACGTGTGTAGTGTGTGGCATAGTTTGCGCGGGGCTTCAAGTTCTCTCTCTCTCTCTCTCTCTCTCTCTCTCTCTCTCTCTTTATGGAGGAAGGTAGGTCTACCTTTGTTGTTATGGCAGGAATCTGGGCCAAATTTTTAGGGATTACCAAAGGTAAGTGGAGTCGCCACCAATCATTGGGTTTTTCTAAGATGTGATTGGTTACCTGTTTCTAGTTGATTTTATTACCAATCCTAGGCTAAGAAAAATGGCATTTTTCCTAATCTAATTTGAATGGCAAAAAATCTTGATTCTTAGGTCTGGAAGTTTGGTTATGTGTGGGGAAGGTGTTAGGCACACCACAATGCATGTCCAAGGATAGTCCTTTGTTTTGATAAAAACTTAATTTTTAGAGATTGGCAGTAAAAACATGATTTTGGCATTGGCTTTCAAGGATTTGCATGGATGGGGGCTTTGAGGTTTGGCTTTGAATCAGGGTGGTCCTATTCTATGCTTTCCTAAGGCATTTGAGCAAAGTGCCAAATTTCCGCGGTGAAAATCAGGCAACAAGTCATCTTACTTTCGCGGTAGAAATTAGGAATCGCTTGCCGTAGGTGACATGGATTGTGACAATCACACCGAAAAGGGCGAGCAGGTATATATAGACAAACATCATGTACAATGCAAGCACACAGAGCAAGAAAGTAAATGCCTACATCCCTAGAGCATTGCCCAAAATATAAGTGCAGGAAAATAAACAAGAGTCGCCATACTTTAAAGATGAGGATGAATGGTACACGGCATGATATACCTAATACAACCCATCTAAGAGAGAAAGGGAGGAGGAAGGAAGGGGTTTAAAAGAGTACATAACCCAAAAGGAAAGGCTAAACTCCTAAATCTACTGAATAGACCGCTTGGCTTATCTCTACATGCTTGCATCTGTGCCCTTTTTGCTTGCGCCTGGGAGACTGCGCCCTAGCTCCAAGCGTCCTCACTCCATTTGTGTACATGCAAAGGCAAAGACAAGAAACCAACAAACAAGCAATAGAAGGAAACGATGCAAAGCATATGAAAAGGCATAAAGAGAATAAACATAATAAGCATGGCAAGCAAAGAAGAGAGAAAGCAAGCAAAAGGTGGTGTCTGCGAGGGACGAATGTAGGTTTGGATCGGATGTCCATAGCTTCATTATGTTGAAGCATGGATGACACACTAGCAAGCAAGACTCATGCATGAACATGTAAACAAGCATGTAAAGATGCATAGGAAAGCCAACGGGTGGCATAAACAAGCATGGTAAGCAATCGTCGCGTAGAGTGGAAAAAGGGAGGGGTACGCACAGAGCGACCAAAATCATGGTGAGGCATCCCAAATTGTTACATCCAAACAAGGCCTTACAAGCGTTGGATGTAACCACACAACCACCAAAACCGCTAAGGGAGTCAAGTGTGGCAAAGCCTAGAACAAGAGAGGCTATCACAAGCATAAAGCATAGAAGCAAGCAAGCATAAAGCATAGAAGCAAGCAAGCATAAAGCATAGAAGCAAGCAAGCATAGACATGAAAATAAGGATAATCCAAAACCTTTGATGTGGGCCAAGGTGTGCGGACAGTGACAAAGACCATAGGGTCTAGATTGGGTCCAAACCAATAAGCCAAAACGCAAGAAAGAAAGAAAAAGCGACAAAAAAGGCTACAGTAGCACATGGCACAACAAACATAGCCTAGGTCTAGGCACACAAACATGGCATCAAGCGCACAAGCACATGAAAGATATCATAAAGCATGTAGAAAACGTAGATCCAAGCACATAGGCATGTGAAAACATAGATCTAGACATATAGGCATAGAAACATACACGTAGACATGTAGAAACTTAGCACATAGACATGGAAGAACATGAATCCAAGCATATAAGCATGTAAAGACAAGGATCTAACCATATCTCATGGGAAGAAATACATAAAACACATAGATCCAAGCAAGGCATAGCCAACAACATCATACAAACATGTGAACATGTAACCCTAACATCAACCTAGAACAAAAAGACGCATAAGACATAGGAAAACATGGCATAAAACCTAAAGCATGTAGATCTAAATACATAAGCATGTAAGGATGTAGATCTAAGCAAGAAACATGGCATAAGGCATAAAAATTAAGGAGATTTACGCTAGAAGCACAAATAAAGCAAGCAACATGCTAAAGAAAGTAATAAATCATGTTATCAAGGAATAAAGGAGCAAAATAAATGCTAGAAAAGGATTTAGGAGGTTAGGGGTGTGGATGGTACCTAAAAAGCTACATCCACACCCCTAAACCCCAAATCCAAAGTGTAGAACCCAGGAAAAAAAGATTGTGTATAAGAACAATACCTTGTGTTTTTGGTGAAGGGAGAAGAATCAAGAAGCTTTGATGTGTTTTTTGGGTATTTTCTGTGTGTTTTTTGGGTTTGGAAGAGAGGAAAAATGTGTAGAAAGCATCTAGGCAAAGAGCAAAATCCAGAAAAAATGTGGTCTCCTTAGTTTGAAGGGTTCTTGGGGCTTTTTATAGCCCCGACACAAATTTTGAGGTGGCGGCCCTTCAAGGGCCGCCTCCTTCAAAAGGCCTTGGATGAGTTTGATCTTGAAATTTCTGGAAAGGTCTTGAATTCCTGTTTCTGAAAAGGTATGGATCTTGAAAATCCAACAATCGAATCAAAAGTTATGGCTCTCGGAAGTTAGCAATGCATCGATTAGTGCGTTATCTCGGTTTTTGTGATATCTTGGCCATCTTAACTCTAATTTTGACCCATGAATAGTCGTTGGAATGAGAATTTGCTAATCTTCGTAATAGCGTTGGTTTCAACCCGTTCTGATAGCCAAATTAAAATTAGGGTTTCTGGGCCTATTCGGGATCGACTTTGAGTCAAACTTGTTAAAAATCTTTGAGAAGCTCAGGTTTGATCTAAAACTATGAAAAATGTTTTTTTGTGAGGGGTTTGACCTCGTTTGACCTTTGGTCAAACTTAGGGTTGACCAGGGGCATTTTGGTCATTTTAGCTTAAAGAGGCACTTCGGTGTTCTGATGCCCGAACGGATTACGCCACATCATTCTATATGTTCTCGTAACCCCATGGAGAGAAAATAATATTTTGGAATTTTTCGGGGTTTGGCACGTAAATCGAGGACGGACAAAATACGGTATCAACACTTGCCCTTCTTTATCTAACATCTCGAGTGCAATGAGAGGTGTCAGATAAAGAACTTGATTTCAAATTTTGTCGCCCCCAAATTTGCATTTTGAGACTATTTACAGATCGAGACTGGACTTTTTCCTGACTAGACCAATCTGCTGCAGTTGCTTCTGAAAAATTTCCAGACTTGCCTTTGAGCTTTGGGAGAGGAAAAAGGTTCTCTCTCTCTCTCTCTCTCTCTCTTTTTGGGTTGACCGGGTCAACCTTTCAACATTGACTAGGTCAACGCTAACCAGTGACCCTAAAAGGTTCCTGAATATGGTGATGACATTTGTTTTACATCCATTGTCTCATTATAATTCGAATACTGGGCCTTGTGCTCGATTTTTGTTGTCCCTCCTTGAGAGGCTTACCATAGACTTTCCCTCTCACTTTATAATCTCCCTTATAAATGTCTATAAGGATACAACAACCCGTGATGAACTTATCTTTCCTTCTGCTATCACGCGGATCCTTCACCACTTCTCTGTCTCCTATCTAGAGTCGGATCACTTCTTCGTCATGTGTGCCATTGATGCAGTGACCATTAGACGGAGTGAGGCCCAGCTTCGACCAAAGTGGTCACAGACCGAGACAACGACTCCTCCGGCTTCTTGAACTCCTTCCACATCTGCTCCTTCTTTTGCGAGTGGTGTGACCCTCGAGGTGGTCATGGCACAACTTCAGTGCATGGATGCTCACCTTAACACTCTCAGTGATGAGTTGTGTCAGGTGAACACCCGTGTCGGTCATATTGCACGACGACAGGCTCGCCTTGGTTGCTTTGTCGAGTCTCCCTCTCCTTCTCCATAGGCTTCTAAGGATGAGGACAATGACGATGATGGTGACTCCGATAGTGGTGATGCTAATAAGGATGAGGCTTCTAGCTTTTCCGGTGACGATGAGATGACTGCTTCTTAGTAACTTACCCTTTGTCATTCGTGACAAAAAAGGGGGAGTAATTTTGGGTATAAGAGTAGTCATGTACTTAGAGGGAGAGTTAGTATAGGAGATATTTTTGTTAGGAGGAGTGCTTTTTTTTTTTTTTTTTGTTAATGAGGGATGTAGTGGGGAGTCTTTGTATCTTTACTTTTCTTTCTATTTTAGATACATTGTTCTTACATTGTGATAGCAAACCTTGTACTCTCTTTGATATATATATTGAGGTTGTTATTACTTTCTTTCACCTATCTTTTCATGTGTTGTTTTTTTCTCTCTTTATGCACATGCTTCTTATTTCTTATATGCAATCTTTTAATTTCTATTTCACACTAAAATGTCATGATGAGTTTTTTTTAAAGTGTTTCAGAAATACAGGTTGTCAAAGTCTTTCTTTCCATGAACTCTCTTTTTGCAAAGTTTTTCAAGAATTTGTGTTAGGATAGATTTTATTGTATTCAACAAATGACTATGACTTGAGTGTTTTATGACTTCTCTCATATGTTCATTTATTTGTTGTGGTTTTGTCACGGATTGCCAAAGAGGGAGATTGTTAGGACATATGTGAATCATGTTAAGAACATATGTCATTTAGAATTGGTTAATCCTATGACAAAACACACTTTACTTGTAATAGGGTAGATCTAGGATGTATTTAATACTTCAAGGAACAAGAGTTCAAGTCCAAGTATTGTAGCCATGCAAATCTGTCCAAGAAACAAGTGAAAAAGTGTTGTATTTTAAAACTTGACAGTTATCTCAATAGATAGCATCTATCGAGGTTTAAAAAGCTTGTTTAGCCCGATGCTCGACAGCTGCTCGATAGATAACCTATCTATCGAGATTTATGACAATCAATTTTTCAGATTTGATTTCACGCATATCCATGTGTATGTGTTTAGACTTTCTTTTCTCACAACTTTAAACATATATAAGGATATTTTAAGGGCCATCTCACATGCTACAAATAGATGAAACTTGATGCAAAGGTTTTGTTCAAGAAAATTGTGACCAGAGACAGAATTTGCCCTAGTTCATTTTTCTCTTGAAGAAGCTGCTGCATTTGTACTCCGTAGAGTTTTGTAACCAAGGAGCTTCGTGATCTTCATCGTGTTGATGAACTGAAGAACTTTGCAGCCAACATCCTTCTCAAGTTAGTGTGTTAGTCACGTATTTGGATTTGTGCAAAGGATTAAGCCGCGTACTGAGATCTGCACATTGATTGGTTAGTCACGTACTGGAAGTCGTGCATTGAAAATGAGAGATTGTCACTACAGAACAAGTTTAATTGTGTATTGGGGTAATGGTTCAACTGTAGGTTGGTATAAGGTACTAGGATTCCTTTACTTGTAACCGCTTGTGATAATAATGGATTTTCGGGAGTGATGACCTTAAAATCACCTGGTGAAGGTTTTTGCCTTGGAGGTTTTCCCCATTTGTAAAGAAATCACCGTGTCAACTTTATTTTCCGCTACATTTAACTTAGTTGGTGATTTGTTTGTGCTACCACGCGTATTGCATGTTAATTGAATTAATTAATTAACTTGGCTAATTAATTGGTTAATTTATCATAATGGGTCAATACATTCTTGGCCTATCAATATAGAACCATGTGTAATCTCATCACACATAACCTTACACTTCATCTATGTTTTAATCCTTGATAAAATTTCAAAAACAGTTCATTTCAATCGGTCGAATCTGTTTCTCGATCGATCGAAATCTTCATAAAAAAATTTCCAAGTGTTAAGTTATGATTTTTCTCGTAACATTTGTATTGCTTATTCCATGACAAAAAGTATTGTAATTGCATAAATTTATTTCCTTGTATTTTTGTGGGATTTATTTGTATTGGGTTTATTATTATGTGGTGGAGATTTAATCAAGACAGCTAAAAGTCTCATAAGGAGCACATGCCGAAAGCTGAAGAGTCAAGTGCCAGCTGTGAAAGTTGAAGAGTCATGTGCTAGCTATGCTAGCTGTTTTCGCGACGTAGGTGACCCACAAGTGACCCGCGAATTTCACTAGTGAGAGGATTTTTAAGCATGACCTATTTGTCCATCACTTATACTATATATACCCTCATCACCCACAGAAATGGTAAGGAGCCTATTGAGAGAAAAACCCTAAGAAAGGTTTCTACAACACACCCAACTTATTAGAGAGAGAGCTACTCATTCTTAGAGAGAAATCTTTGTAGTCTCTTCTCCTTCCCTCTCCCATTGTTATACCCATTGAGAGGAGAAGAGTGTTGAGAGTGTTTTTGGAGCTTGGGAAGCATTGGAAGATGTCAAGGATGGCGGATGCAAAATAGAGCTTATTGCGGGATCCGGAAAGCTAGAGAAGACATAGTTAGGCTTAATCTTGTTGAAGCAAGAAGCTTGGAGGGCTTAGTTGCATTGGGCAGATTAGGCTTGGAGGGTCTATTGCTATTCGTGTATCCCAACTTTATTCTTTAGTGGATCATTTTACCGCTTGGAGGGCGGTGAAGAGGTTTTTCACCAAGTTCTTCGGTTTCCTCTTCGATAACAAGTGCCAGTGTTATCTTTGTGTTTGCATCTCTCTAACCCTTACTCTCTACCTTTAATTGCTGTTGTGTTGTGATTAATTATGGTTTAATGTTGTTTATTTAATTGGGTTTTTGCTTGTACTTATTGTTTCGCACATCTATTGTTTGAGTATAAACTTGTGTTAGTTATATATGATATTAGGGGTCTAAACATTCATTAGTGCTTTACACACTAAGTGAACTTTCACCAAGTTTCTGGATGACTCGATTGGTACCCGATTCCTATTCGATCGATTGAAAAGACAAATTCGATTGATCAAAAGGAATTCTAGATCGATCGAAAAATTGAAAACTTCCTCACAAAGTCTCGGGTTGACTCGATCGATCAAAAAGAACATTCGATCGATCAAAAGTGATTCTCAACCAATCGAAACTTGTGAAAAATGAATTTTTCAAAGTTTCTGGTAACTGTTTTTGACATTTCAGTTGAACAAAACATAGTTTCTTGATCACATCAGAAAGAGATTGAGATCAAAACTGAATATCATTGATGCTATAGCCTTAAAGTTCAATTTAACATACTTAATATCAAACTTAAACAACATCATAACATCAATATCAATTTTCATCAAACAATAATTTCACTAACCATGTAAAAAATTGAGCGTAGAATCTTCTAACATCATGAAATTACCATCATAAATTCCAAAACTCACAAAACATGTTATACAATTTGAAATTGAAGACCACTCTGATACAAATTGTTGGAAAAATATATGTTTGTATCACATACAAAACATACACAGCGAAAAATTAACGGATCTACTTCATTCGAATTGAAAACTCTTATTAAAAATCTCTTATATGATCTTAAATAAAAACCCTTATTATAATTGATTATCTAATTGGACTAGCCTTTTGGGTCATTCCAATTGAGCTTTAGTATATGACTTGGAGTGAGACTAAAAGAGAACAAATAAGACTCTAGCTCCAATGGGCCTTGGGCTTTTCTATCAACTCTTAAGAAGTCCAAAGTTACCATTAATTATATTCAATACCACTATATGAATATAATTGCACTCTAGGCCTTATTAATAAATTATATCCCAAGATTTTATAATACATGCAACCCTTTCATAAAAATATTCATAGTAATACAAAATCATGAATGTTGACTGCCACTTTAAAGATTACTACATTTTAATCCTTGAGTACCTAGTTTAATCCTTTAAGTTATTCATCATATATTTATGAAATCCAATTTCATAAATATGTACTTTAGTTACTCCTTACTAAAGTGGTTGTACCCAACACTCTTAATAACCAAATCCATTAAACTTATCTCAATGGAATATTTTATATCTTCCTTAAGAGATTATGAATTCCATTTTGGAAATATATGTTCCATCAACGCTAAATGCGGCTATCCAACATACTGAGGTTTTGATCGTGGTTTTAGATCTCACTCCTGATATATCAAAGCAACCTACACCTCATGATCAGATTCATTATTCTCTTAGGATTTCGAGTTGATGCAAATAGAAGTCGTGAGATTCATTATTCACTTGACAGTCGTTAGGAGAATAATAAATCTCACAGCGGTTCAGTAAAATATATCTTAACTCTTAAAAAATATCAACTAGAAGTCTCCACTTCCATGATTAATACAAATCATCTTAGTTAATATGTTATAGTCTTCAGAGATGAAATGCCCAATTTCATCACCAACTATGAACTAAACTTCTGAATTTACAAAGAACTTGTGATTTATATCTTTTGTGACTAAATCACATAAATTACATACTATGCCTCTCATGGACTAAGATAATGTCCCATTAGTTCATTTATAGATAGTCTCATATGATAGGCCAAGAATGTATTGACCCCTTGTGATAGATTAACCAATTAATTAGCCAAGTTAATTAATTAATCCAATTATCATGCAAATAGCGTGGTAGCACAAACAAATCACCAACTAAGTTAATATGCAGCGAAAAATAAAGTTGACATGGTGATTTGTTTACGAATGGGGAAAAACTCCAAGGCAAAAATCTCACCGAGTGATTTTAAGGTCACCATTCTCGAAAATCTATTATTATCACAACAAGCGGTTACAAGTAAAGGAATCCTAGTACCTTATACCAACCTACAGTTGAACCCTTACTCCAATACACAATTGGACTTGTTTTATATTGATGATCTCTCATTTTCAATGCATGGCTCCCAGTACGTGACTAACCAATCGATGCGCAGATCCTAGTATGCGACATACTCACCAACTTGAGAAGGATGTTGGCTGCAAAGTTCTTTAGTTCATCAACATGATGAAGATCACGAAACTCCTTGGTTACAAAACCCAACGGCGTACAAATGCAGTAGTTTCTTCAAAAGAGAGACGAACTAGGGTAAATGCCTCCGATCACAATATGCTTGAAGAAAACTTTTCTTCATACTTGCGCAACCTTTGACGGCTCTTAAAATAATTCTTATATATGTTTAGGGTTGTGAGAAAAGAAAGCCTAAACATGTATACATGGATTGGTGTGAAATCAGATCTAAAAAACTATTTTTCATAAATCTCGATATATAGGTTATCTATTGAGCAGCTATTGAGCATTAGGCTAAACAAGCCTTTTAAACCTCGATAGATGTTATCTGTCAAGCTTTAAAATCTAGCACTTCTTAACTTGTTTCTTGGACATATTTGCATGGCTTTAATACTTGGACTTGAACTCTTATTCCTTGAAGTATTAAACACATTTTAGATTTACCCAATTACAAGTAAAGTGTGTTTTGTCATAGCATTAGCCAATTCTACATGACATATGATCTTAACATGATTCACATATGTCCTAACATCATATAATTAAACAATTTAATTAATTATGACATGCCAATAAATTGGATTTTAGGGCATAAACCCCAACACCTATGCGAAATGTTTCAATCAAGCAATCCTAGAAATAGATGAAGCGGACAACTAAGTCCAATGATGGCCTTCTAGGATGGTTTGACCACTCAAGACTTTATCTTCTCCTTGGCCAAGACTCCACCAACAACAATGACAAATCTCCTATTCAAAGCTTAAAAATATATGAATGAAGAAGACGCGCTGACAATGAAGGGGATGGATGGCAAGCGAAAGATAGACGACATTGATGAGCCTCTACACAAGAAGAAAGAGAAGAAGGATTGATCCCATAATCAAAAGAATGAAAAGGGAAGCTCGAACCTCTTAAAGAAAATGGTAAATTTCACCCTTCTAAATATGTATGTGGAGAAATTTTTGCTGCAAATCAATGACGATTCGAGCTTGAAGTAGCTAAAGCCTTTGACTTTGCTGCTACACAAACAAGATCACAAGAAGTATTGCCGATTTCACTAAGATCATAGCCATGCCATTAAAGAATGCAGAGATTTGAAGGGGCAAATCAAAGAATTAATATAGAATGGGAAATTACAGAGGTTTATGAAATAGAACTATCATCATCATAGGACAGAAGGAAAGCCCAAGCAAGCAGACATCAAGAAAGATGACGAGCAAGATGCCAGGGCCACTGTTGGTGAGATAAGAACGATCACTAGAGGACTGGTCACTAGAGGGTCGTCACTGGAGGGTCATTTAAATCTAAATGAAGAGCCTACTAAAGATAGGTTAACAATGTTCATGAAGGAATTTGCACATTCGTCATGACAAATGATGAGCATCCAATCCGCAGGGCCGTCATATAAGAAGACGACCATGTAGCATTAATGGCATATTCATTAATGGTTTCATAAATGACCAGCTCCAATGGTCAGAAAGGCCATCCATGAGCCAATTAAGCCTCATATAAGATCAGGCATGCGTTAAGATAGCCAAGAGAGCCATTAAGAGGCTGCCATCAGTTACGTTCATAATGAGCATCCTATCAAGAAGGCCATGAATAAACCAGATGCAACTAGACACCTGGTGCAATGGGATGTCGAGCTCAGTCAATTCGACATCGAGTACAGACCTCAATCAGCAATCAAAGCCCAGGTATTAGTATATTTTATTATTGAGTTCCCTTTTTCAAGTGACGACTAAACACAGTTTTGGACAATTCACGCTAATGGATCATCCGTCAAAGAACTGCGAGCCGTAGGAGTCGTCATGATATCTCCTAACAAGTACATCCTCAAATATGGAGTATAGCTTCAATTCCTAGACATAAATAATGAAGTAGAATATGAGGTAGTACTCACTAGCTTAAGACTATCTGAAATTCTGGGCGTCAAAAGCTTAGTAATCAAAAGCAACTCCAAGCTCATCATCGAACAAGTGAACCATGAGTATGAAGCAAAAGAGAAACGGATGCAGAATTACCAAAGGTTAGCCATCAAGATGGCCAATCATTTTGACAAAATTAAGTTCATCCAAGTGCAAAGGGAGGAGAATTCAGAAGCAAATGAGGTTGCTCGGATAACCTCATCAAAGCAACAGACTCATGATGAAGGAAGGGAAGTTACGAGATGATCCTAACGAAGCTAGAAGAACCATGATCCATTTAGTGAGATTCACCATTCTCAATGGCCAATTATACAAAATAGGGGATGCACTGCCATACCTCAAATGCTTAGACCAACAAGAAGCAAACTATGCACTTAGAGAAATTCACAAACGGATCTACAGAAATTACTCAAGACCAAGGTCGTTGGTAAATAAGGTCGTCAGAGCAGAGTATTTATGGCCAACAATGTAGAAAGATGCATATTTCCTGGTCCAAAAATGTGACAAATGCCAACACTTTGGAAATATTCAGAGAATTCTTGCAAAGAATATGACGAGCATTGCCTCGTCATGGCCATTTGCAACATGGGGAATAGACATCGTTGGACCACTCTCACAACGTAAAAAGCAAACTCGATTCTTATTTATTGCAATTGATTACTTTACCAAGTTGCTTGAGGCAAAACCCTTTGCCAAGATCATAGAGGCATAAATCCAAGGCTTCATCTAAAAGAACATCATTTGCAGGTCCGGAATTCCAAGGATCATCATCTCTGATAATGAGCGACAATTCGATAACTCCAAATTTAAAGCGCAAGCTAGGAATCAAGAACCGCTTCTCCTCCCCTAGACACCATCAGGCTAATGAACAGATAGAGGTAATAAATCAGACCTTACTGAAGATCATTAAAGTCCAACTCTAGGGGGCAAAGGGTCATGGCCATTTTATAATCAGGAAGAATAAAAGGATAAGTTCTCTCAAATGAGTAAACGTATTTTCTTGGAAGATCTGCAAAAACATTGTGTCAATTTCACCAAGGACAAGTTCTCAAAACGAGAGTGAGTCATTTGATTAAATTCACAAGGTTCAAAACCAACGAGTACAATCATAATGACGATCAAATTATCAAAGAGAGGGTAAGTCATGGGATTAAATTCATAAGGTTCAAAACCAACGAGTACAGTCATAATGACGATCAAATTATCAAAGCGAGAGTAAGTCATGTGATTAAATTCATAAGGTAAAAAACCAACAAGTAATGACGGTCAAAATCTTAAAACGAGAGTAAGTCATATGATTAAATTCACAAGGTTTAAAACCAATTAGTACATTCATAATGACAATCAAAATCTTAGCACGGAATAAGCCATTTTGATTGAATTCATAAGTTTAAAAACCACGAGTTCCATCATAACAACAATCAAATTCTCAACACGAGAATAAACCATAATGACGGTTAGAATCTGACCACAAAAGTAAATTTGTGTGATCATCCATGAGGTTTAAATCAATGAGTAAAATTATATTGTCGATGAAAATTCTCAAAGCAAGAAAACGTCATATGATTAAACCCATAAGATTAAAACTACGGTATAAAATCGTACTAATGAGTATAACGGCTTTGACGAGATTCTCAAAGAAGTCATAAAAAGCATGCAACCACAAAGCCCAAAGTTCTTTAGAATTAGCAAGAAGAATGCAAAAGATCCAATGCTCCAAATTGTTCATAAAAGTAGGAATAAAAGAGAAATTGTTTTAAACAAACTCATCAAAACATGGACAAGAACTAGCCCAAAAGCAAGGGCCTTCTCCTTCACATCCTCCTTCCACTCCAGCTTGATCTTTGGCTCGGGCTCATTCTGCTTCTTCATCAACTATCATCTCCTTGTTGATGGCTTCAAAGTCCAAATTGTAGTAGTGAACGGCCTCAAAGTGGTGCTTCATTGTACACCTCCGCAAGAGCTCAAAGTCTTTGAAAAACTCGTCAAAAGTGATGATACCAAAAGCTTCAGACACTTGGAATTCTGCGACTTTCTTCTCATGCTCGTCGGAAACCTTCAGCTTTGCTGACTGAATCTCTTCATCCTTCTGAATTACGAATATCTTCTCTGTCCTCAACTGGTCAGAAACTTCTTTCAACTTGGTTTTGACCTCATTCGCTTGATCCATAGCTTCGATTAGGTCCTTCCTTGTCCTTCAACTCTCAGCCTCAATTGCTTCTGCCCTTGAGTTGGCCATCACGACCTTCTCCTCCGTTGTGAGATAGTTAGTGGTCAGGTGCAATGATTCCCCAAGGACCTGCTAGAAAAATATCACATCTAAAGCAAACAAGCATAAGAGAAGAAGACGACTGTTTAAGAAGACCTCACTTGCAAGATTTTGTGGACATGACGACTAACAAGCTCATGAGAAGGTATGGAGGATAAAACTTTAAGTTCGTTATCAGAGATGACATTATGAGCCCGTCCAAGAGCTGTAGCAGGGTCCGCCCATACGCCCTCACCCTTCTTCTCCTTTCCTTTTCTGGTCCAAGGAGGAGAAGATAATTCTTCAATTGACACTGCTAGAGATGGCCGCAAAGGGGTACGAAGAAGGCTAGATATGACGATGCCTCCACTACCCCCGACCTTTTGCTTCTTCAAAGGAGGTGAAGAAATCTTCGACAAAGGTTGATTCTAGTTCTCCTTGGCATGAGCTTACTTATCCCGGCTAGAGCGAGTGGCCACGTTTGCAAAACAGAATAGGTCATTCATAAGGAAATGATAAAGGAAAGAGAATGATGAGGTAAGGTTACAAATCCAAAAGCTTTCTCCTCTCTATCCTAAGAAGCAACCTCTGGACGGAGGCTGAAGGTTCTTCCCAAACAATGGTTGTATAAAGACCAAAGATCCACAAGCTCATCAAAGTCCTCGATACCAAGAGAGAAGTCCAAAGTAGCATGAACCTGTTCCTGATATCATCTCTTTAAGCTTGGATGGGCTTTTGCTACAAAAAGAAGAGGACTAGGATAAGCAAATACTCAAATGACGAAGAGAATTAAAAGAAGGGAAAATGCACCAAGTGTGGGAACATCCCACGTACGCAGCAATGGGAGTGCCTCACCCCAAACTTCTTCAAAAATGGTTTCCCATTCCCTTCCACAGAGAAAGGAGTACCTAGACTTCCAGTAACGAAAAGAAAAGAAGGAACTCACCGAGAAACGCGGAAGAAAATAGGCTCAAAAGCTTGAAGAATACAAAGAGCAAAACGAAGATAAAAAGGTTTTGTAAAGAAAGACATGAGGTTAGCACGGGAAAACCAACAAACCTCCTTCGCATGTCCAACCAATCAAAAAGTGACACGTGACCACGACCAAACGTGAAAATGAAGGCATATTTAATGTGACCTGAATGGCATCAAAACATCCTCGTCATGGGAAATAAAAACCATCAATATTCCTATCGTTGTCCAAAAATATGACAAAGGAATAAGGGGGCAACTTATGAGTACTAAAATTACGGGTTTGTCATATAGCTAACGAACCTTCAAGCCACAGGCTCGTTCATACAGATGATGAGAATATAGTCCTCAAGGTCATTATATGAGAAGACGACCATACAACATTGGTGAGTAAATGGTCTTTTTATTATAAAAATGAAGAGCCATTAATCCACTTAATGAAAAATTTTATAATGTTGTTCTACATTAAAGTTATAGACCTAATTAATCAGATCAAAATTATAGACCTAATTAATCAGGTTAATTTGGGTAATAATGTCATGAGGCCCGTTGAGCCTTGAAATAGACTCATTCAGACCCATTCCATTATATACCAAAAAATACAAGAATTACAAGCATTTTACATACTAAAAATAGAGAGATTATTGGCAAGGAATTGTGTTCTTTCTGATGGAGCTTTAGGCTTGAACACTTTATGTGAAGATTGTTTTAGTCATTCGACATTTGTTGGGGTTGTTGTATCCTTGTGGAATTTTTCTTTTCAAAGTAATAATATTCAGAAATACTATTCAATTTCTCTTGGTGTTATTTCCATCATTATTATGTTTGTACCAACATCTTGAAACTAAATCGGATCAGTCCTCGCATTCTAGCAATGTCCAAACCAAAACCAAATTCCTCTCTCAAAGGATTTTTAACTTTCAAATTTTACCTAGGTCTAGTCGACCTTGTCTAGGATCCGTAGACTTCAATGACTTCTTATAAGCTCATTTTACTGAGAGTTCACTAAAGTTTGTTCTGACCCAAATCCATATATTCGATTGGCTATAATCAGCTAAGGGATTTTAAGAATTTCCTTCGAAGTGTCCTCGTCAAACCCAGGGCTACTCAACAACTTAAGGCCTAAGGTGAAAGCTTTAAATGATTTTTTTTTAAATATTAATTTAATATATTTTATTTTATTTTTAAATTTTTTTCTTGAGATACAAAATTACTAATTAAATTTTTATATTCAATGGTATAAAAAAGAAGTAATAATTAACAAATGGGTTCTCAACCCACACGGGCTACATACCTACCAACTTTATCAGTTTATTCACTATTGTTAGTATAGTTTTAAAAACTTGTACGGTGAAATAACCCAAAAAGGGATTGATTATCAGTTTTCTGGTCGGATCGAGGTTCGACAGATGGTCGAACTGGTAACGTCATAAATAATTTAATTAATAATTATAAAAATAAATAAATAATTTTATAACTGATCATTTTAACTAAAAAATTAAACAATAATAAAACATTAAACTTTGGCTTACCAACTTTTAGACACCACTAAACACAATTCAACCCCAAAAAAAAAAAAATACAAGCACCCACAGCCTACAAGCCTACTATAAAATATTTTAGTTATTTTTTAACCTTTCAAATGACAAAAAGTAAGTGCACCATGGGTAACAATATCATTGCCCACTTGATATTTTCTTCCCTCCACGCATTCTACACGTTAATATCCCAAGATTCCCAACAACCACACATTTTGAAATCACATCCACAGGTTTTGATTCACTTTTTGCTTTTCATCTCTCTCTCTCTCTCTCTCATATGTGCAGTGCAAGAGCAGCAATAAAAAAGCCTCAATTGAAGCAAACAAATCATTACAAATCTGCTTATCTTTGGGCTTCTTTGGGTCTTCCTCAACAGTCAACACAATATAGTAAATCTGATATTTTTTTTTAATTTTCTTTTGAGCAAAAGGTAAGTAAAGTAAACTTGATGTTTTTGGTTCAATGTGGGTGTCTTAGACTTCACCACTTCATACTTGAAAGAGCATTTTCAAAATCAAAATCTCTCTTCTTAAATCTGAAACAAGATCTATCTTTTTAATTTTTTAGTTTTTTTTTTTTTGGCTAAAAAACACAATAGCTGAAGTATTTATGAAGAAATGCTAAAACCAGTTTAACCGCACCGGTTTTTGGTTATGCCGGTTGAACCGGAAATTTGTACTGTTTATTTGATTTTTCTTTCATTTTCGATTTTAACTAGTAATTGGACCGAATTAAGGTCTGGTTCCCGGTTGAACCGGCCAGTCTGGTCCGATTTTTAAAACATTGATTGTTAGTTTTTTTTTTTTTTTTTTTTAAAGTCTAAATGTGTCGGTGTGTTTTGTACAAATTTCAAAATTAGACGAAGGGATAGTAACCGTGTATGGAGTGTGGACCAAGGAGATTAAAAAAAAAAATAGTAAAAATAAAGATAAAGCTTGGAAAGTACTTGAAAAAGGTAGATGAGTTTTGTCCTTATTACAAATTTACAATGCTCTTGCATTTCAGAAAAAGATGGGAGGACGGGTGAGATTGTAAGAGGTTATCTTGACATGAAAGATTGAAGCAGCCTAGTGAGCCCACAAACCGTCCACCACAAGCAAATATTAAAATGAAAGTTTAAAAGGAAAAAAATCAAGTTGAAAAACGCAAAGCTGGGGATTTAATTTCTTCAATAAATAAGATGGGGAGACAGAGAGATAGAGAAATGAGAGAATTTTTTTTTCTTTTTGTTTTTTGTTCTTAGAGATTTATAGTCTTCCTCTTGGCATATTTTAAGAGATCGTTAGATTTATTAATGAATTTGTCTACTATTAATTTAGATTTTAATTTTGTAAGGAGTATTTTGATTGATTTTTGTTTCGTCACCTTCTCTTAATCTTTTGTATTTTGGGAAGTGGAGCATTTTTTTTTTATATACAAGATAGAATTTTTACTCTAACTTAATTTAAGTGTATATGTATGTAAAACTCCCTCTCAGAGACTTGAACCCCAACCCTTACCTCTCACACCTCACAAGCATTTATACTTGTAGAGTGACCACCGCACCAAGAGTGCGTGGTGGTTGGAGCATCTTTAATACACAATGCATTCTATTGGCCAATAAAAGAGTCCTTGTTTTCTTCTTAGGGAAAGGCATAAAGCAACCTGAATTAAAATATATAGATAAATATAATATTATATTAGTTAAAAGAGGAGACCTTTTATTTGGGGGGGGGGGGGGTGGTGGGTTAATCCATTGTCTAAGTTATCTATGTACTTAAGCCAACCATTGCTTGGATTTGGGAACTTCCATCCCAATTTACTTCGATTCATCAGATGTAAAACCACCAAACAAAGAATCTCCCCCAACTCTTTGCTGTAATTTGGGTGTATCGGTGGGGGAAATGGTGATAAGTGTGGGTTTGGCTGTGGTTGTGGCTTAATATTCTTCACCCTCTATTTTGATATGATTTATAGGTCACGATCCAATTGGTGGGTGATGAAGGGTGTGTGGGTTTAGTTGGTAGGCAATGACGAAGATAGGGGCGATTTGGATTATTGGCAAGGTGCTGGACCTTACTACAAAAAAGGGGTCTATAGCCGCGTTTCAAAAACGCGGCTATAGACCCCGAAAACACAGCTATAGGATATAGCCGCGTTTACAAACCAAGCCTAAGCTGCGCAGCAACCTAAAGGTCAGACCTATAGTCGCATTTTTAACCACGACTATTGGCTTTAGGTCTATAGCTGGGTTTTTAAAAAACGCAGCTATAGTTTGAGACCTATAGCCACGTTTTTCAGACTCGCTTTGAGCTGCGTTTACAACCGCGGTTATAGGTTTTAAAAAAAAAAAAATTCTGGGTGTTTTTTTTTCCCAAAAAATTCAAAATTCAAACAAAAAAAATTCAAAATTAAACACAAACCCAGAAAATTCAAAATCAAACATAAACCCACAAATTTCAAAATCAAACACAACATACTCACAATACAAACGCACCCAGAAAATTTAAAATCAAACACAACATGCTAACAATGCAACCACAACTTGCTCCAAAATATAAGAACACAAACCCATGAATCTCCTCTCATTCAGAAAAGCAAACCCATATCTATCACTAAATCCATTCAAGGAACACAAGTACAAGCTCAGAAATACAAAAAAACAAGCTCAAGAACACAAACCCATTTAAACATAAGCTATCAGCAACACAATAGCACAAATTCAAGCACAAATTCAAAATTTTCAGCATTTCCTCCATTTTCTTACTAACTAAACATAAAATAAAAAAATAAAAAAAACTAGATCTATAGACAAATCAGTGTGTTTGAGATGAAGAAAAAAAAAAAGAAGTAGCTGCAAAGAAACAAAGAAAAAAAAAAAAGAGTTGTGCTGGAGTGAAGAAGAAAAAAAAAAAAAAAACCTGTCATGACTTGCAGAAGAAAGGAGCAAAAAAAGAAAGAAAGAAAAAAGAAGCAGGAACTCCAAAGAAACAAACAAACAAACAAACAAACAAAAAACTGAAGAGTTAGTGAAGAAGGAAAAAAAAAAAAAAAAAGAAGAAGAAGAACAACAAGGAAAGAAAGAAGAACCTAAAGCGTTGAGTGAAGAATGAAAAAAAAAAAAAAAAAAAAAAAGATGATGAAAGGATGAAAGTGGGGGTGGGTGGGGATGTAGGTGAGAAAGGGGGGTACGTGGGAAGCTTAAGAATTTTTTTTTTTTTTTTTTTTTTTTGTGTTACATATAGTTGCGTTTTTTTAAAAACACAACTATAGGTCCCCTTAAAAATATCAAAATTTATTACAAGTCCCACCTTTAAAAAAAAAATTTCGGCTGGAGCTGCGTTTTCAAACGCAGCTCCAAGTCCCACTTTTAAAATAAATTTATTCAGTTGGAGCTGCATTTGAAAACGCAGCCCCAAGTCCCACTTTTGAGCTGTGTTTGGAAATGTAGCCAGAGGGGGGCCTATAGCCGCATTTTTCAAAAACCCAACTATAGATTAATTCTATAGCTGCGTTTCCTAGAAACGCGGCTATAGACGCTTTTTGTGTAAATGCGGCAAAAACAAACGCGGCCATAGCCCGCTTTTTTGTAGTGCCTGTGAGATGATAGATTTTTTTCGAATTGCTTTGGCAACGATGGTAGATGTAGTAAATTAATTTCTTATGAAAAATAGAGTAATGGCAACTGTTACAATAACGAGTTATGACTTGCATGTGCGACTGCATGTTAGAGGTTGCAAGTTGCAACAAATCATTTATAAGTTTGAGTGACATTTAAAATACAGAAATACAAAACTTTTGTACGACATTTTGTGTATTATTCTATATTCTATCAATCACAACTTGTCATGTATTGATTTCACTTTTCTTATAATTTAACTGAAATTTAAAATAGAAAAAAAAATCATATACATAATAAGTTGTGATTGGTAGAATATAAAATGGTAGACAAAAAATAATACAAAGGATTTGTATTCAAAATGCAACACTATTTATGTGAAAAAAAAGGAAAGGACGATCACACTTTCTTGATCTCAACCTCTCCTTATGAAAATAAATAAATTTTCATTTATTTTTGTTAAAATTTATTCTTGAACTATGATATTTAATTCTCTACTTGTAACACAAATGTTTTTTTTAGAATGCAACACAAATTATTTTTTTGCACCGAGGTTAACGCTACATGAAAGTGTAACTAAATATGTAGTAGTACTAAATAGAACAATAATTTAACCAAATCAGACAAATATCAAGAATTTATTGAAGATTTTATACAAATATTTGAAAGTGTAAAAAATACAGTTAAAATCCTTGAGATATAGGCTAATTACAATAAGGTTCAAAACTAACTAAATAGGTCCCTAAACCGAACTTGGTCCTTAAATTGTTACTCATTTTCTCCTCTTTCTCACAACGATTAGAGACCAAGTTGATTAATTTTTTAAGAGTCTTAAACTTAGTTAGTATTAGCCCAAACATTAAGAGTGTTAGCTATATTTTCCCCTATTTAAAAATATTTTATACATCAAATGAGACTTGAAGCGATAGTGCATTAAATCTAGAAAGTCTTCTTTGCTTGGTCTAAACATTTCTAGCTAAAATAACTTCAGCAATCAATTTGTCCACATTTTGGTACGAAGAACCACCAGGTTTGGTAGCATCCTCTGCCTTTCTCTTCCACTTCATTATATTATTCTTCATTTCTCTACCTTTTACACCATCCATTAACTTTCTAACAAGCTTCTCCACTTCATCTCTTTGAACATTATTATCTATCTCCATCCCAATTCCTAACTCAACACAACAATGTCGACAGTTTGTCTGTTGCTCAGCAAAGAAGGGCCAAGAGACAATTGGAACTCCATAACACACACTCTCGAGTGTTGAATTCCACCCACTATGCATTAAAAAACCCCCAATTGATGGATGCTTTAGGATTTCTTCTTGAGGACACCAACTTGCTAACATGCCTCTATCTTTAGTTTTGGTAACAAATTCAAAAGGAACAATAGCTGAATCACCTCCAACAAGATCCGGCCTTATAATCCACAAGAAGGGCTTTTCACTGTTGCTAACCCCCAAGCAAACTCAATGAGTTGCTGAGGTGTCATGATAGTTATACTACCATAATTTTCATACACTACATAGTTTGGCTCTTTTGAATTTAGCCATTCCACACACCCTAGTTCTTCTTTCCATAGATTTGAACCTATTGATTTCAAGTTATCGTCCTTGATTTGATCATCAAGCAACACAAGTGGTCCAATGGTGTATATACAAGGAAGCATGGAGGATAAAGCATCCAACACGTCCTGTTCAAAGGAGTCAAATGTGTTCAAAATGACAGCTGAAGCTCTTAATGTTCTCTCGGATTCACAGATAAGGAAGTTAAGCATGATGTCATTCTCATCCGTGGTTCTAATAAAACTTGGAAGATCCTTAAGACGAATATTTTTCATCCCAGTAATCCAATCTATTTCAGTTTCCAAGTATCCATTTATTAGATAGCTGGCATCTGTAAATCACATGGGATTGACCATTGTTAATATCATACTCCAATTAAAATACTAAGAAATAGCATGCAAATTTTCAAATTTAAAAAGGAAAAAAGAAATCCCTTTATAATTTGATAGATGTAGGATGTAACTGACATAGAGAAAATGTTATTGTTGATCTCCCATCCCATGTACATCTTTTTTTCTTTTTTCTTTTTTTTATGTTTGATTTTAAATTAAACTTAGCATGTACAATAATTGAATGAGATATTAATAATGTAGACGAGAGAGAGATGTGTACACATTGAACACCAATGTCAATATAAGTATATATTATGATACAAATTTAGGAGGTCATCCCTATTTAAATCTTTCAAATTCCTTTTATTTTTATTCATATATAAGATACGTGTTATTTAAAAAAATTCAATAATCATCCAAATCCATGTAAACACATAAAATAAAGCTTAAAAGATACATGTTAGACCTATTAAAGCTTAAAAGAATCTTAAAAATTAAAATGGTAGTGGATATTTCCCACAAAATTATACCTTGAGGGGTATCAAACCTCGTTCAACTAGATGGCGATAATGTATATAGCTCAAGAAGCCACAAGCGCTAGGTGTCCAGAAAAAACACATGGAATTCTGAACTTGTCAGCAGCATCAAGAGTGAAGGACATACAACCATCTGCAACAATACAGGTAACAGGGGGCACATTCGAAGACGAAGTGTCGTTGAGTTTGGTAATGAGGTTGCAAAGTGGGACTAGGCAAGTCTTTGGGAGGGATTCAGCAAGAGAGGGAATGTCTTGGCTGACATCTGCGTCTGAGGGTGGGAGTCCATCGGAAATGGTTTCAAAGTGAAAGCCAGGGAAGCCATCAAGGGAGTTGGGACCTCTAGACCTGAGTAAGCGTTTGTGGTTGTACTCTGTGTTAACAAAAGTCACGTGAAACCCTTTATGGTGGAGGAGTTTTGCTAGCTTGAACATTGGGTTTATGTGACCTTGAAGTGGGATTGGGACGCAAACTACGTGAGGTTTAACACCTGCGCTAATTGAACCCATCTCTCTTTCTTTCTATCTGAAATACACACTGAGGATGGGACAGTTTGTTGTGAAATTTGGGTCAGTCCAGGCCTTTATATAGGACAAACTGCTGAACATAAAAAGTTGGCGTCGGCAAAAATACGATCACTGCCGGAGGGAAAGCTCAGGGAAATTTTTTTATAAACTGTGCACAGGTTGTCTTTACAAAAATGGGAATCTGCTGTTGTTACGTCGTGAGATACGTTTTCGATTGAAATTTGTGATAATATTTTATATAAAGATATCAAGCGAAGATTGAGATTTGACTTGGAGCTGTCAAAATTTCACACGCACACGTCTTATGCTATCTTTGACAGATGGCCAACCATGAAGTTCGCTCATGACGGCGATGGAGAATTGAAAAGTGTGAATGCGACTGAGCCTGCGAAGGTACTTTGAAGCTGCGTATCATCAGGAAGAAGAAAAGAGGCATTCACCTACGTCAAAACTGTGACAAAGTTGACGAAGACAATATTATGGTCTTAGATTTTTGTCAAACGAAAAATATATTGCCTAATTATGCAGGGGTGGGTGATGTAGGTATATCATTTGAGGGAGAAAGTATTTCCTACCGCTGGTCTCATGATACCCATATGCTTCCCATACGCCTATTCAAATAATTCCTTGTATTTTGGGGTCAGTGTTCTGTTGTTATTATTTGAAGTTTGAACCCGTTTTGTGTTGTGGGGTGCCAGAGCCCTGTGAAACTGAGGTGGGCACGTGTTTGTGTAAACTATGATTATTTGGATGTAAGATTGTATCATTTGTATGTGACTACGGAAGCTATTGTGTGAGTGTTTAATTGCGAACGATTTTCATGATAATGTTGTGTATACAGAGAATGAAATGCAAATACTGTATTTTCATCATGATAATGTTGTATTGGTTGGATTTGATGTTGAGAAATTTCTGTTTGTTTGAGTCCCTAGAAATTGTTTAAGAGAATGAAAAAAAAATGAAAGATTTTATTTTTTTTGGTTTTAGTTCCTATTTTAAATATTTTAAAAAAATGATTTTATTTTAATTATTTAAAAATTATAAGCTATTTTATCTGACAAGGAATAGTTAAGTCCAAGTATAACTTTTCAATTGGATCAATTAACAAACCATAAGCTTACATGGTATTTACTAGACACATTAGTAGAAAATTAATGGAAGGGCTAACAATCAAAACAGTACTTTATTTTGTGAAATTCAAATTCTGAAATATTAAGATATAAAATCTAAAAATCTCTAAACTTTAGGATGTGTTATAAATTTTAACCTAACTTTTATGTATATAACTTTTTTTTTCCTATTATTTAGCTCGGGAGAATAATATTCTTTCACATCCATTTATATTCATTATTTCACACACATTCACAATTACACAAGAATGTTCACATTTTAATGCATAAAAATAAATGTAAAAAAAGAGATATGAAATGCTAGATCAGTATGAATCAAACCCTTTGGGTAATGTTGTTAGACAACAAAGCAAAAAAAGAGGAAGTACACACATGACTAAGTGCTTATTTCGTACTTAAAAATGAAATTGAACTTGAGGGACACAAAAACTTTCAAGGAAAAAAGTAATAAGACACCTAACAATGAAAATCAACCATCTCCGTTGATCTCGCCAGACAAATGATAATTGAAAAAATTACAAAATAAAACAATGGTTACAAACTTACTAAGCTGAACTATTTTGTTTGTTTTTGATAGATAAATCTGAACTATTTGGGTTAAAGATAGAGTTATGACAACTATCAGAATAACATGTTAATTATCGACATCACATGCACACATTATTAGAAAATTTTGACATTAAAATGTACTACTGCAATAGTATTTTAACTATTTTCAAAAAAAAAAAAAAAAGGAAAGTTGCGATCACATTCTCTTGTCTCAACTTCTTTAACAGTTCACATATATTTTTTCTGACTTTTATCGAAAGTTTCCGCATGAAGTTCAAAATGTATGTTCTAGGCTTCTAGCATTTGGACAGAGAATCATGACTGGGTTTTCACGTTTTTTGTTAGTACAAGAATTGCCTGCCTGCAAGTGTGAATAAAAATCATGATGTTAGTTTCACACTAATTGCGCTAAAAGAAAATTTTCAGAGACAATCAATCACACCCAATTTCATAGCTCGTTCATTTGTAAGATAGTGAGTAGTCAATATTTTACATTTTGTATGATCCATCATTTACGTTAGAAATTGGGTATGAGAATTGTTGTCCGTAAGCAGACTACCTTTAAAATTGTAGGGAAAAAAAAAAAAAAAAAAGAAGAAGAAGAAGAGGAAGAAGAAGGCAATAATGGTTGCCTCGATGTTGATTTGATGAGGTGGAATGAACATTGTATTGGCTGCAAAATGGCACCAAGGTGATAGCCATCAAATTATTCAATATTCAGTAGATTTGGTGTATTCTAATTTGTAATTTTGGTAAAATTATACAAATAAATTTTATTCATAACATAACTAAGACATCAAGAGTCCTGCTATAATCCATATATAGGTCAATTTTCAAAATATGAATAAAATACAAGATGAAAGATTCACAGGGACAATCTATCGAATTCAGTGGCCGATTTGGCATCACTCTCAACTGTAATCCTATCCAAACTCCATTTTTTTGCCATGTTCAAGGTCCAATAGATTGCTTCTAATTCCATTTGGATAGGGATCTTGGTGTAAGCCTTCTTTGAATAGCAAACACCAATGTCCCTGTCTAATCTCTAGCAACGTCGGCAAGCGCTGAAAAATTGCTACCAACAACAACCTCACATTTGATTATACCTTTTTGTGGCTTAGACCACCGAGCTACATCTTGGAATTCAAAATTGAGGTAATGAACTTGTCTAGGGCTAGCATGTTCTTAGGCAAGTTTGGATATTCCCTTCGATCATCAACTGTAATTGATCTCGATTGTGTTTTCAAACATGTCTTGCTTTCTTAGCTTCCAAATTTGGTCTAAAATCTAAGTTCCTGATAGGGTGAGGTCTTTCTTTTGCACAAATGATAAGTTTAATTATGGTAGAAGGGATATTGGAGCTATGAATAACTTAGCAACGTCTTGAAACTGAATCGGATCAGTCCTCACATTCCAGCAATATCCAAACCAAATCACTCAGCAATGATAAGTTTAATTGTTTATGTTAGGGACATATTTTATGTAATTGATTAATCCTTTGACAAAATGCACTTTACTTGTAATTGGGTAGATCCAAGATGGATTTAAGACTTCAAGAAACATGTTGTTCAAGTCAAGTGTTAAAGCCATGAAGATTTGACCAAGAAACAAGTGAAGAATAGCTGTTTATTAAAACTCAACAGATACCTCAACAGAAACAGTATCTATCGAGATATAAGAACAAAACTCGACAGAAGCTGAATCTGTCGAGATTTGCGAAATCAAAATTTTCAGATCTGATTTTCGGCCCATGCTGAAATATTTGTATAGGGTTTTTTTTCTCACAACCCTAAACATATATAAAGCTTTTTTTAAAGGCCGTCAAAAAAGAGAATGGATGCAAAAAGTAATCTAGTTCATTATTCTCTCTGAATAAGCTACTGTGCCTTTACGCCATAGGGTTTCATAACCAAGGAGCTTCCTAATCTTCATTGTTTATGAACTGAAAAATTTTGCAGCCAACATCTTCAAGTGGGATCCATGCATCATTATTCTCTCTGGTGTTAGTCACGTACTTGGATCCATGCATCATTGGTTAGTCACGTACTGGGATTTGTGCGTTGAACTGGAAGATTTTCACTACAATACAAGTCCAATTGGGTATTGGGATAAGGGTTCAATTGTAGGTTGGTATTTCGGAATAGGTCAAAGGATTTGGTAAGATTCCTTATACTTGTAACTGCTTGTAATTGATAATAGTGGATTTTTGGGAGTGGTGACCTAAAATTCACTCGGTGGGGTTTTGTCTCAATGGTTTTCCCTTTTCGTAAAAAAATCATCCTGTCAAATTTATTTTTCACTACATCTAGATATTTTGGTGATTTGTTTGTGCTAATATGTTATTGCCTGTAATTGAACCTAATTAATTAACTTGGGTAATTAATACATTTGTAAGGGGTCAATTCATTTTAACCCAACAAGTGGTATCAGAGCAGGCACACTCTGATTAGGTTTTAATTTTTGCTGTGTAATCCATTGACCACTGTTTGCCATGGATAGAGAACAGTCTCTTATTATACCTCCTTTATTTGATGGCACTAATTATGCATACTGGAAAGTAAGCATGAGAGCTTTCTTGCAGTTTTTAGATGAGAAGGTCTAGCAAGCTATGGAAATTGGCCAGGTGAAGCCAAAGAAGCACCGGCTGATTGGGATGAGGCCAAGATCAAAGCGGCAAACTTCAACAGTAGAGCATTGAAAGCCCTGTCCAATGAGAAGTTCAAGAAAATTTCCTTAATTGAAATTGTAAAGGAAGCATGGACCATCCTCCAGACAACCTATGAAGGGACTAAGGCTGTCCAGGATTCAAAACTCCAAAGGCTCATGACTAGCTTTGAGGAGATAAAGATGGAGGAGGATGAGAAGTTTGATGAGTTCTATGCCAAGCTGAAGGACAAAGTGAACTCAACATTCAATCTTGGTGATCGTATTCCCAAGCCCAAGATTCTGAAAAATGTGCTCAGATCTCTCCCTGAGAGATTTTATGCCAAGATAACAACGATTGAAGAATTAGAGGACATTGACACCATTCCTTTTATGGAACTTACTAGCAACTTGCAAACCTATTAATTGGGTTTGAACTAGACTTGGGAAAGGAACCAAAAGTAAGAATATGACATTGAAGGCCAAAAGTAATGAGACTTATGAGTCTTTAGAAATGAAGATTCCAAGATGAAGTCCTACATCACTTGGAAATTCAAGAAGTTCATGAAGAATGCCAATGTGAAAGGTTTTGACAAAGACCGTAAGTAATCTAGTTCTTCTCAATTCAGAAGTCAAGACAAAAGGAAAAAGGATACTAAGGATGGCGGTCTATATACTATTCCCTATGGACTGAAGTGCTTCGGATGTCAAGGTTTTGGACACATGAAACAAGAATGTCCAATATATCTCAAGTCGATTGAAAAAAGCAAAGCTCTTGCTGCTACCTTGAGTGATACTAAGCCTGAAACTAAGTCAGATGACATTGATGAAGAGGGAATCTTAAGTGCTTTCACAGCCATAATGGATCCTATTGAAAGGGTCGTAGAAGCAGTGGATGAAGAAGAGGACTTGGTGGAATCCAAGTTCGAGAAGATGGATGAACAGGATGACATCTATACAACCTATGAAAAGTTATACAAGGTATCTAAAAAGCATGAGAAGTTGTATAGGTTGTCTACTAAGAAGCTTAGTGAAGTGGAACTGGAACGAGAGGAGCTATCCATAAAGGTTAATGAAGCAAATCAAACCATTGGAGCACTGAGGTTCGAGAACAACTTCTTGGCTAAAAGAACCAAGAAGCTTGAAGCAAAATTGTTCCAAGTTCAAGCTCAGTTGGAGAGGACTTCCAATGCAAAGCTGGATGAAATGCTGAACCTCCAGAAAGCAACTTCCAACAGAACCTGTTTAAGGTATTTTCTTCTCCTAATATTGGCTCCTCTAGTAAGATTGTTTTTGTTTCACCTACTATTGATAATGATGCTGAAAATAATGAAGCTAAAACTAAAATAGCTTGTGAAAACTTAGACAAGGGAAAATCTATTCTAGGAGCACCCTCTAAGGTTGAAAAGAAAGAGACTAGGAACCGTAGGACTAAGAAAGACAATAATAAAAAGTCTCAACAAAAGAAGCCACATTCTATCATCACTGCAGAGCTTTAGGGCTCACTCGTCCAAATTGCTATCAGCGGTTAGCCACTCAACAGAGCAATAGTGTGTTATCATCTAGTGGCCATGGTCAGATTCCACCATCTTTGGGTCCCCTTGGAGATCTTTTCAAGGATCTCATGTTCCTTTCGAACTTGAACAATTTCAATTCTTTCCCCTCACCCCCAAAACAAAGGTTCAACTCTAGGAAAGGATCTTCCTCCAAAACCAAAGTTTGGAAAGAAAAAGGCTCAAAGTAATTCAGTCACTTTTTCTCTCTCTCCCTTTATGTTCTTGCATAACTTGTTTGTTTTGCTTTCTAGTTGTTTTTGAGTCAGTCTAGTCTTTATGCTTTGTGAGTGTTTGTTTAACATGTTGTTTGTTTGTTTGTTTGTTTTTAGTTTTGTTTTTAGTTTTGTTTTATATAAAAATAAAAATAAAATTGAAAATTCATAAAAAATACAAAAACAGTGTGTGTTTATGTATATTGGTACTTGTGTACCCTAGATGGCAATTGAAACAAAGTTTCTAAACTTTGTATCTCTTGTAGCTTAGATGAGCATTTTTATGCACAACTAAGCAAGTGTGCTTTGTAGCTCGTGTTTGTGATGAGTACGATCAAGTGATCTTTCACTCTTTATACTCTAATCATTCTTTTTGACGGGAAGGACTAGAAAATCTTAAAAGAAAGGCATAAATAAAGATCTCACCACTAAAGACCACCAATCATGTATAACATCTGTACGCTCTAGAATAGCAAAATTGTGATGTTTTGGCTTACATAATTGAGTATTTCTTTTTTCTTTATTTATGCCCATGCATGGTATGTTCAAAACGAAAAAGAAAAAACATATGCAAAGAACATGAAAAGCAAAATGATCAAAATTCTTTTAAAAATGGTTGTAAGTATGT
Organism: Castanea sativa; assembly: GCF_040712315.1. NCBI lineage: Eukaryota > Viridiplantae > Streptophyta > Magnoliopsida > Fagales > Fagaceae > Castanea > Castanea sativa. Next base: position 17,829,114 of record NC_134019.1, on the reverse strand, counting down.
TTCTAGGAGATGTGGGAGTTAGATGATATACCTCAAAGGTGATAGTCCCCATCAAACGGTTATGATTGTGTGTGAAGTGTATTAGATCACCTCATATCTTGAATCTTCATAATATGAGAAACTTGTACACTCTTACTATGTTTTCACACACAACATGCATACTCTTTGCTACTTTTGATACATGTGCAAGTACAATGTGATTTCGTCATCACAAGGAATATATGTATTAATATATGCTCACTAAACTGTCTTAACTTGTTTTTGAAATATAAAATTGGTTAGACTTGTTTAGTGTGCGTGTGTGTTTTTGGATCTATGGATGCTATGCTTTTATGTTGAAAGATGTTTTGAGAGCTAAATATGTGGCTTGGATGTTTGTTTGAGTAGCTTGCTTATTGCATTCATCTCTATGTGTTTTTCCCTTCTTGAAAAACCTTCCTTCTTCAAGCTCAACAGCTTCTCGACACATCTTCAACAGATTCCTTTCTATAAAGCTTTCTTCTTCAGGTCTTAACAGATTCTTGATAGATTCTCTATCCATCGAGATTTCTGGGTTTCTTCTCGATAAAATCTCGACAGCTTCTTTGATCCATCGAGCCAAATTTCTTTGCTCTCTATCAGTTCGATAGAGGTGATTTTTGCCATCGACAGATCCTCGATAGCGCCTCGACAGATTCATTTCTGTCGAGATTTAGTGCGCGACAGATTCTCGACAAATCCTTGATCCATCGAGCTATGTTTTTCTATATATAGATGGGGTGTGATTCGGTTTTCATTTTCTCACTTCTCTCTCGACCCAAAACTCTTTCTCACTCTCAAATCTACTCACCCACATGTTCTTCGGCCTAGATTAAGCTCCAAACACTTGGTAAATGTTCTCATCTTCTCTCTTTTCATGCGTTCATGCATTTAGACCTAGGTTTTGGGGTTTTTCAAAAAAAAAAATTAGGGTTTTTGAGTTTCTCATGAAATTTTTGGGTTGGGCTTTGTGAAAATGTTTTTATATGTTCATGCATTGCATCTTCTATACATTATAACAATGTTTCACGCATTTTAGAATTGTGTTCTTGATTAAACTTGTGACTGTTGTTAAGTTTGGATTGGGTTTTTCCCATGATGTTCTTAATTTTTGCATGTCACATGTTTATGCATTCTTAATGCATACGTTCTTTCTTTTCATTCCTATTCTTAGCACGTGTTGTGTTCTATCTTTTCTTTCTCTCTCTCTCTCTCTCTCTCTCTCTCTCTCGGATAGAACCTTTCTATGGCACCCAAACAGAGAAAATCCACTCTAGCTCAAAACCCTCTTCGTGGTTCCGGGTCATCTTCTTCTGATCCTTCTGTTCCCTCTCATATTCGGCTCCGTGATAAGAAAGTCAAGACGGACTTCTTTGAAAACTTCCAGAACCATGGCGTTCATCCGAAACACCAAGTCATTCTGTCGGATTTCTTTGACACTACGCTACCCAATGTCATTCGGACTCAGGGATAGGAATCTCTCTGTGAGAAACCCATGTGTTGTCCCATCTTGTTTATTCAGGAGTTTTACTCCAACATGCATGGCATCGATACCATTGTGCCACAGTTTTTTTCTACATTCAAAGGTACATATATCGTAGTTACTTTGGATCTTATATCTGAGGTACTACACGTCCTTAGGGTAGCACATCCTAACTATCCTATCTGTGCGCGTCTCTAGATTGTGTTTAGAGAGGACCTCATCCCTCACTTTTGTGAGACTCCTTCTATATGGACTAGTAAACTAAACACCCAATGCTCGGGCTTTGCTAAAGGCCAGAGATTCCTTAACATGGTGATGACTTTCACTCTCACACTATTGTCTCACTATAACTCCATCATTGAGCCTCATGCTCGTTTTCTTCTTTCCTTGATGGAGGATCTTTCTATTGACTTTCCCTCTTATTTCATCACATCTATCATAGATGTCTATCAAGATACCGCTACTCATGATAAGCTCATCTTTCCTTCGACGATTACACGGATCCTTCAGCACTTCTCCATTCCCATTCCTCTCTCTCCTTTCTTCACCATCATGGGTGCCATCAGTGCTGGTTCTATCCGATGGAGTGAGGCCCAACTTCGACCGAAGCAACCACGAGTGAAGATGATCGATCCTGTAGCTTCTGCTGTTCCACCCTCTTCCTCGGCTCCTACTACCTATGCAGCTAGTGGTACGACCCTCGAGGTCATCATAGCACAACTTTAGCAGATGGAGGCTGACTTTGGTGGTCGTCTTGACTATCTCACTAATGAGATGTGTCAAATGAACACCCGAGTAGGCCGCATTGCCCGCTGGCTGGCTCGCATGGCTGGTCTTGCTCCTTCTCCCCCTCCTTCTCCAAAGTTCTCACCCGATGATAATGATGAAGATGGTGCTAGCTCTTCCGATGATGACAAGGTGACAACCTCTCAATGACTTACCCTTTGTCATTCGTGACAAAAAACGGGAGTAGTTTTAAGTTTGAGAGTAGTCTGGTTTTTAAGGGGAGAGTTAGTATAGGACATTTTTTGATAAGGGAGTGTATATAGTTTTGAGGGATGTAGTGAGGTTTAGATGTAATTTTCTTTCTTTTTAGTTACATTAGCCTCTTGTACACCGGTCTTGCTCCTTCTCCCCCTCCTTCTCCAGAGGTCTCACCCGATGATAATGATGAAGATGGTGCTAGCTCTTCCGATGATGACAAGATGACAACCTCTTAATGACTTACCCTTTGTCATTCGTGACAAAAAACGGGAGTAGTTTTAAGTTTGAGAGTAGTCTGGTTTTTAGGGGGAGAGTTAGTATAGGACATTTTTTGATAAAGGAGTGTATATAGTTTTGAGGGATGTAGTGAGGTTTAGATGTACTTTTCTTTCTTTTTAGTTACATTAGCCTCTTGTACACCGGTCTTGTGACTATTATTTTTTTATGACATACATTGTACTTTATTTTTCTTATATATGATGATGATGTATGTTCATTTTCTTCACCTACCTCCATATGTGTTATTTCCTTTTTATCTTTATTCACATGTTTTTTTATGTACGCAGTCCTTATGTATGTTTCACACATGATGCCTTGATGAGTTTTGTTTAAGTGTTTCAGAAAGACAAGTTGTGAAAGTCTATCATGCCGTGTACTCTTTTCTTGCAAAGTTCTTCACGAGTTTGTAGTAAGGATAGATTTACTTTTTCATACAACAAGTGGTTATGAGTTTAGTGATTTAAGACTTCTCTTATGATTATTTGTTTTGTTTTAGTTTTGTCAAGGATTGCCAAAGGGGGAGATTGTTCGAGACATATTTTATGTAATTGGTTAATCCTTTGATAAAATGCACTTTACTTGTAATTTGGTAGATCTAGGATGGGATTAAGATTTCAAGAAACATGTTGTTCAAGTCAAGTGTTAAAATCATTAAGATCTTACTAAGAAACAAGTGAAGAAGAGTTGTTCATTAAAGCTCGACATATACCTCGACAAAAACAGTATCTATCAAGATTAAAGAACGAAACTCGACAGAAGCTGAATCTGTTGAGATCTACAAAATCAAAATTTTCAGATCAGATTTTCTGCCCATGCTGAAATATTTGTATAAGGTTTCTTTTCTCACAACCCTAGACATATATAAGGCTTATTTTAAAGGCCGTCAAAAAAGAGAACGGATGCAGAAAGTGATCTAGTTCATTATTCTCTTTGAAGAAACTACCGCATCTTTGCACCATATGGTTTTGTAACCAAGGAACTTCCTGATCTTTATCATTGATGAACTGAAGAACTTTGCATCCAACATCTTCTTCAAGTTGCTGGTGTTAGTCACGTACTTGGATCCTTGCATCATTGGTTAGCCACGTACTGAGATTCGTGCATTGAACTAGAAGATTGCCACTACAATACAAGTCCAATTGGGTATTGGGGTAAGGGTTCAACTGTAATTTGATATTTCAGGACAGGCTAAAGGGTTTGATAAGATTCCTTATACTTGTAACCGCTTGTGATAGATAATAGTGGATTCTTGGGAGTGGTGACCTAAAATTCACCCGATGGGGTTTTGCCTTGGTGATTTTTCCCATTCGTAAACAAATCATCTTGTCAAATTTATTTTCCGCTGCATTTAGATATTTTGGTGATTTGTTTGTGCTGCCACGCAATTGCATGTAATTGAACTTAATTAATTAACTTAGGTAATTAATTAATTTGTAAGGGGTCAATTCATTTTAACCCAACAGTTTAGTCAAATCATACTGTGACTAAAACTCCCAAGTAGGTAATACATTTTGTAGCCTTCACCAAATCTTAATAAGCTGGATTTACTGAAATCCATATAACCTCTTGCTTATCTTTTAGTCCATCAAGGTATTTTAAGAATTGCCTTAACTAAGTGTGCTCGTCAAACCATTGCTTGACTTTGGACAGATTCAAGTCCATGAAGATGATTTTGGTGATAGGAACTCAGCCAATTATTACCCACATTGTATTTACCCTTTAAGAAATTAGCATATAAGTATATTACAATGGATTTCAAATATGGATCTTATATATAAGGCCTAAATTTAGATGGGAGTGTAATATACTGCATAATACATAATAGTTTTTATTGCGATAACCGTAATAAGAGAACGATGATGGCAACAGTAAATAATAATTTATCTACTATGTCTTAGTCTTATCATAATTTAATTCACATATTTAAATTATTATATTTGACCTCTGTGAGTCTCTTTTTTGAGATAGTTCTCAGACCCAGTGCTGATGTGGGATCTATCCCTTTTTAGACAATTCCCAGGCCCAATGATGATGTGGGATTAGTCAATTTTTTAGACAATTCCCAGGCCCAGTGCTGATGTGAGATCTGTCCTTTTTTGAGACAGTTCCCTGGCCTAATGCTGATGTGGGATCTTGGGTCACTGAAAAAGGGTTGAAGTAGATGTTGGGTGAACTGGGTCTGGTTCTCCATGGCTTATTTAGGTGGTTATATGAACCAATCTGTGCGCAAGTCACATAGATCTTCACAAGGTAAAAATTGTAGTTTCTCCTAAACAATAAGATATCATTGTAAGTATTTGAATGTTGTAAAATGACCTTTTATTCTTATGAAATGAGTAAAACAATGATTCATAATATTCACCATAAAAGGGAGATTAAAAATAGAATATTTAAGGCTTATATTTTATTGTGTGAATTACTTTCTGCGATAGAGGTCATTCTCTTGGTTCCTCAAGAAAGAGGTCGTAATAGTTCCTCCTTGATGGTTCCTTGGGAAAGATATCGCAGTGCTTCCTCCACCGAACTCTAGTGCGGTACTGTTCTAATATTCTATGGTAGTTCACTAGCGAGGAGGGGGGGCGATGTCTTGGTTCCCTGGGCGTGATCTCGTGGTTCCTAAAATATGAGTTCTTGGTTCCCAGGTCGTGATCTCGTGGTTCCCAGAGTGTAAAGTAGTGGTTCCTAGGTCATGATCTCGTGGTTCCCAGAGCGTGAGCTCATGGTTCCTTGAACCATGGGGCCTTTATTCTGAGGAACCTGAAATACTAGTTCCCTGGGCCATAAGATCTGTCTCCATGCTTACTATGTAATGAATTTTGTCCTGTCCCTTTACCTTTGTAGGTTGTGCATAAGAACAACTATACAATCCAAATATTCTCAAATAATTTTTAGTTCATCAAGTTAGGATTTACATTCTAGAACATATACATATTAATAGATCAATTTCATAAAAATGGGCCAACCACGAGGTCCTTGGCCCCAATTCTCACAAACTTAGTGCTTTTACACAAGCCGTGTGAGATTTGGAACTCAAATCCAAGTAGCCTTGCTTGGACATCTCCTTCCAACATAGTCAGGTGAGGAGGATTTTGTGGGAGAGGGTGAGATCTGATGTGTGCATGGTTTTGTATGAGTTTCTTCGGAGGCTAAGTGATATTTTTGAAGATCTTAAAGGATATGGGATAAACTCCTCATCCTTGGCTCTTTTGTTTTGTTATTTTTTTTCTCCTTACCAGAACTCTCTAAACTCTCCTCTTTTCTTATGCTTTAGTGTTCCTTTTATAGTAGATATGGTATGGTTCCTCCAGATGAGGATGTCCTTGGTTTGCTGGGTAAACCATGTCCTCTAATAGGAATGTAAAGGAGTTCATTGGGTAGAGGGTTTGCTTAGTTTGGCAATTATAATTCAAAGAGAGTATTTGGCTTTAGCTACAAATGGAAGATGCCTTCTTGGAAAGTCAAAGGAGTGGATGGGATATTCAATGCAAAGAATGATAGCTTGACTGATAAGGACAATTAAGAGGAAGTTGTAAGGAGATGTCATGTGCACAAAGGAATTGAGTTAGGCCATTAGTTCATGCATTCCAAGAAAATACATTAACCAAGGGAAAAAACTACAAGTTCCTCCTTTCACCAAAAATCACTCCCCTACCGACCAAACCACTTCTCTCTTACTACAAATTTGAGATCCCATGGGCTTGGACCATGGGTTGCAAAGATGATGCCTAGTTTGTTGGGTACTTAATGGGTTTTTTCTAGGAATCTGAATATATATGTTAGCTTTATCATGTGTCAGCCAAGGTCCTCTTCTCAAGGTTTTAAAAGGACATTTCAAAGGTCCTAGTGACACTGACTCTTCTTGGTTTGGTCTTTTCCCAGAAATGGGATAGATTCCTCCTTTCAATAGGTGAGCTTGGAAAGCCTCTAACCATCCTTCTCTTACTGCATGTTCTCTGCCCTAACCGAGGTCCCTCAGTTCCTTCACCAGATTTTGACCCCAAGGCCACCACTTGTCCCTTTCACTTCTCTCTGCCTCCCAGAAACTTGATTTTAAGAGGACATCCAAGGACTCAAACCTTCTTTTCCCTTTTTCAAGAATACATGTGAGTAACTTGTTCCCAGACTACCTTCTGCCTCTTCACATCCTTCTCAATCCTTTCTAAGTAGTCTACGTCCTTCTCAAGATTTTCAAACTTTCTCTCAAAAGCTTCCTAGAGGATGAAGGATGGTTCTCCTCTATTTTACTTTCCCTTTTAGGCCTTTGGGCCTTAATGGCCCTTCTTAACTTCATGAGTTGGTCATTCTTTTGTTAAGGCCCATGGTCCTTCCTCGCTTTTCATGGAATAGACTTCCTTGTCACATTTTGGTCCTCAACATTTAGCCCCTCGAGCTTGTGGGTTACCTATAGCCCACGTGGTAGAAAAAGAAATAGTTCTTAGATACTTTCCTGGTTTGTAGAACCAATGTGTAGACCAAATAATTATTGAGGTAAACTCCAAAGGAATTGTTTTACTTCCTCTATGAAAGGAATTAACGTATTGCCAAAAATTAGAATTCACCTTCATGTTAGTATTAAGCTCTAGATTGGTATTTGATTTTCTCATAAAGCAAATCAACCTTGTCAAACCGACAATTAAGGATTAAAGAAGTATGCATATATGGCCAAATTATGTTGGTATTGCATTTTATGGTAAGAGTATATTTCTAGTACTAGTATTTGCTAGCGATTCTAAGATATACTTTTCTTTTTTGAAAGTAGCATACAAAAATCTTGTTGAATGCATATTCAATCTTAATATAAGATAGCATTGTTTTGTCAACAAGATTTTTTTTTTTACAAGATAGTAGTTTGAGTCAAGGAAGCCCCCATGATCCTTGTCAAAGTATTCTATGCATTGTAGTATATGTTTGTTATGGCTAGGAAGAATAATACCAAGATGTTTGCCACATGAGAATTTTAGTCCGTGGACAATGACTTACCAATGAGACTATGATATCACAAATCATTGAGTCATATAAACATGCTAATTTAGAGTCCAAGAATGTCATATAATCAGGGCTAGCTATTCTTCTCAAAATGTATTAAGAGATTAGAAACTTCCCTGAGGACATGACTTAGGAGGCTTAAGAACATCCCCATGCCTTGCTTTAGCTAAGAGCCTTGCTTTAGCTAAGAACCTTGCTTTTCTAGTGGATGCTCTTGACCTTTGCCTTATTTCCAAATTGTGACAGATTATATAGTATTTCAAATTGTAGCAGATTATACATTTATGGACTACAACTAATTACATGGCATGCCACTGATTATAGTGTTGTTGAATTTCTACATACCATATAGTTCATGAGATAAAGAAAATAATAGTGTATGAACTTATCAAATAAAAGTTTCCACTAGACTCCTAAAGTTTCATCAAGTAAAAGACATATCTAAGGACAACTTTTATTCTTATTTTAGCCCCCAGCGTATGTACTAGGGTTATGAGTCAAAGCCAATTTCCAAATAAGTCATAGCAATAAAGATTACTTCATGTATATGAAACCATGTGAGGATTTCTGATAGGCCAAGAATGTATTGACCCCTTATGATGAATTAACCAATTAATTAGCCAAGTGAATTAATTAGGTTCAATTACATGCAATGAGAGTGGTAGCACAAAAAAATCACCAACTGAAACATAATGCAGCAGAAAATAAAGTTGACATAGTGATTTGTTTACGAATGGGGAAAACCTCCAAGACAAAAAACTCCACGAGGTGATTTTAAGGTCACCACTCCCTAGAATCCACTATTATCAAAACAAGCAGTTACAAGTAAAGGAATCCCAGTACCTTATACCAACTTACAGTTGAACTCTTACTCCAATACCCAATTAGACTTATTTTGTAATGACAATCTATCCTTGTATTGCACAGCTCCTTGTATGTCACTAACCAATAGATGCGCGGATCACAATACGCGACTTTATCACCAAATTGAGAAGGATGTTGGCTGCAAAGTTCTTTAGTTCATCACACGATGAAGATCACAAAGTTACTTGGTCACAAAACCCTACGGCGTACAAACACAGCAGCTTCTTTAAGATGAACTAGGGCAAACTAAGTTTCCAGTCACTTTTCTTCACACTTGTGCAGTTGTGCTCTTATACCCTTGTGCAACTTTAAACAACCATTAAAATAATCATTATATATGTTTAGGTTTGTGAGAAAATAAAACCCAAACATACATTCACGGATTGGATGAAAATCAAAATTGAAAATCTGTTTTTCATAAACCTCGACAGATACCCTATCTATCGAGCAGCTGTCAAGCCTCGAGCTGAAACAGTTTTTTAAACCTCGATAGATACTAGCTATCGAGTTAGCTGTCTAGCTTTAATGAACAATACTTCTTCTCTTAATTCTTGGACAGACTTGCATGGCTTTAACACTTGAACTTGAAACCTTATTTCTTGAAGCATTAAACACATCCTAAATCTACCCAATTATAAGTAAAGTATGTTTTGTTAAAGGATTAGTCAATTACATAAAATTTTGTACATTTTATACACGCACTTTTGGGTTTTTATATCCATTCAAGGTTATTATTTTTTTCACCCATTATTGGGCCTTTATATTCGATTTGTACCCACTATTGGGTCATACCTTCAATTTGCACCCATTATCGAGTCATAGTTACAACTTGCACCTATTCTTAGGCCATACTTACAATTTGCACCCTTATTGGGTCATAGTTATAGCTTGCACCTATTAGGTTTGTACCCATTACTAGGTCATACCTACAATTTTCACCCATTGTTGGGTCAAAGTTATAGCTTGCACCTATTATTAGGTCATACTTACAGTTTGTACCCATTATTGGGTCATACTTACAATTTGCACCCATTGTTGGGTCATAGTTATAGCTTGCACCTATTATTAGGCCATACTTATGGCTTGTACCCATTACTGGGCTTGCACCTATTATTAGGCCATGCTTACGGTTTGTACCCATTACTGGATCATACCTACAATTTGCACCCATTGTTGGGTCATAGTTACAACTTGCACCTATTATTAGGCCATGCTTATAGTTTGTACCCATTACTGGGTCATACCTACAATTTGCACCCATTGTTGGGTCATAGTTACAACTTGCGCCTATTATTAGGCCATGCTTACAATTTGCACCCATTATTGGGCTATACTTATGGTTAGTACTCATTACTGGGTCATACCTACAATCTACACCCATTGTTGGGTCATAGTTACAACTTGCACCTATTATTAGGCCATGCTTATAGTTTGTACCCATTACTGGGTCATACCTACAATTTGCACCCATTGTTGGGCCATAGTTACAACTTGCGCCTATTATTAGGCCATGCTTACAATTTGCACCCATTATTGGGCTATACTTATGGTTAGTACTCATTACTAGGTCATACCTACAATCTACACCCATCGTTGGGCCATACTTACAGTTTACTCCCATTACTAGGTCATTGGTTCATGGTCCATTCAGGCCCATTGAATTATTCAATCTTCAAAAGGTTTCCTTTAGACCCCATTTTCTAGTGGGGTCACTCAACTGGCTTCTTTTCTTTTCTTTAAAAGGTTAAGGATTTGTATTTTTCTCTGAGGAACTTCTAAAAAAAATCAAGTCTTCTCTTGGTTGTGAACAAATTCTTCATAGAAATATTTTTCTCTTTTTTTTATTTTTTATTGGGACATCCAAGGTTGCTCTTAATGGTGAACCAGTGCCTAGGAGGAGTTCCACCAAGATAATTCTGTCATGGTGCTTTTTCAAGTGGGGTCTTTTTTACAAGGACCTTGGAAGTGGAAAGCTTCCTCTAGGCATGCATATTAGAGGCTTACTTCATGAACTTCATTCTTCCCATTGCATTCATGATTCTTTCGTACTTTTACAAAGTGTATGGCTGGCTTTGCAAGTGGTGAACCCTATTGTTAAGCTGTAATAAATGATGGATGCACTTGTATAGTTGTTGAGCTTTCATAAATAATATAGATATTGACACTGATTTGCAATATAGTGTTGCTATTGATTTTCTTTAAAATATATTCAAGTTCCATCGCACAATAGGCTTTAACCCCCAAAAAGAGAGACAGTTGTTGAATGAATTTGATGTCATGCTTAATCCACCTTCTCTTAATATGGGTGCTATTTGTGGAACTTCTATCCACTTCCTGATGCCCCAATTTTTTTTCGGGTAACTACTCCACTTTGCTAGAACTGTGGAACTACTCCACCTTTTCTAATTTTGCAATGAGCTGTTACCAATAAACTACTCTATTTTAATGGGATACATCAACTATTCCACCTTTGCTGAAACCAAGGAACTATTCCACTTTGCTAGAATCAGGAAACTTCTCCCTTTTAATGGTGTCAAGGAACTACTCCACTTTTGCTGGAATTGTAGAGCTACTCCACCTTTGCTAGAACCAAGAAACTATTCCACTTTGCTAGAATCAAGGAACTACTCCATTTTGATGGAATCAAGGAACTACTCTCTTTTTGCTAGAACCAAGGAACTGTTCCACTTTGCTGAAATTAGGTAACTACTCCATTTTAATGGAATCGTATAACTACTCAATTTTTGCTGGAATTGTGGAACTACTCCACCTTGTCTAGAACTAGGGAACCACTCCATTTTCACTAGTATCGTGGAACTTCCTCCACTTTTGTTAGAACTAAGGAATTATTCCATTTTGATGAAACCAAAGAACTACTCTAATTTTGTTGGAGCAAAGGAACTACTTCATTTTTGCTAGAATCATGGTTAGAACTAGGGAACTACTCAGCTTTGTTGGAATCAAAGAACTACTCAACTTTGCTAGAATCAAGGAACTACTCCATTTTTATTGGAACCATGGAACTACTCCACCTTTGTTGGAATCAAGGAACTATTCCATTTTGCTGCAATCAAGGAACTACTCCATTTTTGTTGGAACCGTGGAACTACTCCACCTTTGCTAGTATCAAGGAACTATCCCATTTTACTAACCAGCATCATATGGTGTTATTACCAAATTGCTAAAAAAAGATTTAACCTTAGAACGTGAGGCAATTGCTTTGCTATGTAAATCTTACAATCTTCATTTAATTAATTTTCTTTGATTTGCTTCTTCTTTTTTTATATAAAAGTAATGAAACAATACTATTAATGTTTAAATGTTATAGCATGACCTTTTCACTTTTTTTTTATAAAAAAAAAAAAAAAGTAGGGCAAAGATTCACTAAATTCACAATATAAAATGGAGGAAATAAAAATGTGTAGAACATATCTTGTGTTGGGAAGTTGCCCAAAATTTGATATAGAGTCCTCCGGTTGAACGTTTTTTAGAGGAACCCGTACTTTTTGGATCCTGATATTGAATGCACTAAGAGGAACTTTTTTTCCTCTTCCTGTTTCTAAGATTTGGAGCCATGCTTGCAAAGGGACTACTTTTTCCCTCTCTTTTTCCCAGTTCCTAGAGGAGTCGCCATCAAATGTGAGTCCATTTTTTTAGACAGTTCCCAGGCCTAGTGCTAATGTGGGATCTATCCTTTTTTTAGACAGTTCCTAGACCCAATGCTGATCTAGGATCTTAGGTCACTGAAAAGGGACTGGAATAGATGTTGGGTGAACTGAGTACAGTTCTCTACGGCCTATTGGGGTCGTTATATGAACCGGTCTATGAGCAAGTCACATAGATCTCTACAAGGTAAAAATTGCACTTTCTCCCGAACAATAAAATATCATTGTAAATATTTAAATGTTGTAAAATGACCTTTTATTCTTATGAAATGAGAAACAATAATTCATAATAATCACCATAAAAGGGAGATTAAAAATATAATATTTAAGGCTTATCTTTTATTGTGTGAATTACTTTCTGCGACAGAGGTCCTTCACTTGGTTCCTCAAGATCAAGGTCGCAATAGTTCCTCCATGATGGTTCCTTGGGAAAGATGTTGTACTGATTCCTTCACTGAACTTTAATGCGGTACTGTTCTAATATTTTGTGGTAGTTCCTTAGGGGGGGGATGTCATGGTTCCCCGAGCATAATATCGTGGTTCCCTAGGAGTGATCTCGTGTTTTCCAGAACATGAGTTCGTGGTTCCCAGGTTGTGATCTCGTGGTTCCTAGAGCGTGAAGTCGTGGTTCCTAGAGCGTGAAGTCGTGGTTAGGGAACCTGAAATACTAGTTCCCTAGGCCACAAGATCTTTCTCCATGCTTACTATGCAATGAATTTTTTTCCTTTCCCTTTACCTCTGCCCTGAAATACTAGTTCCCTAGGCCACAAGATCTTTCTCCATGCTTACTATGCAATGAATTTTTTTCCTTTCCCTTTACCTCTGCAATTTCTGCATAAGAACAACTATACAATCCAAATATTCACAAATGATTTTTAGTTCACCAGGTTAGGATATACATTGTAGAACATATACATATATATGAATGAACTTCCTAAAAATGGGTCAGCCAGAAGGTCTTTAGCCCCATTCTCATAAACTTAGTGCTTTTGCACAAGACTTGTGGGATTTGGAACTCCAATCCAAGTAGCTTTGCTTGGATATATCCTTCCAAGATAGTCAGGTGAGGAGGATTTTGTGGGAGAGAGTTAGATCTAATATGTGCATAACTTTGTATGAATTTCTTTAGAGACTAAATGATATTTTTGAAGACCTTGAAGGATATGAGATGAAGTCCTCATCCTTGGTTCTTTTGTTTTGTTCTTTTTTTTCTCCCTCCTAGAACTCTCTAAACTCTCCTTTTTGTTATGCTTTAGTGTTCATTTTATAGTTGACATGGTTTGGTTCCTCTAGACAAGAATGTCCTTGGTCTATTGGGTAAACCATGTCCTCTGATAGGAATCAGAAGGAGTTCATTGGGTAGAGGATTAGCTTAGTTTGGCAATTATAATTCAAAGAGAGTATTTGGGTTTAACTACAAATGGAAGATGCATTCCTGGAAAGTCAAAGGAGTGGGTGGGATATTCAATGCAGTGGATGATAGCTTGATTGATAAGGACAATTGAGTGGAAGTTGTGAGGAGATGCCATGCACACAGAGGAACTGAGTTAGGCCATTGGTTCATGGATTCCAAGCAAATACATTAACCAAGGGAAAAGCTATAAGTTTCTCCTTTCACCAGAAATCACTCCCTTATCAACCAAACCACTTCTTCCTTACTACCAATTAGAGATCTTGTGAGCTTGGACCAATGGTTACAAAGATGATGCTTGGTTTACTAGGTACTTAATGGCTTTTTGCTAGGAATCTGAATATATATGTTAGTTTTCCCATATGTCAGCCAAGGTCCTCTTCTCAAGGTTTTAAAATGACATTTCAAAGGGCCTAGAACCTTGACGTTCACTCTTCTTAGTTTGGTCTTTTCCCAAAAATGGGATAGATTCCTCCTTGCAATAAGTGAGCTTAGAAAGCCTCTGACCATCCTTCCCCTTACTTCATGTCCTCTGCCTTGATTGAGGTCCCATGGTTCCTTCGCTAGGTTCTGGCCCCAAGGCCACCACTTATTCCTTTCACTTCTCTCTACCTCCTAGAAAACTTGATTTTGAGAGGACATCCAATAGCTCTTTTCTTATTTTCCTTCTTTCAAGGATACATGTAAGTGACTTGTTCCCAGACTACCTTCCACCTCTTCCACGTCATTCTTAGCATTCTCTACGTTGTCTACGTCCATCTTAGGATTTTCAGGTTTTCTTTTCTTAACTTCACGAGTCAAGCCTTCTTTTGTTAAGGCCCATGGTCCTTCCTTGCTTTTCATGGAATATAGTTCCTTGTCTCATTTTGGTCCTCAACAACCTCTTAAGATTTATACTAAAATTAAATTATTAAGATTCCTTCTAAAATTGGGTTTGGAATTTCATTTAAACATAAAAGGGTTTAAATTTAAACATAAATTTTTTGAAAGCTTTATACTAAATTGTAATATGATCAAACCACATGGGAATATTGCAACTTCTCTTAATAATAATAATAATTTTTTTTCTTTGTTTTTTTAATTTGCTGAGTAGTAATAATAATAATAATAACAACAATAAGTGGTATTATTATTATTATTATTATTATTATTATTATTATTATTATTATTATTATTATTATTATATACACAAAATTGGAGCATGCCATTCATGACTCATGATTCACTTTTTAATGCAAAGCTTGCCATGTTTGAGGATGTAAAGTTATGGCTTTTACATTACATTTATGTTGGCTATATTCCATGACAAAAAGTGTTGTAATTTCATTAATTTATTTCCTTGTATTTTGTGGGATTTAATTGTAATGGGTTTAGTCTTAAGTGGTGAAGATTTGATCAAGACAGTTAAAAGTCACATGAGGAGAACATGCCGAAAGCTAAAGAGTTAGTGTATCTCGTGAGTAATCTCACGACTTGGCCAACCCGCGAGATGACCTGCGAGATGCACTGATAACTGGGATTTTAAGTGTAACTCTTATACCCTTCACCCATACTATATATACCCTCATTACTCACAAAATTGTAAAGAGGCTAATCAGATAGAAAACCCTAGAGAAGATTCTACAACACCCCACCTTGTTAGACAGAGCTACTCATCCTCAAGTGAAAATTCATTTGTAGTCTCTTCTCCTTCCCCTCTCCCATTGACATACCTTAAAAGGAGATTTGTACCCAAATACAACTCACACCCAAATTGAGTGTAGAGAATGTTTTAGAGCTTGGGAAGCATTGGGTATTTGCCGAAATAAGCTGGTAAAGCTTGACAATGTAATCGGATGGTATTGCGGGATCTAGGAAGCTAGTGAAGACAAGACTCCGAGAAGTCCATTAGTAGCTGGAGCTTGGAGGACTCAAGTGCTTTGGGTAGATCGGGTTTGGAGGGTCTTTTGGGTATCCTTATACTCCAACTTATTCACTTGTGGATCATTTCAACTTGAAGGGCTGCAAAGAGGTTTTTATGCCAAGTTCTTCGGTTTTCCTCTTCGATAACACATCGCTGTTTTATCTTGGATTTGCTATTCTTTTACCCACTGCCCTTTCCATTTTAGCATTGCACTTATTTGTTTATCCATGCAATTGTTGAATGCTTCGATTAATCAATTTGTTAATCACGTATATTCTGCATCAAGTGTGTTTAGATTAAAATTAATCAAGCCTCAATTTAAATTAGAGGTCTAAACAAGCTCTAGTCATTTAGATTATCAAGCTTTCAAAGGACAAATTGGAACCTTTGAGGTTTTCACTTCACATAAATTTTGTGAACTTGTAATTGGGCCTCAAATTAACTATTTTCTTATTGGCTCCCTAACAAACTTTGTTAAAGTGACCTTGGATTCCATCTCTTTTCACTAAAAGGTCTGCACTAGGCCACTGGCGTTTCTCATAGTAATTCGGAATGAGATTTGGTGCAATTGCACCATACAATTACACCTTCTCTCACAAAATTTTTTACCACACACACTTTTAACTATTTTTTACTTTATTTTATTCAATAGTTTAGATTGAAAATTGCTTTTTCCAACTCTTAATCTCTTTCAATCTAAACTATTCAATGCTATAGCATCAGGTGCAATACAGAGGGTATTGCACCTAATCTCAATCCTAATATTTCATGAGTTTTTCTCAGTTTTTCCGGTTTGTTCAGCAGATGGCTGAGCTATGTAGTTTATGGAATAGTTGATGTCAGGCCCTTGTACGACCATAACTAAGTTAATTGACCGCCTAAAAGTCCATCGCATTAGGTTGTGCAAAAATATTTGTCTATTTTACTATAAGAACCTACTTTTTTTACATACTCAATTTTTAAAAAACTTCAAACTAGATGATCTATTATAGACTAAATTTCATTAAAATATCATTTTTTTTCTTTATTTTTTTAATTATTTCTCTTTATATATACACAAGAACTATTCTCTTACTTCATCATCAAGATACGTAAAGAAATAATAAAAAAAACTAAATACAAAATGAATAGTGTTAGTGTAAATTTACACAATTAAAATGAGAGATAACCTTAGATGTCTCTATTGAAAATATCTAAAGGTGTCATTTGAGCTACAAAGCTCTTGATATGTTGGCAAAATTCTTAATAAAAAAGTTTAAGAGAGTCTTATTTACACATTCCCACATAAAACACTAAAACATCAATGTTACTTTAGGTCTCTTAACATAAGGTCTTTGAAAATTTGAATTTGGAGCAAATGTTTTCTTGTGAAAACATCTAAATTCCATGCCTTGTCACCCACTTTTTGATGGGAAATCCATGGAACCTCAAATAACCTTATCAAAGTCAAAATCCGTAAGCTCTTTCAGCTTCCTCACTAAGCTATCAAAGTTAGTGTAAGAAGACCCACCTGATTTGTTGCTTCTTGGGCTCTCTTCTTCCACTCCATGACCTTCTCTCTAATCACCATCCCTTTTTCTCCCTCCATCAATTCTCTCACAAGTCCCTCAACTTTTTCTCTCTTCACATCCGTATCAATCTTCATCCCAATCCTCCACTTGTTGCATGAGTAAAAGCAATTGGTTTGTTGGTTAGAAATGCACATTTGCTCTTGTTTTTAATAGAGGTGGGTTATGGGAGACAAACAGAGCTTACCTCAAGTGGGTAAAGTGATACTTTTCAAATCACAGGTAGGCAAAGTGATTTTGAGTCAAACCACAAGTAGATTTACTGTAATTACCCATTAAATTATTAAATTAGACGTCATAAGAGATTTAGAATAAAATAAAATTATTAATATTATTTATAAAATTGGTTTTAGGATTTCATTTTAATTTACAATTTAAGGGGTTAAACATAAAAAATTTGAAAGTTTTATGCTAAATTGTAATATAATCAGGTTACATGGGAATATTGCAACTTCTCTTAATTATAATGGTAAAAATAGTAAAGTTGATAATAATAATAATAATAATAATAATAATAATAATAATAATAATAAGTGGAATTATATACACAAAAGTGGTGCATGTCATGCATGACTCATGAGTCACTTTTTAATGAGAAGCTTGCCATGTTTGCCATCCATGTTAATCGAGGTCTCTTACATAAAATCTATGACAAATTGAGTGTACCAAATGTTTTCTAATTCAACACCTACGTACTTACCATGTTACATGCATTGTCACCAACTTTTGGATAAAAAATCTATGAAATCACGCTCACTATATACTTTTATTGGCATTAATATTGGAGTTGACTGCCCTTAAAAACTAGGAACTATTGTCTGATTTTATGAGAATGCAACCCATGTGTTATGGCAATAAAAAGGCCTCCCAGACAACATTGTAAAGTCGCATAGAAGAGAATTTTTAATTTTTTAGATATATGAGGTGGCAATTTTATTTATTTTTCTTAATTCAAAAGTTACAGACCTACCATAGAGAATGAGGGATAATGTTAGACCTTTTTTACTATAAATACTAAAAAATGCCAATTAAGTTACAAGGCTCTTCGTATTTTGGCAAAATTCTTAATAAAAAGTATAAGAGAGTCTTATACATACACAAACGTAAAACACTAAAACATCAATCTTACTTTAGGTCTCTTAACAAAAGTTCTATGAAAATTTGAATTTGGACCAAATGTTTTCTTGTGAAACACCTAATTATCATGCATTGTCACCCACTTTTTGATGGGAAATCCATGGAACCTCAAATAACCTTATCAAAGTCAAAATCCGTAAGCTCTTTTAGTTTCCTCACTAAACTAACAACGTTAGTGTAAGAAGACCCACCTGATTTTGTTGCTGCTTGGGCTCTTTTCTTCCACTCCATGGCCTTCTCTCTAATCTCCATCCCTTTTTCTCCCTCCATCAATTCTCTCACAAGCCCCTCAACTTTTTCTCTCTTCACATCCGTATCAATCTCCATCCCAATCCCCCACTTGTTGCATGCGTAAAAGCAATTGGTTTGTTGGTCAGCAAAGAAAGGCCAACAAATCAGTGGCACTCCCCCACAAACGCTTTCCAACGTAGAATTCCATCCACAATGAGTTAAAAATCCTCCAATTGAATGATGACTAAGAACTCTTTCTTGTGGACACCAGTCTGAAAGGAATCCTCTTTCTTTAGTCTCCTCCATGAATTCCTTCGATATGATCTGATCTCCACCATCCACAAGATTTGAGCGTATGACCCATAAGAATGAATACATGCTATTAGCAAGTCCCCAAGCAAATTCACTCAATTGGTCAGAAGTCATTATTATTAGGCTTCCAAAATTCACGTAAACAACAGAATTGGGCTCCCTTTTATCTAACCAACTCAAGCAGTCATTATCTTCCTTCCACAAGTTTGATTCAACAGTCTCCAGCTTTGTTTCTGGAAGTTGTTGATTAAGCATAGACAGTGGACCAATAGTGTAAAGATTGGGATACTTAATTTTGATGGCTTCTAAAACCTCTTCTTCCAAATCATCAAACGTGTTCAGGATAATAGCCCTAGCTTTCACAGCATTTTTCACTGATTCTAAGTTGTAATTGAACATTATGTCATTCTCATCGGTGGACCGAAGAAATGTTGGAAGATCTTTCAATCGAATCCCTCTCATTTCTGGTATCCAATCAATGGCAGTATCAAGATATCCGTTACTCAAGCAGCCCCCATCTACGTACAAGATTGAGACAAATAAGTGAATAACAAAATGTGTAAAATAAATATAATATATATATATATATATATATATATATATATATATATATATATATTGATTTTATTTAACCTTTTCTTTATATACTACCTAAGAAATATGTCTTTCTTTTTTCTTTTTCTTTTTTTAATGTGAAAGCTTAGAGTTCTTCAAGTACTTGACTATTTTTTAAATGTGTAAACTTCTCATTTCAACTGCATCAGTAACTATTATAGGAAGACGTCCTAGCTCCGACCTGAAAAATTAAATTTATTTCCCAAACCTGACCCAATTCTCTTTACCCACGACATCTTGAATAGTATGCGGAGGTTTCAGGTAAGGGTTTTGGCCATCCCCTAGGCAGACCCAACCGAAAGTTTATGATATAGAATGCTTTTCCCACCGACATGTCGGTGGTAAAAACTAGTATTGTCTTACAGTACACATGCAAACCCACTGCAACTATGTGTATAGGACAATACTAGTTTTTGACTTTTCCTTTTCCTAATGGGTTTCACTTTAAACACATTTTAAGAGTTATTTTGAAAATTCTAAACCACCACGAACTCACCAGATTATAAAAATGGCAGGTCGGTTAAAAATTTGGATAGTTTCAAATCGGTAAAGTGGGTGAGTTAGTTTTAGTTATATATTGTATACTAAAATTCTAAATTTATTTTTATCATTTACAAATAAATTTAAAAATTATTTCCTCTAAATCATATAAACCATTGAAGAACTTTCAACAAAAATATAAATCATAAAAAAAAAAAAAAAAAAAAAACAGGAATGGTCCACTTTCTCATAAATCAAAGTACAGTATAAGTATTTTCTAATTTTTTTTGGTTAATCGAAAATTTTATTAAGAGAGAAAACAAACTACACAGGTAAACAAGCCTCACCCCAAATAACAGAAACAAAAGAAGGGGCCTGTTATCAAAAAAAAAAAATTGAATCATTAGACCAACCCGTATATATCTTAGCATGTGCTTTTCTTTCTTTCTTTTTTTTAGTTAATACTGAATCATATATGCTTAACACTGATTGGGAAGCAACAAATAAAGAGGACAACAAAAAAAAATTAGCCTCTATCAATCATACCATTGTGGCATAGTTAGAGATATACCTTTCAATGGAAAATAGCCTCTTTCTTTAAGGTCTTCATAGTGAAGATAACCCAACATACCACAACCACTAGGAGTGAAGAGCATCACCTCCGGAATGCCAAATTCTTGGGCAGCCTTTAAGGTAAAGCCCATAACCCCATCAGAAACTATGCAAGAAACTGGAGGCACATCTGATGAAGCATTATTGAGTTTTTCGATAAGGTCATGGAGTGAACACAACCCATCAACAGGCATGGTTGTGCATAAAACTGGGAGGTCAAGTATTCCTCGCTGGTTTGTTGAAGGCAAGCCATCTGAGATTGTTTCAAACCTGAAATCATCTAAGCCTTTGACAGAGTCTTGACCTCTAGACTTCACTAAGCGATTGTAGTTGAACTCTGTGTGGACAAAGGTGATATGAAAGCCTTTGGAATGAAGAAGTTTGGCAAGTTTTAGCATAGGGTTTATGTGGCCTTGAGCTGGAAGAGGAATACAAATGGCGTGGGGTTTCTTCATTGTTGACTCCGTTAGAAGCAAAAATGGACAGTGCAAAGTGGACCTTCTTCAAGTTCAGAATTAACCAAACGCGTGCTGGATTGGGTTTGTCAATCATTCGTCGACATGTGCAGTGGAATCACAAATAATTGCTGGCCTTTGTTGGATATATATATATATATATATATATATATATATATATATATATATATATATATATATATATTTCTCAGATTAAAAGAAAAAAAAAATTTAACTTGTGACATTCACTTTTAATAATAACTCTTTATTATTAAATCAAAATAATAGTGTCAGTTTCTTTAAGGCATTCTCTCTCCTCTTCCCATATGTATGTTAAAATACTTAATATTCTAAAAAAAAAAATACTATAATAGCAAACCGTTTTTTGTGTAAGCGAAAATTAATCTTTAAATCTCTTATTCAACCATCAAAAATTTTACTAGTTGAGTTAAGTAGAATCAACCTTTTCTAGATCCTAAATCTTGGTTACAAGCGAATTTACTTTATGTCCAGGTTTTAATACACCTAGAGCTAATCTTTGTACTTTCATATTCAATTTCTCTTTTTTTATTTTATGAGTTTATTAAACTGGAACAATTAAAATTAATTATCGAACTATAATAGTATAAGCATTAAGATTTATGTATAATCAAAATTTTAGTTTGGAGCGATTAATTTGTTTCTTTGTTTTTTGTTAATTTGTATGGAACGAAATAGAAAAGGTAATATATTACAGTTTCTTATTAAGATTTATATGTGAAAAAAACAATCATTTTTCATCACCAAGTCGATCCAACTAGTAAAGAATCACCAAGTCGACCAAAGGTGGCTGCACTTGTTGTTCAGGGGTTTAAAAAAATTATATATAAAAAAATATTTTTCTATTAGTTTATTTTATGCTTAAAAATATTTTTGCAGACATTGACTAAAATCTTGTACACTCTTATCATAGATTAGTATAACCTAAAACTAAACAACAATTGGACACTTAATGTATTATTTATGTTAGTGATTAAAGAAAAAAAAACAGTAAAATTAGTAATTATTCAAATATTTGATTGGTTAAGTCTATACTTAGTGTAATACTTATGTATGGATGGATATGGATGTGTTGGTTAATAAATGATATAGTGTCAGTGAGTTGCATTTCTTCATTTAGTTAAAAATAACTTTATAGCAATAATGACAACCACATAAAAATAATAAATTTTATACAAACTTAAAAAAATAAAATGGTCACACCTAGCCATATTGACAATGGATAATAAAAACTAATAATGAACCATCATGTAACAATTTTAAAATGAGAGGTGCTACGTCCACAACATTTTTACAACATTTTTACAACAAATCATAGGTGGTTAGTTGTTATTGGTTCAAATTTGAACCTAACACTAAGATTACTTTTTTGCCCCAACAATAACAACCAGTAACATCCTGCCACTTAGGATTTGTTGTAAAAATATTGTAAAAATGTTGTGGACATATCATTTCTCTTTTAAAATATAAGATATCATAGAAGGAAATTGTAAAATTTCATATATATATATATATATATATATATATATATTTTGTTGATAAATCGATATATTCAAATTCTTTTTTATTAATTTTTTTAATTTAAATTTCCTAATAATTCCCCTAAAAAAAGTTTTGGAGTTGCCATTGAAGTCAACCCAACTATTAAAAATAGCTTAAAGGTAAGAGTGATAAGATTAATATCTCATTTTAATCCGACCTCTTATTAACCTATAGTCATTTTTAACCCATATTCGAGTAGGTCAAAATTGAATACTCGAACTTGATCCGTTTGTCATATTTTAACTGAATTTTTACACATATAGACCAGTTGTAGTGATCTTGTCATATATATATGCCACTAGAAAATTGTATGTGAAATACTAAAATGACACAATTTTACCTTGAATTTATGTTAAAACTAGTCAATAACCTTCGCGGTGCTCGAAAAGCTCAACAAAACATCATATTCTCTACTTAATTTTTAAAAGTAATATAAAATTGTTAATTATAGTAATTATTATTATTATGATTGTATTATTGTATATAAAATTATGTATTCTACTATTTAAAATATGTCGTAGTAAGAGATTCTATTATAAATCTTTATAAAATTTAATTTTAATCAAAAAATATATTAAAATAATGATATAAAAAAAGGACAAAGTTTAGTTACAAAATTGGTTGTAACCTAAGATTATAACCTTACTCAATATCTTTTTATTGAATGTGAATTTTGATAAATCCACTATTGGATTATATTTTCTTCTTATATCCTCCATGTTTGCAAAATTTCTAGAAATTAAAGATCAATAACTATGAGGTCATCAATAAATTATTTAAATTTCAAGTTTTTGTAATTTAAAATTATGTATAAAATATAATCTTGTAAATCATATATTAAATAATATCTTATTATTATAAAATTTTATATATGTATTAAAAGTATAAAAAAAACATATAATTCAATGTTTAAATTTTTAAAAATATAGTAATATTAATAATATTGAGTAAGATTATAACGGTAAGCTATAGTCAATTTGTCAAGTAAACTTTGTCAAATATATATATATATATATATATATATATAGACTTTCGAAGCGGAAAAAGCGTGAAGTTTTCAGATTATCTGTGAAAAGTACGATAAAAAAAATTGTTTAAAAAATAGTTTTAGGAATAGAATTTTCAAATGCAAGCCTGATGGAAAACATATCCGACTTTGCGATCCGTCTGAGCCAATAGGAATAATTTTTCATGCGAGTCATGTGACTATTGAACAGGAAGATAAACCAATGAGAGTTTTGTCGGTTTGTGCAGTTAGGATTCAAGGGAGGATGATTTCTAATTAGATTTTTTTTTTTTTTTTTTTTTTTTTTTTTTGGAGAATCAGACTACTACTTTTGTTATGTTCAACTTCCCATTAAAACATGATTATGTGCGGGATTATGTTAGAAAGCTAAATAATGGGCAACTTACCATCACCACGTGTTTAAGATATAGCAAAATAATGAGGGAAGAAAAGACAAATGATAATACAACTATTACAGGCTTACAGCTGCAACAACAAGTTTCAGTTATATGCTACAAGTTTTGGCCATATTATAGATATGAACCGAGCTAGACTTTAGACTTAGAGGAGCAAAATTTACACTAAAAATTTTCTTTACTTGTAACTAAATGAGATTATCTTTTTATAAAAATTAATGTTTATAGTTCCTTATGTTATTTATTTAATTAATTTTCAGATGTTTCATCAATTTCAAATCTTATAGCTCTACAAATTGAGAATTAAAAGGAATATGTAAACAAAAAGAAGATAGGAGTGAAAAATTCTTAGGCTACTAAAAAAAAAATTACAAAATCATGCATTAATGCATGTGATTAGGCCCACTTCAACACATAATAAACAAATGTAAATTTCTTTTTGTGAACAATGACACATCAATTTATCAAATTTATCTACTAAAATTTGTAGCTCACTCTAAATATATATTGAAGACAAAACTTAGATATAGTATTTTTCACCAATCTAACCATACACACCACTCAGGGATATTAATACTAATTTATTGTCAATATCAATTTTGTACTTTAACTAGTTAACCCCTTATAATGTTTTCAAGACATCTAGAATTCAATTCTTCATTTTCGTTGTAACTATCAATTTTTTATAAAAGAAATACTAGTAATTTATTTAAATAACTATTCAATTTAAATACTAACACTATTTTATTCACAAAACCTCTAATACGTTTTCCAAAAAAAGAAGGAAAAAAAAAAAACCTCCAACGTTTCAACTTTCAAGTTAAACCAATTTAACAAGTTAAATATTAGAAGTATTTCCTTAAAATTTAATAGCCACACACGTAGCCCACTAACTTAGCAAGTCAAAAAGTTGTATTTCCTTAAAAATTAATAGCCACACACATAGTCCTCTTCGTTACCCACTCAATAACTTCTAGCACACACAAAAATGAGCTAAGAGTGAGTGAGAGTAGTCTAAGTATGAATCATTCGTCTCTCTCAAAGAAACACTATTCTAAGCAAAGTAAAGTGTGTGATTTTACATATATTACAGTGTCTGGTAAATTTTTTTGAGTTACTTTCTCATTCCTTAAGAACAATACAAAATGAGATGCTAAAAGGGTTTTCTTTTTGTATCTCACAGTTCAAGAATGTGTTACTTGTTTTGGGGATTTTGCTATTGTTTGCCCATGGAGAGGCAATCAAACAAAGTGATGGGCTTATTTTTTTGGTTGGGTTCTAAGGGTCAATTTGTTAACTTCTGGGGAGAGGGGGAGCCAAGAGTAATTATCTTGGACCTAAATGTTAAAAATTCAGAATATATATACTATTATGATTTATTTGGGGGAGAGGGGGTCGAGGGGTTAATTACCTCTCTAGTCCATGAACAGCTCCATCCTTAATTAAAGAAGATAGTTACAGAACTAGAATTTAAGTTCAAGGGGCAAAATTTAAAAGAAAATATTTAAAATCTAGCTTAATTTACTCAATTGCCCTTCATATTTAATAATATTTTGAACCCACGACTATTGAAGATCAATTTGTTTCGCTGGAAGCTTTGCCAAATCCACCTTGATACAAGTTTGTTTAGAAATTTGATTTTGAACTCTTTATTACGCTTAGGTTTCTCCATAATCTCAATTAACTACAAGTTTATACTTCATGAAAATAATGAATAAAAATAATTAATTCATATTTATTGCAATCAAAGTAAGAGATTATTCTAAAAATATAAATTTATACATCTAATTTAATTTTTTAAAATAAATTAATCTAAAAGTGTTAAAGAACATAGCCATGAAAGAGGGGAAAATGAAAAAATATATTTTTTCACAATCTTCACACACATCCATAATAGATGGGGATGTCCATCTTGTAACACATGAAAGTAGATGTGAAAAAAGATATGTGAAATAGTGGATGTATAAAAGTTAAAAATTTTGTTATTTAAATAAACATATATATATATGTGTGTGTGTGTGTGTTTTCCTCCTCACCTTAATAATTCAAACTCTAGATCTCTCATTCAATAATAAAAAACATATATACTGAAATAATAGGAATCCACTAACATGTCATACTCTACTCAATGCAGCCATGTCAAGTTCTCTTGTTAATAATCTTTTCTATAACTTTAAATTTTAGTTTTTTGTATTTTCAAAATTCATTAAAATCGCTTGGAGAGGACTAAAATGATTTTACTGACTAAAACTTCTTCTTCTTATTATTATTTTCAAGAAGGCTAAAACTTGTTATCATAATTATTTGATTGCCAAAAGTTTTTATATGTTTTTCACTATCATTTTAACCCCCCAACCCCCACCCCGGCCCCGTGAACCAAAAAAAAAAAAGGAAAAAAAAATGTCAGTAATAAAAAATGGAGAGGCAAGAATTAAAAAATCGAAGAATCGTCAGACCAGGTTTAAAGGCTGCAAATAACTGAATATGTCACAATTGCGGTCTTTTGTTTAATAATTGATTTATAAAGTAATAAATACCAAATAAGAACAGCTATCCGACCTTAGCTCAGTTGGTAGAGCGGAGGACTGTAGTGGGCTTACTCAGCAATCCTTAGGTCACTGGTTCGAATCCGGTAGGTCGGATTACTCTTTTATTTTTCCCCCCTTCTGTTAATTATTAAAACTTAAAAGATGCCGTGATCTATCATCTTTGATATAAAAAAATAAAATAAAAGATGCCCAGCCCACTTACATTATTATCTCCTTTTTTTTTTTTTTTTTTTATTACTCACTTAATTATATTATTATCGGGATTCAAAAAAAAATTACATTATTATTATTAACATTATTTTAGATTCGGACAAAACTTAGGTACTGTTTCTTAAGTTTCATTCTTAAGATTCAATCATATGGCTTCTTAATTAGAAAATACACTTCTATCTCATGAAAATATCTACATGTTAAAATCTTAATAGGGGAACCTAAAGAACAACACCTAAGTACTATTCCTAAGTCTTACTCTTCAGATTCATGCACACTTTCTTTCTTCTTCCTCTTAGCATAAGGTAAAAATACTATTATACAAACATGATGCCCCAAATGAATACAATCCCACTATCAAATCTAAAACCTTACAATTAATAAGTATTAATTTTTTCTTAATTTTTTTATATAATCTAATATTTTAGGTTATATAAAAAATTAAGAAAAAATATAACCTTATATTTTAAAAATTATATCCCATATTGAAACAATGATAAAAATAATTAATATGTTCCCATCAAGAAGTACAAGTATACATACATACATACATACATATATACATACATACATATGTATATATATATATATATATATATATATATATATATATATATATATATATATATATATATATATATATTTGTGATGTAGCTACAGCGATATTACACCACTCAATATTTTTTAATTGGATGAAAATATTAACAAATCCACCGTTAGATTACATTATCTTCGTATATTCTTCATGCTTGCAAAATTTCAAGGTGATCAAAAATTAATAGCCATGTCATCGATCAATTGTTAAAATTTAAATTTTTGTAGTTTAAAATAATGCATAAAAGATGAGTTTATGGATCAAATGGTAAATAGTTTCTGATTGATATGAAAATTGGCATGCATGTTAAGAACATATAGAACATGTAATTTAATGATTGGATCTTCAAAATATTAATTCAATAACAAGTTATTGAGTGGTGTAACATTACTTAGAGTTACACCAGGTGTAACTTGAACCCAACTATATATATATATATATATATAGGACTATTAACAATGGATATATTTCTAAAAAAAGAAAGATAATGAATATGGAAATGTGAAATATAAGTATAGGAAGGAAATTATTTTTCATGTTAAGTTTATTTTTGGTAGTCTAAGTTAAAAAAAAAAAAAAAAAAGTGACAATGAATATGAGAATATGTTCTTTAATAAAATGAAATATTGTCTTTTGTCAAATTTTCCATAGACAATTTTGGTAGTACAAGTTAAAAAAGAAAAAAAAAAAACTCAAAATCAATATGAAAATATGTAGCATAAAATGTAACTATATATCCCATTTAAATGCAGAAAGGTCTTCTCAAAACCTCCCTAGTTTGCAAAAATGGGAGAGGGTGGATATATAACTATAGGATATTATATCAAGATTTGCACATACAACATCCATTCACAATAATTATATCCTTTTTAGATAGTCAATTGTCCATATTAAAATGGTCCACTCAATAATGCTACTTTTCTTGGTACCTTAGCCTTCCAAATAGTATTCCAAGGAAAATCCACCCACTAATGGCCATTGAGGTGGCTCAGAAAGACCAAATTTTAAATTTACCATTCTTGGTTAATTTGCCACTCAGTCTATCCTCCCCTACTATAAAGGAAGGTTAGAATATGAGAGTCTCATCTAACTTGAGCTACAAATGCTTCAAAGAACTAAAAATTGTGACATTCCAATTTTTTCATCCTCAGGAAATTATGAGTAAATTGATCATTCATTATCCGTTGCTATACTAAATAAGTAAGAAAATTTGAAATCTTTCCTTCAATATAAATTCACCAGATCAATGGCCATGCCAAAAGTGCAAATTTCTACAATCTCCTATTTTAAAATGGATAAAATAGGAGAAGGAATCCCATACCCCTTTTACACTCTTCGGATTGAGATCAAGTGCAATACTTATGAATGATTGAGATTGATAGTTAAAAAAAGAAACTTTGAATCTCAACCATTGATTAAAAAAGATTAAGAAAAAATTTAAGAGAAGTAAAAGGTGAAAGTTAAAAAAAGTGAAAAGTGAAATTTTTTTGTGAGAGTAGATAGGGTGAATTGCACCAGATTTTAATCCACACGTCTCCATTACCACACAACAAATGATTCTATGATTGCTTATGTCGTCCAAGATCCCCAAGCCTCCTCTTTTTAAGAGAAGTAAAAGGTGAAAGTTAAGGTGATTACTTATGAGTTGCGAGTTACAAATTACAATTGACCTCCCTCCCCCTTTTTTATTTTTGGTTTTTTGGTTTGTTCACACCTTATCCTCCAACCTCTAGAAGGCCATAAAAGGTTTTAGAAAATGCATTTCTAATTTTCTTTTGTGATTTAGAATTGTTTAGATTTTGTAAATGTTTTAATTTGTATATGCGAGGTTCCAAAGCAGTTTAAAGAACTCACTTCGTTTATTTTGATGTAAAATATTTGCAGGAAAATATTTTTTTATTTTACAATGCTTGTTTTGCAATAAAATATTTAGTCAAAAGGAAAATATTTTCGGTCAACCAAATCAACCTAAACAAATTTGTGTAAAATATATTACAATTCAAATTTTGGTAAAACATTTTATATTTGCTCACTAGCCTTCATCCCAATAACTCTCACCCTCCCTCCCTCCCTCTCACGCTACCTCTTTCTCTCAGTTCTCTCATAGTCACAACCCAATGTTCCTTCTCTCACCCATTAATCTATCTCTCCCAAAACCTACTAGTGGCGCCACCCATTGACCGGCATCACCCACCGACCAGCGGCACCCGTTGACCAGCATAACCTCCCGACCGGCACCACCTATAGACCGACTCCACACGTCCTCCCTCCTCTCGTCTCTCTCATGAAATCGGATCTGACTTCTAAGTGGTGGATTAGGTTTTTGGTGGCTGTTCCAATTTTGCTAGTGGCTGTTCCAATTTTGTCACTACTAGATTTGCTAGGTTGTTGGATGTTTTTTGTTGGGTTGTTGGATTTTCAGATTAGATTCTCTATTCATGGGTTTTCTTTTCAGGTTTTTTATCTAGTTTTATGGGTGGTTTTGCCTTTTTGATATAGATTTTTGAATTGTCAGTGGTTTTTTTTTTGGGTGGTTGGTCATGATTCAGTGGTTGGTGCTTGTTATTTTGGTAGTTGGGGGCAGTTTTTTGAATCTCTGGTGGTGGTTCTGATGGCTATTTCTTGAGTGATTGGTAGTGATTTGGTTATTGGTGGTGATTCTGGTGGCTGTTGGGTGCCTGGGTAGGTGGATGACGGTGGTCGATAAGATGGGATTACAGGATATGTATTTGCAATGATTGGTGGTGGCTGATGGGGTTGATTTATATTTGCAATGTTTAGGTCACAATTCTTACCAAACACTTGCAAATATTTTACATATAAAATATTTTATATTTGAAAATATTTTATGTCGAAACATACGGAGCTTAAGACACTAACCAATTTAGCATAATTTACACAATCCTATATTACCTATTTGAAATCTTCTTCTTTTTAATTTTTATTTAACTCGGTTTAAACATAAAAATTCAAATGAAAACATAGATATAAACTTCCATTAAGCTGTGAATTTCTTCTTAAAAAAAATCTGTGAACTTCATGGAGTGAATACTATATTTTCAAAATATTATTACCAATAAATAAATGATAATCCTCATTATATTCTTAGAAAATTTACAAAAAAAATAGTAGTTATCTAAAGATTATTACATACAAATTTACAACTAAAATAAAAATCCGCGCCAAGCAGAGTCAACAACTATTTTTTTACAAAAAATTATTGATAACCAACTAAAAAAATACCCCCCCGTCAAGCTCAATAAACTAACAACAAAAAGTTTAACATTTGATTCTCTTTTGAATCAAAAGATAATCAAATATTCTCAAAAAAAAAAAAAGACAATCAAATTATTAATTTCGAAAATTTAAAAATTTATTTACTTTGATCAAAATTTTAATTAATCAAGGATAATTCAGTTAGTTCAAATTTCTGGTTAAAGTCTTTTTTAGCGAAGTCTGTTCCTTTTGCCTCTTCATTAATAAGCTCGACTTTCTTGTGCAATACAATCAAAACCCAGTTTTGATTTGAACTCACATAGACAGACCGCGAGTCATAGGACGAGACCAGCAAGGATCCCATAGCTGCAAAGATTCTGTGAAAGAGACAGAGACAGAGAAATGGGAAAAGTAACTGTGGCAGTGATTGTGAGTTTGTGGCTCATTTCTGTCTCCATTCTTGTTAACCGCACAGTTCCAGAGCCTTACATGGTAAGTCCCAAACTCCAAACCCCAAAAGAATATGAATGATTTTGAAAAATATTTCTGATTTTTTTTTTTTTTCTTTTTGGGTTGATTGCATAGGATGAAATATTCCACATAACTCAGGCGCAACAGTACTGCATTGGCAATTTCAGAAACTGGGATCCCATGATTACCACCCCTCCTGGCCTGTACGTCCTCTTAAACCTTTTGCATTTCTTTTCTAATCTGTTTTTTCTTTTTTCTTTTTTTTGATGAATTTGAACTTCCACTATTTTATATTTGAATTGGGGGTACACTTGAATGGACAATTTAACAAAGAAAGATTGAATAAAATGAGAGATTAAAGTTGGTCATATTTAACTTTCACTTTGTAATTGGTATAGACCTAGACATCCTGGGTTCAATTCTTAGTATGAGTTCTCCTGGATTATCTAATACATGGTTCTGGCAGGTGGGGTCGTGTGTTTCTGTGGTTTACTCCCTGGGTGGTCCAAATGGCACTGCATTGGTGAGGTTCCACGTCCAAAAAAAAAAAAAAATTGGTGTTTCAATGTGAACTATCTACCTTCCTTTTGGAAACTTTTTTATTAGAATTCGAATCTCACTAAGACTTGGATATGACAAAAACTTGCACTACTTCACTAGAACTATTAGAGGGGAGAAGAGAGCATTTTGGTGTACCTTGCGGTGCTTTTGGAATTAGGATCATTAGCTATTTATTTTCTTGCTTTTCCAATGGATTTTCAGTTGAATGTGGCTTCTGCTTTGGTTGAACTTGTATTCTGGGCTAAGGACAGAAAAACAATGAAAAGATTGGATGGAAGTGGGGCTGTAGGTATTATGAATTATAATAGTTGTTTGTTACCATGACTATTTATTGATAAAAATATAAGCTGCTTGAAAATTGGAAGTTGACCTTTGCTATTCCAAGAATGATTTGTCTTGATATATCATTTTATGCATATGATGGGATATCAACTATTTTAAGCTCAATGGGCTTGAAATGCTGATTTTACCATGTTGGCTTAATCCTATATGGAGCAAATATGTTGATAAAGGAATTGAAACATGCAATTTAAAACTTCTGCAGGTACTATCTTTCACTTGTCCATGTTTATAGTACCAGAAGCATCATCATTTTCTGAAGTCTGCACCACTGCCTTTCTTCGAACTGTAAATGGTGTTTTGGCAGTATTATGCAGTATAATTGTGTATGAGATAATTACCTTCTTGAGACCTACTCTTAGTGAAAGAAAAGCAACAATTTTTGCAGTGGTCCTAGCTTTATATCCCCTTCACTGGTTCTTCACTTTTCTCTATTATACAGATGTTGCATCGCTGACTGCAGTGCTTGCTATGTATCTTGCATGCTTGAAGAAGAGTTACTGGTGCAGGGCAGTGGTAAGGCACTCAACTTAAGTCTTTTTCATGAACCATTAAATTTGTTTGAAAATCAATAGATTTACATCCTCAAACAAAGAAATAAATAATTACATTCTAGTGGTAAAAACTAATTTCATTTTGTTATATGTAGCTTGGTGCCTTGGCTGTTGTCATTCGGCAGACGATTATAGTTTGGATGCTTTTTGTTGCATGCACTGGGGTTATAAATATTACTCTGGTCCGTCCAAGAGATAATGTAGAAGAAAATAATATTGACACAGCAATCAGGAAAACTAATAGATCAACTTCCAATGATAATGTTACGTCAAACTCAAATTTGAGAAGGAGAAAGTTCAGTAATGCCTTGGGTACTGATAAACAATCTATGCCTAGTGCAAGCTTCTTTTCAACAAATCACTCATCAAGTTTGTTAATTTTATTTATTTATTCATTTTGAGGATCAACTTGTTAGTTTGTAATGGATGTAATCGTGTTATGTTATGATGAAAGTTAATTTACTAGATTAACTCTCTTTTTTCTATAAACAATGGAAGATAAGCCTGCCAATATTGTAGCTTGCCAAATTGGTTCTTTCTGCCTCACCATCTATACTTTTTGTTCTTGATCCTTATGATTCAGTTACTGGCGCTGTGTTGTAGGTTTGCTTGATGAAGTTGAGGTCATCCTTTTAGCATTATGGCATAGGAAGTGGGAGCTTTTGGTTTTCTTTAGTCCTTTTCTCATGGTATTTGTGGCTTTTTTAGCTTTGTCCATTGGAATGGAAGTGTAGTTCTAGGTATTGTTCATGTTTCTTACTCCTTTTAACTTTGAGGCATATGAAGGGCCTTTGTTGCTTGTCTCTCACTGTATGTCCTGATATGGCAGGTGCAAAAGAAGCTCACACAGTTTCACCACATTTTGACAGATCATGTATTTTGGTCTGGTTTCTGCTCTTGCTGTGGCTCCTCTACACTGCAGTATAGGCCAAATTATGGACATGTTCCAGTCATTTTGGAAGAGAAGGCCCACCAGTTTCTTTCAAATGCTCATTGCTGTTATTGCTGGCTTCTTCTCTGTACATTTTTACAGGTCAGAGAACCAGTTAGCATCCTAAGCAAATTGCCATAGGGACTTCTTCATTTGTCTGCTACACCTAGTTGAACTTGATGCTTTTAGAGTAATATCAAAATAAACTTAATTGAAGAAAATGCTATTCATGGTTTTGATCTGTGAATTTATGTGTGTGAATTGGGTTTTGTTACTACTTGTGGTTTGTCTACTAAAGTAATCTTACATGAAAGGTTTTTTTTTCTAGCGCTTTTTGCAATCTCACATCCTTCTATGACCCTTTTTGTTCTGTAAAACTTTTTCTACATGTTTATCTAATCCAAGGGGGGAAAGAAAGTAATATTTATACTCTGAAGTTTTTGCAATCTACTAATAAATTGCAATTAATGACGTACTTTTTGTTTATATTACTGTTTCATCACATGGTTATTTGACTGTTCAGCATAGCCCATCCCTATCTTATAGCTGACAATCGGCATTATCCATTCT
Organism: Castanea sativa; assembly: GCF_040712315.1. NCBI lineage: Eukaryota > Viridiplantae > Streptophyta > Magnoliopsida > Fagales > Fagaceae > Castanea > Castanea sativa. The sequence continues at coordinate 17,795,112 of NC_134019.1, read as the reverse complement.
CTCTGTGGAGGAAGGTCATCAATGTTCATTGGTCAATGAAGTACCTTCTAGTCCCGCTTTATGTTTATTCATGGTTTTTCATCCTCAGCACATTGGTCTAGTACAAGCTCTTATCACTTATTGTCACAGTACTTTTTTTCCCCAACATTAACAGAAAATGGAGCAAATGAAAACATGGTTAATGAATCCTGCTTTGGCATCTATCATTGGCAGGAAAAGTTCAGAGGAAGATATGGATCTTAGCATTTTTCTTGGCTTCTGCTGCGGATCTGGTACCTGCTCTATTGATTGAGTTCAGATACTACACGATACCACTATTTCATGAACTCCATTCCCATATTAGTGATTATCAAAGCTGGCTTCTCATGGGACTTATATATCTAGCCCTCAATGTCTTCACAATGACAACTTTTTTGTTCCGGCCTTTCCATTGGGACCATGAGGCTGGGATCCGGAGGTTTATATGGTAGGGAAGTATCTAAGAAATGCCTAAGGGAACCATCATATTTTAAGACAAATCATTTTTGGGTGGTAAGTGTTTTTCGTATGGGGATTAGTTGGAAATAGGGTTTTGCATGTTTTGGAGGTAGAGAAAGGAGGGTGGAATTCTTGAGTGGTACCAGTAGTTTAGTTTCACCTATGCTACAGGTCGTGATTGCTATTTGTCAAGTGAAACCTATGGTACTAGTCATTTGTAAACATGGCAAGATTTTTATGAAAATCAAGATATGAATCATAAAAGCCTCACAACTTTTTTATTTTGAAACTTTTTCTTCTTATTTGCAGCTGATATTTATTAGAATCCTGGTCATTACATAAAACGTTCTTTGAAAAGCATACACAAGTGTTCTGGAGTGCAAGACCAACCAGACTTCCACGCTATCACTTTGTCCCCTTTTCTTTTTGAAGTTGTTGTATTAAATTTAATTGTTCTTGAAAAAAAATAAAATTATGTGTTTTTCATTGGTTAATACACCTATGTATTTAAATTTAATTAGGAACCTAATATATTGCACCTATGTCATTTCGTAAGTGTAATTTTCACTAGAGCTTATGTGTATAAAAGTATTAATAAAGATCAATTTATGAATGCCAATAATTTTCAGATATTGATAAAATTAAAATTTTAATAACAATTGAGACTGGGAGGCACCTAATTGCTTCTTGAAAATAGCTGGAACCTCTCTAATATCCAAATTTCTCTACCTATGTATATTTTGGGTTTGAACTTCTCTAATAATCCTATGGATTGATCATGTGTCCAAATGATTGATAGCAGCTTTTCTTCCACAAATATAACTTTATAGTGTTATGCAAATAACTTTTTGTAATATTTTGTAAATATGAAATTTCAGTGATACTAACTTTTTTTTTTTAATCAACAAAGATACTAATTTCAAGAAAACAACTTTCTTGAAAATATTTTGAAACTAAAATAAAACATATTGGTTAGAGAAGTGCTTTTTTCCAATATATTGAATGAGACACGAGATCGACATGTGATCAATGATGGACACGTGTTGTGTTCGTAACACATCTAGTACTCAAAATGCATTGGACAAAGACCCCTGTTTAATAAGAGATGGTAAAACTAAATGTACTTTTGAACCACATGTTTAACAAATAATACTCATTTTCATTGAGGAAATTGCTAGAACACCAAAAATGTATATTTTCATAACCTATTACTTATTCATAATGTAGTGGAGTCTAGATGAGGTGAATGCTTGTGAGATGGTATGAAAAAGTTAGTACACTGCTCTTTCATTAAGGGCGGAAAATAAAGAGGGTTAACCCCATCAAAAACATTTAAGAAAGTAAATTAATATGTTGAGTGAAAACTAAGTACAAATACTAATAAAAATGTGAATGCATAATCTCGAAACTATTTAGTTTTAAAAAAAAATGAAGAAATCATTCCTTTGGAAATATTTGACATTGTCATCTATTTGATAAATTGCATGTATAAGAATGTTGAACAGAGAGTATTGCATACTCTTCTTTTTTAGGCTAGGTGTTTTTTTTTTTTTTTTTTTTTGAATAATCTTAAACATCCAAGACAACCAAGAGAAGCATGATATGTTGAAGAGTTTATCAATGAGAAGGGCGCTTCAAAGAAGCCACCACATTTAAAAATAAACAAAATTTCAGTTTGGGCTATAAAGTAAGGCCCCAAACTATAAATTAAAGGATGGGCTCTATTATATTTGGTTTATTTACTGTCCATTTATTGGGATGATTTGAGAGAAAAAAAAATTAATTGGGATGTTTTTGTGGGATTTCGATTTTGTTTTTTTTGTTTTGTTTTTTTTTTTAAATTTAAATTTTTGATAGGGTGTGAGATTTCGATTTGATTTCGATTAAGGTTTGGTTCCGTTCTATTTTTTCTAACCTTTTTATCAAAACAATTGAATGGGCTCTATTATATTCGGCTTATTTACTGTCCATTAATTGAGGTGATTTTGTCTGATTTCGATTCAATTTTGATCAAAGGTTTGACTTTTATTTCATTTTGGGTTTGGCTTTTATTGGTTTGGCTTACCTTCTATTTCATTTTGAATTTGACTTATTTTCAGTACTTTTTTAACTGAAACTTCTTTTTGTTATAGGGTGTGTTTGTTTGGAGGTAAAATAGGGTAGATAGAAAACTTTGGAGAAAAAATGAGAAAGAAAACTTTGGAGTGTGTTTGGTTGGGTGAGGAAGAAGAAAAATAAATTGTGAGGCCTAAGTGTTTTTTCTCCAAACTCACCAAAATGTTTTCTCCTCAAAATGAAAAGAAATTAAGTGGAAATGAATTTTTTTTATTGACAAAAATGCCAATGTGCACATGAGCTTATTCACGTTGCGTTTATTTATTTTTTCTAGTCATTAATGTTGCCCTTTAGGGGGGGGGGGGGGGGGGGAACGCTGCCTCTTCTTTTTAAATTTTTTTTTTCTATTCTATTTTTTTCTTCTTTTGATTTTCTAAGCCTAGGCACTTCTTCTTCTTCTTCTTCTTCTTTTTTATTTTATTTTTTAACTATATGTGATTTTTTTTTGGACATGATTTTTATTTTTTTAATAAATTTGGATGATTGTTCTTCTTTTGCGGTTATTTGTCACTTTTTTGTTTTAATTGGACATCATTCTTTAATAAGGGTATATGAATAAATTTATTCGAACTCATTTTTTCCTTCTTTTCACTTTTTCACTCCCCACTAAACAAAAAGGAAAGAAAATAAATTTTTTTTTATCCTCCCACCTTTCCATCATTCCACAATTTTTTGTCCTCACTTTTCCATCCTTGCAACCAAACAGACTTTTAATGAGAAACTGTCATATCACCTATTAACTAAATAAAATGTGAAGATTAAAACCCACTATCACTTGCTATTATGCATGTAAAATAAAAGGAGAACTCCAGTTAAAAAAGTAGCCAAACCCTTCTATTTTTTCTAACTTTTTATTAAGAAAACAGACTCATCTCTATTATATTTGGCTTATTTACTGTCCATTAATTGGGATGATTTTGTGGGATTTTGATTAAGGTTTGATTCTCTTAAGAAGACCCAAAGTTATCTCAAGAATTTTATATATATATATATATATATATATATATATATTGGAGCAGACAAAATGCCATTTCAGTTAAAATTGCTTAATAAGTCTACCAATATAACCCACATTAGATAAGCAATCTATTAGCAAAATTGGATTTTAGCTACAGTCTTAATTATCCAATCATAGATAACATCTGCTTTGGTAGCCATGTTTAAAATCTGTTTACTTGATTTAAAAACAAAATAGTGATAGACCTATGGTAAGACAAATTTTGTTCTTGTTTTTGGTCATTCCAAACTAGCTTAGGTCCGGTGCTCTTGTACACTGCACTTATTGGAATTTGAACATATGTCAAGTAATTGTCAGTTTTTCATTTGATAAAAATATATTATTTTATTTATTATTTAATATTTGAGCTTAAAAATTATTACAATAAAAGAAATAACGTTAAAATTTGGAATCTTTTTCTATTTAGAGGCTTTAAGCGACTACCTAATTTGCCTATACTATAGAGCCGACCGTGATTACAGCTTGATTTGCATAACAATGTATTGATGGGTGCAGAGCTTAATCAAAGTGGATTTAAACCTTTTTCTTTTTTTGTAAATAATATTGTCCATATTTATTTATGTCGCATTAATTTACATATCCTTTTTTCTATGCTTTTAAAATCTAGATCTTCACTCAAAACATATCTAGATCTTGAATTTGGAATATTTATTGTTGACTTATATATTTACCAGAATACATGTTAAACGTTAAAAATTGTTTTCATGATATATTTCAATATGGTGATCCAATTAAGGCTCATGACTTGTTATTTTGATTGTTGTGATTTCAAGATTTATTTGATAAAAAAGCAATTGGAAAGCAAGTAGTCAAAATTACAATTTTATGCCTAAAATGTGATATAATAATTTTGATAAAATAAGGTTAATTGTAAGTTACAAAATGATGTATCTACACTATCTATTTTTTATTATCTCTTAAAATGTTGTCCAACGCCAAATAAACAAACATTTGCCCAAATTTTGGGGCATATATATCCCATTATGTCACACATGAATCAATAATCTATCTATATATATATATTGAAAACTCAAATAATGTAAAACACTATAACTTGTTTAGACCTCTAATTTTAAAAACATGGCTTAATTGCTTTTATTTTAAATTATCTAAGTGCGGAGCAAGAGTAAATGATATGTAATAACCAAAACAACTTTCTAAGTCATAACTACAAATAAGCAACAATAAATATAAAACTGAAAGAGTAAGAGAAGAGATATGCAAACACAAGATAATACCGAGACGTGTTATTGAAGAGAAAACCAAAGTACCCAGTGAAAAGCCTCTCCGCGACATTCCAAGCTGAAATCGATCTGCTAGTGAATAAAACTGGAGTACACAAATATCAAAAAGACCCTCCAAGCCTAATCTACCCAATATACTTAAACCCTCCAAGTTCCAGTTACCAATGGGCTTCACCGAGCCATATCTTCATTAGTTATCTGGATCTTGCAATCAGCTCCAAATTGCATCCGTCAATCAATGGCTTTTTCCAATACTTCCCACATGCACCAAAACTTCACTCAGAATTCAAATTTGGTAAAGTAAGTGTTTGGGCTAAGAACCTCTAAAGGATTTGTAATTAGAGAGGTAGGAGTAGAGAAAAATTAAGAGAAATTGTGTAGATGATTGTGGGTTTACAATCTCTAACTCTCAAGTGTATTGCTAGGATTTTCTTTCTAAAAAGCTCCTTACAAATTCGTGGGTAATGTGGGCTTCTATAGTGTTGGTAAAGAAATGAGAAAAAAACATTTCAAAAAGGTTGAGGCAATGAGTTTCACGGGTCACTTGCAACTTAGCCTGAGTGGCAAAGTGACTTGTGAAATCCAGCTTGGCATGAGACTGTTCATATTTCAACATGTACTTCTCACGTGGCCTTTCGCAGGTTGTCCACTCGCAAGCCAGTCGCGAACTTCACTTTCTTCACAAGTCTTCACCAAACTTTCACACTCAACCTTTACATTAAATCTCACAAAAAATACAGGGGAAATGATTGAACAAAATACAATCAAATTTAACACGGAATTAAAGCCAACAAAAATATAGTTGTAAATCACAACTTTACATATATATAGGGTTGGATTCAAGTTATATTTGCTGTAACTCTAAGTAATGTTATATCTGGTGTAATTCTAAGTAATGTTACACTACTCTTGAACTTTTTATTGAATTTATATTTTGAAAATCTATCCATTGTATTACATGTTCTATATGTTTTTAACTTACATGCCAAATTTCATGTCAATTAGATATAATTTACCATTTGATCCATAAAATAATCTTTTATGCTTTATTTCAAACTACAAAAATTTGAATTTAAAAAATTGATTGATAACATAGTTATTGATTTTTGATCACCTTGAAAGTTTGCAAATATGAAAAATATATGAAGATAATGTAATCTAACAGTGGATTTGTCAAAATTTGCATCCAATTAAAAACTATTGGTTAGTGTAACATTACTTACAGTTATACCAGGTGTAACTTGAGCTTATATATATAAGCTGAAACGTAGCATTTATTATTATTACGCCTCTATTGAGTCACATCAGCGGCTATATCATTTATTTATTTTCTACATTTTCTTTTTTCTTTTTAAACTTTTCTTCTACTTATTCTCAAAAAAAAAAAAAAAAAAAAAAAAAAAAACTCTTCTTCTTATTGTTAGTTCACACCTACTGTTATACTTCTTTTAACATTTCCCCTTCTATTTGCTTCTTTATTTCTCCACTACCCTTTACTTTTCTGTTACACTTCCTTCACATTTTTCTTTTTCTTATATTTTGACTTTTCTTTCCATTTTTTTTTTGGTATAAATTTGATATAATTTCTACCATTCAATCCATATTTTTCTCACACAAAACTGTGAGTGCTCTCTCTCTCTCTCGGTGTATTTTTGTTCATTTTTATAACTCTTTTTTTTATGGGATTCTTTTTTATAACTCTAATTAAGGTTGATGGGTTTTTTTTTAGTATTGATATTGTTGTTTTTTAATTTTCCATCACAAAGTCTTCTCTCTCCCTTTATAGCTTAGATTGAATTTTGGCTTAGGTTAATACTTAGTAATTTTTTTAGAAATAGGAATTTGAGTTTATATCAAAACACAATCTACATGGTTATGAATTTGAATGTGCCTACCTATTGTTTGAGTAATAAATAATTATAAAGTATATATATATTTTCCTTTGGTTTCATTTTAATTTTGGTTAAGATAATATAGTAATTTTGCAATAATTTTTTATTATAATGATAATCTTCTTAATCCTTAAGAATTGAGACATTTGAATAATTAATTTGAAACTTATAAAGTTTAGTTGTATATTAGGCAAATATAATACACTGCAACAGAAGTTAGAAGAATATGATTCACCTTAAAAATATTAATCCAACAAAAAAAAAAATAATAGAATGATATATTTGTAGAGAAAACAAATAAAAAAATATTTGTAGAAATATTTTTTTGAAAATAAAAAATACTTGAAATAATTGTTACTTTTTATATATTACATGCCTCATTACATAATATTTATTTATTCTCACACATCGCGTGGGTCTGCTGCTTGTAATTAATAATAGTAATAATCTTGATGCAGTACATCATTAGTATAAAAGGGTAGAAGTAAAATACATCTCCTTAAACTCAATTAACTTCAAACACATAGTTATATTGAATTTAATTATTTTTAGAAAAAGATACTTCTATTTGTGCTCTCTTGATTAATACAATCATGTATTTGTATTTAATTGGAAAACCTAGCATATTACAGCTAAGGAACTGTACCTAAATTTCGCTCAGTATGAAAACTCTTATTATAAATTTAGAAGGACTAAATTTTTTGGATTATGTAAATTCTTTCACATTTCACAATTTTAGAGATTTAGAGCCCCTTTGGGATTGGGGTAGGAAGGGAAGCTTTATGATTAAATAAAAAAAAATTTCTTGATAATTCTTTAGTATTTAGAGCATTTAGCAGATTAACTAAAATAATGAAGTTCTTTGAAGTTGTTACACCTAATTGGTGACCGACTTGATAATGAGCTTTTAGATGTGAGAAATAACAAGAAAAAATGACATTATAAATGTGCTCTGCATTTTCGTAATCAAACCTAATCGATAAAATTGATATCAATTTTTCACCAAATTATTATTCTTTGTTATATTAGTATTAGGTTATATATTAGTTTTTACTTTTAGTTGATTTTATTGATATTTTCATTTTGAAAAATAAGGGGCTGTTTGGGTAAAAAAAAATGATCATTTATCACTCAAATATCACTACTCATCACTTTATAACCCATTTCCTATCACTCAATAATCCTCAAATATCTCCAAAACCAGGTTTGGCACCTAACTCAGTTCTGTTTTTGAACTTCAAAAACTTAAAAATGTGGGACCCATTTTTAGAACTTAAAAAACTTAAAAGTCAAAAGTTGTGGCTGGACCCATTCCAAAACATAAAAAAAATCAGTTCAGTTTGTCAAAAGTTGCGGTTGGACTTGAGAAGTGCTCTGACCGTGGGTCCCTCATTGTGTGTGTATTTACAAAAATGTTATCATAATTCAGTTTTCATAACTCAAAAACACAAAAAACTTGTTGTTTTTAGTTTTGCTAACTCATTACTCAAAAATTAGAAAATTGAGTGATGGAAACAAAACTTGAAAACAAATCCGAACAGCCTTTCTCTGCGTGAGTCTCACCAAAATCCAAACAGCCCATAAGTATCGATATCATTTCCCTTAAGAGTTGGAATAATAATAAAAAAAGAGTTTTAATTCAAAGTTTCAAAATTTTTAGCTTTAACTTAAAGCAATTTTTCAGTTTTACACATAAAATATCTTGCAAAATTACAAGGAAAATTTCGCTAAAAATATTCAAACCTCTTTTTATTTCTTTAGAGCTTCTTATTGCATAGCCAGGAAACCACAACTCGCACATTATAGATCATGATAAATTATCATCTATTCAAAAAGTTTAAGTTTTTAGAAAATGAAGAATTTTTAATTATTTAATCATAATTTTAATACTCCTCCATGCACTCAAATTCTCTCTTAAAAAATTGGGCCAATAAGTGTTATTTTATTTTATTTTTAATGGGAAATAAAGTGGCAACAATGTTCAAACTCGAGATACATGCTTTGATATCATAATAAATTACTTGGTATTTCATAAATTTAAAATCGTGAAATAATTTTTAATTTATTAATTCTTGCCTAATGGTATGTTATTGAGCCTTGGTTTAGATTTTATTAATACTTCAAAGATTTCACTCGATTCTTATTATGAGCGATTCCACTTGCACAATAACTCCACAAATCAATGTCCATTAGATTCAAACCAGTATATAACCAATGTTTTGGAGAAATTTATTTATGCTGATTATCTCTCTCACAATCTAAAGAAAATTTAGTCATGCCTGATTAGCCTACACTTTTTTTTTTTTTTTTTTTTTTGAGAAGGAACCTGATGGATTTTATTAATGTAATTCAACTACATCCGATTGTAAAATCAAAACAAAATGTGATGGAACATCTTCCATCCATACTTGAAAATTTGGTATGCATAATGCATTTTTAGCCCGACTATGAGCAACCCTATTACCGTTTCTCTTAATGTGAGAATACAGCAGTCTTACAACATTGTTAGCAAACACTTTCATATCTTCAAACATTAAACCCGTTGGTGATAAGCTACGCTCCTCTGACTTCAAAGCTTGAATCGGTCCAAGAGAATCACCTTCAAAGGGTAGCACTTCGAAATCCCAACTCAAACGCAAAAGACAATGCCTTAAGGGCCTCCAGCGCCTCAATCTTTTCAGCCTTGTATGCTTGAGGGATTTTTTGTGAGCAAGAAGCCAATCTTAGCATGTGATTAAACTCAACTTCCGGGAATTGCTTTACTTTTTCCTTTGCTTCATCTGGTAAGTGTCCATACTCTGCCAAGGCTAATTCTTCGTGCCTTAGATCATCAATAGTGATCTTTGAGTCACCTTCAAGGACAATAGATGAACGACCGAGATCAAAAGCAAACTGTGGTACTTTTCTTTGCTGCTATCACTTCAACTGTGGTGATCAAGAAGGGCAGTTGGAAGCTCTCTGCCATGGAGGCCATTACACTGCCTTCCCCATTGTTGACAATAACTCCAACATCCACAAGGTTGTCTTCTCTAAACACTGCCCGTCAAAATTTACTTTGATTTTCGACCAAGGAGGAGGTTTCTAGAAAAGTCGAGGTGGAGGTTGGCTGGGCTGATCAGGTTTCCAAATTCTGTGATTGTTTGTCGTGCCTGTGATCTCAACTGATGATGGAAGGGAGTGGTTAAAGTCATAATCGTTGATGGAAGGGTCGGCTAGAGTTTTTTCACTTGATGAGGGAGTACGTTGAATATTTTGAGAGTTATGCAATTTGCATTGAAGCGAAATTCTCCAGCGTTAACTTCCGTGATTCTAGGAGCCTCTCTTCCCTTATCCGTTGTAGCCGTTTCTGAACTATCATTGTTTAATTTCTAAACCAAGATGGATTCTGAGGGAAATACCGAGTAATTATGGTGTAATAATTTCTCTTTTAAACTCGCAATCAAATTATCGTCCACTTGTAAGCCATCTGTAACGCACTCCTCTTGCACATTAACTTCAGCATTCAACTCCATAGAAACAAAATTAATGCTCTCCCCTGATCCTTCGGTATCCCTGTCCTGTTCTACTGTAGACGGCATTCTTACGGCTGAGGCCGCTCTCACCGCTGCATGGGCAGCCAACTCGGTTTTTTTCTCCCTGGCCTTGCCGCTACGCTCCTCATAATAACCCGGAACATAAACCACATCCTTGCGGGAAGATTTATACGGTGGAGCTCGTAAAAAAGAATCAAACTCTTGCTGGTCCGTTGTCAAAGCACCTTTGCTCTGAATCCACATGTTTGCTACTGCCTCCATCTGAAGAAAGCGTGAGGTTAAGAATTTCGCTGCAATAACGAACTCTCCTTTCCTACGATCCTCAGGAAGGATGAAGTCAATTTGTTCTTTGTCCGACAGAGACATGTTGTTCCAACTCATGGTCAATTGCTCCATGGCTATACTATCAAGTTTTCCAAGCAGTAACGTGAAGGAGAGTAAAAGGAAAAAACTATTTCCCACGATTAACCCCACAACAAAAGTACCACTAGCTTTAAGAGTATACCTGATACTCCTAAAGAAAACAGAAAAAATCCAGACAAACTCTCCTTCGAGGAAGGGACTAAACTTCTACAGTCTTAGTCACTGAGAGACTTTCATCAGTATGCTCTGTTTCTTGGTCCAGAAACATAGTGTTTTTTTGCCATAGCCAACTTAGACATGATTTCAATTATTTTCTTTTGTGGGTTGACTCAAACAAACTATAGAAATATACTAGAAAGGAAAAACAAAGGAACGGGGAAGTAGGTACTTTGTTTAATTCCGATTAGCCTACACTTTAAAATGATTAGTCAATTTGTAATTAGAGTTCCTCTGTAAGTTGTTTGTAAAGTTCACCTAATTATAAATATCTTACGTAAGATTTAACATGTTTTCACAATACACACTTATCCAATTCAACTTAGGTTTCGCAATTTTTCTTTTAAACTAGAGATAAACCTCTTACTTTCTGTGGTGTGTTACTCTAGCCTCGACTAAAATTGAAAATGTCAACTGTCAAGGACGTAATAATTTGTAGAAGTCATTAAATCGAAAGACACATAGGAACTTGATTACTTCTCTTTCCACCATCCTTTTGACCTTGATGGCAGCCAGCAAGCAGGTACACGTGCCACCAGCCACCATGGTTCGTGAAGTTTAGTAGGAATTTGATTATGTGGAAGGTGGCTGTGGCCAAGATAGATCTAACACTTCATAATTTCATGTACGCCGATATTATGTGAGTTTTTATATATAAAAAAATGATGAAGTTCTTGTTCATCATTCTCTATTTCTCCACGTTTTTCACCTACATGGTTTAAGAATAATGAAAACATCTTTGATGTCATATTGCAATAAGTATTAGGGCGACTATAAAATGTTGAAGTTTAGGGTATATGTTACAAATACCTCTATATAGTTTAGGGTTAATGGTTGTAATTAAAATTTTAGAAACCTGTTACTTCTAGGAATCTAGAAGCATTTGAAAGTGAGGAATATGGACGGAAAAAGACCAACAAATCTTCATTCTTTAGCAAGCGAGGATGTAATATTATATAATTATAGTCCTTCATTTCTTAAATCTATACTTTACACACATTATATATGTATGTAGCATATATATCTGTACAGTATCTCGGTTCCGAGTGTAGCTCATTTTGTAAATAAGCAGAGAGCATATCACTATATTAGTATTGATATACACAGCTTTCTTTCTCATTTCTAACTCTTATAGCTGTTCTTTCATTCTTCCTTCTTCTGCATTATAGCTTTTGCTTTGCTTGTTTTCAGTTAGTGACCCATTTTGCTTTCGCGAAGGGAGGTACACAAAATCATAATATAAGTGTATATATGGTAAAGTAATGAAAAGCATTTTGTAGGGATAAAATTAAGCTACAAAATTAGTTGTAGTTTAAGGCTACAAACTCACTCAATAAAATAAATATTATTACATATTTTGAAAATTTAACCGTTTAATTGTATGTTCTTTACGCTCTTAATACACATGTCAAATTTTATATCAATTGGATATTATTTACTATATGATCTATAAACTTATATTTGATACATTATTTTAAATTACAAAATCTTGTAATTTAAAAAATTTATTGATCCTTTAATTTTCTTAAAATTTTGTACGTATGAAAGATATAAAAAGAAAATGTAATCCAATGAACCCTCAATTAAAAAATATTGAGTAAGGTTATAGCTTAACCGCTTAAAGTTATAACCAATTTTATAATTAAACTTTGTCATTTTGTAGTCAGGTGGACTAATAATGCGTAGATATTACATCCTAGTTTGAGTCCATGCTTTATCCAAATTAACGGACTGAAAGTAAACCAGCTCCTATTAGGCACTCCCTTCTTCAAATATATCAATTAATTTTGAACATATGTGTGAGATATCCTTCAGCTCGTAGTGGAGTTGACCAGTTTGATTGATTTCTTGCGTTTTGTGGAAACTTTGTCCCATTTATTCATTTACAGGACAGTTTGGCGAATTTGCAGAAACAGGGGTAGAACAGAGGATTGCAAGATATTTGTCTTTCTTTGTCTTCTGGGGACAACTGAAGGGAAAAATCAGAATGAAGTCTTAAACTATGACAAGTTAGTGCAGCTGAAAAAGAACCAAAACTCTTCACAGCTATTTGGTAGAACTTTTTTCAGAAAATTTCGTTAATAGTGAGTAGTGGAGAGTAAATTACTATTGTATTTAGGGGACACTGCAAATTCGGCAATATAGGAATGAACACCCTTAATTTATTGTACCAAATCTTGAAGATTCGAGTAATCCATCCAAATCAGTTTTATTCAATATAGTGCCATTTAAGTATTGTGTGCAATTTAGTTGAAACTGATAGTAAGAACACAACCAAATAGAATTAAAACTTCTTTTTTTTTGTGTGGAGATAACAGTATGCAATTTAGCCGAATCATGCCAACCATTTTCTTCTAAACTAATCACATGGCTCTCCCAATCCATTCAATAAAGCTATATTTATATCATAGGTCAGTAGAAAGAATAAAAAAATTGAAAAAATGTCAATTTGCTTTGTTCCTCAATTAGACTCTAAAAAGAATCTTTCAACCCTGCCATGATCACAGATCCTTGAATAGCTTCCGGACCTGTTGAAGTGTAACAAAGAGCACCACGGTGAATGGCCCTTGCCTTGAGATAGTAGGGATAAAACCCTTATACAAAGCCATAACCCCCTCTGTCCTCACAGTCTTCTTGGCACAATCCAATGCACCAGAGTAAGGTGCCACACCTCCTGCCTCCAACTTCATATTCATCACTCTCGTCTTGATCACATCGATTGGATTCGAAGCCACCGAGGCCACAAACCGGGCAGCAAAGCTCGCTGTCACGTGGGTCCCGATTCCTTCACTCATCACACCCTTTTCCAATATCATCTCCTTCGCCTGATCATAAGTTACGAGCTGAGAAGCCGTCACAATCATCGCACGGTTTACAGTTAGAGCTGAACCACGCCACAGGCTAGCAATCCCTTCTTGCTTAGACATTTGACTAGTTGCATCAACCACACTCTTGTAGTTCCGGCGCTGCTCAATAGGGAGACGTCCATCAGCTTGCATGCGGACCATTGCCACGTTAGCCGGGTTCCCAACCGTTGCGCCGACACTGCCGGCAATAAGGCCAGCTACTATCTTTTTCATGATTGGTAATTTAGCAGTGTCTGAATCAGAATGATCAGACCATTTATGTTTTAGGATGTTGTAAAGGCCCATACGGGTGGTGGAGTAGAGTGTTTGGCGGAGGATGGTGGCAGAGACACTGGAGAAAAGGGCAGTAACGCCTTCGGATTTGACGATTTGGATCCCGATGGAAATAAGTCCAACATGAGGTGGTGATGCGATGTGGAGAGATATGTATCTGTTAGAAATACTGAATTCAATAGTATTATATTTCTCCCTGAAATAATATACATGAGTGCCTTTATATAGGAGACACATGAGTGCTGTACAAGCAAATATGAGTGCAGTACAAGTAGTACAATGTGTGCTATACAAGTAAGTAACCTAATTGGGCTAAGCCCACAATACATACGTTAACAGCCCCCCTCAACCTCAAGGTGGATGGGAGACCAGCTTGAGGTTGTCAACTAAATCACGAAGGTGTCCCTTAGGATGAGACTTGGTGAAGATGTCTGCAAGTTGATCTTTGGAGGAGACGGAGAAGAGCTTGAGAGCACCATGAACAAGAAGATAACGGATGAAATGACAATCAATCTCGATATGTTTAGTCCGTTCATGGAAGACATCATTGTGAGCAATGTGAATGGCACTCTGATTATCACAGTAAAGAGGAGTAGCAGATGATGTAGACACACCTAAGTCCTTAAGAAGCCATCTTAACCAAAGGAGCTCAGATGTGGTATCAGCAAGAGCACGATATTCTGCTTCAGTACTAGAGAGGGCCACAAAGGTTTGTTTCTTACTTCGCCAAGAAATCAAGGAAGGGCCAAGGAGAAAACAATAGCCAGTGGTGGACTTACAATCAGTGGGATCTCCTGCCCAATTAGCATCAGAGAATGCACGGAGTACAAGAGGAGACTGAGCTGAGTAGAAAAGGCCATGGAAGAGAGTGCCCTTCAAGTATCGAAGAATGCGCAGAACAGCAGCATAGTGAGTCAACCGTGGAGCAGACAAATACTGGCTGAGCTGATGAACAGCATAGGAAATGTCTGGACAAGTGATTGTGAGATAGACTAGGCTGCCAACCAATCATCTGTAAAAAGAAGGATTAGACAATGGTTTCCCCCCCGAGGGAGTCAGATGCGCATTAAGCTCAATTGGGGTGTCAACAGTCTTGCTGTCAGTGAGGCCAGCACGAGACAAAAGGTCAGAGGCATACTTGGCTTGAGTAATATAAAGACCATTTGAGGAACGAGTGATTTCAAGACCCAAGAAATAGCTAAGGTGTCCAAGATCTTTCATCTCAAACTGCTGACTGAGAAAATCCTTGAGTTCTTGTATGCCACTAAGGTCATCACCAGTTATGATCATATCATCCACATAGAGGAGAAGTAAAATGGTGCCTTTATCAGTACGACGAAGAAATAAGGCAGCATCATAAGGACTGGTAGTGTAACCCAAGCGAAAGATGGTAGAGCTAAATTTTGCAAACCAGGCTCGAGGAGCTTGTTTAAGACCATACAGTGCACGTCGAAGGCGACAAACCTTGTTTGATTCAATGGAGAGACCTAGAGGAGGTTGCATGTAAACTTCTTCACTCAAATCCCTATTAAGGAATGCATTTTTAACATCCATCTGAAAAAGATCCCATTTTCTAGCAGTAGCAGCAGCCAAGAGGGCACAAACAGATGAAATGCGAGCAACTGGAGCAAAGGTCTCTTCATAATCAATCCCATACTCCTGTGTAAAGCCTTTTGCAACAAGATGAGCCTTATAGCGCTCAATGAACCCATCTAAGCGAGTCTTAATCTTGTAGATCCACTTATAATCAACCACAAACTGTCTAATAGGGAGAGTAACCAGGTCCCACGTATGGTTTTTGGTTAATGCATCAAGTTCCTCTTTCATTGCAATCTGCCATAAAGGGTCAGTGGAGGCCTCACGATAGGTTTGAGGCTTGTGGAGTGTAGTAAGTGCAGTGTAACAATGATAATCAAGTAAATGTGTAGGAATGGATCTTACCCGGGTTGAGTGACGAGGGGGAATGTCTAGTGGAGGTGAAAGGTCTAGTGGAGGATCTTCAGGCGGAGCAGGAGCGGTGGACCCAGGCGCAAGGTGGGGTAACTCGTCATCAATCTGTTCATCTTTGATCTGTCCAGAATAGGCATCAAAAGGATCTGGAGGTTAAATAGAGAAGTCCAAAGGAGGATCAAGAGGATTAGGAGAAGGAGCATGAGACTCCTCTGGAAAGACATCAAGTACAGATGAGGTAGTGAGGGAAGAACGAAAATTAGAGAGTTCAACAAACAAACGGTGTTCCCAAAAGACAACATTACGAGAAACATGAAGACGATGAGAGACAGAATCATAACATCGATACCCCTTTTGTGTTTCGCCATAACCAAGGAAACTACAAAGTCTAGATCGAGGCTCAAGTTTGTTGTGCTTATGAGGCTGAAGAAGAACAAAACAAGTAGATCCAAAGGAGCGAAGGTGATGATAGTCAGGGGGTGACCCAAAGAGGCGTTCATACGGAGTTTGATTATGGATGACAGTGCTTGGAATGTGGTTAATAGTATGAACAACATGAAGAGCAGCTTCACCCCAGAATGGGGGAGGAACCTTGGCAGAAAGAAGAAGAGTACGAACAGTGTCAAGAATATGACGAAGTTTTTGTTCAGCTCGACCATTTTGCTGAGAGGTACCTGGACAGGTTAGATGATGTACAGTGCCATAGGAGTGTAACAGAGCTTGAAAAGCATACTGAGTATATTCAAGAGCATTATCAGAACGAAAAATTTTGATTCTTTTGGAGAATTGGGTTTCAACTATTTTTGCAAAGTTACTGTATATTGGCAAAATTTTAGAACGAGATTTCATAGGAAATATCCAACTGTAACGAGAATAATCATCGATAAAAACAAAAAAATAACGAGATCCACCAATACTAGCAACAGGAGAAGGTCCCTAAACATCCGAATGAATTAACTCAAAAATACTATTAGAAATAGAATCACTATTATTAAAAGGTAAAGCTGGCTGTTTTCCTAACTGGCATGAAGTACAATAAAAATTGTCTTTGGACACAGAACCTAACAGACCCTTAGAAGCTAACTGTTGTACCCGAGAAGAGGGTACATGACCAAGACGAGAGTGCAAGAGTGAGAGAGAGGGTAAAGAAGACACCGCAGCGACAGCAGCAACAGACACCGGAGCAATAGGTGGAAGATGAAGATTGTCCACGGGAAACATATGCCCAACTCTAGGGCCGGTCCCAAGCTCTTGCCCCGTCCTCGGATCCTGCACAATACACCCAAAATAGTAAAAAATAAGGCGATAACCTAGTTCAGCAAATTGTCCCACAGAACACAAATTATAGGATAGGTCAGGAACATGGTAGACCCCAGGAATAGAAAGGTTGGAGGTCGAAACAAAACCTAGACTATTCCCATGCATGGTGGAACCATTAACTATGTGAATATTTAGGGGATGTGGAGTAGGGTCAAGTTTGGAGAATAAGGACGAGTGAGGTGTCATGTGATTGCAATAGGCAGAATAAAAAAGCCAAGTTTGAGACTTACCAGGTAAAACTGAGAGAGTAGTGGAAAGAGATGCATTACTAGCCATACGAACAGCCTGAGCTATGATCTCCTGTAGTTCAGTGGATGAGAGGTTGATAGTGGATCCAAAAGACTGGGACTCAGCTGAAATGGGAGGCATTGGCGGAGTAGACTCAGTATTTGTAACTGCAGCAGTGGATTTGTTGCGACGGTAACAAGTCTCAAAGTGTGGCTAGGACGTTTGCAATAGTTGCAGAACTTTTTGATGGTCTGTCTGCGACAATTGCTAGAGCCAGAAGGATCACCTGAGTGCTGAGGTTGCTCTATGGGTGGAGCAGAAGGAGTAAGGGCCAGAACATTAAGCTTATTTTGGGCTTGAAGAGTTGCAAGGCGAGCTTCTTCTCTTACTAACTCGTTCATAGCAGTATCAAGAGAGGGAGGAGGACTACGATTAAGAAGCTGACCTCGAATGGGCTCATAGTCCTTGTGGAGTGACATCAGGAACTCATAGAGATGAAATTCATCTCTAATAGCAGCATATTGTTGAGCATCTGTTGAGCATGCCCAAGTTGGATCAGAAAGGTCAAGTTGGTCCCAAATGAAGCGAAGCTGATCATAGTAGTCATTGATGGACTGCCCCGGTTCTTTCCTAAGTTGATGTAATTCAACCACTAACTGATATTTCATGGATCCGTGAGTAGTAGAGTATCTTTTGGCCAACATATCCCATGCTGATTTCGCATCATCAAAGCTGCCCAGCAAATTGGAGATGGAGGGAATGGAAGTGTTTTGAATCCATGTGAGGATTATGTGATTGTGACTATCCCATTCAATCATGCGACCAAGGAATGCAGTATCTTCTTCACTTGCTCCCTTCACAGGAATAGTGATTGCACCAGTACAATAATGCTAGAGCATACGACCCTTAAGAAAACTGCGCATAGCTTGAGACCAAGATAAGTAATTCCTAGTCCCCTCCAATACAGTATTGATGGGGCGAGGAAGAAAAACATCCTTTTTATCCATTTAGAGACACAATATGCAAAAACAGACTGAAGAAAACTAAAAAAAAAAGTCAACGCGAAAAACTGAGTAAGGAGAACCTGGGTTGCAAAAGTCAACTAAAAAAAAGTCAACGGTCTACGGCTGGTCAACGGTCAATGGTCGGTCAACGGTCAACGATGACATGGCGGATGACGTCAACAGCGCGATTGAAGATGACGTCAGCAATGACGTGGCAGTGATGACGTCACCTAGGGCTGACGTCAGCAAGAGCAGGTCTGGCGCGTGGCAGCGCGTGGAGGCGCGTGGCGGCACGTGATGAAGTGATTCGGCGCATGGCGATGCGTGGGCGTGTGATCTTCAGTCCAGAAGCTTTGGGCGGTGCGTGAGGGTGCGTGGAGGCTCCGATGACTGTGAGGTTTTCACGAACAGGTAGATCGGAGCAAGACGATCTTCGTGGTACCTTCGAAAAATTTATCGGAACAATATTCACGGCGGTGCCAGAAAAGGCAGTGGTCTTTACAGTGTTCGAACTCCTCAACGACGGCTGCTATAGGTCCGGAACCTGAGGACAATGTCTGGAAGACTCGAAGGTTCAATGGCGAAAGGCTGTGGCAGTTGTTGTGACAGTGGAAGCAATATTAAGAATAGAGTTACACCAATAACGACAAGATGCTAAGAAAAGGTCAAAGCAGTGGCTCATATACCATGTTAGAAATACTGAATTCAATAGTATAATATTTCTCCCTGAAATAATATACATGAGTGCCTTTATATAGGAGGCACATGAGTGCTGTACAAGCAAATATGAGTGCAGTACAAGTAGTACAATGTGTGCTATACAAGTAAGTAACCTAATTGGGCTAAGCCCACAATACATACGTTAACAGTATCCATTTGGGGTGTTTAGAGCAGCAACTGTGGGACGATAGGCCTGTACTAGGGCAGGATTGGATTCGCCTTGAAGTTGCATTCGGACCTAGATAAGATCAAGAGGGTGAGTGGAAGCTCCAGCAATTATTGAAGCAATGCCTCCTTCAACTAAGCCTTTCAAACCCATTTGCAATTAATGTTTGTTTTTTGAATTCTGTTATGGCACGATGTCTGAATGAGAGTAGAGATCAGAGCAGTGAGGAATGAGAGTTTGAAGTGGTGAGTTGAGAGAGACCAAAAGGGAATGCATATTTATAGCAAGTTAACAAGTTACATGGTCTTCTCTGTGTTTCAGTGTTTCTTCGCCTTCGTTTGCGTGTTGTAGGACTCTGGCTAGTCTTGGCTGTTCGGTTTTGACTTAGACACTCAATTATTTTCAAATGAAGTAGGCCTATTGTTGTCTATTCTGAAGTTATGTTGTTGAGTAATACACTCGTGGGCACCAAATTGGAAAGACTGGTTCTGATTGACCATATAGAGTGAGTCCCACCCAAGACTAACTCTTTGTGAGCCTGAAGCATTGCACTCTTCTGCTGCGTCAAAATTGGACTGAGGCCATGGCATGAAGCCACACTGTAAAGTTTTTAGACCCCTTAAAACACTAGTTGTTTAACCTAATTATTTAGCTAAATGATTACTTATGTAAATTATTTAAATCTAGACTAACACAAGCAAATCATATCAATTAAACAATGCGGAAAATAAAGAATACAACGATATGATAACCCAAGAAAATCAAATCGGTAAAAAACCTGGGGAGGATTTAACCTAACTATCTTCAAGGTAAAACAGAATCCACTATGAAAGAATTGAAGTTTTACAATAGTGACTTAGACCACTAACATCCTATTACTACCTCGAGTAGAAAACTTACTACCACGATCACATGACAGCTCCGAGTCCTCGGACTACTTCTTTCTCAGATCCACAGCATCCACAAGTACACCCACTTATGTTTCTCTTTAAGCTCTTGAAACAACAACTGAAGCGATCACCAAGCTCTCGACATCAATCTTGATCTTGATAACCCTAAGTGTATATGAAGTTTAACACCTCTAGATCTCACAAAAGATTCATACACACAACATATCAACAACCTCTAAAACGTGGTTTTCTTTTTATATGAGACATAAAACATAAAACCTTACATTTCAAACGGGCTTGGGCTGAGTTGAAAAATTCTACAGAAAAACGAGCTGCACGAACTTCGATCGATCGAGTCTAATTTTTGATCGATCGAGTTTTGTAAAAATTGAATAGTAATTTTCTGCAATTACTCGATTCCAACTCTACACAAACACATACTTTGAGCAGTCTAAATCTAGACAAAATGTTTTGATCATGGTTTGCTAACATATACATATTGAAGTTTTAATATATTAGTTCATAATTTCTTAGAACCTAACGAACTTCCCCTTTGGAAATCCGTGACAAAACACATACCAACACAAAAATGCTCAAAGTTACAAAACAACCCATTACAAGATGCTCAAAAACAATTCAACCTAACTACTATCTATCAGTTGCCAGTGTAGACAGTAGCACGACTGAATCAACCTATATATTCCTATAACACTCAACAAATACATAAAAGCATGTGTGGAAAATAGAAGTAAAAAACAAAATAAATTCTTGATTTCACAAAAAAGTAAAATAAAAGACATATATCATGAATAGCCTCATAATATAAATCAATAATCAATGTAGTACATGTGAAACAAGAAACAATAAAAGAGATAAACAACATAATGTCTCCCCCTATCAATAACAACATGAGCCAATAACAAAAATACTTCAAGAATCTCCTAAATACAATCTAAAGCTCCAAAGCTCAAAACCATCAAAACGAAATCTCCCCCTATCTCCATCAATATGTACTCCCCCTTTTTTTGACGAATTGTTAAAGGACAATCAAGGCTCATCATCATCTAAAGGAGGTGGTGGAGTAGATCGCTGAATACTCGCCAAATCTGCACGTAAAGCCTGAACGGTCACGACAGTATCTAACACACTCTGAATGGATGAATCATCAGAAGCAGTTGGTGGAGGATCAATTGCGGCGATGGGATTAACAAACTTCTCAACAAATGGATCACCAGATGGAGGAAGCCGAGATGCATCACCTATAAAAGACTCTACACGAAGGCATTTAGAGCTGGCTTTCATTTGAGCCGCTCTTGGCCTAAGAAAGGTGGCACCTATGGGGGTGATGATATAAACAGGCTCGGAAGCAGGAAAATCCTCTAAACCCAAATCTAACAAAATCCGATGAATGAAAACTAGAAATAAAAGATCATGCGACCTAGAGCTACTCCTATGAACCTCAACCAAAGAACGAATGAAAAGAGATAGAAAACACATGGGAGCATCAGTCACAAGGGCATACAAAAATGCACAACGTTCAAGAGGAATGGTGTACAAGTGAGAGATAGGTCAGATAGAGTGACAATAAATCTGGAAAAACAAGTAATCAATATCAGTTATGATCGTCTGTGAGTTAAATTGATTTACTCATATCTCAAATTGTCATAACATAAAGACACTTATGCAATCTTGCGATGTTTTCACACACAACATGCAATATTCTTTGCTACTTATGATACATGTGCAAGTACAATGTGATTTGGCCATCACAAGGTTTACATGCGCTAATGTATGCTCACTAAACTGTCTAAACTTGTTTTTGAAATATAAAATTGGTTAGACTTGTTTAGTGTGTGTGTGTGTGTGTGTGTGTTTTGAATTTAAATGCATGACATTTTTCTTGTTGAGAGATGTTTTTGAGAGGTTAAATGTTGTTTGGATCTTTGGTTGAGTTGCGTGCTTGATTGCATTCATGTCTATGTTTTTCTCTTCTTGAAAAACTGTTTTTAAGCAATCTCGACAGCTCCTCGACACCTCTTAACAGCTAGGCTATCTATCGAGCTCTTCAGCTTTTTCTTATTGCAATCTCGATAGCTTCTCGATAGCTCTTCGATCCATTGAGAAAGTTTCTGTCTCCTCGATAGCTGCTCGATAGCTCCTTAATCCATTGAGCTTGTTTTTGCTATGGACACCTCTAGATACCTACTTAATAGCTGCATCTGTCAATCCTTTTAAAGCTCGACACATCTTGATCTGTCGAGAATTACTAAGCTTCTATATATAGGGTCAGCGCGATTCGGATCTCATTTCTCTAGATCTCTCTCAATTCCTACTACCTCTTCACCTCCCAAAACCTCTCTTTCTCACTCCAAACTTCATCCTCAAGGATTTTTTTGGCCTAGATCAAGTTTTTCTTCACTTGGTAAGGGTCCTAATCCTTCTTTTTCATGCATTTCATGCATTTGACCTAACTTTTTGGGATTTTTTGAAAATTTTAGGGTTTTTCAAAATTGATGAAGTTATTGTGAATCTTTTGGGATGGGTTTTGTATTTTTGATCTTAAAACATCATGCATTGCATCACATGTGTATTATAACGATGTTTCATGCATTTTAGATGTGTCTACATTGTGAAATTGATTATGTGCTGGTAGGTTTGGATTAGGCTTAGCCCATGATGTATTTCCTATTGCATATCACATACTCATGCATTTTCATGCATACGTACCTTCAAGTTTCTATATTTGTTATATTGTATCTTGTTGGTGCTTTTCTGATTGTCTTTCTCTCCCTCTCTCTCTCTTGTTTACATTAGTTGCATTATGGCACCTAAGCGTAAATCCACTCATTCCTGAAACTCTCTTCATTTTGAGGCATCTATCTATTCTGATCCTACCCCGTCTCATATTCGTTTCCGTGATGATAAAGCCCGCAAGGAATTTCGGAGAACTTTTCTAGACGAGGCATTCATTCGGAACGCCAAGTCATTTTGTCAGACTTCTCTGACACTGACCTACCCATTGTCATTCACAGTAGGGATTGGGAGTCACTGTGTGATGTCCCGGTCACTTGTCCATCTGTGCTGATCCAAGAGTTCTACTCCAACATGCATTGATTTGATTATCTAGTACCTCTCTTTGTCACTTGTGTTCAAGTTACACGAATCGTGGTCACTACAGATATTGTATCTGAAGTGCTCCATGTCCTTAGGGTAGCGCATCCTGACTACCCTGGTTGTGATCATCTAAAGACGAGCTTATTTCCACTTTTTGTGAGCAACCTTCAGATTGGGGTGATCGTCAATTTACTTCTTTTACTTACCCTTGTTGACCAGATATGTGAATAGCACAACTCAGGGTTCATATGTATGTGTGATAAGCAGCATATTCACAACGAAGTAGCAAGCGCTTTTTCAAAAGATGAGCTTTACAACCCCCTAGGCATAAAGGAAGGGAAGGATAAAGAGAAGGCCCTAGTTGTGATGGTAGGAGCTTTACTGAGGTTTTTGTTCAATTAAGCTTAAATTGATGAAATCAACTTGTGAAATTGATGGATTAAGTCATTATATGATGTTTTCTGACTAGTATAATGGTTAATTAATCAATTTGGTTTGGTTTTGAAAAGCGAGTTTTTCAAACTTTGGAGTTTTTGGGTTAAAACTCTTTTATTCAAGTCAATTGTGGGTAAATTTTGAAAAATTGAACAAATTTTTGTGCATTAGAGCATGCATCATGTTAGGACATATGTGATTGGATGTTAGGAACATATGTCAACATTTTATGTATTGGCTAATCCTTTGACAGAACGCACTTTACTTGTAATTGGGTAGATCTAGGATGTGTTTAATGCTTTGAGAAACAAGGTTTCAAGTTCAAGTGTTAAAACCATGCAAGTCTGTCTAAGAAACAAGTGAAGAAGTGTTGTTCATTAAAGCTTGATAGCTAGTATCTATCGAGGTTTAAAAGAGCTGTTTCAACTCGAGGCTCGACAGCTGCTTGACAGCTAGGGTATCTGTCGAGGTTTATGAAATTCATATTTTCAGTTCTGATTTTCATCCAATCCGTGATTATGTGTTTGGGCTTTCTTTTCTCATAACCCTAAACATATATAAAGACTATTCTAAGGGCCGTATCAGGTTGCACAGCCAAGAGCACAATTGCATAAGAGTATAATTCCTCATATGTGACCAGAAACCTACCTTGCCCTAGTTCTTGAAGAAGCTGCTGTGTTTGTATACCGTAGGGTTTTGTGACCAAGCAACTTCGTGATTTTCATGTGTTGAAGAATAGAAGAACTTTGCGGCCAACATCTTTCTCAAGTTGGTGATCAAGTCACATACTGGGATCCGCGCATCTTTTGGTTAGTCACGTACTGGGAGCCGTGCATTAAAAAGGAGAGATTGTCATTACAAAACAAGTCCAATTGGGTATTGGGGTAAGGGTTCAACTGTAGGTTGGTATAAGGTATTGAGATTCCTTTACTTGTAACCGCTTGTTTTGATAATAGTGGATTCTTGGGAGTAGTGACCTTAAAATCACCTAGTGGGGGTTTTTGTCATGTAGGTTTTTCCCATTCGTAAACAAATCACTGTGTCATTTATTTTCCACTGCATATTTAGTTATTTGGTAATTTGTTTGTGCTACCATGCTCATTGCATGTAATTGAATCTAATTATTTCACTTGGCTAATTAATTGGTTAATTTATCACAAGGGGTCAATACATTCTTGGCCTATCACATCATATGTTCATTCATTACATGTACATATAGTTTGTTATTTGTTGATATACATTGTGCTCTAACCCTTTCTAATGCAGTCTACCCTTAGTTTTTGTGTTTTCTTTTTGTTGTGTTTTTCCTTCCTATTCTTAGAATCATGGTAAGGAAAACTAGACCTAAGAAAAACACTACCCCCTCCTTCTCTTTTGACTTTGAAAGGTCTAAATTTTAGTTTAATTCTAATCAAGAAACCTATGAGAAGTTGAACATTTGTAGGTCTGTTTAGGCTAAGAGGAAAGTTATCCTAGATGAGGTTAATCTTGAGATTCGTAGGAGCTTTGAGAGTCAAGGTTGGTTGCCTCTTCTGGATGTTTAGAATCCTTCTCCAGCTGCTTTGATTAGAGAGTTTTATTCAAACCTCTCTATTCACTCCGATGATTCCAACATTCACTATGTGAAGACTTGGATAAGGGGTGAAGAGTTTATCATTACCTGTGAGACAGTGGCTTTAGCTCTAAATGTACCTTTGATACAGCAGCCTGTATATCCTAATACAGAGTTTCCTCCTCTTGGTGACATTATGTCTCTTCTTACTGGTACTACCATTAGTTGGGGTACTAATCCTAGGATTACCACACATGAGCTTACTAAGCTTAATTATTTATTCTTTAGGATTTCTTGTCATAGCATCTGACCTATTTCTCACATACATACCATTCCCATTGAGAGATGTGCATTTTTGTATGCTCTCATCACTGATGCTCTTATCAGTTTTCTTACTCTTTTCATTTGTTCTCTTGTTGAGGTTCATAGGAGTAGTGCAGAATTTCATGATTTTTTTTCCTGGTTTTTATCCATAGGATTCTGTTAGATTTAGGATTAGAGAACTTCCCCTCTTCTGAGCTTGTTCATATCATTGCTCCTATAGTTAAAAGCTAGCTCTAAATGCCCTAGAGTCGAGTCGTCTATAGGTGATGCCTCTAAAGACCCTCATTCTGGTGATCCTCCAGCTAAGGAGTTTGTTGATCCCACTGTTGTCGTGGATCCTCCACCGTCTACATCATCGTCTTCTTCTATGTGTACTATGTTGGAGACGTGTCTCAGCGTTCAAGCTGCACATGGTCAGCTTTTGTTGGATTTGTTCAACGAGGTTGCGGCCTTACGAGCAAATTTAGCTAATGCTAGAGGTGATTCTTCACAGGCTTCACCCTCAGATCAGTCTTGATTGCCCTTTGGCAATACGTCACAAAAAGGGGGAGTAGATAGATAGGGGGAGATGTGATATTTTTTATGAGATGAGATATTTTTGATGTAGGGGCATATGATGTGATTGTATATGTTAGGGAGAGACATTGTTTTTTATGCTCTTGTATTATTTATGTTTTTGTTCTTGTTTTACAAACTATGATACATTGGTTATGATTTATATTATGAGGTTATTCATGGTATTTGTATTCTTTTTTATGTTTTGTGAAAACAAGAAATTGATTTTGGTTTACTTGTATTTTTCACACATGTGTTTATGGTTTGATGAGTGTTTCAAGAACTTATAGGTTAATTTATTCGAAGCTGTTGTCTACTTTTGCAACTGATAGACAGAAGTTAGGTTGAATTGTATTTTGGGCAATAATGTGTAATTGGGCTGTTTTTACTTTGAGCATTTTATTTCGTGATATGTGTTTTGTCACAGATTGCCAAAGGGGGAGATTGTTAGGTTCTAAGACTTTAGGAATTAATGTATCAGAACTTCAATTTGTACATATTGGCAAACCATGTTCAAAACATTTAGTCTAGGTTTAGACTTGCTCAAAGTTTGGTTTAATGTAAGTTTGGAATCAAGTAATTGCAGGAAATCACTGTTCTATTTTTGCAAGGCTTGATCGATCAAAGAATAGACTCGATCGATTGAAACTCACAGAACAAGAATTTTTCGCAGAATTTCTAAACCAGCCCAAGCCCATATAAGGTGTAGGGTTAAGTGTTTTACTCCAAGTATAAAAGGAAAAACTCTAACTACGTTTTGGAAGTCTTTGTTGAGTTGTGTGTTGAATCTTTTGCGAGATCTGAGAGGTGTTTACCTTCATACACACACATTGAGCTATCAAGATCAAGATTTGCATCAAGAACTTGATGGTTGCTTCAGTTGCTGCATAAAGAACTTTCAAGAAGATCTGAAACTTTTGAAAGGTGTCTCAAAGTCACAAGTAGGAGAACTTGTGGTTGTAATAGATCATGGAAAGAAGTAGTTCGTGGACTCGGAGTTGTCATGTGGTTTTGGTAGTAAGTTTTCTACACGAGGTAGCAATAGGATGTTAGTGGTCTAAGTCTTATTGTACAAACTTCAATTCTTTCATAGTGGATCTGTTTTTACCTTGAAGATAGTTATGTTAAATCCTCCCCAGGTTTTTACCAGTTAGGTTTTCATGAGTCATCAGGTCTTTGTGTTCTTTACTTTCCACATTATATCTGTTTTACACATATTTTTTTAACCTAGACTTAATTAATAAACTTGTTAATTAATTTGGCTTAATATTAGGTTAAACAGGGGTCTAAAACTTAACAGAAATCACGAAAAAAAGAAGAGAGTAAAAAAATTATTAATTATCAAACTAAAAACAATATTGGCTTGGCGTTGATGGTAAGGTGGATGTGAAGACACACGGAGGAGGAGCGGCTAAGTGAAAGTGAGAGTGAGGCCGTAAGGGTGCATGAGAGTGAGGGCTTAAGGCTTGAGGGAGGCGGCGACTATGAGGGTGGATGAGAGTGGTTGAGTGAGATGAGAGCTTGAGGGTGAGAGGGTGAGAAGGACGATGGCTGAGTCTAAGAGAGATTGAGAGTGAGATTAGGATAGGGTTTAGAAAATAGGAATAGAATAGTTAGTTATGTATATATATACTTAGGATATTTTAGTAATTATATATATATATATATATATACGGGTCAAGTTCGGGGTAGGTATGCATAAAACCCGCACCCAACCCGAACCCGTCACGGGTTGGATTATTAAAACCCAAACCTGCTCCTATTATTTCATAGATCGGGTAAAACCCACCCCATTAGGGTCGGGTCATTTTTGCCATTCCTAATTAGTATCTTTGAAATTTCATATTTACAAAACATTACTTTAAAAAACATATACATTTACAAAACATTCTAAAGTTATATTTTGTGGAAAGTAAGCTCTATCAACCATTTCGACATATGATCAATAAATAGGATTATTAGAGAAGTTCAACCCTAAAATATGCATAGGTAGAGAAATTTGGGCATTAAAGAGGTTCCAGCTATTATCAAGAAGCAATTAGGCGCCTCTAAGTCTCAATTGTTATTAAAATTTTAATTTTATCAATATCAGAAAATTATTGGCTTTCATAAAAATCTTGCCATGTTTACAAATGACTAGTTCCACAGGTTTTCACTTGACAAATGGTAATCACGACCTGTAGGCTGTAGCATAGGTGAAACTGAACTACTTTTACCACTCAAGAATTCCACCCTCCTTTCTCTACCTCCCAAACATGCAAAACCCTATTTCCAACTAATCCCCATGCAAAAAAACACTTACCACCCAAAAATGATTTGTCTTAAGATATGATGGTGCCCTTAGGCATTTCTTAGATACTTCCCTACCATATAAACCTCTGGATCCCAGGCTCATGGTCCCAATGGAAAGGCCGGAACAAAAAAATCGTCATCGTTAAGACATTGAGGGCTAGATATATAAGTCCCATGAGAAGCCAGCTTTGATAATCATTAATATGGGAATGGAGTGTCACGAAATATAATGGTATTGTGTAGTATCTGAACTCGATCAATGGAGCAGGTACCAGAACTCCAGCAGTAGCCAAGAAAAATGCTAAGATCCATATCTTCCTCTGAACTTTTCCTGCCAATGATAGATGCCAAAGCAGGATTCATTAACCACGTTTTCATTTGCTCCATTTTCTGTTAATGTTGGGAAAAAATAGTACTTTGACAATAAGTGAAAAGAGCTTGTACTAATCCAATGTGCTGAGGATGCAAAACCATGAATAAACATAAAGCGTGACTAGAAGGTACTTCATTGATCAATGAGCATTGATGACCTTCCTCCAGAGATAGAATGGATAATGCCGATTGTCAGCTATAAGATAGGGTTGGGCTATGCTGAAACAGTCAAATAACCATGTGATGAAACAGTAAATAAACAAGAAGTACGTCAGTAATTGAAATTTATTAGTAGATTGCAAAAACTATTGAGTATAAATATTACTTTCTTTCCCCCCTTGGATTAGATAAAAATGTAGAAAAAATTTTACAGGACAAAAAGTGTCATAGAAGGATGTGAGATTGCAAAAAGCACTAGAAAAAAAACCTTTCATATAAGATTACTCTGGTAGACCCACCACAAGTGGTAACAAAACCCAATTCACACGCATAAATTCACAGATCAAAACCATGAATAGCATTCTCTTAATTAAGTTTATTTTGGTATTACTCTAAAAACATCAAGTTCAACTAGTTGTAGCAGACAAATGAAGAAGTCCCTATCGCAATTTGCTTAGGATGCTAACTGGTCTTCTGACCTGTAAAAATGTACAAAGAAGAAGCCAGCAACAACAGCTATGAGCACTTGAAAGAAACTGATGGGACTTCTCTTCCAAAATGACTGGAACAGGTCCACAATTTGACCTATACTGCAGTGTAGAGGAGCCACGGCAAGAGCAGAAACCAGACAAAAACACACGATCTGTGCAAAATGTGGTGAAACTGTGTGAGCTTCTTTTGCACCTGTCATATCAGGACATACAGTGAGAGACAAGCAACAAAGGCCCTTCATATGCCTCAAAGTTAAAAGAAGTAAGAAACATGAACAATACCTAGAACTACACTTAATTCCAATGGACAAAAGCTAAAAAAAGCCACAAATACCATGAGAAAAGGACTAAAGGAAACCAAAAGCTCCCACGAATATGGGCTTTAGGCCCACTTAGATTACTTGTATAACACACATACTTGCACTACACTCTTACTTGTACTACACACATCTGCCTCCTATATAAATGCACTCATGTATATTTTTTTACTGTGAAATACAATACTATTGAATTCAGTACTTCTAACAATGGTAGCTTGCCAAATTGGTTCTTTCTGCCTCACCATCTATACATTTTACCATGAGAAAAGGAGTAAAGGAAACCAAAAGCTCCCACTTCCTATGCTAAAATGCTAAAAGGATGGAACAAGTCTAGGGCCAGAAGTTGTGGACTTGTGGCCCTAGACTTATTCAAAAGGATGACCTCAGCTTCATTAAGAAAACCTGCAACACATTGCCAATAGCTGAATCATAAGGATCAAGAAAAAATGTATATATGGTGAGGCAGAAAGAACCAATTTGGCAAGCTACCATGATTAGAAATACTGAATTTAATAGTATTGTATTTCATAGTAAAAGAATATACATGAGTGTCTTTATATAGGAGGCAGATGTGTGCAGTACAAGTAAGAGTGTCATGCAAGTATGTGTGCTATACAAGTAATCTAGGTGGGCCTAAAGCCCATGTTCGTTTTTAGACCCCTAAACACAAGTTGATTAACCTAGTTATTTAGCCAAGTGATTACTTAGACAAATTATTTAGATTTAGGTTAACACAATTATATTATATCATGAAAAGCAGCAAAAAAGTAAATAACACAACGATATGATGACCCAAGAAAACTAAACTGGTAAAAAACTTAGGGAGGATTTAACCTAGCTATCCTCAAGGTAAAAAGCAAATCCACTACAGAGAATCGAAGTTTACAATAAAACTTAGACCACTAACATTTTATTGCTACCACATGTAGAACTTACTGACACGACCACGTGCAAGCTCCGAATCCATGGACTCCTTCTCTATTAGGCATTTGCAACACAAGCACTCACACTTGTGACTTTGAGATTGCATTCAAAGGTTTTGGATCTCCTTAGACGTTAATCTTGTATGCAACAACTTCTACAACACCGGATCTTGAGATTCTTCAAGGAATAACACCGGTAGAAGACTTTAGGGAGCTTTTGGATACAAAACCCAAGATTTACAAAAAAGGCACAAGATGTACTCTAATCTCTCTAGAAAAAACTCTAAAAAACCTTCTCTAGGGTTGGCATATAATGTCTTTTAAATACTGGAAAACAAGGGCTTGCGATTTAGGCTTCAAATGGTCAAGTTATGGGCATTTTACTTTTGCTGATTTTTTGCTGATATGCGAATTTTGATCGATCGTGTACCAATCGAATGAGTTTCGATCGATCGAGTACCAATCGAATGAAACAAATTGTAACTCATTTTCTCTCATCCTGAGCTTGAGTATTTTGTCTTGGAATTCAATGTAGACCATTCTAAACCAATGAGACTTAGTTTTTGTCATGGTTTGCCAACATTACAAACTCAAAACCTAACAATCTCCCCCTTTGGCAATCTGTGACAAAGCACACATACAACATAATGCCCATATATAATAATGAAAGTTCAATTAGTGAATAAAACACCAATGAACATTTAGACCCCCAATATCAAAATTATCAACACAAGTTTATACACAAATAATATATGTGCGGAATGATGAATATAAGCTAAACTTAAATTGGTAAAACACTCTAAACCAAAATTCATCACAAACACAACGGTAATTAAAAGGTAAAGAGTAAGGGAAGAGTGATGCAAACACAAAGATAACACTACAATGTGTTATCGAAGAAGTACTCGGCGAAAAACCTCTCTGCTGCCCTCCAAGTGGTCAAATAATCCACTAAAGAATAAAGTTAGGATACATGAATAGCAATATACCCTCCAAGCCTAATCTACTCGATGCACCTAAGCCCTCCAAGCTTCTTGCTCCAACAGGGTTATGTCGAACTTTGTCTTCTCTAGCTTACCAGATCCCGCAATAAGCCCATTGCATCAACCAAATGAATTGGTGCTCTCTGAACTACTTCCCAAGCACCAAAATACCTCCTCACTGATATGGGTATGGTGAGATAAGGATTTGGCTAATGAACCTCTCAAGGGTATGTCAATGGAGAGGGTGAGAGTAGAGGAATTTGTAGAATCAAATGTCTAAGATTGTGGATGAGTCAAACTTGGTTTTCTCTAGGGTTTCTCTCTCAAAATTCTCTCTAGAAGCTCTCTACATTTCGTGGGTATAAGGGTATTTATAGTAGGATACGTGAGGAATGTGAAAAGACATTTTCATCTAAACAGGGCATTCTGGTGACTCAGCCTCGTGACTGGAACTAGTCGCGAGTCTGAGTTGCGAGTTAACTGCCATGCCAGACTCTACTTTTTATCCTGTAGTGCTCTAGCTGTCGTGACCCTTCAACTCCCTACATGCTTTACATGTGTGCCACTTTGGCGACCTGCCAGTCACGAGGCTCCTTTGAGTGCACACATCTTGAGTTTTCTTCACACTCTCTCAAACACAAAATAGAATTGCATAGATTTTTGAATTTTTGAACTTTTTCAAAAACAAAATACTTTCCAAAAACAACTAAAAATACTTAAAAATCTTTTTGTGTTTGATTAACATATGATTAAGCATGTGCAACACATTTAATCAAGTACAATCACACAAATGAATAAGGCATTCATTGAACATAGATATGTGTGATGTGTGTGGATATCAAAAATGAGATAGTCCTTAGTCTAATGTGAAGCTTTAATGATCAATTCAACCAAGGCATACACAATTAGCACTAGGAAGAGTGACCAATCTCAATTATGGAAATATGCATATATGACCTCCCACATAAACTTGATTATATAACATCGAAGCTTTTCATTTGGCTTATTTCATTTCATAACATTTGATCACTTACAAACAAGAACATCTCATTTTGAGATTGATGCTTGAAATTTTTTATATTTCAATTTGATGAGTAAGCCTTTGGCTTTTTGGGTATCATACATTTTCATTACAAGTCGCTTTCCCTTTTTCCTAGTCGAATACTAGTATGTGCGATGGCTTTTTCTGCTCATTATCTCTTTTCGAGATTTAACATTGGTTGAGCTATATTAAGCAAAAACATAAAAAAAAGAAAAAAAGAAAAATGGAAGATATATAGGCACAAGTCTATGCATGTCTCAAGATCAACAAAACAATTAACTAATCACCCATGACAAGTTTGAAGATCTATTTACAACAATCACATAGATGTCAAGATTTCTCTCACAATGATATGAGTACACAGAGAACAAGTTACGCTTGTAAATACACAAAGTCATTTGTACGAAGGTACAAGGCAAAACATGCATGTGACAAAGCACAAAAATGCTGATCAAACTTTTTGGATTTTCTACTTTTTATGTGTTTTTGAATTTTTGACACAAAAAAAAGTAAAGATTGATTAAAGGGAAACAAACACTCAAAGCATTTAAAAACAACAAACAAAATAGTAAAAACATGTTAGAATGATAAAAACATAAGCACACAGCCAAACAATGTCACATCGAATAGGAAGTATTAATGCATGGACATGTTCTAATGCTTATGCATGTGTACCCTTCTTCACCCACACGACACGTGCATTTGGGGTGATATCCCTAGAGGATTGGGTGCAAGAGTTGTGACTTTCAAACCTTTGGGTGAAGCTTGCCAAACAAGAAGTGATGGTATCAATCATCTTCATCACATCCCTTAATCCGGAATCAACTTCTCGCCCTTTTGGTTGTTTGGCAGTCCCATTCCCTTTTTCGTTTCTTGGTCCTCTTGGCCTTTGAACACTTGCATTCTTCAATGCTAGAAGCTTATGGAAATTAGGTCTGGTGTGTCCTTGAATTCCACAATGATGGTAGAAATGTTGAGTTTGTGGACCTCTTTGTGACTTTGGATGAGATTTCCCTTTGGCCCTGGGTTTGACCACTAATTGGTTAGGAGGCTTTGTCAAAACTCGTTGAGCAGTCACATTCTGTTTCTTCTCAGCCTTCACTTTCTCAAAAATAGGAGTTGCTATCATTGGTTCCTTCACTTTCACAAACTTCATTTCCTTGGACACATTGGCACTTGAACTATTCTCTTTGATGTATCCCAATCTGCTTTTGTCGGAGAAAGGCTTTTGATGAGCAAGCACTTCATCGAGCTTCTTGAAGGTGACCCGCTCCACTTTAGCATTAGCTTGAATCACTTCAAGCTCAAGGAACTTGATCTTGGAATAGGCTGCGGTTAGTTCTCTGTTCAGCGCCTTAACCTCGCATTTAGTCTCCTTGTATTGCACTAGAAGACTTTTGTAATCTTGTTCGGCTCTCTTCATTTTCTTAATGGCTGCTCTAGCCACTCTTGCATATTCATCGGTCTTCTCAAGGAGAGAATTGTAGGATTCTTGCAATCCCATTGCTCCTTCATCTTCATCATCATCGAATTCCTCTACTATCCCCATCGACTCCACTTCGGTGTGCTCACCAAGCTCTTCCACTAGCACACTCAAATCATCCGAAGATTGCACAGGAGCAATGGCCATAAATGCGAAGTAGTTTCCCTCTCCATCACAGCTTTCTTCCAAGTCTGAATTAGAGGAGTCCGTGTCACTAATGGTAGTGGCATACACTTTACCTTTCCCTCTCAAATAGTTGGGACATTCTTTCTTGAGATGTCCATGACCATTGCATTCGTAGCACACGATTCCTTGAGGGGATTGAGAATCCTTCCCATCTTTCTTCTTGACATCATTTTTCTCCTTCCTAGACTTTGAGAATTTTCCCTTCTCAAAAAACTTTCCATTCTTCTTGAACTTTAAGAACTTGCGGAAGTTCTTAGCAAGGTATGCCACTTCTTTCTCAACTTCATCCTCATCCAAGGAGTCTTGAGCTTCCAACCTTTCATTAATTGTCTTGAGAGCAAGAGATTTGCTCTTCCTATGTGATGGTAGAAATAGCTGATATGTTTGAAGTGAGCCAATAAGTTTTTGAATTTTGATCTCATTAAGGTCCTTGCTCTCTTCGATGGCAGTAACCTTTGCACGAAAGCTCTCCGGTAATGATCGTAGAATTTTCCTCGCAATCTTGGAGTCCTCCATCTTTTCTCCCAAGTTAAACTTCCCAATCATTGCTTCATTTAGCTTCCCATAAAATGAGTCGAATAACTCGTCTTCATTCATCTTTAGCTCCTCGAAGCATGTGGTAAGCATTTGCAACTTGGTGTCCATCACCTTTTTGGTTCCCTTATAGGTCATCTCCAAAATTTGCCATGCCTCCTTAGCAATTGTAACATGAGAGATCTTGTGAAATTCATCAGGAGAAACACCAGAAAAAATAGCATTTAAAGCCTTGCTATTAGCATTAGTTGCCACGAGGGTTGCCTTATCCCATGTGGATTTGGTGGCCTCCGGCCTAGTCCATCCTATCTCGACAGCGTCCCAAACACTATCATCATTGGAGCATAGAAATTCCCTCATACGGACTTTCCAAAATGAATAGTTGCTCCCATCAAAATAGAGAGGTGCATTGAGGGATTAGATCGTTCCATCTTAAATGGGATCTAGGATCACACTTAGGTAATGAAACCACACAAGTGTACCTGCTCTGATACAAATTGGAAGTTTAATTAGCGTATAAAATGATGGAAATTATATATTTGTATCGCATACAAAACATACGCAGCAGAAAATTAACGGATCTACTTCATTCGCAATTGATAACATGTACTATGTAAATTTCAGAATTCTAGAACAAGAGGGCGTACCTTGGTGCAGTGAAATTCAAAACCGAAATCAGAAGTACTCGAGAATACTTTTAATCTTTACTCCAATTCCACTTGACGCCCAAGAAGTGTGGTCTCTCAATCAGTTTCAAAGGGAGAATGATATATTGTCTCACTCTCACATACACACCATTTCACAATGATGTCTCTCCTTTTCATACATTAAAATTTTGTATCTTTCTCTCCTTATAATTGATTATCTAATTGGACTAGCCTTTTGAGCCTTTTCAATTGGGCTTTAGTATGTGGCTTGGAGTGGGACCAAAAGGGACCAATAAGACACTAGCTCCAATAGGCCTTGAGCTTTTCTGTCAACTCTTGACGAGTCCAAAGTTACTATTAATTATATTTAATACCACTATATAAATATAATTGCACTCTAGGCCTTATTAATAGATTATCCCAAAACTTTATTATACATACAACCCCTTCATAAAATATTCGTAGTAATACAAAGTCATGAATGTAGACTGCTACTTTGTAAATTACTACATCTTATTCTTGAGTACTTGGCTTAATTCTTTAAAGTTATTCATCATATATTTATGAAATCCAATTTCATAAATATATACTTTAGTAACTTCTTACCAAAGTGGTTAGGCCTAACTCTCTGAATAACTGAACCCATTAAACTTATCTCAATAAAATATTTTATATCTTCGTTAAGAGACTATGAATTCTATCTTGAGAATATATGTTTCATCAACACTAAATGTGGTTGCCAAACATACTGAGGTTTTGACCGTTACTTTAGATCTCACTCCTGATATATCAAAGCAACCTACACTTTATGATCAGGTCCATTATCCTCTCAGGATTAAGAGTTCATGTAAATAAAATTCGTGAGATTTATTATTCATTTGACAGTCGTTAGGAGAATAATAAATCTCACAGCGGTCCAGTTCAATATGTCTTAATTCTTAAAACATATCAACATATCAACATATCAACTAGAAGTCTACACTTCTATGATCAAGACAAATCATCTCAGTTGATATGTTATAGTCTTCGCAAATGAAATGCCTAATTTCATCACCGACTACGAACTATAATTCTGAATTTACAAAGAACTTGTTATTTTTATCTTCTGTGACTTTTCACATAAATCACATACTATGCATCTTATGGACTATATTATAATGTTTCATATTCATGTTATCATTATTTTAGATAGTAATAAAATGACTTTATTAATCACAACATTAAGTCATACATAATAACTTACATAGTATCATAGATAGCATCATACAATAGGATTTAATGGCACTAATCCTAACATAAAACACCAATGAACGTTTAGACTCCCAATATCAAAATTACCAACATAAGCTTATATAGAAACAATATATATGCAGAATGATGAATATAAGCTAAACCCAAATTGGTAAAACACTCTAAACCGAAATTAATCACAAAGACAGCAGTAATTAAAAGGTAAAGAGTAAGGGAAAAGAGATGCAATTACAAAGATAACACGGTGATGTGTTATCAAAGAGGAAATTGAAGTACTTAGCGAAAAACCTCTCTGCCACCCTCCAAGCGGTTAAATAATCCACTAGAGAATAAAGTTGGGATACATGAATAGCAATAGACCCTCCAAGCCTAATCTACCCGATGCACCTAAGCTCTCCAAGCTTCTTGCTTCAACAAGATTACGTCGAACCTTGTCTTCTTTAACTTACCGGATCCCGCAATAAGCCCATTGCATCAACCAAAGGAATTGGTCCTCTCTGAATTACTTCCCAAGCACCAAAATACCTCTTCACTAATATGGGTATGGTGAAATAAGGATTTGACTAATGAACCTCTCAAGGGCATGTCAATGGAGAGGGTGAGAGTAGAGAAATTTGGAGAATCAAATGTCTAAGATTGTGGATGAGTCAATCTTGGTTTTCTTTAGGGTTTCTCTCTCAAAATTCTCTTTGGAAGCTCTCTACATTTCGTGGGTATAAAGGTGTTTATAGTGGGGTACGTGAGTAATGTGAAAAGACATTTTTTATCCAAACAGGGCATTCTGGCGACTTGGCCTTGTGATTGGAATTAGTCGTGAATCTAAGTCGCGAGTTAACTGCCAAGTCAAACTGTACTTTTTTTCCTATAGTGCTCTAGCTATCGTAACCCTTCAGCTTCCTGCATGCTTCACATGTGTGCCACTTTGGCGACTTGCCAGTCGTGAGATCCAGTCACGAGACTCCTTTGAGTGCACACATCTTGAGCTTTCTTTACACTTTCTCACACACAACCCTTACATAATTCCCACCTAAATACATGATATCTAATTGCTAAATTATAAGCAAATTTGGCACGGAATAAAGCTAACACATGATTGAATAAATTCAACCTTACAAATAAAATACCCAAATACATCACAAATTCCAATCTAAGACTCCTAACCTAGAAGTTGCAAGAAGAGATAGAAGATCTTGATCAAAATGTACCTGTCTTTCCTGAAACACTCAAAAGAACACATCAACATATGTGTGGAAGAAAGATATATAAAAAATATGAATCAATAAAAACAAAAGTAAACTAGTATACATCAAAAACTTTTATTGTCTCCCCCTTTCAAAAATAATTTCAGCTCCCCCTAAACAAAACATTTTAAAAACCTTTTCCAAATTTCATCTATTTCTCCCCCTTTTTGTCATGTATTGACAAAGGCATCCCAATCAACGAGTAAACAGAAAACATACGCAACAAAGGATAAGAGGAAATAGAGAATCAAGGAAACAAACCCCCTATGATCAACATAGGTTTTAAAAACATCTTTCTCCCCCTGTAAAAATAGTTAAAACAAAACATGTTTTGGGAAAAATAGTTTAGAGGAAAATTTAGGAGGTGGGGATAAATAAAAAGACACAAACCAAACTAAAAAAAAAAAATGAGGATTCACTTGAAGAAAAATATTCTCTCTTTCAATATATGCAAACTTGACACTATGTGACCCATAAACAATTGCATGAGTAGAGAAAATATTTGCACATTGATTATCCATCATATATCTTAAGAAAAATATTTTATGAAGTTCACACATAAAAAATAGCATATACTAAAATGTACAAATGAGTCAAAAATTAATCAATCAATTTTTAAATCAAGTTGAGTACCTAATTTAACAAAGTGTATGCATTTTATGTGTGAAAAACAAGGAGAGATATGACTGCAATACTACAAGATGGATACAAAAAAGAAAAGAAAAGTGCAATGCATGTGAATCTTAAACACAATTGATGCATGAAAAGACAGACTGGTCAAACACTTAGAAATTGAAAATATTTCAATTTCGATCGGTCGAGAATCAATCGAGTATCAATTGAGTCAGGCAGAAAGCAATGTTATAAAATCAAGGGATTTTCGATCAGTCGAAAATCACATTTGATCAATGAAATTCTGGAAATTTGATTTTTTTTGAAAAACTGCAGAAGATCATGCAGAAACTGCTCAAACCAAGGAATTTCATGAATGAAATGCATGAGAATGAGTTTAAATGTTTTTCAAAAACATGAGTTTTCAACCCAGAACTTCAAAACAAAGTTTTTAATCATCAAAAACATAATTTTTTCCAACCCTAAAACATATTTTGCATCAAATACCATAGAAAACATAATTTTGGATGGCCAACTAGATTCACACACAATTCCATATACAAAGTTTAGCAAAGAATAACTTGTGAAGTGTGTGCAACTAATAAAAGCATGAGATATATGTAGGGTGATACATAGATAGTAATCAATCACAATTTCTACATTATTCATCACATAAGCTTGAAAGTGACTATCACCTAAAGAGTTACATTCTATAATCCCCACATCTCCTAGAAAACAAGCTTGCAATCATGTTTTTTTTTTTTTTTTTAGCCTTATAATGTACCCACTATTTTTATTTCATTGCCTTATTTATTTATTTATTTATTTTAGCCTTATAATGTACACACCATTATTATTATTATTATTATTATTATTATTATTATTATTATTATTATTATTATTATTATTATTATTATTATTATTATTATTATTATTATTTCAAGGCTACACCTTATTTTCTTTTTGTGCATGTACTACATTTTCTTGAGTACAAAATCTTACAATATGCACTAAGGTGTTCATGATTGGCTAGTAAACAGTGGTGAGATGATTATTTAGTCCTTACAATCAAAAGCTTGTGACTTCAAAATCAAGATCATGTGATAAAAAACTATAAACAATTCCCACACAACATGCACTACATAGCTAAAATTAGCAAAGTGCAGAAAAATAAGCTCATCCAAGCTAAACAAGGTACACAGACATGTAATGTAAAGATAATATGACCAACCTTAACTACATATCCATGATGTGTAATACAAAAGAAATAAAAATCTTTTTGGTTTAAAATTTTTTTTTATGACCAAATACAATGCATGACACTACTAAACTAAGCTATAGAGGGTAGACAAACAAGAAATATCAATTTCTTAATTAGCCCTTGAGTACATGTACAAACTAATACATACTCACTCAAAATCAGAAATAGCTTAGCACATATATAAAACATACTATTCAAGTTTCTCCACAATGTCAAGCATGTTCTAAATCAAGAAAGAGATATTATAATTCATGTAATCCTCAAGAAAAATAAAACTAGACACAAAATATAATATTTTTGTCTTTTTGAAAATTTTCAATGTTTTTGGATTTTTTTAATAAAAAAAAACCTAAAAAAAAAAAAAACAACCATAAATAGAAACAAAACATGTCCACAAACAATTGAAAGAATTAAATTAGGGACAAGTAAACAACACTCACCTTAGCAAGTCTTTTCTCACCCATATAGCATGAGTCTTCGGCTTTGTAGGTGAAAATCCATGAGAAGCAGAGTGTATTTGAGGGATTACACCAATCTTCTAAGAAAGACTAAAATCTTGCAAATTCCTATCACAAGCCTCAAAAAGATCAACAAAAACAATAGTGTCCTTTTTATTCAAATCATCACAATCAAAAAAATTAAGACACTTAAAATTATCCATGATAACAGGAATCGAGGATCAACTCTAGGTTGAGAAACCTAAAAACAAGAGCTAACCCACTCTGATACCACTTGTTCATTTTTAGACCCCTTAATACAAGTTCATTAACCTAGTTATTTAGCCAAGTGGTTGCTTAGACAAATTATTAAGATCTAGGTTAACACAATAATACCATATCATGAAAAGAAGCAAAAAAGTAAATAGCACAACGATATGATGACCCAAGAAAACCAAACTGGCAAAAAACATAGGGAGGATTTAACCTAACTATCCTCAAGGTAAAAAACAAATCCACTGTAGAGAATCAAAGTTTACAATAAGACTTAGACCACTAACATCTTATTGCTACAACATGTAGAACTTACTGACACGACCATATGCAAGCTCCAAATCCACAGACTCATTTTCTATTAGGTCTTTGCAACAAGCATCCACACTTGTGACTTAAGACTCCACTCAAAGGTTTTGGATCTCCTTAGACGTTGATCTTGTATGCAGCAACTTTTACAACACCGGATCTTGAGATTCTTCAAGGAATAACACTAGCAGAAGACTTTAGAGAGCTTTTAGGTACAAAACCCTAGATCTACAAAAAAATGCACAAGATGCACTCTAATTTCTCTAAAAAACTCTGAAAAACTCTTTCTAGTTTTAGCTTATAATTTTCTTTAAATATTGGAAAAAACGGCTTGCGATTTGGGCTTCAAACGGTCAGGTTATGGGCTTTTTACGTTTGCTGATTTTTTGCTAATATGCAACTTTCGATCGATTGAGTACTAATCGAATGGCTTTCGATCGATCGAGTACCAATCGAACGAAATATATTGTAACTCATTTTTTCTCATCCCGAACTTGAATTTTTTGTCTTGGACTTTAATGTAGACCATTCTAAACCAATGAGACTTAGTTTTTGTCATGGTTTGTCAACATTACAAGCTTAAAACATAACAGCCCATAACACTATACACATTAACAGCCCCCCTTGAACTCAAGGTGGGTGTGAGACCAACTTGAGGTTGTTAACCAAAGGACGAAGGCGTCCCTTAGGATGTGACTTGGTGAAGATATCTACAAGTTAATCTTTGGAAGAAATTGGAAAGAATTTGAGAGCACCATGGGACAGATGATAATGGATAAAATGACAATCAATCTCGATGTGTTTAGTCTATTCATGGAAGACATCATTGTGAGCAATATTAAGAGCAATTTGGTAGTCATAATAAAGAGGAGTAGCATAGGATGTGGACACACCTAAGTCCTTAAGAAGCCATCGTAGCCAAAGGAGCTTAGATATGGTATCAACAAGGGCATAATATTCTGCTTTAGTACTAGAGCGGGCCACAAAGGTTTGTTTCTTGCTTCGCCAAGAAATCAAAGAAGAACCAAGGAGAAAGTAATAACCAGTGGTGGACCTGCGATCAGTGTGATCTCCTACCCAATCAACATCAGAGAATTTACGGTGAATAAGAGGAGATTGAGCTGAGTAGAAAATGCCATGGAAGAGAGTGCCCTTCAAGTATTGAAGAATGCACAGAACAGCAACATAGTGAGTTGATCGTGGAGCAAACAGA
Source organism: Castanea sativa (assembly GCF_040712315.1). NCBI lineage: Eukaryota > Viridiplantae > Streptophyta > Magnoliopsida > Fagales > Fagaceae > Castanea > Castanea sativa. Next base: position 17,752,827 of record NC_134019.1, on the reverse strand, counting down.
TACTGACTCACCTAATGAACAACATAGGAAATGTCTAGACAAGTAATAGTGAGATAAACTAGGCTACCAACCAATCTCCTGTAAAGAGAGGGATTAGACAATGGTTTCCCCCCTAAGGGAGTCAAATGCGCATTAGGTTCAACTGGAGTGTTAACAGTCTTGCTATTAGTGAGTCTAGCTGAAGACAAAAGTTCAGAAGCATTCTTGGCTTGAGTAATATAAAGACCATTTGTGGAATGAGTGATTTCAAGACCTAAGATATAGCTGAGATGTCCAGGAGAAGCATAAAAAATATCTGGAGGTTGGATAGAGAAGTCCAAAGGAGGATCAAGAGTATTTGTAGAAGGAACATCTGACTTGTCTAGAAAGATTTCTCAAATAGAGGAGGTAGTTAGGGAAGAATGAAAGTGAGAGAGTTCAACAAATGAGCAGTGTTCCCAAAAGACAACATTACGGGAAACACAAAGATGATGAGAGACAAGATCATAACACAGATACCCCTTTTGAGTTTCACCATAGGCAAGGAAACAACAAAGTCTAGATCGAGGTTCAAGTAACAAGCAGAATTGAAGGAGCGAAGGTGGTGATAGTCAGGGGGTGACCCAAAAAGGCGCTTATATGGAGTTTGATTATGGATGACAGTGCTTGGAATGCGATTAATAGCATGAACAGCATGAAGAGCAGCTTCACCCCAAAATGGGGCAAGAACTTTGGCTGAAAGAAGAAGAGCATGAACAGTGTCAAGAATATGACGAAATTTTTGTTTGACTTGACCATTTTGCTTAAAGGTAACTGGACAAGTTAGATGATGTATAGTGCCATAGGAATGCAACAGATCTTGAAAAGCATATTGAGTATATTCAAGAGCATTATCAGATTGAAATTTTTTGATATGTTTGGAGAATTGTGTTTCAACCATTTTTGCAAAGTTATTGTAGATTGGTAAAATTTCAGAACAAGATTTCATAGGAAAAATCCAACTATAACGAGAATAATCATTAATAAAAACAACAAAATATCGAGATCTACTAATACTAGCAACAAGAGAAAGTCCCCAAACATTAGAATGAATTAACTCAAAAAAACTATTAGAGATAGATTCACTATTATTGAAGGCAAAGCTGGTTGTTTTCCTAACTGACATGAAGTATAATCAAAATTGTTTTTGAACACAGAACCTAACAGACCTTTAGAAGCTAATTGTTGTGCCTGAGAAAGAGGTGCATGAACAAGACGAGAATGCCAAAGTGCGAGAAAAGGTAAGGAAGAAACCGCAGCGACTACAGCAACAACGAAAACAGGAGCAGTAGGTGGAAGATGAAGATTGTCCACGGGAAACATACGCCCAACTCTAGGACCAGTCCTAAACTCCTGCCCCGTCATTGGATCTTGTACAATACACCTAGAATAGTAAAAAATAAGGCGATATCCTAGTTTAGCTAATTGTCCCATAGAGCATAAATTATAGGATAGGTCAAGTACATAGAAGACCTTAGGAATTGAGAGGTTGGAGGTCGAAACAAAACCTAGACTATTTCCATGAATATTAAGAGGATGTGGTGCAGGGTCATGTTTGGAGAATAAGGACGAGTGAGGTTTCATGTGATTGCAACAAATAAAATCAAAAAGCCAAGTGTGGGACTTACCGAGTAAAACTAAGAGGGCAGTGGAAAGAGATGCATTACCAGCCATACGAGCAGCCTAAGCTATGATGTCTTGTAGTTTAGTGAAGGAGAGGTTGATAATGGATCTAGAAGAATGGGACTCAGCTAAAATGGAAGGCATCGACAGAGTAGACTCAGTATTAGCAATAGCAGCAGTAGATTTGTTGTGATAGTAACAAGTCTCAATACTGTGGTCAGGACGCTTGCAATAGTTGTAGAATTTTTTGTTGGTCTGCTTGCGATGATTGCCAGAGCCAGAGGAATCAAATCCTGATTGCGGAGGTTGCTTTATGGGTGGAGCAGAAGGAGCAATAGCTAGAACATTAAGCTTATTCTGGGCTTGAAGGGTTGCAAGACAAGCTTCTTCTCCAACCAACTCATTTACGGCAGTATCAATGAAAGGAAAGATGACTGCAATTAAGAAGCTAACCTTGGATGGGCTCATAGTCCTTGTGAAGTGACATCAGGAATTCAAAGAGACGAAATTCATCTCTAACAATAACATATTGTTGAGCATCCTTTGAGCATGCCTAAGTTGGATCAAAAAAGTCAATTTGGTCCCAAATGAAGCAAAGCTTATCATAGTAGTCATTGATAGATTGCCCTGGTTCTTGCTTGAGTTGATGCAATGCAACATGAATTGATATTTCATGGATCCGTGAGTAGTGGAGTATCTTTTGGCCAACAAATCCCATGCCGATTTTGCATCAAAGCTGCTCAACAGATTGGACATGGAGGAAATGGAAGTTTTCTGAATCCAAGTAAGGATCATGTGGTTGTGACTATCCTATTTAATCATGCGACTGATGAAGGCAACATCTTCTTCACTTGCCCTCTTAATAGGAATAGTGATTGTACTGGTACTATATTGCCAGAGCATGCGACCCTTAAGAAAACTGCACATAGCTTGAGACCAAAATAAGTAATTCTTATTCCCCTCCAATATAGCATTAATGGGGCGAGGAAGAAAAATATCGTTTTATCCATTTAGAGACACAATGTGCAAAAACAGACTTCAAAAATGAAATTTACGTGAAAAAATGGGTAAGGAGAACCTGGACTGCAAAAATTCAACTATGGAGAAAAGTCAACGGTCAATGGTTCGGTAATGAGTCAACAGTCAACGGTCCAGTCAAAGTCAACAGTTAACTTGATCAATGGTAAACTCGATCAATAGTTAGCATAGATGACGTTAGCATAGATGACGTTAGCAAGATGACATGGCACTGACATCAGCAGATGACTAGATGCTAACGTAGCTAGGGCTAATGTGGCACTATTGACGTCACGGGTGACGTCAGCCTGGAGCTGTTGATGGTGTGGGGCGCATGAGCTTCAACGCAGAACCTTTGAGTGGCGCATAGGGGCGCGTGTGGTATCCAATAGCTTCGAGGCTTCCACGAGTGTGTAGATTGGTGCAAGATAATCGCAGTGGTACTAGCAAAAAATTAATCGGAGCAATATTCGCAGCGGTAATGAAAAGAGTAGTGGTATGTGCGGTGTGGGACTCCTCAACTGCGGCGGCTGGAAGATGTTGGAGTTTCAAAGGTGAGAGGCGGCGGCGGCTGCTGTGATGGTGAAAGCGATGTTGAGAATGGAGTAACACCAATAAAGACAAGGCTGCTAAGAAAAGGTCAGAGCAGTGGCTGTGATACCATGTTAGAAATACTGAATTCACTAGTATTGTATTTCATAGTAAAAGAATATACATGAGTGCCTTTATACAGAAGACAGATGTGTGCAGTATAAGTAAGAGTATAGTGCAAGTATGTGTGTTATACAAGTAATCTAAGTGAGCCTAAAGCCCGCAACACTATACACATTAACAACCATATTGCAGGCTTATCTTCCATTGTTTACGGAAAGAAGAGAGTTAATCTAGTAAATTAACTTTCATCATAACATAACACGATTACATCTATTACAAACTAACAAGCTGATCATCAAAATAAATAAATTAATAAATAAAATTAACAAACCTGATGAGTGATTTGCTGAAATGAAGCTTGCACTAGGCATAGATTGTTTATCAGTACCCAAGGCATTACTGAACTTTCTCCTTCTCAAATTTGAGTTTGATGTAACATTATCATTGGAAGTTGATCTATTAGTTTTCCTGATTGCTGTGTCAATATTATTTTATTCTACATTATCTCTTGGACGGACCATAGTAATATTTATAACCCCAGTGCATGCAACAAAAAGCATCCAAACTATATTCGTCTGCCGAATGACAGCAGCCAAGGCACCAACCTACATATAACAAAATGAAATTAGTTTTTACCGCTAGAAAGTAATTATGCATTTCATTGTTTGAGTATGTAAATCTATTGATTTTCAAACAAATTTAATGGTTCATGAAAAAGACTTAAAAAGTGTTTTTCCACTGCACTGCCCCAGTAACTCTTCGAGCATGCAAGATAAATAGCAAGCACTGCAGTAAGCGATGCAACATCTGTATAATAGAGAAACTACATTAGACAATCAATTCTTGAGTTTTTATTGTTAAATCATCCGACTAAGATCATCCTTCGTATGAATTTTAGTTGAGTTATTAAATAAATATTGTTAAAACTATCAATAGATGTGTTGTGTGTGGATCCCTAAACCTTAGCATTTTAATATATTGTTATTTTCTCTCAATTTAAATTAACTTTACTAAACCATTAAAAATCTCTTCAATTAAACTTTATTAATTTAGTTTCATTCTCTTGTGCTTTACAAATCAATTCCCTTTTCCCTGTGGATTTGACCTCGGATTTACGGAGTTAAATTACTTCGCGACAATCTTACACTTGAGAGCATTATTTAAATCGCAGCAGTCCTTTATTTATACACACAACAATACTTAATAGAACATTAATTTAACCAAATCACACAATTAATCTGAATTTATTGCAATAAAAATGGGAATAAATTTTAATAAATACTTAAAATGATTTTATTTAGCAAATGAGATTGAAAGTACAAGTACATTGAAATTGAAAGTAGAAAGTCTTGCTTGTTTGGTTTGAACATTTCTAGCTAAAAGAACTTCAGCAATCAACTTATCTAAATTTTGAGAGCATTATTTAAGTCGCAGCAGTCCTTTATTTATATACACAACAATACTTAATAGAACATTAATTTAACCAAATCACACAATTAATTTGAATTTATTGCAACAAAATGGGAATACATTTTAAATATATATTTAAAATGATTTTATTTAGCAAATGAAATTGGGAGTACAAGTGCATTGAAAGTAGAAAGTCTTGCTTGTTTGGTTTAAACATTTCTAGCTAGAAGAACTTCAGCAATCAACTTATCCAAGTTTTGGTATGAAGAACCACCAGGTTTGGTGGAATCCTTAGCTTTTGTTTTCCACTCCATTACATTCTTCTTAATTTCTTTACCTTTTTCACCGTCAATTAATTCTCTCACTAGCTTCTCCACTGCATCTCTTTGAACATTATTATCTATCTCCATCGCAATGCCCCATTCAACACAACAGTATCGACAATTCGTCTGTTGATCAGCAAAGAAGGGCCAAGAGATCATTGGAACTCCACAACACATACTCTCAAGTGTTGAATTCCACCCACTATGTGTTAAAAAACCCCCAATTGATGGGTGCTTTAGGATTTGTTCTTGAGGACACCAACTTGCTAACATGCCTCTATCTTTAGTTTCGGTAACAAATTCAAAAGGAATAATAGCTGAATCACCTCCAACAAGATCAGGCCTTATAATCCACAAGAAGGATTTTTCACTATTTGCTAACCCCCAAGCAAACTCAATGAGTTGTTGAGGTGTCATGATAGTTATACTACCATAATTTACATACACTACAGAGTTGGGTTCTTTTGAATTTAGCCATTCCACACACCCTGGTTCTTCTTTCCACAGATTGGAACCTATTGATTCCAAGTTATTGTCCTCAATTTGGTCCACAAGTGACACAAGTGGTCCAATGGTGTATATACAAGGAAGCATGTTGGATAAAGCATCCAACACTTCCTCTTCGAAGGGTTCAAATGTGTTCAAAATGACAGCTGAAGCTCTTGAAACTCTCTCAGTTTCATGGATGAAGAAGTTGAACATGATGTCATTCTCATCTGTTACTCTAACAAAACTTGGAATATCCTTAAGACGAATGTTTTTCATCCCCGGAATCCAATCTATTACAGTTTCCAAGTATCCATTTGTTAGATAGCTCGCATCTGCAAATCACATAGTTTTGATCATTGTGAATAGCATATCCCAAGTAAAATACTAAGAACTAGCATACAAATATTCAATAAATAAAAAAAGTGAAAAGGGAAACCTTTATAATTTTATAGATATTGAGTGTGATTAGACATATAGAAAATTTTATTGCAGATTTTCCGCGTATATGTCTATTGTATTTTTGATTTTAAATGCATAACATTTGAATGTGATTTTAATTTACACATCAAATACCAATGTCAATTTACGTTGATACAAATTTAGGAGAGCTTTCTTTTTTAAAATTTGCAATTTCCTTATATTTGTTTTCAACATCACGTTGATACAAATTTAGGAGAGCATTCTTATTTAAAATTTGCAATTTCCTCATATTTTTATTCTTATATAACACGCGTGATATTGAAAAAAAATCCAATAATCATCAAATACATGTAAAGCACATAAAGTAAAATAGATGACATTTATTTTATATCTTATTCTTGATTAAAGCTTATAAAAAATAAAAGGATCTGAATGGGAGCGGATCTCTCTAAATAAAATCATACCTTTGAGGGGTATCAAACCTCGTTCTGCAAAATGTCGAAAATGCATAATGCTTAAGAAGGCACAAGCGCTAGATGTCCAAAAAAGCAGACATGGAATTCCGAATTTGTCAGCAGCATCAAGAGTGAAGGACATGCAACCATCTGCGACAATACAAGTAACAGGAGGCACGTTCGAAGACGAAGTGTCGTTGAGTTTGGAAATGAGGTTGCAAAGTGGGACAAGGCAAGTCTTTGGGAGGTATTCAGCAAGAGAGGGAATGTCTTGGCTGACATCTGCGTCTGAAGGTGGTAGGCCATCAGGAATGGTTCCGAAGTGAAAGCCAGGCAAGCTATCAAGGGAGTTGGGGCCTCGAGACCGGAGTAAGCGTTTGTGGTTGTACTCTGTGTTTACAAATGTTACGTGAAACCCTTTATGGTGAAGGAGTTTTGCTAACTGGAGCATTGGGTTTATGTGACCTTGAAGGGGGACTGGGACGCAAACTACATGAGGTTTAACACCTGCGCTAACGGAACCCATCTCTCTCTCTCTCTCTCTCTCTCTCTCTCTCTCTCTGTGATAGGACTATTTTTGTAGAATTTGGGTCAACCAAGAACTTTTTATAATAGACAAACGGCCGACCACGAACGCCATTTTTCATGCGAGTCATGTTCATCATGTAAATAATTACGATGATAAACTAAGGAGCAGATAATCAATAGTTGATATGATGCGATCGAGGATTGATCTATTATATTACCAATCTAACGCAATCACTTACGTAATTATTACGTAAGTGATTGCGTTAGATTGGTAACATAATGGACCAATTCTGCAGCACCCACGTGTCCAAAATATAAGATAATATATATATATATATATATATATATAAAAGATAAAATAAAAATCAGTCCATAAAAAAAATTTCAAAATAATGGACTGATTTTGATTTTGATTTTTTTCTTATATCCAGCAAAATCAGTCTAAGACTATTACAACTGAAATAATAAATTCAACTAGTCAAATGTGCACCAAATAAATGTTGTCATATTTTATCAAAACTCTATCTCTTTCAACAGCAAGCAAATTCTTTGCAATGGGAAAGTGACAAATGCTTGCCTCCATTATTAAAAAAAAAAAAAAAAAAAAAAAAAAAAAAAACTAGTCGCTAAACCTTGCTATGCACGGAAAAGTTTTATATCAAATAATTTCAAACTTAGAATTGATGTAGGACAACCACACTATTTTAATGTGATAATTAACCAACAACAAAACAAAGAATAAACCCTATGAGTCAGCACCTAAAGGTTGCTTGGAGTCAGCACCATGTAGAAATGGAGTCGACAATAATAATAAAAAGTGCTTAAATAGCAAACTACAAGATGCATAAAAAAAATCCTAATTATTATGTTAGGACATATATGTTTCACTTGTTTAAAACATATGTCATTCTTTTATGTAATTGACTAATCCTTTAACAAAATGCACTTTACTTGTAATTGGGTAGATTTAGGATGAGTTTTATGCTTCAAGAAACTGTGTTTCAAGATCAAGTGTTGAAGTCATCAAGTCTGTTCAAAAAACAAGCTGAGAAGTGCAAGTTCATTAAAGCTCGACAACTAGCATGTGTCGAGGTTTAAAGAGCTGTTCCAGCCCTGAGGATCGACAGCTTTGGGGCTCGACAGCTTCTTGATAGGTGCTCGACAGCCTCTATCTGTCGAGGTTTAAGAAAAACAGATTTTGAGTTCTGTTTTGATTCCAATCCATGGATGTGTCTTTGGGCTTTCTTTTCTCATAACCCTAGACATATAAAAAAATTATTTTAAGGGCCGTCAAAGGGTACACAAGTTGCATAAACATTGAGAAATCCTTGTTCAAGCAAATTGTGACGAGAGACAAAATTCTTGTCCTAGTTCATCTTTCTTGTGAAGAAGTTTCTGTGTAATGTGCACCGTAGGGTTTTGTAACCAAGAATCTTCTTGATCTTCATTGTGTGGATGAATTGAAGAACTTTGCAGCCAACAATCTTCTTTAGTTGGTGATTGAAGTCGCGTACTGGAATCCGCGCAATTGGTTAGTCACGTATTGGGAGTTGTGCATTGAAAGGAGAAATTGTCACTACAGAACAAATCCAATTGGGTATTGGGGTAAGGATTCAACTGTAGGTTGGTAAGGTACTTGGGATTCCTTTACTTGTAACCGCTTGTTGTGATAATAGTGAAATTTCGGGAGTGGTGACCTTAAAATCACCCAGTGAGGTTTTTGCCTTGGAGATTTTCCCCATTCGTAAACAAATTACCTTGTCAATTTATTTTCCGCTGCACTTTAGTTTATTGGTGATTTGTTTGTGCTACCACGCGTTTGCATGTTAATTTGGTTAATTAATAAACTTGGCTAATTAATCAACTTAATCCATCACAAAGGGTCAATATGTTTTTGGCCTATCAAGTGGTATTAGAGCAGGCACACTCTGATTAGGGTTAGTCTTTGTGTGTGATCCACTTACCCCTATTTGTCATGGATAGAGGTCAGTGAAGGAAAAATTCTGGTTTTGCATCTCATGTAAAACCCACAGCGGAAGCGACGAACTAGGATCTATTTCATTCATGATTGATAACATGCACTATGTAAATTTCAGAATTTAAGAACAAGATAGCGTACCTTGGTGTGGAGAAATTCAAAACAAAGATTAGAAGCACTTGGGAACACTTTTAATCTTCACTCCAATTCCACTTTACGCCCAAGATGTGTGGTCTCTCAATCAGTTTTCAAAGGGAGAATGAAAGTGTGTCTCACACTCTCTCACACACCGTTTCTTTTTCTTTTCTAATCTCTTCTAATAAAAATTCTGTATGTTTCTCCCTTTATAACTAACTGATTATCTAATTGGGTTGGCCTATTAGGCCTTTCCAATTGGGCTTTAGTGTGTGGCTTGGAGTGGGACCAAAAGAGACCAATAAGACACTAGCTCCAATGGGCCTTGGACTTTTCCGTCAACTCTTGACAAGCCCAAAATTACCATTAATTATATTTAAAACCACTATATAAATATAATTGCACTCTAGGCCTTATTAATAAATTATATCCCAAGACTTTATTATGCATGCAACCCCTTCATTAAAATATTCGTAGTAATCCAAAGTCATGAATATAGACTGCCACTTTGAAGATTACTACATCTTAATCCTTGAGTACCCGGTTTAATCCTTTATGTTATTCGTCATATATTTATGAAATCCAATTTCATAAATATATACTTTAGTAACTCCTTACTAAAGTGGTTGGGCCCAACACTCTGAATAACTAAATCCATTAAACTTATCTCAAGGGAATATTTTGTATCTCCATTAAGAGACTATGAATTCCATCTTGAGAATATATGTTCCATCAACACTAAATGTGGATGCCCAACATACTGAGATTTTGACCGTAACTAATAGATCTCACTCCTGATATATCAAAGCAACCTACATCTCATGATCAGGTCCATTATTCTCTCAGGATTTAGAGTTGATGTAAATAGAAGTCGTGAGATTTATTATTCATTTGACAGTCATTAGGAGAATAATAAATCTCACAGCGGTCCAGTTCAATATGTCTTAACTCTTAAAACATATCAACATACCAACTAGAAGTCTCCACTTCCATGATCAAGACAAATCATCTTAGTTGATATGTTATAGTCTTCGCAGATAAAACGCCCAATTTCATCACCGACTACGAACTAAACTTCTGAGTTTACAAAGAACTTGTGATTTATATCTTCTGTGACTTTTCACATAAATCACATACAATGCATTTCATGGACTATGATAATGTCTTAGTTCATTTATAGATAGTCTCATATAATTAAACAATTTAATTATTAAATACATGCCAATAAATTGGGTTTTAGGGCATAAACCCCAACAGTCAGTCTCTTATTATACCTCCTTTATTTGATGGTACTAACTATGCATACTAGAAAGTACGCATGAGAGCTTTCTTGCAGTCTCTAGATGAGAAGGTGTGGGAAACTGTGGAGATAGACTGGACCAAGCCTAAAGAAGCATCGACCAATTAGGATGATGCTAAGATCAAGGCGGCAAACTTCAATAGCAGAGCGAATGCCCTATTCAGTGTGGTCTCTAATGAGGAGTTCAAGAAGATATCCTCCACTGAAACTGCTAAGGAAGCATGGACCATCCTCCAAACAACCTATGAGAGAACAAAGGCTGTCAAAGATTCGAAACTACAGAGGCTCACTACAAGCTTCGAAGAAATTAAAATGGAGGAGGATGAGTTGTTCGATGAGTTCTATGGCAAACTCAAGGGCATAGTGAACTCAGCCTTCAATCTTGAGAAAACCATTCTTGAACCCAAGATTGTGAGGAAAGTGCTCAGATCTCTGCCCGAGAGATTCCATGCCAAGATCACAACAATAGAGGAATCAAAGGATATTGACAAGATTCCTCTGACAGAACTAGTTGGTAATTTGCAAACCTACGAGCTAGGGTTGACAAGAATTGGCAAGTCGGGTAAAGGCAAGAGGATGGCACTAAAGGCCAAGAGCAGTGAGACAGATGAGTTTTTAGACGATGAAGATTCTAAGATGAAGTCCTACATCACTAGGCAATTCAAGAAATTCATGAAAAATGCCAATGGAAAAGGCTTTGACAAGGACCTTAGGCAATCCAGTTCTTCTTAGTTCAAGAGCTAAGATAAAGGGAAGAAGGATGCTAAGGATGGCGGTCAGTACACTGTTTCCACAGGACCTAAGTGCTTCGGGTGTCAAGGCTTCGGTCACATGAAACAAAAGTGTCCCACATATCTCAAGAGCATTGGGAAGAGCAAGGCGCTTGCTGCTACTTTAAGTGACACTGAGCCTGAGGATGATTCCGACAATAAGGATGACGAAATTTTGAATGCCTTCACTGCCACTGTCAATCATACTGAAGGGATTGTTGAAGATGTGGATGAAGAAAAGGAATTGGTAGAATCCAAGTTTGAAAAGATGGATGATCAAGATGACATCCATACAACCTATGAGAAACTGTACAAGCTTTTTGAGAAGCATGAGAAACTTTATAGGCTAGCCACCAAGAAGCTTAGTGATGTGGAACTTGACCGTGAGGAGCTTTCCACTAAGTTTGATGAAGCTAATTAGACTATTGGGGCACTGAGATTCGAGAACAATTTCTTGGCTGAGAAGACCAAGAAGCTTGAAGCGGAACTGTTTCAAATTAGAGCTCAATTGGAGAGGACATCAAGTGCGAAGCTGGATGAGATGCTCAGCATTCAGAAATCTACTTCTGATCGAACCGGTTTGGGGTATGAATTCTCTTCTTCTAATATTGCTTATGCTAGTACTACTGTTTTTGTTCCTCCTGCTAATAACATTAAAATTGAGAATAATGATCTTAAAATTGAGTTAGCAAGTGAGAACCTAGATAAGGGTAAATCCATCTTAGGAGCACCCCCTAAGATTGAGAAGAAGGAAACTAAAAACCCTAGGACTAAGAAGGCTAACTCTCAAAAGCCTAAATAAAAGAAGCAGCATCTTTGTCATCATTGTGGTATTGCCGGTCATACTCGACCAAATTGCTATAAGTGGTTAGCCACTCAACAGAGCAATGGCATGATAGCATCTGAGAACCATAATCAGCTTCAAACCTCTCTTGATCCTCTTGGAGATCTTCTCAAAGCCCTCGTGTTCCTTTCGAACTTGAGCGGTTTCAATTCTTCCCCCTCATCACCAGTTCAAGGGTTTGCAAAAAGGAAAGGTTCTTCCAAAGTATGGAAGGAAAAGGGTTCCAAGTGATTTATTCACTTTTTCACTCTTTCCCCTTCTTGTTTTTGTATTACTTATGTGTTTTGCTTTACCGTTTTTGAGTCAGTCTAGTTTTTATGCATTGTTTTGCTTTATTTAACATGTTTTTGTTTGATTACTTTCAGTTTTTCGTTTTATTTTGTTTCTCAGGAAAAAAATGAAAAATTGATAAATACAAAAAAAAAAAAAACAGTGTGCGTTTGTGTACATTGGTTCTTGTGAATCTTAAAATGGTCATTGAAACAGAGTTTTCTAAACTTTGTATCTCTTGTACCTTAGATGAGCATTCTTATGCACAAACTAAGCAAGTGAGCCTTTTGGTTCATTGTGTGTGATGAGTAAGGTTAAGTGATCTCTTATACTTAATACTCGTATCACTCTTTTTGACTGGTAGGACTAGAAAATCCTAAGAGAAAGGCATAAATAATCATCTCACCACTGTTACCCGCCAATCATGAATTGACATCTATATGTTTCGACATAGCAAAAGTGCAATGTCAATGATATCTGCATGCTTCGGCATAGCAAAAGTGCAATGTCAAAAGTTTAACATAATTGGGTATTTCTTTTCTTTCCTTTGTATACCCATGCATGGTTTGCTTAATAAAAAGAAAATATGCAAAGAAAATAAAAGCAAAAAGAACAAAATGCTTTAAATATGATTGCAAGTGTGTTTTCTAGGAGATGTGGGAGTTATAGGATGTACCTTGAAGGTGATAGTTCCCATCAAACAGTTATGATTGTGTGTGAGTTAAAGTGATTGTCTCATATCTCAAATCATCATAACACTAAGACACTTGTGCAATCTTGCTATGTTTTTCACACACAACACGCAATATTCCTTGCTACTTTTGATACATGTGCAGGTACAATGTGATTTGGCCATCACAAGGTTTACATGTGTTGATGTATATTTACTAAATTGTCTTAACTTGTTTTAGAAATATAAAATCAGTTAGACTTGTTTAGTGTGTGTGTGTGTGTGTGTGTGTTTTGGGATCCATGTGCTTAAATTTGTTGTTGAGAGATGATTTTGAGAGTCTAATATGTTGATTGGATCATTGGTTGAGTTGCATGCGTGATTGCATTCATGTTTGTGTTTTTCCCTTCTCAAAAAATTGCTTTTAAAAGTTGGCTCGACACCTCCTCAATACCTAGCTGTCTGTCGAGCTTCCTAGCTTTTTCTTATCGCAATCTCGACAGCTTCTCGACACCTGGTGGATCGATCGAGAAAACTTCTGTCCTCTCGATAGCTTCTCGACACCTGGTGGATCGATCGAGCATCTGTGCTTATGTCTCTGCTTTGTTCCTCTACACCTTCTCGATAGCTCTATCTATTGAAGTTGTTTTTCTCGACACCTTCCTCGACAGATCCCTCGACACCTGTATCTGTTGAGATTTACTAAAACTCTATTTAAAGGTTCTGTGCGATTCGGCTTATCACTTCTCTCGATCTCTCTCTCGATAGCTCTGTGTCTTCACCATCCAAACCTCTCTCTCTCACTCCAAACCTTTACCCAAGGTTTCTTTAATTTTTTTCAAGCTTTCCTTCTCTTGGTAAGCTTCTAATCTTCTTCATTTACATGCATTTCATGTTTAGAAACCTAGTTTTTGGGGTTCTTGAAAATTTTTTGGGGTTTTTCAAAATTGATGAGTTATTACTGCAATCTTTGGGATGAGTTTTGTAGAATTGATCTTAAAAACTCCATGCATTGCATCGCATTCACATTTTAACAGTATTCTCATGCATTTAGATGTGTGCAAACTAATTTTGTGCTGGTAGGTTTGGATTGGGTTGAGCCATGATGTTTTTCATATTGCATGTCATATGTTCATGCATTTTCCATGCATATGTTCTCTCTTTTCAATATACCTGTTATATTTGAATTGTTTTGGGGCTTCTTTGAGTGTTTCTTTCTTTCCCCCTCTCTTTCTGTTTACATTAGTAGTGTCTGTGGCACCAAAACGTAAGTCTGTTCCGTCCTAGAACCCTCTTCTTTTTAAGGCCTCTTCATCTTCTGATCCTACTCCCTCCTCTATTCGGTTCCGTGATAAGGATGCCCAAAAGGACTTCTCAGAGAACTTTTCTAAACGAGGTGTTCATTCGGAATGCCAAGTTATTCTGGCAGACTTCGCTAACACTGACCTTCCCGATGTCATTCACAAACGGGAATGGGAGTCACTATGTGACGTCCAGGTCACATGTTGTTCCATGCTAATCCAGGAGTTCTACTCCAACATGCATGGAACTGATACTTCAGTACCTTTCTTTCACACTCGCGTTCGAGGTACGCGCATAGTAGTCACATCGAAGTTAGTATCCGATATGCTTCATATTCCGAGGGTTGCGCATCCTGACTACCCCGGTTGCGAGTATCTACAGACTGTGTCCAAAGACGAGATGATCTCTGCCTTCTGTGAGCATCCAACTGTTTGGGGTGAGCGTCAGTTTACATCATGTCGACCTTTTGCTAAAGGTCCTCGTTTCTTGAACATGGTGATGACTTTTGTGTTGTATCCTCTCTCTCACTACAACTTTATCACAGAGCCTCGTGCTCGTTTTCTGTTGTCTCTTCTTGAGGATCTTTCCATAGATTTTCCCTCACATTTCATCATTTCTATCATAGATGTGTATAGGGATATGGTTACCCATGATAAGCTCATCTTTCCTTCTGCTATCACAAGGATTTTACGCCATTTTTCCATTCCTTTTCTCGTGTCCGACCCCTTTCATGTCATGTGTGCCATAGACGCCGCTACCGTAAAACGTAGTGAGGTGCAGTTTAGGTAGCAGCTCCTTCCTCCCGTTTGGTTCCATCTCGATCTACTCGAGCCTCATCCGCTCCCTCCTCTTCTATGAGCAATGTGTCACTAGAAGACATCATGGCGCAGCTTCAGCGCATGGATGCTCGCCTAGATACGCTCTCTACGAAGTTGTATCAAGTAAATGTTCGTGTTGGTCGCATTGCTCGACGACAAGAGACCATGGTGGTTTTGCTCCTGAGGTCTCTCCTCCACCACCTCCTGTGGCTTCCGAGTCTGAGGATGATGATGGTGATGATGATAATGCTTCGAATGATGATGATGGAGATGCTAGCTCTACCGATGAGATGTCTACTTGACACTTCACCCTTTGTCACTCGTGACAAAAAGGGAGAGTAGTTTGGGGCTATGAGAGTAGTCATATATAGGGGGAGAGCTTGTATAGGACATTTTTGATAGGGGGAGTGTTGTTGTTTTGAGGGATGTAGTGAGGATTACTTGTATCTTTTTCTTTTCTCTACTTTAGATACATTTTCATCTTATACCTAGGTCTTGTGACCATTTTTACATACATTGTGCTTATCTTTGATATAGATGTGATGATGTATGTTTTCTTCACCTATCTCTACATGTGTTGTTTCTTTTCTCTCGTTATACACATGTTTCTTTACTTGTATGCAATCTATTATTTCTGTTTCACACTAAAATGCCTTGATGAGTTTTGTTTAAAGTGTTTCAGAAATACCGGTTGTCAAAGTCTACTTGCGATAAACTCTCTTCTTGCAAAATTTTTCAAGAGTTTGTGTTAGGGTAGATTTTATTATATTCAACAAGTGAATATGAGTTGAGTGATTTATGACTTCTCTCATATGTTCATTTGTTAGTTGTGATTTTGTCACGGATTGCCAAAGGGGAGATTGTTAGGACATATGTGAATGTGTGTTTCACTTGTTTAGAACATATGTCATTCTTTTATGTAATTGACTAATCCTTTGAAAAAATGCACTTTACTTGTAATTGGGTAGATTTAGGATGAGTTTTATGCTTCAAGAAACTGTGTTTCAAGATCAAGTGTTGAAGTAATCAAGTTTGTCCAAGAAACAAGCTGAGAAGTGCAAGTTCATTAAAGCTCAACATCTAGCATGTGTCGAGGTTTAAAGAGCTATTCCAGCCCCGAGACTCGACAGCTTGTTGACAGGTGCTCGACAGCCACTGTCTGTCAAGGTTTAAGAAAAACAGATTTTGAGTTCTGTTTTGATTCCAATTCGTGGATGTGTCTTCGGGCTTTCTTTTCTCCTAACCCTAGTCATATAAAAGGATTATTTTAAGAGCCGTCAAAGGGTACACAAGTTGCATAAGTATTGAGAAATCCTTGTTCAACCAAATTGTGATGAGAGACAAAGTTCTTGCCATTTTTCATCTTTCTTGTGAAGAAGTTGCTGTGTAGTGTGCACCGTAGGGTTTTGTAACCAAGCATCTTCTTGATCTTCATCGTGTGGATGAATTGAAGAACTTTGCAGCCAACAATCTTCTTTAGTTGGTGATTGAAGTCGCGTACTGGGATCCGCGCAATTGGTTAGTCACGTACTTGGGAACCGTGTATTGAAAGGAAAAATTGTCACTAAAAAACAAGTTCAATTGGGTATTGGGGTAAGGGTTCAACTGTAGGTTAGTAAGGTACTTAGGATTCCTTTACTTGTAACTGTTTGTTGTGATAATAGTAGAATTTCGGGAGTGGTGACCTTAAAATCACCCAGTAGGGTTTTTGCCTTGGAGGTTTTCCCCATTTGTAAACAAATCACCTTGTCAATTTATTTTTCACTGCACTTCAGTTTATTGGTGATTTGTTTGTGCTACCATGCATTTGCATGTTAATTTGATTAATTAATAAACTTAGCTAATTAATCAACTTAATCCATCACAAAGGGTCAATACGTTTTTGGCCTATCATATTAAATGCTCGGGTTTTCTTAATCTTCAAGCCTAGTTTCTAGCAGGCTCCATCCATAAGGCCACAGGTTGAGCCTTCTTCTTTTTGATTTTCCTCCTATACATGCATATAATTGAAGGCTTGTACCTTGTGTCTGCACCAACTGCCCCCAGGTGAGAAGAACTTGACCCCATCAAGTGGAAATTTGAAGAGATTTGATAGTGCTCAAGCAAGTCAGGGTCCAGCTGATGTAGCTCATCTCGAGTAATCCATGTGCAATTAGAATTTGGTTGCCCTCACCAACGAACTAGGAAATGATGAACTCCTCCATCCCTGGTAGAAACAATATGCTCTTCTAAAATAACATCAATAAATTCTTTATGTGCATAGGGCAGATTTAAGGGTAAATGGGTAGGGATAGGGGCATCCATAGGATTAAGCAAAGGCTCATTAAAAGGGGTATCAGGAATAACTATGGGGCTTTTATAAGCAACTAGATCCCTCATATTAAAGGAGGAGCTAATACCATAATCATGAGGAAGGTCAATGACATATGCATTTGGGCCCATTCGTTTTAATACCTTGAATGGTCTGACACTACGAGCCTGCAATTTCTTAATGATCTCAGAGAAAAACCGTTCAAGTGGAATCCAAATCATGACATAATCTCGTACCTTAAACTATGCATGATGTTGACGAGTGTCAGCATGAATTTTATATTGAGAATTACTTTCCTGAATTTTTTTTGTGAATCTCAATATGCAAATCATGAATATGTCGTGCAAATGCCTCAGCAAACTCAGAAATTCTAACATGTGGATACATGGGCAAAAGATCTAAGGGCTTCCTAGGTGTATACCCATGCATAAGCTCAAAAAGTCTAGCGCCTATAAACCTATTGACAAGGCTACTGTATGCAAGTTAGGTTGTAGGAAGAATTGAATCCCAATTCCAATTGGCTTCACCCATTAGACACCGAAGGAGGTTGTCTGGACTACAATTAACCACCTCAGTTTGACCATCAATTTGAGGAGGAAATGTAGTGAAAAATTTCAATTCGGTGCCTAATAATTGCCACAAAGTCTTTCAAAAATAACTCATGAAACGAACATCCCTATTAGAAACTATGGTTTTGGGAAGACCATAAAGTTTGACAATATTATCAAAGTAGACTTTTGCAATCTTAGAAGCATCAAAGGTTGTTGTGGGTTATGTTTGCATCACTCTAGTAATGTGCAACACCATTGAGAAACGTTTTTGGTTTGTGGGTTATACAAGAACGCGTTTGAATAGCTGGTCTGCATGGAGGCTAGCTCTAGACAGCATAGAACAATCCCAAACCTCCTGTGTGATCGTCGGTTTAGGACAAGAGAGGTATGCCGAAAAACCGATTGTTTATTTTCCGCTGCAAGTCTCTATTTCTTACATTTAGAATACAAGAGACTTTTTACATAAACCAAACCAAACACCATTTTGAAAAGAGACTGTACTTTGATAATCCATCTTTAAAAAAAAAAAAAAAAAGTTAATTCATTAATTAATATATAAGTCCTATTGTTCTTAATAGAAATTTCAAACATTAACTAATGTTATCATGATCACTGGAAATATCATCCAGCTTGCTACAACAATAGAAGCCTAAAGTAATGATTAATGAAGGATACATATTCATGTGAGCAAAAGCCTAAAGTAATGAGTAATGAAGGATACATAATCATGTGAAAGGGGTTAGTCAAATCTAATTGCTTACAGCCAGTTATGATTCACTACTATCCATATGTAGATGGGAAGAGTAACTGATTGCATTTGTTTGTAAATTTCTTTTGAGGAAGAAATGGTTGAATTTTGGATTCTCCAATGAAGACATTAACTTACGAAGCCGATCATTTAGACCATCTTGGACTTCCTAAGGCATAGCAAGTTCTGTCCTTTCAAGAGCTTTATTGCAGAGCTCCCTACAAGACTAATCTGTGAGGAATTTCACAGGAGGCAATTGAACAGGTATGAACTGGTTGGGTTCAATGAGGAGAGGAAGAGGCAAAAAAGGAGGAGATGGAGAGTCTCAAACATTGAAGAAGTCATATGGGAAGTTGAAAACAGTGGAGATAAATAGTCATGGGTGTTATGTAAGTTGAAGTGGAAATTTTTAAAACACTAATAGAAAAATAATGAAAATAAAATATTTTTTTATTAATGGAAATAATGATGTAATTCTTGATGTGGTTCATACTAGAAAAACTGATTTTGCATCTCATACAAAACACACAGCGGAAGCAACAATCACAGATCTACTTCATTCATAAGAGTTAACATGTAACCTTAAATTCTAGAACAAATAATAGAAAGTGTACCTTGATGCAATGAAATTCAAAACCAAGACTTGAGAATACCATTAATCTTCATCTCAATTCCACATGGTGCCCGAGAAGAGTGGTCTCTCAATTAGTCTTTTTGTACGTTGATTCTCAAAGAAAAATCCTTCTTCTTCTCCTTGTAGAGAAAAACTGTTTTCTTTCTTTTCATCATACGTACATAATAACTACCTTAGTAGTTACTTTAATTGATAAATCTTATTAAATGAAAACTGATTATCTAATTGGGTTAGCTTTTTGGGCCTACCCAATTGGGCTTTAGTTTGTGGCTTGAGATGGGACCAAAGGGAACAAATAAGACTCTAACTCCAATAAGCCTTGGGCTTTTCTGTCAACTCTTGACAAGTTCAAAATTACCATTAATTATATTTAATACCACTATATAAATATAATTGCACTCTAGGCCTTATTAATAAATTATATCCCAAGACTCTAATAATATAATTTGACCCCCCTATGAAATATCCATAGTGAACAAAGTCATAATAAACTGTCACTTTGTAAACAACTATTTTATCCTTGAGTACCTGGTTTAATCTTTTAGTTATTCACATTTATTGAAATCTAATTTCAGTAAATATAATCTTTAGTAACTCCTTATTAAAGTGGGCACCCTGAATAACTAGTTCCCATTAAACTTATTTCAAGGCGATATTTCGTGTCTCTATAAAAAGAGATTATGGATTCCATCTTGAGAATATGTGTTCCATCAACAATACGTGTGGTTACCCAACATACTGAGGTTTTGACCCTGGATATTAGATCTCACTCTTGATATATCAAAGTAACCTACATTTCATGATCGGATTCACTATCCTCTCAGAATTTAGAGTCTATGAAATTAGAAGCCATGAGATTAATTATTCAGGTGACAGTTGTTGATTGAATAATTAATCTCACAGCGGTCCAGTTCAATATGTCTTAACTCTTAAGACACCTCAACACATCAACTAGAAGTCTCCACTTCCATGATCAAGATAAATTATCTTAGTTGATGTATTATAGTCTTCGCAAATGAAACGCCCAATTTTATCACCGACTACAAACTACATTTTGAGTTTACAAGGAACTTGTGATTTACATCTTCTGTGACTAAATCACATACAATGCATCTCATGGACTATGATAATGTGTCATTAGTTCATTTATAAATAGTCTCATATAATTAAACAATTTAATTATTTATGACATGCCAATAAATTGGATTTTAGGGCACAAACCCTTACAATCTCCCGCTTACCCTCAAAGACAATTTACCATATATCCGACACTTATTTCTCTTTAGAGTAATTCATAGTCACTCTAAGGCAAGGTTCGGAAACAAGTTTCAGCTAGATTTATTGCATAAATTATATTTTCTACTACGATACCTCACGTACTCATATCTCTCTAATGAGACAATACTTACGCTTAATGTGTATTTTCACCACCTAGAATGAACACATATCTTAAAGTCTAACTTCATGAGTCACAATTAAACTATAAGTCAGTATGTGTACAACCAGTAACCATCAAATCCTCACTTTGGTGAACAAACATATAATCCCTCATTCTTCTAAGATATTTGAGTATATGCTTTACTCCCACTAAATTAAGTGATCTTAGATTCAATTGATGTTTGCTTACCATGCCCACCGCAAAATAGATATTTAGCCTAGTATATAGCATAACATAAAGACTTCCTATTGATATGGTATAAGAAACCGTCTTAGTATACTCTTCCTTTTATATGTCTTAGGACAATAGTACTTTATAAAAGAACTTCAAAATTAAAAGAAAAGAATTCTTTCTTGGAGTATTACGTACTATACTTGGCTAGAATCTAATCTATTTAAACAGTATGAGATAGACCCAACATCCTAATTTCTGAATTTTAACAAAGTTTAATTCTTAGGATGTGACTAGTCTTTCTCAAGTACTTTATATCAAACTGGACTAGACAACAAAAAAATTTCATTGATGACAATAACTCTACATCATTCTAAATAATTAGAATGTCATCAACATACATTAAGAGATTTATTATTCTATATAGCTTTTACACACATAAAGCCTTTTAATACTTGATCAAAATCAAACAACTTGATTGCTTGATCAAAGATGATATTTTATGATTCAGATGCTTGCTTTAGTCCATAAATGGACTTTAAGAAACTTGCATTCTTAATACTATTGGTTCTTTGTTATGAACAAGTCTAGTTACATCATATAGATGTCTTCCTCAAGATTGCTACTAAAAGAAGCTTTCTTGATATCCATTGTCATATTTCATCCAAATGAAATATAATGAATAAGAGAATCTAGATAGAGTCAAACTTGACTATTTGTGAAAAAATCTTTTCATAGTCGAACCATTTCTCTCTGAATAAATCTTGTCACCATTAGTCTTGACTTTGAAGGTTTACACCTTGAAATCTATCAATCTCATTTTCTTGTAGACCTATTTGAAAATAATAGGCTTAATGCCATTAGGCGCCTCTACAAGTTCTAGACTTTAAATAGAATCCAATTCTATTCACATAACCTTGATCCAGTAATCCATATTTATATTATCTATTGCCTTTACGTAGGACCGAGGATCAAATTCATATCCTTATGAAATGACTTCAAAAGTTTATTCCAAAAGTATGAATCTATTTGATAATCCTCCCACTACGATATTATATAGGTGTAATAGTTATTTACAAAATAATGTCTTGCGGTGTATCAAATACAACCATCTCATTTCTAAATGTATTTTATAGTTGTCCTACAACAAATACTAACATTTTTCTCCAAGAACAATCTACCTTTAAAAGAGCCCTATTCCTCCTTTATGTATTTACTGACTTAAAGCAGTCATTGGAACTTTATTCCTTTACAAAAAGGATCCCTAGATCATATTATCCTCTAAATAGAATTCATAGACTGGGAATATAACAAAATAATGGTTCTAAAAGCCCATCTTTCACCAATCTTTGAATATCATTTAGATTAATAAGATCTAGACATAAGTGCCAAAACATACAATACCAAAAGATGAAACTTTCTCTTTAAAAAGTAAAACATGTAAATTTCCATCTAGAAAACAATCATGGACAATGCTTAGCCTTACCAAAATGGAAACACTTTCCTTTTGGCCATACTTTTAAGTCTGATTTCCTTTTGGCAACTACTAGGGCAACTAGCTTGTCTAACTGCTTGGTATTTTAATTCCTCTTCTTACCACCCTTACCTTTCGGTTCAGGCTAAGAATGTGAATTAAATCATATCATATTAACCATAGCGTTAACTTTTAGGATGTCTTCCATTGCGTAGAACTCACTCATTAATTCAAATAATATAAAAAGAATTTATTTTCAAAAATTATACATCCAAGAATTCCAATTCATTTTTAAAAATAAAATATATTCATAAAATGATATAGAATTGGAACTCCTTAAGCCTTTCTTAGCACTCAATATGATTCATACCAAACATCTCATTTAGACTTAATATAAAGTCTAAGTCTAGTACTAACTCTTGCATCTCATGCTATAGTACAATTGAGATAGAAGCCAATGTACCATTTTAGCATTTCAATGGAGACTATGATCACATCATAAGCTATCTGCCATAAATGTATCATATATAGGAAATTATGACAATGCTAAATTGAAACATATTTATGTATTTCAACTCCTTAAAGTACCATGTCCAAAATTATTTCTTAGTTAATGTGATTCAATTAAAATAGTAGTTAGAGAACAAAGGTTTATGACAACTTTATTTTGAGACCATGAACTTCAATACCAGGACATTATATTTTTCATCCATAATCATATAATATGGAACTCGAAAACCATACTATACTAGGTGCAACAACAACCTAATCCTGCAATTAATATTCCTGAGAAGCGAGGTCATACCAATAACTATGATTAGGCGAGAATTATTCTCATTATTGATGCTATCATGGTAATTTGCCGCATTGCCTTTAGCCTCTAAGTAATAATGACATAGCTCCGTAGGGAGGTTAACATTAAACTTAGTCTAGTGTACACCATTGCCTAGAATCTATGGGAGTCACCAAGTAACTCCACGGAAGCATGGTCGTTCTCAATGTAAAAACACACTTCATCCATCATTAAGAAGTTTAATCTGTAGTACCATTAATTAAACACCCTTCAAAAAGAGCAAGGCATATATGCCAAGGCGAGGTGCCTAATCACACTACTATAAACCAGCAATGGAGGCCGTGAGAATCAACCCTTGAATCTCTTTCCCACTAGAAATTTTGAAACAAGTGGATTGTCTTAAAATCATTGTGATCTAATCACAATTTTAACCCTACACAACAAATGTGCTTAATTGTTTAAATTCAATGTGATCTTACTAAGTCACGTCACAATAGCATAACGAACATTCACGTAATCACAAAGAAGTTTAATCATGTAATCTGTGAAGTAAATACCCTGTGCTTGGAATGCAAGACTCGAAGTCAAGACAAGGTGTTTATTCACATTACAATAAACTTAACAAAAGGGTTATTTCAGCACTCCCACTTGTTATTTGAGTTTTTCTTAAATAATTGTGATCCCATCACAATTAATAACCTTGCACTTGTTGAAGACTCTAATCTCATTAGAATCACTAACTAAAATGGAAGTCCTAAACTATTTAGGATTCCTTAAACACTAATGAATTAAAAAATGAGTTATATAGAACTCTATCCTTAACTTATTTGATTAAGAATTCGAATCTCATTAGAAACTATATAAATTTAATTAGAATTTTAATCTCATTAAAAACCTCTAATTAAAATAAATTAAGGCTTCCTATCGAAAAAAAAAAAATTAATTAAGGATTTTTAATCATAAAACAATTTAAAACTAAGAGTTCTATTTAACCAATATCTTTGATCTCATTAGGTCTTTTAGTTAGATAATGATTAATAAATGTCCTTAACTTTTAAGGACTATAAAATTAATCAAATAGCTTTGCTTTTTATCAAAGTTTTAACACTCAATCAAAAACTAATGAAAATTCAAAATTCAATACCTTCCATCGATCGAAACTATTACTCAATTGATCAAAAAATGAAGAAATTCATCATAAAGGTTCTGAAGAAAATTCTCAATTCCTGTTAGATCAATCGAAATTAACATTCAATCGGTCGAAAGGAATTCTCGATCGATCGAGACAATGAAGAATTTCATCATAGAGTTTCTGCCTGACTTGATTGGTTCTCGATTCATCTTTGATCAATCAAAAATTACATTCGATTGATGGGAAGGAATTCCCGATCAATCGAAACTCGTATAATTGAAAATTTTCTAGGATTCATTTTTGACAATTTTTGCAATTTTCCATCAAAAACATCTTTTGATTTTATGAGTAAAGATTCACAGATCAAACACTAAGTTTATAAAGATTATTATCAAGAACCCTAATAATGCTAAAAACCCTTGAAATCATAATCCTAATCTCATTAGGAATAAATTTCACAATCCTAGCATTAATTGGATAGCATCTATATCCGTGTATCTCCATATAATTTGCAACATATGAAACATACATTAACATAAGGATCCAAGGCAATTAACATATGCTTATAAGATAGCCAACTAGCATTAATGTTAAATTGTCTTAATATCATTATCCAGAATAACGAAAATAAAGACAGCCAAGGAAACAAATGTTAACATGTTAGTAACATCAACAATAGTCATTGAATAAAATGCAACAACTATACCCAATTGTCTACTATATCCATAGCAGTGTAAAATGTCCAAGGTACAAAATGTAATGCTCACACTAGATATATCTACCAGTTTCATTTAAGAAACTTCAAAACTGATGCCAAAAGGGAGTATTACATGATTCCTATCACTTACATGATTCCTACATGCCAAAACGTAATGCTCATGTACATCAACCAACATGATTTCTATCACTTATCTGAATAAACCCATTAGCAATTAATGTAGATGGTGTCCTTGACAAATGCAAAGACCAAACACGCACGGCACAAAAACAAAAAATTTACAGCCGTGGCCTCAAGAAAAATTAATATGTCACATATATTAATCACAGCAGTTTCAAAACAAAATTATGCAGAAACTTTACTGCAGAAAATTAAATCACCAAGAAAACTATTTTCTTTAATTCTAAAACACAATCTCATGTTATACAAGCATGATATTGAAGACCGCTCTAATACCAATTGTTAGAAAAACTGGTTTTGCATCTCATACAGAACACATCGGAGGCAACAATCACGGATCTACTTCATTCATGAGAGTTAACATGTAACCTTGAATTCTAGAACAAATAATAGAAAGCGTACTTTGATGTAGTGAAATTCAAAACCAAGACTTAAGAATACCTTTGATCTTCATCTCAATTCCACATGGTACCCAAGAAGAGTGGTCTCTAAATCAGTCTTTTTGTATGTTGATTCTCAAAGAAAAATCCTTCTTCTTCTCCTTGTAGAGAAAAACTATTTTCTTTCTTTTCATCATACGTACATATTAACTACCTTAGTAGCTACTTTATTTAATAACTCTTATTAAAAAAAAAAAAAAAAAACTGATTATCCAATTGGGTTAGCCTTTTGGGCCTACCCAATTGAGCTTTACTTTGTGGCTTGAGATGGGATCAAAGGGAACAAATAAGACTCTGGCTCCAATCGGCCTTGGGCTTTTCTGTCAACTCTTGACAAGTCCAAAGTTACCATTAATTATATTTAATACCACTATATAAATATAATTGCACTCTAGGCCTCATTAATAAATTATATCCCAAGACTCTAATAATATTATTTACCCCTCCATGAAATATTCATAGTGAACCAAATCATAATAAATTGTCACTGTGTAAACAACTATTTTATCCTTGAGTATCTAGTTTAATCTTTTAGTTATTCACATTTATTGAAATCCAATTTCAATAAATATAATCTTTATTAACTTCTTACTAAAGTGGGCGTCCTGAATAAATAGTTCCCATTAAACTTATCTCAATGGGATATTTTGTGTCTCTATAAAAAGAGATTATGGATTCCATCTTGAGAATATGTGTACCCTCAACACTACGCGCGGTTACCCAACATACTGAGGTTTTGACCGTGAATATTATATCTCACTCCTGATATATGAAAGTAACCTACATTTCATGATCATGTTCACTATCCTCTCAGGATTTAGAGTCTTTGAAATTAGAAGCCGTGAGATTAATTATTCAGGTGACAGTTGTTGATTGAATAATTAATCTCACAACGGTCCAGTTCAATATGTCTTAAATCTTAAGACACATCAACACATCAACTAGAAGTCTCAATTTTCATGATCAAGACAAATCATCTTAGTTGATGTGTTATAGTCTTTGCAAATGAAACGCCCAATTTCATCACTGACTACGAACTACATTTTGAGTTTACAAGGAACTTGTGATTTACATCTTCTATGACTAAATCACATACAATGCATCTCATGGACTATGATAATGTCTCATTAGTTCATTTATAAATAGTCTCATATAATTAAACAATTTAATTATTTATGACATGCCAATAAATTGAATTTTAGGGCACAAACCCTAATAGCTCAGTAGGAGCATAGCAACAACAAATGATACAGTTCAGTTTTTAGATGCATATAGATTATAAGTCGATCTATTAACTTGCCCAAACCCAAATGAAAAAATTGGGTATTGATAAGAGGAATATTAATTTGTTTTAGTTCAATAAGCTTCTGATTCATACCCTGATTTTACTTATTTTCAATATAGGTTTGTATACTAAATTATGGGTACACGGCCTACCATCCTTAACATGACAGCAAATGCTCCCCTAACCACCAACTTATTATCAATAAGGAGGACAAAATGGGTAGTACCCAAGATTGTCAAAATTGAGATCCTACGTAGGATTGTTGAAAATAACTAGGATTGTGAATCATAGGATCGGATCGTGAATTGTAAGATCCTATATATTTTCAGATTTAAAGCAAAAAACACATTGAAAATGACTTTGTATGCTGAATAATCACGTAAATTATAAATTCATCCATAAAAAAATTGAGATTTACATCATATGATGTAATTTGCATGTCACATATAGCGAAGTCTATACTAACGAAACAAATATATTTAAGTTTTGACCCAATGTATTTAAAAAGTTCAATAAATGTTTAATTAGCAACTAAATACCAAAATATTTGTCAAAACATTTGGAAAATATTTTTCAAGTTCTAAGTTCCAAGTTTGAAATCCAAAATAAGTTAGCAAATGGAAACTAGCTAACTACAATATGAAATCCAAAAGTAAGATGGACATTTAGGTAGAGTGAACATTTAATTATTCTCGTTCTAAGGTTCTTACAGCCACTGTCCTAAATTCCTAATCATTATCATCCATTTCATCATCTATGTAGACATTATATATTTGTATACTAGAACTACAAAAGACCTCAAGATACAATTTTACACTTAATAATTCAAGTTATACCACTCAGCAACAATTAAAGAGCATACTCAAAAAAATAAATCAATCAATATACAAATTGTTGGGAAAAACGTAGTTTGTATCGCATACAAAACATACGTAGTGGAAAATCAATGGATCTACTTCATTCACAATAGATAACATGTACAATGTAAATTTCAGAATTTAAGAACAAGAGAGCATACCTTGTTGCAGTGAAATTCAAATCAAAGATTAGAAGTGCTTAGGAATACTTTTAACCTTCACTCAAATTCCACTTATGCCCAAGAAGTATAGTCTCTCAATCAGTTTACACGTATGTGTTTAAAGGAGAATAACAGAGTGGCTTACACTCACATACACACCATTTCATTCCTCACAAAATTTTGTATGTTTCTCTCCTTATATTTAACTGATTATCCAATTGGACTAGCCTTTTGGGTCATTCCTGTTGGAATATCTGGTTTTTTATCTCATAAAAAACACATAGCGAAAGCAACAAACATGGATCTATTTCATTCACGATTGATAACATGCACAATGTAAATTTTAGAATTTAAAAATATGATAGCGTACCTTGGTGTGGTGAAATTCAAAAAAAAAATATTCGAAGTACATGGAAACATTTTTAATCTTCACTCCAATTCCACTTTATGCCCAAGAAGTGTGGTCTCTCAATCAGTTTTCAAGGGAAAATAATCGAGTGGCTTCACTCGCACATACACACCATTTCACAATGATGTCTCACTAATAAAAATTTTTGTATGTTTCTCCTTTATAACTAACTAATTATCTAATTAGGCTGGCCTATTGGACCTTTCCAATTGAGCTTTAGAGTGTGGCTTGGAGTGGGACCAAAAGAGACTAATAAGACACTAGATTCAATGGGCCTTGGGCTTTCCTATCAACTCTTGACAAGTCTAAATTTACCATTAATTATATCTAATGCAACTATATAAATATAATTGCACTCTAGGCCTTATTAATAAATTATATCCCAAGATTTTATTATACATGCAACCCCTTCATAAAATATTCGTAGTAATACAAAGTCATGAATGTAGACTGCCACTTTGAAGATTACTACATCTTAATCCTGGAGTATCTGGTTTAATTCTTTAAGTTATTCATTATAGATTTATGAAATCTAATTTCATAAATATATACTTTAGTATCTCCTTACTAAAGTGGTTAGGCCTAACACTCTGACTAACCAAACCCATTAAACTTATCTCAAGGGAATATTTTATATCTCTGTTAAGAGATTATGAATTCCATCTTGAGAATATATGTTCCATTAACACTAAATGTTCCCAACATACTAAGGTTTTGATCGTGACTTTAAATCTCACTCCCGATATATCAAAAGAACCTACATTTCATGATCAGGTCCATTATCCTTTTAAGATTAAGAGTTCATGTAAATAGAAGTCGTGAGATTTATTATTCATTTGACAGTTGTTAGGAGAATAATAAATCTCACAGCGGTCCAGTTCAATATGTCTTAACTCTTAACTCTTAAAATATATCAACATACCAACTAGAAGTCTTCACTTCCATGATCAAGACAAATCATCTTAGTTGATATGTTATAGTCTTCGCAGATGAAATGCCCAATTTCATCACCGACTACGAACTATAATTTTAAGTTTACAAAAAACTTGTGATATATATCTTCTGTGACTTTTCACATAAATCACATATTATGCATCTCATGGACTATATGATAATGTCCAAATATTCATATTACCATTAGTTTAGATAATAATAAAACAACTTTATTAATTACAACATTAAGCCATATATAATGTCGTACATAGCATCATACAATAGGATTTAAGGGTACACATCCTAACAATCTCCCACCTACCCTAAAGACTATTAGCCATAATCTAACTCTCATTCCCTCCAAATGTGACTCAAAAGTCCTCTGGGGCAAGGTTTTGGTAAAGTGATCTGCTAGATTACTTGCACTATCAATCTTTACTACTACTACATCTCCTTGAGCAACAATATCTCGAATAATATGGTACTTTCTCTCAATGTGCTTTCCTTTCTTATAATTCCTTGGATCTTTGGATTTTGCAACTGCTCCACTATTGTTGCAAAACAATATGATGGGAACTTGCTCCATTCTCATAACACTAAGATTAGAAAAAAATTTCTTAAGCCAAACAGCTTCCTTTGCCGCCTCACAAGCAACAACATATTCAGCTTTCATGGTGGAGTCCGCAATATAAGATTGTTTAACACTCCTCCAACTTATGGCTTCACCTCCCAAGGTGAACACACAACCTACAGTGGACTTATTGAAATCAAGATTTGACTAAAAATCTGAATCTGTGTAACCAATAGGAATCAAATCCTCACTATGGTAAACAAGCATATAATCTCTCGTTCTCCGTAGATACTTGAGAATATGCTTTACAGCATGCCAATGTTTAAGTCTTGGATTTGAGTGATATTGACTGACCATGCCAACTGAATAACAGATATATGGTCTAGTACATAGCATGGCATATATGAGACTTCCCATTGCAGAAGCATAAGGAACTTGTCTCATTATATTTTCTTCCTTAAGAGTCTTAGGCCTTTGGTCATCAAATAGAGGAACTCCATGTCTAAAAGGAAGTAATCATTTCTTGGAGTTTTGCATGCTAAACCGTTCCAGAACCTTATCTATATACCCAGTTTGTGATAAACCTAACATCTTATTCTTACGATTTCACAAAAGCTTGATCTCTAGAATAAAGTTAGCTTCACCTAAGTCCTTCATTTCAAATTGGCTTGACAACCAAACCTTTACCGATGACATTACCCCTACATCATTTCCAATGAGTAGAATATCATTAACATAAAGCACTAGGAGCATTACTATTTTGTCTAGATGTCTTTT
This sequence comes from Castanea sativa, assembly GCF_040712315.1. NCBI lineage: Eukaryota > Viridiplantae > Streptophyta > Magnoliopsida > Fagales > Fagaceae > Castanea > Castanea sativa. The sequence continues at coordinate 17,722,220 of NC_134019.1, read as the reverse complement.
GTACACACATGGTTCATCAAGATTTTGTTCAAAACCAAATGATTTGATTGCGTGATCAAATCTGATGTTCCATGACCTAGATGCTTGCTTAAGTCCATAAATGGACCTTTTCAACTTGTATACCATATGCTCTTGGTTCTTTGCTATGAAACCTTCCGGTTGCATCATATAGATTTCTTCTTCAAGATTGCCATTAAGAAATGCAGTCTTGACATCCATTTGCCAAATCTTATAATGATAATAAGCAGCAATGGATAAGAGAATTTTGACAGATTTAAGCATGGCTATTGGCGAAAAAGTTTCATTATAGTCAATACCTTCTTTTTGTGTATACCATTTTGCCACTAGTCTTGCTTTAAATGTTTTAACCTTTCCATCTATCCCTCTCTTCCTTTTGTAAACTCATTTGCAACCAACAGGTTTAATGCCTTTAGGCACCTTTACAAGATCACATACTTGATTGGAATACATAGAATCCAATTTAGATTTTATAGCTTAGACCTAATGATGTGCATCTATATCATTCATTGCCTCTTCATAAGTGTCGGGATCTGATTCAGCCTCTTTTTGGATAGCTTCATAAGTTTCTCCCATACCTACAAATCTTATAGGAGGTTGAACAATTCTCCCACTACGACGAGGCATCTGTGTACTAGTCATCTCATGAGTAATGTCTTGTGGTGTATATAATACACCCACATCATCCCTAGTTTTGTCCATTGGTTGTTCAACTACAAGTTCATTCATTTCAGCCAAAACAACTCTACTTCTAGGATTATAATCATTCATATAGTCATTTTCTAAGAATTTGACATTTGTGCTAACAAACACTTTATTATCCTTATGACTATAGAATAAACCTCCAACAGTTCCTTTTGGATATCATACAAAGAATACCACTTCTATTTTAGACTGTAACTTGTCAGACTTTCCTTTCAACACATGTGCTGGACAACCCTAAATATAGAGATGTCTCATACTAGGCTTACGCCCAATCCACCACTCTACAGATGTTTTAGGAACAGACTTCAAAGGTACTAAATTCAGAAGATACATTGAAATACTTAAGGCATATCCCCAAAAAGAAATTGGTAGAGTCAAATAACTCAACATGGATCTAACCATATCTAAAAGAATCATATTCCTTCTTTGTGCTACACCATGTTATTATGGAGTTCTAGGTGCAGTTAATTGGGATATATTCCCATTTTTAGTCAAGTAATCCTTGAAATCTCGAAGAAGGTATTCGCCATATCGATTAGATCAAATGGCCTTTATGCGTTTACCTAATTGATTCTTAACTTCCGCTCTAAACTCTTTGAACTTTTCAAAAGCTTTGGACTTCCGTTTCATTAGGTACACATAACCAAATCTAGAGTAATCATCAGTGAAGGTAATGAAATACTCATAGCCACCTCTTGCTTGGATTGACATAGGACCACATACATATGAATGTACTAGTTCTAGCAACTCTTGAGCTCTTCTACCTTTTGCATTAAAAGATCGTTTGGTCATTATACCCTCCAAACAAGATTCACAAACTGGAAAACCATCAAATTTCATGGGCCCTAAGAGTCCATCTTTGATAAGTCTTTGAATTCTGTTTGAATTAATATGACCCAAACGCAAGTGCCAAAGATATGCATCACTTGTAGAAGGAAACTTTCTCTTTAATGATTTAACATGAGAGTTATTATCTAATTCAGAATTATCTAATTCATGTTTATCCAAAGTTAAAATATAAAGATCATCTACAATATTGTCAGAACAGAAAAACATTTTATCCTTCTTTATTACAACATTGTCTTTTAGGATAATATAATATCCATGTTTACCTAATAAGTTGCAGAAAATAAATTCCTACTAACATTAGATACATACAAACAGTCTTCCAATATTAAAACTCTAGATTCAAAATATAAATTAAACACTTCAATAGCTACAACTAGAATCCTGCTTCCATCAGCCAAGGTAAGAAACATTTTCCCTTCATTCAGCTTTCTAGTCTCTTGAAACCCCTGCAAAGATTTGCAGATATGATTAGTACAACTTGAATCCACATACCGGGAATCTATGAGATTCTATACCAAACATGTTTCAAGAAGGAATATATTTTTCATACCTTTATTCTTGGCAGCCTTAAATATTGGACAATTCATCTTTCAATGTCCCTTCTCACCATAATTGAAATACTTTCCTTTGGTTTTCTTTCCTTTGTTGCAAACTCCTAAGGCAACTTGTTTACCATCTTTCTTTGCGAAGTCCTTCTTCCTCTTCTTCATTTTACCCTTGCCTTTCAACTTAGGTTGAGAAGTGGAAGCTTCAGCCATTTGGCATCAACACTAGAAATACCAAGGATGCCTTCCGCCGCTATCAACTCATTCATCAATTCAAATAATGAATAAATCTTTTTGTTCATATTATAGTTATGCCTGAATTTCTTGAATGATTTTGGTAATGAATGGAGTATCATATCCATTCGGGATTCTCCTTCAATATCGGCACCTAAAACTTCCAATGTATTCAGATTAGAGATCATCCTAAGAAAATGCTCCCTCACTGAAGTACCTTCAGCCATTTTGGTATTATAAATCTAGCTCATAGTTTCTTGCCTTGCAAAATGACCTTACTCACCAAACATCTCCTTCAGACTTAGCACTATGTCCGAAGCTTGTTCTACATGCTGTAGAACATTTGAAATAGATGCTAAGATATAGCACTTAGCCATCTCATTAGATTTCTGCCAACAATCATATCGTTGTTTTTCCTCAAGAGGAGCATTTAATGATGGAAAGCTAGGACATGGTTGAATAAGCACATATTTGTGCTCTTCAGTAGTAAGAATAATGTCCAAATTTCTTTAATAGTCAACATAGTTGGATCCAGTCAGTTTGTTTTAACTAAGAATAGCAACAAGTGGGCTAAATGATGTCATGATTTTAAATCTGAAAATAATAAACATGAATATAATTAGTGACCTAGACATTATCAATTTAGCATATAAACATATAGTATGGAACCTTAATAAAACCATAATATAAAATATGCAACGAGAACCGAATCTCATATTCAATATCCCTCAGCATAGAGTGAATATTAAATACTGTGATTGATTAAGAACTATTCTCATTATTAGTGCTATCACAACAACTCTTATCAAACACTAATAATATGCCGTTTAACATTTAGCCTCTAAGTAATAATAGTAAGAATTTAGCATATAGGATACTATAATACTTAGTCTAGTGTATACCATTGTCTAGAATTATGTGTAGCTACATTTCATCTCCCTTAACAGGTTTATTTTGTAGTACCATGATACAAAACACCCTCCGCATGGAATGCAAAGCTCAAGGCTAAGACTAAGTGTTTGATCAAACCACTATAAACCAAGTAGTTCAATCTTGTAACACCATGAAATAAATACTCTCCACATGGAATGCTAAGCTCAAAACAAAGACAAAGTATATATATATTTCATACTACTATGAACAGACAATGAAGGCCATGAGATCCAACCCTTGTATCTCTCTCCCACTAGATATTTTAAATTAAAGGTTTTTCATTGTTTAAACATGTTTTGTGTTGAAAAATAGGTGTTAGAATTTTTTGGCTACTTATTCTAGCTACTCTTGCGAGTAGCGAGTTTTGGTTACTCGTTTTGGCGACTCACCCAGTCGCAGAACCCCAGTCACGAGTTCATCCAGGAGCTTTCGCAACTCACTCGCTACTCATCTCGCGACTCGCGACTTGCCAGCCGCGAAACGCCCAGAAACAGCTTTTTAAAGTGTTTTTCGTGGGAAACCTGTTTTAAACCTCTCCCATCCTCTCTTAAACCCCTCAAAATATGGATTCATTATATCCAAGGCAATTAACACATGCTTATAAGATAGCCATTACGCATTAACATTAAATTGTCTTATTATATCCAAGCGGTGCAAAACGTCCAAGCGGTGCAATAAAAAAATTCATGCACATGACAGTTATTTCAATAACTACATCCAAACAACAAATCATCTAGAAGTTTATGGCCAAAGATAAACTTTAATCTATATACCATATATATAAATCATGGCACATGAATACCATCGCCAACAACATAGAAAGCAAACTATGCAATCTATTAAAGCGTTTGTTCAGTAGTTTCGCTCCATGAAACTTAAAGAAACTGCCTAATTATTTTGCACAGTAACTTGAGTTTCACAAATCTTGATGAAAGAAATATGCAAATTCATAAAACTATGATTATCAAAACATGTCTACATAATAGAACACGTTAAAGGACACAATTATGCAGAAAATATTACTGGAGAAAAATAAAACACCAAGATAACAGTTTTCTTAAATTCTAAAACTCAATCACATGTTATACAAACATGATATTGAAAACCTAGCTCTGATACCAATTGTTACAAAATCCGGTTTTGTATCTCATACAAAACACACAGCGGAAGCAACAAACATGGATCTATTTCATTTATGATTGATAACATACACTATGTAAATTTCAGAATTTAAGAACAAGATAGCGTACCTTGGTGTGGTGAAATTCAAAACAAAAGATTAGAAGTACATGGAAACACTTTTAATCTTCACTCCAATTCCACTTTATGCCCAAGAGGTGTGGTCTCTCAATTAGTTTCCAAGGGAGAATAATCGAGTGGCTTCACTCACACATACACACTATTTACAATGATGTCTTACTAATAAAAAATTATGTATGTTTCTCCCTTTATAATTAACTGATTATCTAATTGAGCTAGCCTATTGGGTCTTTCCAATTGAGCTTTAGTGTGTGACTTAGAGTGGGACCAAAAGGGACCTATAAGACACTAGCTTCAATGGGCCTTGTGCTTTTCTATCAACTCTTGACAAGTTTAAAGTTACCATTAATTATATTTAATATCATTATATAAATATAATTGCACTCTAGGACTTATTAATAAATTATATCTCAAGACTTTATTATACATGCAACCCTTTCATAAAATATTCGTAGTAATACAAAGTCATGAATGTAGACTACTACTTTGAAAATTACTACATCTTAATCCTTGAGTACCCAGTTTAATTCTTGAAATTATTCATCATATATTTATGAAATCCAATTTCATAAATATATACTTTAGTATCTCCTTATTAAAGTAGTTAGGCCTAACACTCTGAATAACCAAACCCATTAAAGTTTTCTCAAGGAAATATTTTATATCTTCGTTAAGAGATTATGAATTCCATGTTGAGAATATATGTTCCATCAACACTAAATGTGGTTTCCCAACATACTGAGGTTTATTTATTTATTTATTTATTTATTTATTTATTTATTTTATACAAGATAGAATTCTACTCTAGCCTAATCTAAGTGTATATGTGTGTCAAGCTCCCTCTTGGAGACTTAAACCCTGGTCCTTGCCCTCCACACCTCATAAGCACTTATACTTGTAGAGTGACCATCGCACCAAGGGTGTGTGGTGGTAACATACTGAGGTTTTGATCATGATTTTTGATCTCAATCCTGATATATTAAAACAACCTACATTTTATGATCAGGTCCATTATCCTTTTAAGATTAAGAGTTCATGTAAATAGAAGTTGTGAGATTTATTATTCATTTGATAGTCGTTATGAGAATAATAAATCTCACAACGGTCCAGTTCAATATGTCTTAACTCTTAAAACATATCAACATACCAACTAGAAGTCTCCACTTCCATGATCAAGACAAATAATCTTAGTTGATATGTTATAGTCTTCGCAGATGAAATGCTCAATTTCATCACCAACTACGAACTATAATTCTGAGTTTATAAAGAACTTGTGATATATATCTTCTGTGACTTTTCACATAAATCACATACTATGCATCTCATGGACTATATGATAATTTCCAAACATTCATGTTACTATTATTTTAGATAATAATAAAATAACTTTATTAATTACAACACTAAGCCATATATAATGTCATACATAGTATCATACAATAGGATTTAAGGGCACACATCATAACAATTCCAAATTGGGCTTTAATATGTGGCTTGGAGTGGGACCAAAATGGAACAAATAAGACTCTAGGTATAATAGGCCTTGGGTTTATTTGTCAACTCTTGACAAGTCCAAAGTTTCCATCAATTATATTTAATATCACTATATAAATATAATTGCACTCTAGGCCTTATTAATAAATTATATCCCAAGACTTTATTATACATGCAACCCCTTCATTCAAATATTCGTAGTAATATAAAGTCATGAATGTTGACTGCCACTTTGAAGATTACTACATCTTAACCTTGAGCACCCGGTTTAATCCTTTAAGTTATTCATCATATATTTATGAAATCCAATTTCATAAATATATACTTTAGTAACTTCTTACTATAGTAGTTAAGCCTAACATTCTGAATAACCAAACTCATTAAACTTATTTTAAGAGAATATATTATATCTCCATTAAAAAATTATGAATTTCATCTTGAGAATATATGTTTCTTTTGGAAAATTTAGACATTGGTTGATAGAATTAATAAGTTTTAAACCCAAGTTGTGAATTAGATTTATTATGTATAAAACTTGTTAAAAAAAACAAACATCAATATCATGCACAACGGAAAATTAAATAAGACAAGATATAATGACCTAGGAAAACCAATGAAACAAACTAGTTTCACAGTAAAAAACCTAGGGGGAAACTTTCCTAAAAAGCAATTCACTATAGTAAAGAGAAGTTTCAAATCTAGTACAAAACCTTTGTCCCTAGACTCTACAATCCCCATAAATGAATTTAGCAAAAACCTTCTACCGCTTCAGAACCTCTAAATTTTTCAATATATGAATGCTACCCTTTGATGCATGGATCCCAATACGTGACTAACTCCTTTGCACAAATCCCAGTATGTGACTCATTCACCAACTTGAGGAAGAAGAATGTTGGCTGCAAAGTTCTTCACTTTATCAACAATGGAGATCAAGAAGCACTTGGTTACAAAACCCTAAGGCACAAAGACGTAGTAGCTTCTTTCAAAGAAAATAAGGCATCAGTCACCTTTTGCATATGTTCTCTATGTATTCTCCTATGTGACGGCCTTTAAAATAAGCATTATATAGGTCTAGGGTTGTGAGGAAAGAAAGCCTAAATATATATTCATGGATTGGATGAAAATCAGTTCTGAAAAACTAAACTTCATAAATTACGACAAATACCCTAGCTATCGAGCAGCTGTCGAGCCTCGGGCTGAATAGCTATTTTAAAGCTCGATTGATACTATTTGTCGAGCTAGCCGTTGAGCTTTAATGAACAACACTTCTTTACTTGATTCTTAGATAGACTTGTATGGCTTTAACACTTAAACTTGAAACCTTGTTTCTTGAAGCATTAAACACAATCTAGATCTACCCAATTACAAGTAAAGTGCATTTTGTCAAAGGATTAGTCAATTACATAAAATGTTGACACATGTTCCTAACATAAATCACATATGTCCTAACAGTTTCATCAACATTAAATGCGGCTGCCCAACATACCTGAGATTTTGATCGTGATTTTTGATCTCACTCCTGATATATCAAAGCAACTTATACTTCATGATCGAGTACATTATTCTCTTAAGATTAAGAGTTCATGTAAATAGAAGTCGTGAGATTTGTAATTCATTTGATAGTTGTTAGGAGAATAATAAATCCTACAGCGGTCCAATTCAATTTGTCTTAGCTCTTAAAACATATCAACATATCAACTAGAAGTTTCCACTTCCATGATCAAGACAAAACATCTTAGTTAATATGTTATAGTCTTCGCAGATGAAATACCCAATTTTATCACATACTACGAACTAAAATTCTAAATTTACAAAGAACTTGTGATTTATATCTTCTGTGACTAAATCACATAAATCACATGCTATGCATCTCATGGACTATACGATAATATTCAAATATTCATGTTACCATTATTTTAAATAATAACAAAATAACTTTATTAATCATAAAATAATATCATATATATTGTCATATATAGCATCATACAATAGGATTTAAAGGGCACATATCCTAACACAAATACAAGCATAGCTAATAAAATTATATATATATATATATTAGTAATATTAAAAAACAAATTAGTATATTGATCAAACAAATTTAATAACATTATAATTTAAAAGGCGACAAAGCCAACATCAAATTCTTCATTTAGAAGTGATGAAGTATTCATTCATTTTGATTACAAGTGAACCAGAAACTCAAAAACATTTTCTTAGGTTAAAATAATTTTATAAAAATAAAATTAAAAGTCATACCATCACAGCATGAAAAAAAAAAAATCCTTAAAGCTTCATCATAACAAAAAAAAAAAAAAAAATCCCATAAAGAAAAACAAAAAAATTTATGTTTTTGGTAGGATCAGTAGGATCCCATACAATCCTATGATCCTATACAATCCTACCATCTTTATGATCCTAGTGTGATCCTAAACATTTTGGTGAGATGGGATCGTGAAATCGTGAAATCCTACGATCTAGATCGCGATTTTGACAACCATGATAGTACCTTAACTTTGATTTAGTTTAGGGGGTTTAATTTACTTGGCTTGGGTTATTTGGAGTAGTCTTGGAATTTTATTTTTTAATTGAGTTTATTTTATACTTTTGGCAATGGAATACTACAAGAATGATGTTAATTAGATTTAATTGAGGGAGTAATGAAATGAGGGAATTTTCTCATTTTCAAAACATAGAGGGAAACATTACTTAATTCCAAATATTATGGCGGTGGTAGAGGGGAGGGGGGAGGGGATTGTGAACTGTCTCAAACATAGAAGTGATAAAGTGCTTTTTTGGAGTCAAATACTAAATTTGGGGCCATTTTAGTTTGGTCAAGAAATTAAAATACTTTGATACCGATTAATATTGGTGTACTTTTTTAAAATTCTCTCTCTCTCTCTCTCTCTCTCTCTCTCTCTCTCTATTATTAATTTATTTATAAGTTAATCAATTAAAGGCCATATAATTTGTTAAGAATTAATATTTAAAAGCATAAGTCTATAATAAACATTAATATACTTAAAAATAATTATGATTATTATAATACATTTTTTTTATATATACAGGTAGCACAAAGCAGTGGTATGTTGTATCATATTCATACTTGAGATAATAGCTTTTTACAACAAAAATTAAAAAACTTATTTTTTAGGTCTTTAAAAAAACATAATAGTTTTTTTTTTTTTAAATCGTGTTAGTGAGTGTTCTTAAGGCAATTGTTAATGAACTATTTTAGAAAAAATTTAATACAATTTTCATGGAAAATATAAAAAGTTGTAAAAAAAATCAGTAATTTTTTTTCCTATAAAAAATTCCTAAAATATTTCCTAAACCAAGCTACTCATATTTTTTTTTTCTATTATTCAAAGATAGAAACTAAATATTTTAATTAAAAAAAAGAACCACTTTAACTAGATGTTCACGTGGGACCATCCGACACACAAAATATAATTGGCAAATGAATTATGCACTTTTTTATTAAAAAAAAAGTAATAATAAAGATTGAAGGTTAAAATTGATGTTCACATGGCTCCAAACACACAAAACAAAAGAAAAGTTTTTAAAAAATTGCTAAATAAATGTAAAATTGAAAAAGAATGAAAAGGAAACTGTAATGAGTCAATGACCTCCCATATGAAAAAGAAACAGCAGTACTAAAAAAGGGCATCAGGTCTGGGCAAGGTGAAGGCGAATGGAAGGGGCGGAGACTTTCAAACCCAAGGGTTACTACGTACTAGTAATGAGTCAAAAATGTGGTGGCAACAATGGTGGCTAAGCAAGCGTCGACAGAGCCTGTAAGTTAGTGAGAATAAATTTTTCAAGTGAAATCCGGTAAGTTCCTGGTATGGCCGAAACGACCGAGTATTTAAACCCAAAACGAAACATTCTTGCTTCTGTACCGGATTAGGTATTGACCCTCTTGCTTTTTTCCCTCATAATTCTTCCTTGAATGTGGTGGAGGTAGGTATACCTTATATGTCACATTCCTATAGTTAAGATGTTGCCTCCCCATTGAAGAAGGATACGAATACGATATAGATATGGATGCGTGCTTGGTTTATTTTTTGTAATAATATACCAAAACATGTAGCATATAGCTGAAATTTGTTGTTGCAGCTTTGATTGATTTTGATTTTATCTTTTATCTTTCCTTTTTTTTTCATTATATTTTGGACACCTAGTGATGGTGGATTAGCACATTATTTTACCAATCTAACACACCCCTTACATAATGTAGTGTCCATTGGGCAAATATTAGTTTTGCTAAGTTATTTTACTATTCAACTTATCTTTGCTACTATTTACGGATTCCATTACACTTTTTGGTATTATTTATAGGTTTCACTGTACTATTTCAGCTAACTTTTACCTTTATTTACAGTATTTTTGACAAAAAATTTTCAGTTTCAGTAAAATAAGCGGATCCCAAACGGACCGTAATATCACAATATCTAATGCATTAGATTTTTACCATTATTTTAATGATGTAATATCACAATATCTAATGCATTAGATTGTTAGCATTATTTTAATGGAAAGTTGAACATAAATGTGTTAGTCTGGTTAGAAATTATCCTCCCTTCAATTTTTTATTTTTGGCTTGAAATCTTTCTTGAATCCTTATTGAACTCTTGGACAAAACTCTCAAAATTCCAATATATTATATCTAAATATCACTTAAATGATATTTATTTTATTTCAAATTTATTACTAATTCTTACTAATAAATAGTAAGATAGGGATACTTATTATGTAGGTTTTACAAACTAACGGGTCATTAATAAATAAAAATTATTCAAAACATTCACGTATTAATTTGTAAGTTTGTAAGTTTTCTGTCATAAAATTTGCATTAATTTTAGCATATGAATGGAAACTAGTAGTTACTATATATTACATAAACTACTCATGATTTAAACAAATTTAAGAAATAATCTTAACGTTTACATTTGTGAAAGAGGTTTTAGTAATTTTGAAATCTCATCAACATATATCCTGACTAATTTTATAAACTCTCAACAATGCACTTTTCTAAACATCTTCAAAAGTTTTATATGATTAACTTTATTGAAAGTGGACATTGAGATGAGAAGATTGAGTAAGCTGAATTGGTGCCTCCAATCAATTACATGATACTAACTACTAATTAAACATGGAAAGCCCTTGATTCGAAGAGATCAACAACAAAGATTACTCGTTGGTGTTTATGGGAGCTCCAGTACAGGATTAGTCTTATAAGTTGCTTAGTTTTTTTGAATTCATGAAGATCAAAATATCTCAAAGAATTTATGTGATCCAGTGGTACAAAGCTTTTTTGGTAATTTTCTTTTCTTTCCTTTTAATACAAGCAGGCAACCAATGCGAGAGAAAGAATTTCAGTGTGGCTTTTATTTGATTAAACAAAAATTTATGCGATCCACTAAATGTAAAGGATGAATGTGTTCGATTCAAACCAATTAATAAACTAGTACAAAAACTTTGCCTAATGGCACAAGTGTCATTTGTACTCCAATTTAATGGAACTATAGACACCAATCCAAACCTACATTTGTCATTCCAGGACACCCACCTCGATTGATGATATGTTTGTTTGATTACATGTTTGTTTGCGTCTTTTGTGTGCTTTCTTTTGTTTGTTTGCTCCTTGTGTGCCTTCATTGTTTCTTTGTTATCTTTTTGCTTGTCTGCTAACTTTGTTTGCTTTGTTGTTGCATGTACATGCTTGGAGTGAGGACATGACTTCTAAAGTGCAAGCTGATAGGCCAAGAATGTATTGACCCCTTAGGTAAATTAACCAATTAATTAGCCAAGTAAATTAATTAAGTCAATTTAACATGCAATACGCGTGACAGAACAACAAATCACCAAATAACTAAATGCAACAAAACTTAAATTTGACACAGGTGATTTGTTTACGAATAGAAAAAACCATCAAGGCAAAACCCCATTGGGTAAATTTAAGATTACCACTCCTGAGAATCCACTATTATTAAAACAAGCGGTTACAAGGAATCCTAGTACTTTATATCAACCTACAATTGAATCCTTACCCCAATACACAATTCGACTTGTAATGTAGTGACAATCTCTCCTTTCAATGTACGGCTCCTAGTACGTGACTAACCAATCGTTGCAAGGATCCTAGTATGCATCTTTCTCCTTTGCATGGATCTAAGTACGTGACTAACACACCAACTTGAGGAAGATGTTGGCTACAAAGTTCTTCAATTCATCCACATGATGAAAATCAAGAAGCTCGTTGGTTACAAAATCCTACAGCGTACAAACGTAACAGCTTCTTTAAGAGAAAGATGAACTAGGAAAAATTATCTCTGATCACAATTTGAGTGAATAATCACTTTGCATCAAGTTGCATCACCTTAGAAGGCCCTTAAAATAATCCTTATATATGTCTAGGGTTGTGAGAAAAGAAACCTTACACTATTAGGACATATGTGGAAATTGTTATGTACATATGTTATTTAGAATTGGCTAATCCTTAGACAAAATGCACTTTACTTGTAATTGGGTAGATCAATGATGGTTTAACTCTTCACGCAACTTTGTAGTTCATGTCAGGAGTCAAAACCATGCAAATCTGTTCAAGAAACAAGTGACGAATTGTTGTGTTTTAAAACTTGACAGACAGCTTGACAAATTGAATCTATTTAGGTTTAAAAGGAGCTTTTAGCTTGAAACTCGACAGCAGCTCGACAAATAGTCTATTTATCGAGGTTTACGAAGATCAGATTTTCAGATTTGTTTTTCATGCATATCCAAGCTATTTGTGTAGGGTTTCTTTTCTGACAACCATAGACATATATAAGGATTATTTTAAGGGTCGTCTAAGGTGATGCAAAGTAATTATTCACTCAAATTATAACCGGAGACAATTTGTCCTGGTTCATCTTTCTCTTGAAGAAGCTGCTGCGTTTGTACGCCCTGGAGTTTTGTAACCAAGGAGCTTTTTTATCTTCATCGTGTGAATGAACTGAAGAACTTTGCAGCCAACATTTTTCTCAAGTTGGTGTATAAGCCGCGTACTAGGATCCACACATTGATTCATTAGTCACGTACTAGGAGCCGTGCATTGAAAGGAGAGATTGTTAGTATATTGCAAGTCCAATTGTGTTTTGGGGTAAGGGTTCAACTGTAGGTTGGTATAAGGTACTGAGATTTATTTACTTGTAACCGCTTGTTTTGATAATAGTGGATTCTCGGGAATGATGCCCTTAATTCACCCGATGGGGTTTTGCCTTGGTGGTTTTCTCCATTCGTAAACATATCACCTATGTCAAATTTATTTTCCACTGCACTTAGTTATTTGGCGATTTTTTTGTGCTACCACACGTATTGCATGTAATTTAATCTAATTAATTCACTTGGCTAATTAATTGATTTAATTTACCAAAGGGATCAATACATTCTTGGCCTATCAAGTGGTATCAGAGCAAGCACATTCTGATTAGGGTTAATCTTTGCTTTGTGATCTATTGACCCTTGTTTGTCATGGATAGAGGATAATCTTTGATTATACCTGATGGAAAAAATGGATGTGCGCAGCGGAAAACAAACGGATCTACTTCATTCATAAAAGTTAACATGTACTATATAAGTTTCAAAATTTTTCTAAGAACAAGAGAGTGTACCTTGGAGCGGCGAATTTTAAAAACCGAAGATCAAAATCGCTTGGGAACACTTTCAATTTTCACTCCAATTCCACTAACGCCCAAGATGTGTGGTCTCTCAATCAGTTCCAAAGGGAGAATGTCAAAGTGTCTAACACTTCTTACATACACCACTTCACAATAGTGTTCTTACAAAATTCTTTATAGAAAATTTTGTATGTTTCTTCCTTTATATCTAACCGATCATCTAATTATGCTAGCCTTTTAGGCCTTTCCAATTGGGCTTAAGTGTGTGGCTTGGAGTGGGACCAAAAGGGACCAATAAGACACTAGCTCCAATGAGCTTTGGGCTTTTCTGTCAACTCTTGACAAGTCCAAAGTTACCATTAATTATATTTAATATCACTATATAAATATAGTTTCACTCTAGGCCTTATTTATAAATTATATCCTAAGACTTTATTGTACATGCAACCCCTTCATAAAATATTCGTAGTAATACAAAGTTATAAAAGAAGACTACCACTTTGTAGATTACTACATCTTTAATTCCTTGAGTACCCGGTTTAATCCTTTAAAGTTATTCATTATATATTTATGAAATCCAATTCCATATATATATATATATATATATATATATACTTTAGTAACTTCTTACTAAAGTGGTTAGGCCTAACTCTCTGAATAACAATCTCATTAAACTTATCTCAAGGGAATATTTTGTATCTCCGTTAAGAGACTATGATTTCCATCTTGAAAATATATATTCCATCAACACTAAATGTGGTTGCCCAACATACTGAGGTTTTGACCGTTACTCTAGATCTCACTCCTGATATATCAAAGCAATCTACACTTCATGATTAGGTCTATTATTCTCTCAGGATTAAGAATTCATGCAAATATAAGTCGTGAGTTTATTATTCATTTGACAGTCGTTGGAAGAATAATAAATCTTACACGGTCCAGTTCTATACGTTTAACTCTTAAAATATATCAACATACCAACTAGAAATTTCCATTTCTATTTCCATGATCAAGACAAATCATCTTAGTTGAAATGTTATAGTCTTCGCAGATAAAATGCCCAATTTTCATCACCAACTATGAACTACATTTTGAGTTTACAAGGAACTTGTAATTTGCATCTTCTATGACTAAATCTCATAAATCACATACAATGCATCTCATGGACTATATGATAATGTCCCAATATTCATGTTACCATTATTTTTAGATAATAATAAAACAACTTTATTAAACACAACATTTAGTCATACATAATGTCATACATAATAAAATACATAGCATCATATAATATGATTTAAGGGCACTAATCCTAACAATACCTCCTTTATTTAATAGCACTAACTATGTATACTAGAAAGTCCGTATGAGAGTTTTCTTGCAGTCTTTAGATGAGAAGGTGTGGCAAGCAGTGGAGATAGGTTGGACCAAGCCAAAGGAAGCGCCAAATGATTGGGATGATGTTAAGATCAAAGCGACAAACTTCAACAGCAGAGCATTGAATGCTTTATTCAGTGCGATCACAAATGAGGGGTTCAAGAAGATATCACTGAAATTGCTAAGGAAGCATGGACCATTCTCCAAACAATTTATGAAGGAATTAAGGCTGTCAAGGATTCAAAACTTCAAAGGCTTACCACAAGCTTTAAAGAAATTAAGATGGAGGAGGATGAGTTATTAAATGAATTCTATGCCAAGCTCAAAGACATAGTGAACTCTACATTTAATCTTGGGGAAACCATTCCTGAGCCTAAGATTGTAAGAAAGGTGCTCAAATCTTTTCTAGAGAGTTTCCATGCCAAGATCACCACCATTGAGGAATCAAAGGACATTGATCAAATTTCTTTGGCAGAGCTAGTTGGCGACTTGCAAACCTAGGAATTGGGTTTGTCTAGGATCGGGAAGTTAAGCAAGAGCAAAAGCATGGTACTGAAGGCCAAAAGCAGTGACACAAATGAGTCTTTTGATGAAGAAGATTTTAAGATGAAAACCTACATCACAAGGTAGTTCAAAAATTTTATGAGGATTGCCAATGCGAAAGGATTTGACAAGAACCGAAAGTAATCCAGTTCTTCACAGTTCAAATGCCAAGATAAAGGGAAGAAGGATGCTAGGAATGATGGTCAGTACACTATTCCTTCTGGACCAAAGTGTTTTAGTTGTCAAGGATTTGGACACATGAAACAAGAATGTCCAACTTATCTCAAGACCATTGAGAAAAGCAAAGCCCTTGTTGCCACCTTGAGTGACATCAAGCCTGAGGATGATTCAGATAATGATGACGATGGAATCTTGAATGCCTTCACTGCCACAGTAAATCCTACTGAGGGGATTGTTGAAGATGTGAATGAAGAAGAGGAATTGGTGAAGTCTAAGTTTAAGAAAATAGATGAACAGGATGACATCCATACAGCCTATGCAAAGTTGTACAAGGTCTCTGAAAAGCATGAGAAACTGTATAGGTTGGCCACCAAGAAGCTGAGTGATGTAAAACTTGAACAAAAAGATCTCTCCATAAAGGTTGATGAGGCTAATCAGACCATTGGAGCACTGCAGTTTGAGAACAACTTCTTGGCTGAAAGGACCAAAAAGCTTAAAGAGGAGCTGTTCTAGGTCAAAGCTTGTTTGGAGAGGACTTCCAGTGCAAATCTTGATAAGATGCTTAGCTTTTAGAAATCTGCTTTTGATAGATCCAGCTTAGGGTATGATTTTTCTTCTTCTAATATTGCTTCTTCTAGTACTATTGTGTTTGTTCCACCTACTAATAATGTTGATTCTGAGAACAATGATATTAAAACTATTTTAGCTAATGGGAACATAGACAAGGGTAAATCTATCTTAGGAGCACTCTCAAAGCCTGAAAAGAAATAGACTAAAAACTCTAGGACTAAGAAGGGAAATAACCAAAAGTCTAAAACAAAGAAGCAGCATCTCTGTCATCACTGTGGAGCTACAGGACATACTCGACCTAATTGCTACAAGTGGTTAGCCACCTAACAGAGCAATAGTATGATCTCATCTGAAAACCAAAATCAGTTTCCATCCACTTTTACCCCTCTTGGATATCTTCTCAAGGCCCTCATGTTTCTTTCGAACTTGAATGGTTTCAATTCTTCTCCCTCACCTTCAGTTCAAGGGTTCGCACAAAGGAAAGGTTCTTCCAAGGTGTGGAAGGAAAAAGGCTTAAAGTAATTTAGTCACTTTTTCCCTCTCCATCTCTTTTTGTTTTTGCATTACTTTTGTGTTTTGATTTCTTGTTTTTGTGTGAGTTAGTTTAATTTTTATGCTATGCTTTATTCTACTTGTTTTTGTTTATTTGTTTCAGTTTTGCTTTATTTTGTTTTTTTTCATAAAAATTTAAAAAAAAATTGAAAATCAGAAAAATACAAAAATAGTGTGTGTTTTGTGTACTTTGGTACTTATGTACCTTGGATGGCCATTGAAACAAAATTTTCTAAACTTTGTATCTTTTGTAGCTTAGATGAGCATTTTAATACACAACTAAGCAAGTGAGCTTTGTGGCTCGTGCTTGTAGTGAGTAAGATTAAGTAATTTCTTGTACTGAACACTCGTGTCACTCTTTTTGACGAGAAAGACTAAAAAATCCTAAGAAAAAGTCATAAATAATTATCTCACCACTAATGACCGCCAATCATGAATTGACATCTGTATGCTCTGGCATAGCAAAAGTGCAATGTCAAAATCTTAACACAATTGGGAATTTTCTTCTCTCTCTTATATGCCCATGCATGATATGCTTAAAAGAAAAATATGCAAAGAATATAAAAGCAAAAAGAATCAAAATGCTTTTAAAATATGGTTGCAAGCATGTTTCTAGGCGATGTGGGAGTTATGTGATATATCTCAAAGGTGATGGTCCCCATCAAGCAGTTATGATTGTGTGTGAGTTATATTGAGTTTCTCATATCTCAAATCGTCATAACATGAGAAACTTTTGCTATCTTGCGATGCTTTCACACACAACACGCAGAAATTCTTTGTTACTTCTGATACATGTGCAGGTACAATGTGATTTGGCCATCATGAGGAATAAATGTGTTATTGTATACTCACTAAATTGCCTTGACTAGTTTTTGAAATATAAAATTTTTTAGACTTATTTAGTGTGTGTGTGTGTGGTTGGATCTTATACGCTTTACTTTCTTCTTTTTGAAAATGTTTTTGAGAGCTTAACATGTTGATTGGATTTTTGGTTGAGTAGCTTGCTTGATTGCATTCATTTGTGTGTTTTTCTCCTTCTTGAAAAATTTGTTTTTGACAAACTCGACAGCTTCTCAACACCTCTCGATAGCTAGCTATCCATCGAGACCCCTGAACTTCTTTTTCTCAATAGATCCTATCGCATCTTCAATCCATCGAGCTATATTAGAATTTGTCTCGATAACTTCTCGACAAATTCTTAATCCATCAAGAAAGTTTTTGTCTGGCCGATAGCTTCTTAACAACTGTTCAATCCATCGAGGTTCTTTACCGTCGACAGATTCTCAACAAAAGCTAGATAGATTTATCTGTCGAGAATTAGTGCTCAGCAAATTCTCGATACCTCTCGATCCATCAAGACGCGATTTCTTTAAATAGCTTCAGCGCAAAATCAGATTTCATTTCTCTCGTTCTCTCTTGGCAAAAACTGTCTCTTCACCTCCTCAAACACTTTTCTCTCTCTCTAAACCTCAAACCCAATTGATTTTCGGCCTAGAGTGGTCTTCTTTTCACTGGTATGATCTTGTTTTCACTCTTTCTTCATGCATTTTCATACATTTAGACCTAGGTTTTGGGTTTTTGAAAATATTTTGGGGTTTTTTTTTTTCGAAATTGATGAGTTATTTGTGAAAATTTGGGTTGGGTTATGTTTAAATGATCCTATATGATCATGCATTGCATAACATTTTTATTTTCACAATGTTTCATGCATTATAGAAGTGTGATTTCTATGTTGGAACCTTGTGTGCTGGTAGGTTTGGATTGGGCTAAGTCCATGATGATATTCTTGTTGCACGTCACATGATCATCCATTTTTCATGCATGCGTACCTTTCTTTTCTTTCTTTTTGGTACTATTTGTTGATTGGTGCTTTTCTGTTTGTCTATCTCTCTCTCTCTCAGATAGCCTGCACAATGGCACCTAAGTGTAAGTCTACTTCATCCTAGAACCCTCTTAGTTCCGAGGCATCATCTTCTGACTCCACTCCTCTCCATGTCAGGTTCCGTGATGAGAAGGCCCTTAAGAACTTCTCGTAGAGCTTCTCCAATGTGGCATTCATTCAGAACGCCACGTTATCCTATTGGACTTTTCCGATTGTCCACGTCTGAGGATTGTGTCCAAAGACAAACTCCTGTCTCTCTTCTGTGAGACACCTTCATCATGAGGTGGGTGTCAAAACACCTCATGCTCTGGCTTTGCAAAAGGTCCGAAGTTCCTGAATATGGTGATGACATTTGTTCTATTTCCCTTGTCTCACTATAATTCTATTACTAAGCCTCGTGCTCGCCTTTTGTTATCCCTTTTAGAGGACCTTACTATAGACTTTCCCTCTCATTTCATCCTCTACCTTATAGATGTCTATAAGAATATGGCGACCTGTGATTTGCTCATCTTTCCTTCTGCTATCACGAGGATCATTCGCCACTCCTCTATCTCATATCCTAAGTCTGATCATTTTCCCATTATGCGTGCCATTGACACTGGGACTGTTAGACAGAGTGAGGCTCAACTTCAACCAAAGCAGCCACGGATTGAGACAGCGACTCCTCCAGCCCATTCTACTCCATCCACCTTCGCTCCTTCCTCTTCTGTGGGTTGTGTGACTCTTGAGGTGATCATGACTCAACTTGAGCACATGGATGCTCTCCTTGACACTCTCAGTGATGAGTTGTGTTAGGTGAACACCCGTGTTAGTCGTATCGCATGACAATAGGCTATCATGGGTGGTTTCACCGCTTCTCCATCTCCATCTCTACAGGCTTCAAAGGATGAGGACAATGATGATGGCTCTGCTGATGATGATGAGGATGAGGATGCTAGCTCTTCCAGTGATGAGGAGATAACTGCTTCACAGTGACTTGCCCTTTGTCATTCGTGACAAAAGGGGGAGAGTTAGCATAGAACTTTTTGTTAGGGGGAGTGTTTATTTATTTATTTTATTTTATTTTGAGGGATGTAGTGAGGACTCATGTATTTTTTCTTTTCTTTATCTTTTAGATACTTTGTTCTTATAGATTGGTCTTGTGACCACTTTGTGATAGCAAACCTTGTATTCTTTATTGATATATATATTTGATGAGGTTGTTATTATATTTTCATCTATCTCTCCATTTGTTGTTTCTTTTCCCTCTTTATACACATGTTTCTTATGTATGCAATCTTTTAATTTCTGTTTCACACTAAAGATGCCTTGATGAGTTTTGCTTAAAGTGTTTTAAAAATACAGGTTGTCAAAATCTATCATGCCATGAATTCTCTTTTTACAAAGTTTTTCAAGAGTTTGTGTTAGGATTAGATTTTATTGTATCCAACAAGTGAGTATGAGTTGAGTGATTTATGACTTCTCTTATATTCCATTTATTTGTTGTGATTTTGTCACGGATTGCCAAAAGAGGAGATTGTTATGACATATTTGGAAATTGCTATGTACATATGTCATTTAGAATTGGCTAATCCTTTAATAAAATATACTTTACTTGTAATTGGGTAGATCTAGGATGGTTTAATTCTTCAAAGAACTTTGTAGTTCAAGTCTAGAGTCAAAACCATGCAAATCTATTTAAGAAACAAGTGAAGAATTGTTGTATTTTAAAAATCGACATATAGCTCGACGGATTGAATCTATCGAGGGTTAAAAGGAGTTTTAAGCTTGAAGCTCAACAGCAGTTCGACAGATAGTCTATCTATCAAGGTTTACGAAAATCAAATTTTCATATCTGTTTTTCACGCATATACAAGATATTTGTGTAGGGTTTCTTTTCTCACAACCCTAGACATATATAAGAATTATTTTAAGGGCTGTTTAAGGTGATGCAACTTAATGCAAAGTCATTTACTCAAATCGTAACCGGAGACAATTTGCCTTAGTTCATCTTTCTCTTAAAGAAGTTGCTGCATTTGTACGCCCTAGGGTTTTGTAACCAAGGAGCTTCTTGATCATCATCGTGTGAATGAACTAAAGAACTTTGCAGCCAACATCTTTCTCAAGTTGGTGTGTAAGCTGCGTACTAGGATTTACGCATCAATTGGTTAGTCACGTACTGGGAGACGTGTATTGAAAGGGGAGATTGTCACTACAATGCAAGTCCAATTGTGTATTGGGGTAAAGGTTCAACTATAGGTTGGTATAAGGTACTGAGATTCTTATACTTGTAACCGCTTGTTTTGATAATAGTGGATTCTCGGGAGTGATGACCTTAAATTCACCCGGTGAGGTTTTGCCTCGGTGGTATTCCCCATTCGTAAACAAATCACCTGTGTCAAATTTATTTTTCGCTTCACTTAGTTATTTGATGATTTGTTTATGCTACCACGCGTATTGCATGTAATTGAATCTAATTAATTTACTTGGCTAATTAATTGATTTAATTTACCAAAGGGGTCAATACAGTCTTGGCCTATCATACACAAATAGCTTGGATATGCGTGAAAAACAGATTTGGAAATCTAATTTTCGTAAACCTTGATAGATAGGTTATCTGTCGAGATGTTGTCAAGCATTGGGCTAAAATTGCCTTTTAAACCTCGATAGATACAATCTGTCGAGCTAGCTATCAAGCTTTAAAATACAGCACTTCACTTCCTCAGTTGTTTCTTGGACAGATTTGCATGGCTTTAACTCTGACTTGAAAAACATGTTGCTTGAAGACTTAAACCATCTTAGATCCATCCAATTACAAGTAAAGTGTGTTTTGTCAAAGGATTAGCCAATTATAAATGACATATGTTCATAACAAGTTCCACATATGTCTTAACAGTCTCCCCATTTGGCAATCCGTGACAAAACCACAACAAACAAATAAAATATGAAAGAAGTCATTAATCACTCAACTCATACTCACTTGTTGAATATAATAAAATCTAATCCTAACACAAACTCTAGAAAAACTTTGCAAGAAGAGAGTTCATGGCAAGATTGATTTTAACAACCTGTATTTCTGGAACACTTTAAACAAAACTTATTAAGGCATCTTAGTGTGAGACAGAAAATAAAGAAGAAACAACACGTGGAAAGATAAAAGGGAAAAGAAACAACACATGGAGAGATAGGTGAAACATGATAACAACATCATCAAATATATATATCAAAGATAAATACAATGTTTGCTATCATTAAGTGGTCACAAGACTTGTACATGAGGATAATGTAACTAAAAAGAAAGAAAATAAAAGTCCATAAAAACCTCACTACATCCCTAAAAAAAAAAACACTCCCCCTAACAAAAAGGTCCTATGCTAACTTTCCCCCTAAGTACATGACTACTCTCATACCCAAAACTACTTCCCTTTTTTGTCACAAATGACAAAGGGCAAGTGACTGAGAAGCAGTCATCTCCTCATCACTAGAAGAGCTAACATCCTCATCCTCATCATCATCATCATCACCAGAGTCATCATCATCGTCCTTGTCCTCTGAAGCCTGTGGAAATGGAGAGGGAGAAGCAACGAAACCACCAAGGCAAGCCTGACGTCACGTAATATGACCCACACGAGTGTTCACATGATAGAACTCAGTAGTGAGAGTATCAAGGCGAGCATCCATATGCTAAAGCTGCACCATGATCGTCTTAAGTGTCACACCACCTACAAAAGAGGAAGGAGCAGAGGTGGATGGAGAAGTCGTTGTCTTGGTCCGTGGCTGCTTCGGTCGAAGCTGGGCCTCGCTCCATCGAACAGTACTAGCATCAATGGCACGAATGATGGGGAAATGATCAGACTCGAGGTAGGAGACAAAGGAGTGGTGAATGATTCTCGTGATAGCAGAAGGAAAGATAAGCATATCATAGGTCGTCGTATCCCTATAGACACTATAAAGGAGAGAATGAAATGAGAGGGAACATCTATAGAAATATCTTCAATGAGGGGAAAAAAAAGCGAGCACGAGGCTCAATAATTGAATTATAGTGAGATAAGGGATATATAACAAATGTCATCACCATATTCAGGAAATTCAGACCTTTTGCAAAGCTCGAGTATGAGGTGTTTTGACGCACACCCCATGAAGAAGGTGTCTCACAAAAGAGAGACAAAAGTTCGCCTTTGGACACAGTCCTCAGACATGGACATCTAGGGTAATCAAGATGTGATTCCCTCGAAACATGTAGCATTTCAGAGATAAGCTCTAGAGTAACTACAATACGTGTACCTTGCACAAGAGTAAAAAACTAAGGTATAGATGAATCAAAACCATGCATATTGGAGTAAAACTCCTGTATGATCACGAAGGGACAACTCACAGGTATCTCACATAGAGATTCCCAACCCCACCTGTGAATGATAGTCGGAAAAGTAGTATCAGAGAAGTCCGATAAGATAATGTGGTGTTCTGAATGAATGTCACGTTTAAAGAAGTTCTCTGAGAAGTCCTTAAGGGCCTTCTCATCACAGAACCTAATATGGAGAGGTGTAGAATCAGAAGATGATGCCCCAGAACGATGAGGATTCTGGGATGAAGTAGATTTGCGCTTGGGTGCCATTGCATAAACTATTTGAGAGAGAGAGAGAGAGAGAGAGAGAGAGAGAGAGAGAGAGAGACAGAAAAGCACCAATCAACAGATTAACCAAAAGGAATGAAAAGAAGGTCTGTATGCATGAGTAATGCAACATCATGTGACGTGCAACAAAATAAACATCATGGGCTCAGCCTAATCCAATCTTACCAGTACACAAGGTTTCAACATATAAAACACACATCTACATGCATGAAACATTATGAAAATGCAAATGCAATGCAATGCAATGCATGAGCATATAATATCATTTAGGCAAAACCCAATCCAGAAATTTCACAAGATACTCATTAATTTTCAAAAACCCCAAAAAATTTTCAAAAACCTAAAACCTAGATCTAAATGCATGAAGAATGAGAGAAAGAAGGATCATACCAGAGAAGAAATGATCACCCTAGGCCGAAAATCAAATGGGTTTGAGGTTTAGAGAGAGAGAAAAGTGTTTGGGAGGTGAAAGGGCAAGTTTTTATAGAAAGCGCTCCTCGATGGATTGAGACCTATCGAGAATTTGTCGAGCACTAATGATCGACAAATAATTTGTCGAGGTGCTATCGAGAATATGTCGACGGCAAAAGTACCTCAATGGATTGAGAATCTATCGAGAAGCTATTGGCTAGACAGAAACTTTCTTGATGGATTGAGAATTTGTCTAGAAGCTATCGAGACAAATTCTAAATAGCTCGATAGATCGAAGATGCGTTAAGATCTGTCGAGAAAAAGAAGTCAAAGGGTCTCGATGGATAGCTATCTGTCGAGAGCTGTCGAGCTTGATAAAAATAGATTTTTCAAAGAGGAGAAAAACACAAAAATGAATGCAATCAAGAAATCTGCTCAACCAAAGATCCAATCAACATGTTAAGCTCTTAAAAACAGTTCTCAACAAGAAAAATGTGAAGCATTTAAGATCAAAACACACAGACGCACTAAACAAGTCTAACCAATTTTATATTTCACAAAGAAGTCAAGACAGTTTAGTGAACATACATTAACACATGTATTCCTTGTGATGGCCAAATCACATTTTACCTGCACATGTATCAAAAGTAGCAAAGAATTTTGCATGTTGTGTGTGAAAACATTGCAAGATTATATAAGTGTCTCATGTTATGATGATTTGAGGTATGAGAAAAACAATTTAACTCACACACAATCATAACTATTTGATGGGGACTATCACCTTTGAGGTACATCCTATAACTCCCACATCTCCTAAAAACATGCTTGTAGCCATATTTAAAAGCATTTTGATTCCCTTTGCTTTTGATTTTCTTTGCATATTTTTCTTTTGAGCATATCATGCATGGGCATATATAGAGAAAGAAGAAATACCCAATTATGTTAAGTCAACAACATCATAATTTTGCTATGCTGAAGCATACAGATGTTATACATGATTGGCGGGCTTTAGTGGTGAGATGATCATTTATGCCTTTCTCTTAGGATTTTCTAGTCCTTCCCGTCAAAAAGAGCGATTAGAGTGTTAA
Organism: Castanea sativa; assembly: GCF_040712315.1. Classification (NCBI taxonomy): domain Eukaryota; kingdom Viridiplantae; phylum Streptophyta; class Magnoliopsida; order Fagales; family Fagaceae; genus Castanea; species Castanea sativa. The sequence goes on along the minus strand of NC_134019.1, from coordinate 17,697,309 downwards.
GTGCAAGAGATTATTCAATCTTACTCATCACAAACACGAGCCATAGAGCTCACTTGCTTAGTTGTGCATTGAAATACTCATCTAAGTTACAAAAGATACAAAGTTTAGAAAATTTTGTTTCAATGGCCATCCAAGGTACACAAGTACCAATATAAACAAAACACACACTGTTTTTGTATTTTTTTTATTTTTCAATTTTTTTTTTCATTTTTATGAAAAACAAAAATAAAGAAAAACTGAAAGCAAACAAACAAAAACATGTTAAAATAAAGCATAGCATAAAACTAAACTGACTCAAAAACAAGAAAGCAAAACACACAAGTAATGCATAACCAAAAAGAGAGGGAGATAGAAAAAGTGACTGAATCACTTTAAGTCTTTTTCCTTTCACACCTTGGAAGAACCTTTCCTTTGTGTGAACCCTTCAACCGAAGGTGAAGGGGAAGACTTGAAACCATTCAAGTTGGAAAGGAACATGAGGGCCTTGAGAAGATCTCCAAGAGGAGAAAAAAAATGATGGAAACTGATTTTGGTTTCCAAATGAGATCATACTGTTGCTCTGTTGAGTGGCTAACCACTTGTAGCAATTACGTTGAGTATGTCCTGTAGCTCCACAGTGATGACAGAGATGCTGCTTCTTTTGTTTAGATTTTTTATTATTACCCTTCTTAGTCCTAGGGTTTTTAGTCTCTTTCTTTTTAAGCTTACGGGGTGCTCCTAAGATAGATTTACCCTTGTCTATGTTCTCACTAACTAAAACAATTTTAACAGCAATGTTCGTAGAATCAACATTTTAGCAGGTGAAACAAACACAGTAGTACTAGAAGAAGAAATATTAGGAGAAGAGAAATCATACCCCAAAACGGTTCTATCAATATCAGATTTCTAAACGCAAAGCATCTCATCAAGCTTTGCACTAGAAGTCCTTTCCAATTGAGCTCTAACTTGAAACAGCTTCGCTTCAAGCTTCTTGGTCCTCTCAGCCAATAAATTGTTCTCAAATCATAACGCTCCAATGGTCTAATTAGCTTTATCAACCTTTGTGGAAAGCTCTTCTCGATCAAGTTCCAGATCACTCAGCTTCTTGGTGGCCAACCTATATAGCTTCTCATGCTTTTCAAAGACCTTGTACAACTTTGCATAGGCTATATGGATGTCATCCTGTTCATCCATTTTCTCAAACTTAGAGTCCACCAAGTCCTCTACTTCATCTACCTCTTCAACAATCCCTTCAATAGTATTCACTGTGGCAGTGAAAACATTCAAGATTCCCTCATCATCATTATCTAAATCATCCTCAGGCTCGGTGTCACTCAAAGTAGCAACAAGGGCTTTGATTTTCCCAATAGTCTTGAGATAAGTTGGACATTCTTGTTTCATATGTCCAGAACCTTAACAACCGAAGCACTTTGGCCTGGAGGGAACAGTCTACTAACCTCCATCCCTAGCATCCTTCTTCCCTTTATCTTGACTCTTGAACTGTGAAGAACTGGATTGCTTTCGGTCCTTGTTAAATATTTTCACATTGGCATTCTTCATAAACTTTTTGAATTGCCTTATGATATAGGATTTCATCTTAGAATCTTTATCATCAGAAGACTCATCGGTGTCATTCCTTTTGGCCTTCAATGCCATACTCTTTCTCTTGCTCGATTTCTCAATCCTATACAAACCCAATTCATAGGTTTGCAAGTTGCCAACCAGCTCCGTCAACGGAATAGAGTCAATATCCTTTGATTCTTCAATGACAGTGATCTTGGCATAAAATCTCTTTGATAGAGATCTAAGCACCTATCTTACAACCTTGGGTTTTGGAATGGTTTCCCCAAGATTAAAGGCAGAGTTCACTATGTCCTTTAGCTTTGCATAGAACTCATCAAATGACTGATCCTCCTCCATCTTAATCTCTTCAGTTTTGAATCCATAACAACCTTAGTTCCTTCATAGGTTGTTTGGAGAATGGTCCATACTTCTTTAGCAGTTTTAGTGGAGGATATTTCTTGAACTCATCATTTATGACCACACTGAATAAAGCATTCAATACTTTGCTGTTGAAGTTTTCCACTTTGATCTTAGCATCATCCCAATCAGTCGGCGCTTCCTTTGGCTTGGTCTAGCCTATCTCCACAGCTTGCCACACCTTATTATCTAAAGACTACAAGAAAGCCCTCATGCGTACTTTCCAGTATACATAGTTAGTACCATCAAATAAAGGAGGTATAATTAAAGATTTTCCTCTATCCATGATAAACAGGGGTCAATGGATCACACAGCAATGATTAACCATAATCAGAGTGTGCCCGCTTTGATACCACTTGATAGGCCAAGAATGTATTGATCCCTTGGGTAAATTAACCAATTAATTAGCCAAGTAAATTAATTAAGTCAATTTAATATGCAATACACATGACAACACAAACAAATCACCAAATAACTAAATGCAGCAGAAATGTAATTTGACACGGGTGATTTGTTTATGAATGGGGAAAATCACTGAGACAAAACCCCATCAGGTGAATTTAAGGTCACCACTCTTAAGAATCCACTATTATAATAAAATAAAATAAAATAAAAAGAGGTTAAAAGTAAAGGAATCCCAGTACCTTATACCAACCTACAGTTGAACCCTTACCCCAATACATAATTGGACTTGTAATGTAGTGACAATCTCTCCTTTAAATTCACGGCTCCCAGTACGTGACTTAATAATCGATGCACAGATCCCAGTACGCGACTTACTCCTTTGCACGAATCCAAGTACGTGACTAACACACAAACTTGAGGAAGAAGTTAGCTGCAAAGTTCTTCAATTTATCCACACGATGAAGATGAAGAAACTCGTTGGTTACAAAACCCTATGGTGTACAAATGCTGCAACTTTTTTAAGAGAAAGATGAACGAGGGCAAATTTTCTCCGGTCATAATTTGAGTGAATAATAACTTTGCATCACCTTAGATAGCCCTTAAAATAATCCTTATATATGTCTAGGGTTGTGAGAAAAGAAACCCTACACAAATAGCTTGGATATGCATGAAAAACAGATCTGAAAATCAAATTTTCGTAAATCTCAATAGATAGGTTATCTGTCGAGATGCTCTCGAGCATCGGGCTAAAACTACCTTTTAAACCTCAATAGATACAATCTATCGAATTAGCTGTTGAGCTTTAAAATACAGCACTTCTTTACTTGTTTCTTAGACAGATTTGCGTGGCTTTAACTCTTGACTTGAACAGCATGTTTCTTGAAGACTTAAACCATCTTAGATCTACTTAATTACAAGTAAAGAGCGTTTTGTCAAAGGATTAGCCAATTCTAAATAACATATATTCATAACAAATTCTACATATGTCCTAACACAAGAAAAAATGGGCAAAATGCAAGCAAGAAAATGTAAGTCCAAAAAGAGCGATTTTCATTTGATTTGGAGGCTTAGCCTCGCTGAGCGGTTCTCTCCCTCTCTTAGCCTTTTCTTTAGAACCATGTATAAAGGTTTTCTTTCTTTGTATCTTGTTTAGGCCATATTCTTCGGGTATGACAATGTTTGATTTACTTTTCCTATACCTTGTTGAGCCAAGCCCTTTGGATGTAGGCATTGTATGTTTTATCTTTCCTGTACCTTGCTTGGGCTGCATTCCTTGGATATGGCAATGTCTGATTTACTTTTCCTATACCTTATTGGGTTATACCCTTGGAATGTTGGCAATGCCTGTGTTAGGTTTTAGATCCCTATGAACTAGATTTTTTAACTTAATTAATTAACCAAGTGAATACTTAGGTTTATTATTCAGATCTATGTTAAAGCAATAAAGTCATATCATGTAAAGCAGTGAAAAATAAAGAACACAATGATATGATCACCTACGAAAACTAAACCGGTAAAAAACCTAGGGAGGATTTAACCTAGCTATCCTCAAGGTAAAAATCAAATTCACTAGAAAGAATTGAAGTTTACAATAAAACTTAGACCACTAACATCCTATTGCTACAACACGTAGAACTTACTACCACGACCTTATGATAGCTCCGAGTCCACCGACTACTTCTTTCTTTAGCCTTTGCAACATAAGCACCCACACTTTTGACTTTGAAACTCCACTCAAAGGTTTATCAATACAAACTCTCCTGTTTGTGACTCTAGGACCACCCTTGAAGGTTAAGATCATCAGCACCTTTGATGACTAGAGAAGGCAGTAACTTCTACAACACCGGATCTTGAGATTCTTCAAGGAATAATATGGGTAGAAGATATGAGAGAGCTTTTTGGGTACAAAACCCTAGATACAAAAGAGACACACTCTTCTCTCTCTAAAAAGCTATATTAAAAACGCGTTTAGAGTTTCCTTTATATACTAGAAGAAGTAGATCTGAAACCCTAATCCTTTTTGGGCTTGAACTGCTGTTGGGCCGAACTTAAAATTCTACAGACCTGTATTTTGATCAGTTGAGCCTATTTTTTGCTTAGTAGAACTAGGCAATTTCCGAACTCTTCTTCTGCAGCTTGTATAGTCTTGAATCTTGACTTCTATCACCCTAAGCATTGTCTAATAATGCCTATAGACTCTAGGATCTATATCTAGACAAGTTTGTATTCACAGTTTGCCAATTGTTCTAAACTTTTAGAACCTAACAGCCTGCTTTACTTTCCTATTCTATGTGCTTGCATTATGCATAATGTATGTATGTATGTATGTATGTATGTATGTATGTATGTATGTATGCATGTATGTATGTATATTTGCTTGTGGATGGCCGTGCACTTTGTATGATGGACTCTCATGGTTAGGAGAGTGACTCTTTTGTAATCATGATTGCTCTTGACCTTGAAGTGTGGGTATGCGCTCCAAGTGACTACAGTAGGTGCATATTCATGCTGCATTGTGTGCATGATCATCATGGTGTGTTTGTCTTGATCCATGTCAGCTAGTGACATTGATTTCCCCATGTAAGCAACACACATCAACATGTTGGTGTGCGCTGTATACACAAGCGGAAAACCCTACCTGTGCACCAGTGCACCAAACACTAAACTCTGCTTGATTTTCATTGTGAAAATAGGGCACCTTTGTTGCTACATTCTCACATCAAAAGCTTGGTGAGGAAAGTGTTTTGTGTGTTATGATGCACTAGAGGCGAAATGCTGCCGGATTTTCACCATGAAGATAAGGTGAAATACTGTCGGATTTTCGTTATAGAAATTTGGCAACAATTCCAAAATGCACCAGCAAAGCATTGATTAGGAACACACCCATTCCAAAATCAAACCCCAAAGCCCACTATTGTTTAAACCCCAAAAGCTAAAGCCAATAACTTGTTTTTAACTGCCAATGTCCAAAAATTAAGATTTTACCATAACAAAGGACTGTCTCTGGGTAGGCTTTGAGGGGTACCTAACACCTCCCCCGCACATAACCAGACTTCTAAACTCAAGAATCAAGATTTTTTACCCATTTGTATTAGATTAGGAAAAATGCCATTTTTCTTAGCCTAAAATTGATAATAAAATCAATTAGAGTTAGGTGACCAATAACACCTTATAAAAAACTCAATGATTGATAGCGGCTTCACTTACCTTTGGTAAATATAGGTTAAAATTGACCCAATTCAAGTCACACACTAGTGGTTCATCATTTTTCATAGCACCCAAGCTCCCGAGCCAATCTAAGCGTTGCCATGATAGGTGGTTGACTGTTGCGAGGCATTGACACCAGAGAAATCATAAAACAATAACGAACTGATATTTAAAGGAGGAGAATCATAAATAACAAAATCTTGCTCTAACTTAGCTCCATATTGGCAAGTTAGTCAGCACAATGATTGACTTCCCTATAGCAATGCTTCATCTACACCTTGGGAATTCTAAAGGTGCCACGTATTCAGCACCATTAAATTAGTTATCGTTTTTAGAAGGAAAAAAAAAAAAACCCTCAACTGCAAAGTTATTAAGATAAAATTCTTTAACCACAATCCATGAACTGTGGCCTCAAAGCATATCATAAATTTAAATTCCATAGTTGATGAGTAGTGATAGTTTGTTTCGAACTTTTCCATGATATTGCTCTTCCTGCTAACATAAACAAATATCTAGAGTTATTTTTCTACTATCAACAACATCTAGCGAAATTTGAATCTAAGTAGCCAATGACTTCTAGATTATCAAATCTCTAAAGTATGAATATGTAATCGTTTGCTCATTGCAATTATCTATTCTCTAGATTGCTTTAGTATCATCTAAAGGGACATAATTGGGGATGTGTTGAGTTTAAAATTATTTATTTGTTTTAGGTAACAACATAAAATTAGAAATTAAGTAAATAAGTCGAGATGTGGCAAATTTTTATTTTTAAATAAAAAAATGGCACAGAATATTTAAAATTGAAACTCGAAGGAAAAAAAAACTTTGTACATGTTTACGTGGGATCAGCAGACACAAAATGACAAAACATAATAGGCAAATGACACCTTTTTATGACCCTTATTAAAATAAAGAGTAGTAATAATAGACTCCAGGTTGGAATTGAAGTTCACGTGGCTGCAAACACACAAAACATAATGGGCAAATGACACCTTTTTATGACCCTTTTTAAAATAAAGAGTAGTAATAATAGACTCCAGGTTGGAGTTGAAGTTCATGTGGCTGCAAACACACAAAACAGAAGCAGTAAAGGGTATCCGGTCTGCGCAGAAGAAAAAGAGGTGGTGATTTACGAACTAGGCATATGAAACAAGTTGTTTGTCTGTTCCCTTCTCAAAAAATAATAAATAAATAAATAAATAAATTGTTAGTTTGTTATTAACGGGTAAAATATGTCAATAATTCAATATTAAGTTGTATTAAAATTAATAACAACTTACTACTTTCTCAAAAAAAAAATAAATAAATAACAATTTACCACATAAGATTTATTGTGAAAATGTTATAGTTGTAGCATTACTCTTATATTTATTAAATTCAAATTCTTATAAAAATGTTAATATTTTTATTAGGGTTTTCATATTAAAATATGTTAATTTAGTATATAATATATATTTTTAAAGTATATATCTACGTTTTTTTTTTTAAAAAAATTCAGGATAGTCACAGAACATATTAATTTAAAATGATTATTTATATAAATTTTTTTGACAAGTGAGGGTGGTTCTAGTATATAATATATATTTTTAAAGTATATATATACATTTAAAAAAAAAAATTCAGGATAGTTACAGAACATATTAATTTAAAATGATTATTTATATAAATTTTTTTGACAAGTGAGGGTGGTTCCTAGAACCACCCTCACATACAAGTCGAGCCGCCACTGGATTAGACCACCCTCAAATGCAAGTAGAGCTGCCAGTGGATTTAATATCCTTGGCTTTTTCTCGGTTACTCTTTCCTAAAAGTCTTCATTCTTTATTCTTTTATAATAATAGTGGTAGGCATATGTGATTATGCTATTACAAAGAATATGCTTGCCGTTTATCCTTTGATGTAATATGGCCAAAACATGTTAAATTTATAAGCCTGAAATTTGTTATCGCAGCTGTAATAGTCTTAGACTAATTTGATGGATAAAAGAAAAAATAAAAATGAAAATCAGAATCAGTCCATGACTTTGATTTTTTGGACACTTGGATGATGGAGAATTAGTCCATTATTTTACCAATCTAACGCAATCACTTATTAGTCCAAAATTAGCACAACTTTGTGCTATAACTTACCATGCGACGAGTTGTAAAAAATAGTGTTTGGCAATTAGGCCATATTTGACCCAAATTCTACAAAAATAGTCCTATCACAGAGAGAGAGAGAGATTCCGTTAGCGCAGGTGTTAAACCTCATGTAGTTTGCCTCTCAGCAGTCCCACTTCAAGGTCACGTAAACCCAATGGTCCAGTTAGCAAAACTCCTCCACCATAAAGGGTTTCATGTAACTTTTGTAGACACAGAGTACAACCACAAACGCTTACTAAAGTCTCGAGGCCCCAACTCCCTCGATGGCCTGCTTGGCTTTCACTTCGAAACCATTCCTGGTGGCCTTCCACCCTCAGACGCAGATGTTAGCCAAGACATTCCCTCTCTTGCTGAATCCCTCCCAAAGACTTGCCTAGTCCCACTTTGCAACCTCATTACCAAACTCAACGACACTTCGTCTTCGACTGTGCCTCCTGTTACCTGTATTGTCGCGGATGGTTGCATGTCCTTCGCTCTTGATGCTGCTGACAAGTTCGGAATTCAATGTGTAATGTTTTGGACACCTAGCGCTTGTGGCTTCATGAGTGTTATGCATTTTCAACATTTCGTTGAACGAGGTTTGGTACCCCTCAAAGTTATTATTTTGTTTAGAAAGATCCGCTCCCATTCAAATTCTTTTATTTTTTATAAGCTTTAATCAAGTATAAGATATAAGATAAATGGCATCTATTTTACTTTATGTGCTTTACAAGGATTTGATGATTATTGGATTTTTTTTTTTTTTTTCAATATCACGTGCGTTATATATGAATAAAAATATAAGGAAATTGCAAATTTTAAACAAGGATAATCTCCTAAATTTGTATCATCATAAATTGACATTGGTATTTGATGTGTAAACATCTCTCTTGTCTACATTACTAAAATCACATTCAAATGTTATACATGTTAGCTTTGATTTAAAATCAAACATACAACAGAGAAGTACGTGGAAAATCTGCAATAAAATTTTGTTTATGTCTAATTACACACATTATCTATAAAATTATAAAGGTTTCTCGTTTCACTTCTTTTTTTGATTGAATATTTGTATGCTAGTTCTTAGTATTTTAATTGGAGTATGCTATTCACAATGATCAACACTATGTGATTCACAGATGCAAGCTATCTAACAAATGGATACTTAGAAACTATAATTGATTGGATTCCGGGGATGAAAAATATTCGTCTTAATGATATTTCAAGTTTTGTTAGAACAACAAATGAGAATGACATCATGTTCAATTTTTTCATCTGTGAAACCAAATCAATCTTCCCTATGCAAAGAAAGAATTAAAATTAAATTAAAAAACCAATAACCCATGACAAAACTCCAAAACCAAATTTATCTCCAGACAGATCCACCACCCACATCTTACCCAGCCTTGCCTTGTGCCCACCAATGTTGCTCAAGCAATAAGCAAAAATTCAGTAAATTAGTGAGAGAAATTTCTAAATAATTAAGAAAACCTAATAGAGATTACTTTAAATAATATATATATATATATATTAGTGACCAGAAATTTATCTTAATCGGGCCATGTTTGTGCAGCAGAGGAAGATGAAGCCTGTGCTAAGGTTGGCCACGGAGGCAGGGGCGAGGTTTTTAAAGGAAGCAAATATAGGTGTGGTCGGTGGATAGTTTTCATCATGTATAACTATCATGACTCCTCAGCAACTCATTGAGTTTGCTTGGGGGTTAGCAAATAGTGAAAAACACTTCTGGCGGATTATAAGGCCTGATCTTGTTAGAGGTGATTCAGCTATTATTCCTCCTGAATTTGTTACCGAAACTAAAGATAGAGGCATGTTAGCAAGTTGGTGCCCTCAAGAACAAATCCTAAAGCACCCATCAATTGGGGGTTTCTTAACACATAGTGGGTGGAATTCAACACTTGAGAGTGTGTGTTGTGGAGTTCCAATGATCTCTTGGCCCTTCTTTGGTGATCAACAGATGAATTGTCAATATTGTTGTGTTGAATGGGGCATTGCGATGGAGGTAGATAATAATGTTCAAAGAGATGAAATGGAGAAGTTAGTGAGAGAGTTAATTGATGGTGAAAAAGGTAAAGAAATTAAGAAGAATGTAATGGAGTGGAAAACAAAACCAAAGGATTCCACCAAGCCTAGTGGTTCTTCATACCAAAACTTGGATAAGTTTATTGCTGAAGTTCTTTTAGCTAGAAATGTTTAAACCAAACAAGCAAGACTTTCTGCTTTTCTATGCACTTGTACTCCCAATATAAATAAAATCATTTTAAATATATATTCACAATTTATTCCCATTTTGTCGCAATAAATTCTAATTAACTTTGTGATTTGGTTAAATTAATGTTCTATTAAGTACTGTTGTATATATAAATGAAGGGCCTTTATATGTTTACAATGTACTTGTAATATAAATTTACATTATATTAACACACAAAAAGTGGCAAATGTTGTACACATTTGCAAAAATACAACATTTCCCACTTTTTATGTCTCTACAATTAATATAAATTTATGTTGTACCGTAGAATGGAGAGAGAGAGAGAGAGAGAGAGAGAGAGAGAGACTTTTTGAGTATGCTGCTTGACTTTCTCCAAGGTGATTCAAGTATACGAGTGTGTAAAATTTTGTATTTTCAATAAATTTTTTTTTTTTGTTTCCATTTGCATGTTTTTATAGGAATTTGTATGTTTTATGTCTTGATTAAAAGAAAAATAATTTTAATGTGAGTCATTCCAATTCCATATCAATTGCAGCATCACAAAGATTAGGACTAAGGGCATTATGGTAACTTTGCACACATCATGCCTCAAAAATCGTAGCCTTACATGTGTACCATTCCTATGGATAATTTTTCTAAGATTTAAGAGTGGATAACACCAGATGACAAGGTTGGTCCAACCCATAACCATACATCAGAGGACTAAGACAAAACGGGCCTCTTAAGAAGCACCGCTTGCAGGGTGAGATGAGCATTAACAGGGCTCAAGTGTCATGCCAGCCCACCAAGGACAATATTACAGTACTCTCATTGGCTAGCTGGCTGTCCATGCAGACCTAGTACAGTAATGTGAAAATTTTATTTTCAAATATTGTAAATTATCCCTTTTCTTTTAAGTTTAAGTTTAGGAAAAGAAACTAAATTTCTAGAAATTAAAGGAACATAAAATATTTGAACAAATCTAAATTATAATTTGTATCTAGAAAAAATTATAGGTCCCAATGGTTACAATGGGTGCTTTGACTTGATTTCCCATCAACCAAAAGTTCTCATTTGTATTTATGGTCTTTTTGTTTTTGCTAAATTGTATTTATGGTCTTAATTAAAAGGAATTTGTGCATTATATTTGAAACATGATTAGCAGCCCTAGAGCCAAGCCACCAAGTATTAGAAGAAATTTGAGTTAGTTTGATTCAAAACATTTAGAAAAAGAAAACCTTTAATTAATGATTTACCTTTTTGTTTTTTGAACCATTGCTTATACTTTGGGCTATCTTTATTATAGTGTCTCAATTTTTTAGAAAGTGATACTTATCAGTTTCTATTGTCATTTTCCTTCTTTTAAGTTTGATCAGTTAGGTTAGGTACTTGGGTTTATTTGTCTTGTGTGATCCATGCTTTAAGCCTTTTTTTTTTTTTTTTTTTTTTTTTTTTTTTTTTTTTTTTTTTTTTTTTTTTTTCTGGTTTCTTCCATTTTAATATTGCTTAAGTAGCTTGAGCCTTACCTATTCTTAATTAAGCATATTGGCCAATTGATTTACACTCTACTTATCCTTTATAGTATAGTAATTAAATTGAAGTGGCCGATATTTAGGAGGCAAGGAATTTAAGGAAAATTGTACAAGAAAAAACTTCACATTCATCTTTATAGTCTTTAATTGAGCAGCCAAAGTTTTATTTTAAGACATGATTTTGCATTTTATGCTTACCATCAAATTTCACGATGGTAAGTTTAGTATCAATGTCCTTACAAAGGATTTGTCAGCAGTTTTGAAACGTTCTTCTATGTTGGCAAGAAAGTTTTTTAGCATTGTTAGGACATATGTGATTCATGTTAGGAGCATATTTCATTTAGAATTGACTAATCCTTTGACAAAACCTACTTTACTTGTAATTTGGTAGATCTAAGATGTGTTTAATACTTCAAGGAACAAGAGTTTAAGTCCAAGTGTTAAAACCATGCAAATCTGTTAAAAAAACAAGTGAAGAAGTGTCGAATTTTAAAACTCAGCAGCTAGCTCGGCAGATAGCATCTATCGAGGTTTAAAAGACTGCTCTAGCCAACTATTCAATAGATACCCTATCTATCGAGATTTATGAAAATAAGTTTTTCAGATATGATTTCACACCAATCCATGTATACATGTTTGGGCTTTTTTTTCTCACAACCCTAGACATATACAAGAATTATTTTGAGGGCCGTCAAAGGTTGTACGAGTGTGAAGCAAAGTTTTATTCATGGAAATTATGACTGGAGATAAAATTTTCCATAATTCATATTTCTCTTGAAGAAGATACTGCGTTTGTACGCAGTTGGGTTTTGTGACCAAGGAGTTTCGTGATCTTCATCATGTTCATGAATTGAAGAACTTTGTAGCCAACATATTTCTCAAGTTGATGAGTAAGCCGCATACTAGGATCCGCGCATTTATTGGTTAGTCACATACTGGGAGTCGTGCATTGAAAAAGAGAGATTGTCACTACAGAACAAGTCCAATTATGTATTGGGGTAATGGTTCAATTGTAGGTTGGTATAAGGTACTAGGATTCCTTTACTTGTAACCACTTGTTGTGATAATAGTGGATTCTCGGGAGTGGTGACCTTAAAATCACCCGGTCGGGTTTTTGCCTTGGAGGTTTTTCCCATTCGTAAACAAATCACCATGTCAACTTTATTTTCCGCTACATATTAATTTAGTTGGTGATTTGTTTGTGCTACCATGCGTTTTGCATGTTAATTGAATTAATTAATTAACTTGCCTAATTAATTGGTTAATTCATCACAAGGGGTCAATACATTATTGGTCTATCAAGTGGTATCAAAGTAGGCACACTCTAATTAGGACTAATCTTTGCTGTGTGATCCATTGACCCTTGTTGTCATAAATAGAGGACAATCGTTGATTATACCTCCTTTATTTAATGACATTAACCATGCATACTAGAAAGTACGCATGAGAGCTTTCTTGCAGTCATTAGATGAAAATGTGTGGCAAGCTGTGGAGATAGGCTCCAAGCCAAAGGAAGCACCAGCCAATTGGGATGATGCTAAGATCAAGGCGGCTAACTTCAACAGTAGAGCATTGAATGCGTTATTCAGTGCAGTCACGAATGAGGAGTTTAAGAAAATACTCTATACTGAAACTGCCAAGGAAGCTTGGACCATTCTTTAGACAACCTATGAGGGAACCAACTCTGTCAAGGATTCAAAACTTCAATGGCTCACTACAATCTTCGAAGAGATCAAGATGGAGGAAGATGAGTCGTTTGATGAGTTCTATGCCAAGCTCAAGGACATAGTGAACTCCACCTTTAATCTTGGGGAAACCATTCCCGAATCCAAGATTGTTAGAAAGGTGCTCAAATCTCTACCTGAGAGATTTCATGCCAAGATCACCGCAATTGAGGAATCAAAGGACATTGACAACATTCCTTTTACAGAGCTGGTGGGCAATCTACAGACCTATGAGTTGGGTTTGATAAGAATCGGAAAATCGAGTAAAGGAAAGAGCATGGCACTGAAAGCCAAGAGTAGTGACACTGATGAGTCTTCTAATAATGAAGATTCTAAGATGAAATCTTACGTTACAAGGCAGTTCAAAAAGTTTATAAATAATGTCAATGCTAAAGGATTTGACAAAGACCGCAAGCAGTTCAGTTCATCTCAGTTCAAGAGTCAAGACAAAGGGAAGAAGGATGGTAGGGATGGCGGTCAGTACACTGTTCCCTCAGGACCTAAGTGTTTTGGGTGTCAAGGTTTTGGACACATGAAACAAGAGTACCCTACATATCTTAATACTATCGGGAAAAGAAAGGCACTTGCTGCTACCTTGAGCGACACCAAACCTGAGGATGATGAAATACTGAATGCTTTCACTACCTCTGTAAATCCTACTGAGGAGATTGTGGAAGATGTGGATAAAAAAGAGGACTTGGTGGAGTCTAAGTTTGAGAAAATGGATGAGCAAGATAACATCTACACAGCCTATGCAAAATTGTACAAGGTCTCCGTAAAGCTTGAGAAGTTGTATAGGTTGGCCACCAAGAAGCTCTGTTTTGTGGGGCTTGAACGAGAAGAAATCTCCACAAAGTTTGATGAAGCTAATCAGACCATTGGAGCACTACGATTTGAGAATAATTTCTTGGCTGCGAAGACCAAGAAGCTTGAAGTAGAGTTGTTTCAAGTCAGAGCTCAGTTGGAGAGGACTTCAACTGCAAAACTTAACGACATTCTTAGCCTTTAGAAATCTGCTTCTGATCGAACCGATTTAGGGTACGATTTTTCTTCTCCTAATATTGCTTCCTGTTAGGACATATGTGATTGGATGTTAGGAACATATGTCAACATTTTATCTATTGGCTAATCCTTTAACAAAATGCACTTTGCTTGTAATTTGGTAGATCTAGGATGTGTTTAATGCTTTAAGAAATAAGATTTCAAGTTTAAGTGTTAAATCCATTTAAGTTTGTCCAAGAAACAAGTGAAAAAGTGTTGTTTATTAAAGCTCGACAGCTAGTATCTATCGAGATTTAAAAGAGCTATTCAAGCCCGAGGCTCAACAGTTAGGGTATCTGTCGAGGTTTATGAAATTCAGATTTCCAATTTTGTTTTTTATCCAATCCGTGATTATGTGTTTAAGATTTCTTTTCTCACAACCTTAAACATATATAAGGATTATTTTAAGGGCCGTATTAAGTTGCACAACCAAGAGCACAATTGCACAATAGCATAATTCCTTAAGTGTGACCGGAAACCTAGTTTGCCCTAGTTATTGAAGAAGCTGTTGTGTTTGTACACCATAGGGTTTTGTGACCAAGCAACTTCGCGATCTTCATTAGTTGATGAATAAAAGAACTTTGCAGCTAACATCCTTCTCAAGTTGGTGATCAAGTCGCGTACTGAGATCCGCGCATCTATTGGTTAGTCACGTACTAGGAGCCGTGCAATACAAGGAGAGATTGTCATTATAGAACAAGTCTAATTGGGTATTAGGGTAATGATTCAACTATAGGTTAGTAAAAGGTACTGAGATTCTTTTACTTGTAACCGCTTGTTTTAATAATAGTGGATTTTCGGGAGTGGTGACCTTAAAATCACTCGGTGGGGTTTTTGCTGTGTAGGTTTTCCCCATTCATAAAAAAATCACCGTGTCATTTAATTTTCACTAAATATTTAGTTATTTGGTGATTTGTTTGTATTGCCACACTTGTTGTATGTAATTGAACATAATTAATTCACTTGGCAAATTAATTGGTTAATTTATCACAAGGGGTCAACACATTTTTGGCCTATCGCTTCCTCTAGTACTACTGTTTTTTTTTTTCTCCTGCTAACAATGTTGAATATGAGAACACTAAAGAAGCACACTGATGTGATGCTCTCTTCTTTTACATTTATAATGAATCTCACAATGAATTTAATTAGTAAAATCCGCCATTAATATAAAAGTAGTGTGTGCCATCAATACACTTCCTTAGTTAGAAACCATGTCATCCAACCCAACATAAAACTAAAGCTTCTCTTGGGGCCGGCTCAACCAATTTTGAGTCATAAAGAAAAAGTTATTTAAGCTGGGCATTTTCTTATATTTAAATATTAAGTAAATAAAAAAAATTTAATGTTTTATATTTAATTTGATATATTTTTCTTGCTTCTTGAGGTGCAAAATTACAAAATAATTTTTTGTATTCAAGTTTTGCTAACATTTCATTTTCAATTAATATTATAGCTAACTCACTTAATTTTTCTTGTGACATAGTCAATCTTAAATAGGATTTTATTAATTTTAATTTTAAAACACAATTTTTTTTTTCTATAGATGCAACTATAACAATTATTGTTACCCAAAATATACAAATTAAATATTATACTAAAAATAAAAAGGACCTGTTTTATCTTATTATTACTATTTTTTTTTTCAAAAAAAGACTAGTACAAATAGGAAACGTTAAATCTAACTAAATTATTTATAAAAAAAAATAATGATCAAATTAAAAAAAAAATTGTAACAAAGTAGCAAACGTGGATTGATGTATCACATCAACCTATGTTATAATAAGTACAGAGAAGGAGTAAACCAGTAAATGTGTATGGAGAAGGTAATAAGTTTTGTTCAAAATGTGATATGTTGTAAATCATTTAGGTAAACATGTCTGAAGACTTCCAAAAATTATAAACAAAAAAATTAGATGCAAAGAGATAAAAAAATAAAAAAGGGATTCATTGGGAATTTTTAAAAGAGACTGCATTCTATTGGCCAATAGAGTGGGCCTTGATTTATTTATATATTTTTTAACCTAGGTGAAGCATAAAAAGAAAATGTTAAGACAAATGTTAAGGTGGTGCGGGTGGGAGAGTGAGGAATTGAATTGCCTCAAATATAAAAGTGATAAAGTGCTTTTTTCAGTGGAGTCAATATTGTAGCCAATTTAATTTGACCAAGAAAACGAAATACTTTATTACAATCAGTGTATTGTTTTAAAATTGCTGATATATATATATATATATATATATATATATATATATATATATATATAATTTATTTATTTATTTATAAGTTAATCAATCAATGGCCATTTGTTAAAAATATTTAAAAGCATAATTCTATAATAAACATTAATATACTTAAAAAATTTTATTTTATTTTTATTTTTATAAATTTATAATACAATTTTTTTTGGTTATACAAGTAGCACAAAGTAGTGGTATGTGGTATCGTATTCATACTTGAGTTTATAATTTTTTTAATTAAATAAACATAATTTTTAGGTCTTTGAAAATCCATACTTAATAAATTTTTTAAGGATCCTATTAGCAGGCCTTAGGACATTTATTAATAAACTATTTTAAAAAACTTTTAATACAACTTTTAGGTGAAATATAAAAAGTTATAAAAAAAATTGAGTTTTTTTTTCAATAAAAAGTTTTTAAAATATTTCTTAAATCAATGCTCTAGGACTATAGTTAATTTATTTTTTTCTTTTTAAATTAAAAGATAGAAGCTTAATATTTTTATTTAAAAAAAAAAAAAAAAACCTTGAACTAGATGTTCACGTGGGACTATCAGACACACAAAACATAATTGGCAAATAAAATATACTTTTTTATTAAGAAAATAATAAAGATTCAAGGCTCCAAACACACAAAAAAAAAAGTAAAATTAAAAAAGAAGGAAAGGGAAGCCGTAACGAGTGAACCACAAATAAAAATAGTCTGTATTATTTTTTGTGTTTTATTTTATGTTTTATCAATCATAACTTGCTATGTATGTTTAACTTTCTTTATAAAATAGCCAAAGTATAAAATAGAAAAAAATAAACACATCACCAAATTTTGATTGATGAAACATAAAATTGAATAAAAAATATATTATATAGGATTTGTATTCCTCAACTACCTCCCATAAGAAAAAGAAGAGTAAAATGCAAAACTAATCCTCTAAATTTCTTCAGATTTCATTTCAGTCATCTAACTTTCCTTTTGTTCATTTCAGTCCTCTAACTTTTAAGTTTATTCAATTAAGGTTTTTCCATCAACTTTTGTTATATGTTATGGTTAATTTTTCAATTTTATAAATTTTTCTTCAAATCTTTTAAATTAAAAAATATTCAATTAATGATTAAAAAATATTTTCTAGATTTTTTGTTTTCAAAAAATTTTAACAAAAGTTAACGGAAAGTCCTTAATTGAATAAATCTGAAACTTAGAGGACTGAAATGAACAAAAATGAAATTAGAGGATTGAAATGAAATTTTAAGAAAGTTATAGGGTCGGTTCTACATTTTAACCAAAAAAGAAACAGAAGAAGTAAAGGGCATCAGGTCTGGGTAGGGTGAAGGCGAATGGAAGGGGAGGTCAAGACTTTCAAACCCGAGGGTTACTACCGGTAATGTGGTGGAAACATGGTGGCAACAACCATGGCTAAGTAAGTGATAGAGCTTGCACTTAAGAGAGAGAGAGAGAGAGAGAGAGAGAGAGAGAGAGAGATCTGAAACATTCTTGTTTCTTTATCGGACTAAGTATTGACTCATTGGCTTTTTTCTCCATAATTCTTCCTTCAATGTGTTGGAGGTAGGTACACCTTATATGTCACATTCTTGTTAAGATGCTTTCCCATTGAAGAAGGATACGATACAATACAATTTTAATAAAATAGGACAACATTCATTTCATGGTTCTGTGGGTGCTTGCTTGACATACTATTTGTTTGTTGTAAATATACCAAAACCTGTAGTACATAGTTATAAATTTGTTGTTTGTGTGTGTAATAGTCTTAGATTGATTTTGATTTTATCTTTTATTTTTCCATTTTTTAAAGTTATATTTTAGACACCTAGTGATGGTGGATTAGCACATTATTTTACCAATCTAACGCATCCCTTACATAATGTAATATCACAATATCTAATGCATTAGATTGTTGCCATTATTTTAATGGGAAGTTGAACATAAATGTAATATTTTAGTTAAAAATCATCCTCCCTTCAATGAATCTTGTACATACTGACTTGCTAGAAAACAAAGGTAACCCCCTTATCCATTACCTTTGGGTATGGGCACCCTAAACAATCCAAAAGAGAGGAAGTGTGGCAACAACTTAGTAACCTTAGTTCTCTTGCTCACCCCAATTGGTTGTGTATTGGAGACTTCAACCAAATATTGTTAAGAGATGATAAATTCTCTTTCAGTCAGTGTGCAATTGTGGGTGTTGCTCGATTTCAATAGGAAATTTCTGAATTAGAACTTTGTAAATTAGCTGCCATTAGACAGAAGTTTACTTGGATGAACGATAGAGAGGAAAGTGATTTTGTCATGGAGAGACTGGATAGAGCATTTGCTAGTGTGGAATGGGTAAATACATACCGAAATTATGCTCTTCGAAATTTCCCAATTCTTCACTTTGATCATGGACCAATCATCCTAGATTTTGAGTTCCACCATCCTTTTAGGAGAAGACCATTTATTTTTTGGCTAGAACAAGAAGGTTTTTGGAAGGGTTGAATGTGAGATTAAACTGAAATAGGCTCAACTTTAGAATATTCAAAATTCAATTAATTCAGTTGAGGATGTGAGGAAGGAGAAAGCAATCAGGGAAGAACTGGAAGTGTTGCTTAATAGGGAAGAGTTACTGTGGGCACAGAAAGCTAGAAGTGATTAGACCTTATTGGGTGATAGAAATACTAGGTTTTTCCAAACAGTGGTTTAGCAAAGAAGAGCTAGGAGCAGAATCCTGCACTTGAAAGACAAAGATGGAAATCTAATAGAAAACCCTAAGGATATCGAAAACATATTGGTGAACCACTTCAAGCTGTCTTGTGATGCTGCAAGTCCTACTGGTGTTGAAAGTATTTTAGAAAAGCTTAACTCAGTGCCTATCCCACAACTCTTAGTACATCAGTCCCTTAGTCTTAACAGGCCAATGACAAATAAGGAGATTGAGTCTACTGTCTACCGGTTGGGTCCATATAAAACTTCTGGACTAGATGGCATCCTTACATTCTTCTTCCAGGAATATTGGAGCACTGTTAAGACATATATCTTCAACATTGTTCAAGCATTCTTTCACTCAGGTTCACTTTTCAAATCCTTTAACCATACATATATTACACACTCAAAAGATCTCTAAAATATAACTAGGGTTTTTCCATTTATATATGTAGTAAAACACTTAACCCTACATATCAAACGGGCTTGGGATGAATTGGAAATTCTGCAGAAAATTAAATCTATATGAGATTCGATCGAATGAATCTAATTTTTGATCAATCAAGCCTTGCAGATTTTGTCTAATAATTTATGCAGATTTTGTTCAATCGAGCCTTGCAGATTTTGAAGTTCTAATATATTAGTCTCTAAGGTCTTAGAACCTAACAACAACTATTACATCTAACCGATATATATCTATATTTGTGATTCTTTCCTCATTCTCTCTATTTTTCTTTTTCCCTTCTTTGCATTCTTAGTTTTTCTTTCTATTTGATCAAGTAGTTTGATAAATGCTCTATAGATTTCCAAATCTAAAATGTCTTTTAGTGCTTGCTCTAATTCCAAGAGACTGACCACGTGTATGGTTAAAAAGTCATATACTTCAAAATTTAAAACTTATATCAATTACTTTTTTTTTTCTTCTTAGTTTCACATTTACCGTTAGTCTGACTCCAAAAGACTGACCATGTGTATTATTAGTTATTTAATTATATTTGTTTAAGCATTTAATGGTTGTTTTCTGACCGCTATTTATACAAAATTATATTTAGAATATTATTTTAGATTATTGTATACTGTATATAATATGGAAGTTGCATATATAAATTTTTTTTAATTACTATTTTATTTTAATGTATATAACACTATTTTATTTTATTTTTTTTACTTGCCCCCATGATAAATTTTTAGCTCCAGCAATACACTCATACCTAAAACTACTTTCTCTGATGATGTTACACATTTTAGGCCAATAAGTCTATCCAATGTAATCTATAAAGTCATATCATCCTCCAAGTTTTTTTTTTGTTTTTGAAATATTTCTTGAAACAGGTCTTTTTATAAACAAACTGCCGAACATAAACAAAGGGGCAGGGACTCCACCCATAATAAAAACTTGGCAGCCCAGTTATAGCTCTCCCGTGCAAATTTGGTGTGACATTTTTATCCGCAACTTCAGCACAACCCCCAAAATAATTGTCTTCATATATTTCACCCTCGAAATAAAGACCCTAAGCCCAGAATCAAAGCATAAAAATGAGTTTTCGTTCAGTGAGAAAACTCATATTCGTTGATTTTTAGCTCTTCCCCCTTGTCTCTTTGAGAAAACTCAAAGAGCGTAGGCGTAGTGGTTGATGATCAACTCCAACAACAATCCAACTGAGGCACGGTTGTTGGCAATCTCAGCTCCGCCACTTCTTCATCATATTATAGGTCTCTTTGATCTATTTAACTCTCTGTTTTTTTCCTGAGAAAATTTTTTGAACGAAATTCCATTTCCTAATACTAGTTGTTTGTTGATTAATTTATTGATTTACCGGTTTAATTGAGAAAATTTGTGTGAATTCAATAGATCCTTCATTTGTGAAATACACTGTGGAGCCAATGCGTTTGGGGAAACTCACTTAACTCAAGATAACTTTTCTCTTTTTCTCTGTTTGTTTGCAGAGAAAATGAATGAAAAGATCATGCTTATGTGGAAGCTTGGTGGTTTATGTCTATATGCCTTCGAATTGTTTGTTACCGAAGAATCGATCTTTGGTCGTAGGATTCTATTTTTCACTGGATATCGGAATAAATGCATTCTTGTTGTGAATCTTGTAATTTGAATTGAATGGGGAAACTTGTGTAGCTTTATGTCTGAATCTCGCTGGCAGAGCATTGTAAGGACTTTAGTAATAAATAAATAAACAAACAAAATTATGTTGCTTAAGGACATAGAGAAGTATTATGGTCTATATTATTCTGAAACTGCTTATCAGGGTCTGATCATATTTGTGTATTTCAAATTGCTGATTTTGGATTGCAATCCTTTATGCCATGTTTGGAAGTTTTGAGAGAGAGAGGAGAGTAGAGGTTAGTAGAGGGGAGGAGAGTAATGGAGAAGAGAGTAGATGTGAATGGTTATCCTCCACCTTATTTGAATGTTTTTAAAATTAAGGGAAAGAAATAATTAATCTTTTCATTTGTAATTTTGTTAATATAGTAAGGGTAAATTTGGTATTTCATTTGGTCAAGTATTTTTATGTTCCACTCTCCCTCCAAATCTCTCCAATTTGAGGGAATTAAAAATGAGGGGTTAGAAGTTGTTCAAACCCCTCCAAAGCCCTTCAAATCTCTCACACTCATTCCTTAAAAAACATCTAAATAAGGTAATTTAATTACTCTCCCCCCCTCTACTCTACTCCTCCTCCTCCTCCTCCTCCTCCTCCTCCTCCTCCTCCTCCCAACATCCAAACATAGCATTAGTTTTCATCTTGATAAAAGGTCTCTCTTCAATGGTAATTCTATCTAGGCTACTTACTAAAGGAAGTTGTTGATTACTTAAATAAGATGGGTGCAAGGATACCAATCAAAAAACCGGGGGGAAGGCTACCATACCTCACAAGATTCAGGCATTGACTCGTTTTTGGGGTAATAATATGTATTTCTTTCAGAGAGAGCATTAATGAGGTATAGTCTGCTACAGAATTGTAATAATATGTTTCTTCATTATTCTATTATGAGTGATATAACCTTCGCTATTCTAGTTTTTTAATAGTACTGGTTCTCATTTTTTTTTTTGGGGTACTATAGTAGTGTTATTGTTGCTTCTCTCTATATTTCTTTTGTGTTCAAATATTGCTGTGCTGTGCCGTGCTGTGCTGTCATTTGCTTACATTGTGCAGTTAGTGCTCTTCAAGATCTATACAGGTCCCTGAACAACCCATCAATACTAAAGGGATGGAGAGTGGATGGTGGGGATCCCTGTGAGGAGTCGAGGATAGGAGTGTCATGTTCTGATTCATCTGTTATACACTTGTAATCCACTTAGCTAACCTATTTTTTTCTACGAATAATGACACATTGCCATAAAAAGCCCAAAACGTTACCCTTCCATGGTCTCTACTAATTTTATGCAGCAAAATTCAACGACTAAACCTCACTGGGTGGATTGGAGGCCAGCTTAATAACCTGCAGCATTTGAAGCACCTGTAACTGAAACTGCCTTGTTATATTTAGCTCTTATCGTGCAAGTTCTTGCACAATAACAACTTCACCGAATCAGTCACCTTCCTGGCTGAGCTTCCACTAACTGACTTGTAGGTTTCAAAACTGAAAGAGATGTAAGTATTACTAACCAGTTGAGTGAGCATTTTTGTTTTGTGTATCACGGTATCTAAGGTTTTGAAACCTGTAAAATTGATGCCTCTCAATTTATCATGAGTTCGTATTGATGCTGATTTATTTGAGTGAGCATTTGACCTGAAGAAAAGTCAATTTAAATTAATGCTTAAAAAGTTTTTTTTTTCTTCTCCTAAGTTGATATCTTCTTTGTCTGATTCTCTTTCTGTCTCTCTCTCTCTCTCTCTCACTCCTGTCTGTGGGTGGGGGTAGTAGCTTCCGTCTGATTCACATTTGTGTTTACTGTTATGTTTGGCTTTTAGAGAACTCTGAAGTTTACAAATCAGAAGAGAGGATAACATCTTTCATGTATTTTCTAAGTATTTCATTTATGAACTTTTTTTTGGTCATATTATTTTCTAAGCTATTTAACTTCCATTCATCAAATTGAGTTTTTTGGCTGTAAAATTTGAGTTCCAGGGGAAACAGGAAATGGTATTGAAGAAATGTTATCACTACATAATTCAATATCAGGTATGTGGAGCAAGATTCATTAACTCTTCTCTCTTTCCCTGCTCTTATTATCAGTTTTTTTAGTTAACTAATTTTTAACATATTCTAGTCCCTGTTTATTTTGTTTTGGATTCTAGCTTCTAATCACCTTGAAACTTCTGATGACTGTAATTGATTTGGATTCTTTTTGTTTGTCTTTCCAGTAATTCAAACTATATATAACTTTTCTCTGTTTTTTTGTCCCATACAGATGGCCGCCAATATGCTGCAACTGCCCAGTTGATCCTGATTTTATTTTTCTGCCCATTTTTGACGAAGCTAGAATGAAGGTACAATTAAAATTTATGGGGGTTTAGATCATAAAAGTTAGAAATTGGGCTGGTTTTGACTCAACCCATAAACCATGGCCCATGGATTGTTTACATGGGTTATCTGATAAGTAAGTTTAAATTTAAACTAACTGATATTGATATGAGTTATCAATATTAGTAATTGGGTAATTTAAACTTAACAGATATTGATATGAGTTATCAATATCAGTAGTGGAGTAATTTAAATTTAACAAATGAGATCTTTTAGAGATTACATATATCTAATAGTAAGTGAATCTCTACTAGTATTTAAAATACTCCTATATCAATTAGAAAAGAGATGATAGACACAGTGAGTGAACATACGTATAGTTTTGAGTACTCTTTCAAAATAAGCCATCTCTTTAGGACACCATCAATTGTTCCCTAGAATTTGGAGTGTGGAAATTAGGAGAGACTCTAGTAGCCTCTCCTGCGACTCGGAGGTGTTCCACAAAGAAGATCGTGAGGAGTTCATAAAGCAAGCAAATGACAAGATCCGAAAATTTGGTGATTTATTCCACCAAAGGTATGTGTCTATATGACCTCTAGTAAAGTATATAATTTATTCAACATTGGTATCAGAGCTATTTTATGCTTGTTTTCACTCTTGAGTGATGCCATGATTTCTGATATATGTAATTTTATATGCATGCTAAAAAAAAAAAAAAAATTAAAAGTTTTAAGTAATTTTTAATTTTCAGATCTGTAATTTTAGAAGCATGTTATGGCATGTAGAGAGAAAAATAAAAAGCTGTAATTTTTATTTTATTTTATTATTTACATGCTTAATTTAGACTTTAAATGATAAAGTTGTGATTAAAATGGAACACCATAAGTTTTGTAAGCCACGTACTGTGTCTTACACAGAGGACCAAATGAATAACTATGTATTCACCATTCAAGGGCCAGCCAAAAGTTGCTTTGGCTATGAGTCCTGGAGAGTCCCACGTAACCACTAATTGGTTGAGTGGTTATCAAAAAAAAAAAAAAACAGATAAAATAAAAATAATAAAATAATAGAGCCCACGTTGATGTAGTGTATTATTTACACTTGAACACATCTTCTTTTTCCTTGTTTTCAGTTACACACAAATAAAAGGGCCACGTTAGTGCATTTGTTACACTTTTGATAAGAATTTTGTGCCCCACTTGCGTGTGCAAGTGATAAGCCACACACAAATGGCTGTGTGGATTTGTAATATTATCTATAAATGCTGTGTGAATTTGTAACATAGTTTACAAAAGAATTGAGTTATAACAATATAGAAAATTATATCAAAATCAAATGTTATAACATGCACAGTGGGTTTTTTTATTATTTATTTTAATTTATAGTAAAACACTATATATTCTTAATTTTTATTTAGACTATATTTTTTTCTAATGTGACATATATGTAATTGTAGTGGCATTTTTACTGTGATGTTAAAATAGAATTGTGGTAGTATGAGAAAATTGTGAGATTAGTTTTCTAATTTTCTCTATAATTATGCATGGTTTTAATTTTTGAATTAATTTATGATGTCTTTTTAACATATTGTGATATGATTGAATTGATATTATATGAATGCATTGATGAATATGTGCCCAAAGGGCTTAGTCAAATAAAATTTAGAAAAATTCAGTATCTGCTTAATGAACAAGAGGTCCTTGAAACCCTAACCAATGTGATGATGCGACCTGAAAATGGGAATATTGTCCAACATCGCCGTGACTTAGAGGCCTATGAGTCTTGGTTAAGAAAGATCATTGTGCACGCTTCATTATGTTGAGTAGCATGCACGATGATCTTATTGGGGACTTTGAGAACTACCCAAATGCCTAAGAGATGTGGAACCAGCTTAAGATTGCCTATGGAGGAACTTCAGCAACTAGGTTGCGAGCTCTTACTTTGAAGTTTGAGCAATATGTTATGAATTCAAAACATAGCATAGCTGAACATCTAAGGACAATGTCAGCATTGATCTGTGACCTAAAGGCTGCTGGCAATAATTTTTCTGATGAACAACAAGTCACAGCGGTGATATGTTCACTTCCTGAACCTACTTGGGGGCAAATGAAGCTTTTTTTGACACATAGTAAGAATATCAAGACTTTTGCTGATATTTCTCGTCATCTTGAGCTTGAGGCAGAGCGCATAGGGGCACACCAAAACACCCTCCTTGTCGCCCAATTTGGGCAGCGGAAGGCATTCAGCCTAAACGCAAAGGACAAGGGAGGAATGCAAAGGAGCTGGTAACCTAGGGCCTAAAGAAGGCAAGATAGCAAAGCGCTAAAAGGGCAAGCGTGCTAAGAAGGATAAGGCAAAGATAAAGTGCTATAATTGTGGTAAAAAGGGTCACTTCGCTCGTGATTGCACTAAGCCGAAGAAGGTATCCTTTCTTAACAACTCTGCTATTACTTATGTTTGTACACATGTTTTTGTTGCTCATACTATTCCTGGGTGGATTGTAGTTTCAGGAGCAACCAAACATATAGCCAGAGATAGAATTGGGTGTGTGGACTACAAAAAGATACCAACAAGCACACAGTACATTATTTTGGGTAACGGGGTTCAAGAAGAAGTCATAGGAGTTGGAACCTACCAGCTCAAATTGCGTTTGGGATGTATGTTACTTCTTCATGATGTACTTCATGCACTTGGTGTCTAATGTAATCTATTTTAAGTACTTACTATGCTTAGACTTGGATTTAGTTTCCATTTCGATGGTCCTCAATTGGATTTTTATTTAAATAAAACATTGTATGGACATGGTTATTTATCTAATAATTTCTTTATGTTGGATTTAGAGCATTCCTTTTTTTCTTTCATTGCTCATAATGATAATGTTTCTGATTCTGTAATGTGGCATGCTAGACTTTGACACATAGGAAATGATAGATTGGCTAGAGTAGCTAGAGAAGGCCTATTGGGGTCTATCACTAATGCAAGCCTACCTGTGTATGAACCTTGTCTAGCTCGAAAGGCCTGTAGGAAGCCTTTTGGCAAGGTTCCAAGGGCAATTCATCCTTTGGAATTAGTCCATTCAGACATATGTGGACCTATGAATGTTAAGGCAGGCCATGACACCTCTTATTTTCTCACATTTATAGATGACTATTCACATTTTAGTTATGTCTATCTGATCTCCCATCATTTTGAAGCATTAGATTGCTTTAAGCGCTTTGTGGCAGACGTTGAGAATTAGGAAGAAAGGAACCTAAAGGTTTTTTGAACTGATAGGGATCGTGAATATTTGTCTAAACAACAATTGACAATTGACAATTCCTGGCACTCCACAACAAAATGGTGTTGCAGAGAGAAGGAATCATACTCTATTAGAGATGGTTAGATCGATGATGGCGCAAGCTAACCTTCCAATTCTGTTTTGGGGGATGCATTGTTGACCGCTGCCTACATCCTTAACCGTGTGCCTTCTTAGTCAGTTCCCACAACACCATATGAGTTATGGACTGGTGCAAAACCCAATTTGGAAAACTTGCGGCCTTGGGGTTGTGCAGGTTTTGTTCACAGTACTTCCCATAAGTATGGGAAACTGGGCCCTAGAGCAAGTAAGAAAATCTTTATAAAATATTCAGAAAGCTCAAAGGGGTATGTAATGTATGGTGAACATTCTGATAGTGGAATGACTGAGATAGAGTCTCGTGATGTCAACTTCATTGAAGATGATTTTCCAAGCATCAATGAAGCAAAACAAGATCTTTAACTTTATGAGCTGCAAGAACTTGAAGGTGTCATACCATCTTTGGGCGACGGTGGAGAATCACAACTTCATTCTGAAATCGCCAAAGATAGTGGGAGTGATTTGGCTCCTAGTCGGAGCAAATTGCTAGATAGTAACACACAAGGATCCAACGTACGTAGAAGTGAATGTGGAACTATTCCCCGTCGTCATTTTGAGATTGAGGGGGCATTTTTTATATGTGATTCACTGGACCTTGATAAGCCTGCTTCCTATGAGGAAGCATTAGCTTCACTTGCTTCACATGAATGGATAGCTACTATGAGGGATGAGATGGATTTTATGGCAAAGAATCAAGTTTGGGAGTTGGTTAACCTTTCGCCTTGGCACAAGACCATTGGAAACAAGTGGGACTTAAAAATAAAGCGCAAGGCAAATGGATCAATTGACAAATATAAGGCTCGTCTCGTGGCGAAAGGCTATACCCAAAGAGAAGGGATAGACTATGAAGAGACTTTCTCCTTAGTAGTGAGATTTGTCTCTATTTGCCTTATTCTAGCTATTGTTGCACATTTGGATTTGGAACTCTTCCAAATGGATGTGAAGACTGCATTTCTCAATGGAGAACTAGACGAGGAGATCTATATGGATCAACCTATTGGCTTTAAGGTCAAGGAACAAGGGCGCAAAGTGTGCCGTCTTAAGCGTTCCATTTATGGCCTAAAGCAAGCTTCTAGAAAATGGTATTTCAAATTTCATAAGGCCATTATTTCGATTGGTTTTGAAATGATGGAAAAAGACCATTGTGTGTATTTCAAACGATCAGGAAAGAGTTTACTTATCTTGTCTTTATATGTGGACAACATTTTGTTGGCTAGAAATGATATGAAGATGATTGTCACCGCCAAAAGATGGTTGTCCTCTATTTTTGAAATGAAGGACATGGGTGGAGCTAATTATGTGCTGGGAGTTAAGATCTTCAGGGATCGCTCAAAGAAGCTTCTTGATTTATCTCAAGAAACTTACATAAAGATGATCTTAGAGTGATTCCATATGCATAATTTCAAACCCATAGACACTCCAATTGAGAAAGGACATACATTAAGCCTTGAAAATTGCCCTAAATCAAAAAAGGAAAAGAGAGAAATGGCAAGAGTTCCCTATGCAAGTGCAGTTGGAAGTTTGATGTATGCTATATTGTGTACTTGACCAGACATCTATTTTGCAGTTGGTATGGTTAGTCGTTATCAAAGTAATCCAAGACCTATTCATTGGCAAGCAGTTAAGAGGATTTTTGGATACCTTCGTGGGACATCGGATCTCATTCTTTGCTATCAGGGTGGAGATTTGAGATTGAGAGGTTATTCTGATGCTGACAGGGCCAATGATAGAGATGAGCCCAAGTCCACTACATGTTATGCATTTCTACTTAGTGGTGCAGCTATCTCTTGGTGCAGTAAGAAACAGTCTTACATTGCTTTATCCACAATGGAGTCTGAGTATGTTGCTTGTTCAGCAGTAGCACAATAAGCTGTTTGGTTAAAGAGATTTTTCCAAAGCCTAAAGGTGACATCTCTTGTAGATGAAGTTGTAAAGATGTATTGTGATAGTATGGCAGCCTTGGCTCATAGTAAAGATCCCAAGTATCATAGCAAAAGAAAACACATACAGACTCGTTATAACTACATTCGTCTCGCTATTACATAAGGAGAGGTGATCCTCTAACATATCTACACTAGCAGGATGCATGGTGTCTAATCCACTTACTAAAGCCATTGCTAGAGATGCCTTTCAGTCTCATGTTATAAGTTTGGGACTTTATAGGATTTGATATGTTTTTGGATACCTTATAGACATATATGTTTATTCATACTTTATGCAATAATGATGTTATTCATTTTGATTCATCTTGTGATGTGATTGATATTGCATACTGAGCACACATTATTTGAGAATATGTCACCAGGCTTAGATCGGTCTACTCACATAGACGATCACCCTAGCGCTTGAGTAGCGAGCAGGATGAGACATAGTGATCATTTTGTTTTTCCGTAAATCAAGTAAGTGATCATCTTGATGCTTAGGGAAGCCTGCAAGATAATTTAATGAATGTCTCCTTAGCTAGGCTAAGATGAGACTTATGGGAGTCACACTTGAAGTGTATCCACAACTTCATGAAGCCTGAATAAAGCCAAATGTGAGATCTTGGACAAGAACTTGATGTGTAACTGTGCTGAGAAATTCAAGTTGGTTGCTTTTGTGGCAATTGGACTAAGATTTGTACGGTGTTTGAGTGTGACAAGCCCAGTTGAGTGGAAGCTCCACCGTAGCATACAAATTATATTGTATGTGCTATAGCCGACCAATTAAGGGAGTGATTGGATAGATCCCTACTCTGTCACTATGTGAGCCTTAGTCGACCATAATATGGTCCATTTTGTGCCCTTTTTCGACCTAGAACTATGTCATGAAGTGAATGCTTGATGTCGCTACTTTAGCATGTTATCTCATGGCCATGATATATACGGTCTCGCAGAGCATGTTGAGGAAAGCGGTCAAGTGTGAATGAATTGACATGAATGTTTAGGGAAGATTATTTAGAACACACCGTTTATTTTATGGCTCATAGCCTGGGCGATTATGAGGAATTTATTTTTCAACATAATCATGAGCATATTATATGGTATAGAATCAAGTGTTGCTTTGAATTTGTTGAACTCATGAGGTATTAAAGAAACTTGATTGGGTGTGATTAAATAATCTGGGGCATAGACGAGATATTATGAGTGATGTACTATGTTAGTTTAGATGGGACTTAATATAGTACTCCTACCCTACACCTTCTCATCAGGTCCCATACTCCATTTTTCTGTATAAAGAGAGGATTGGACAAGAGATTGAGAGGAGCCATTTTTTACTGTAGTGCCTAGTGTGGACGAGTGGGAGATGTTAGAAATTGGGCTGGTTTTGACTCAACCCATAAACCATGCCCCATTGATCATTCATATGGGTTATCTGATAAGTAAGTTTGAATTTAAACTAACTGATATTGATATGAGTTATCAATATCAGTAGTGGGGTAATTTAAACTTAACAGATATTGATATGAGTTATCAATATCAGTAGTAGAGTAATTTAAATTTAACAGATGAGATCTTTTAGGGATCACATATATCTGATAGTAAGTGAATCTCTACTACTATTTAAAATACTCCTATATCAGTTAGAAAAGAGATGATAGACACAGTGAGTGAACATACGAATAGTTTTGAGTGCTCTCTCAAAATAAGCCATCTCTCTGGGACACCGTCAATTGTTCCCTAGAATTCGGAACGTGAAAATTAGGAGAGACTCTAGAAGCCTCTCCTGCAACTTGGAAGTGTTCCACAAAGGAGATCGTGAGGAGTTTGTAAAGCAAGCAAAGGACAAGATCCATAAATTTGGTGATTTATTCCACCAAAGGTATGTGTCTATATGACCTCTAGTAAAGAATATAATTTATTCAACAATAAATAAAATTCCTTTTCTTATTTTTAACATTTTAACTATTTGCTTTTCAATCATGATATACTATTTGCTTATGAAAACTAGAGTAACAGTTTAGTTTTTGATACCTCACTGCTTTAACTATTAATACTACTTGTTTCCTAGTGAAAATCTTGTCCTTCTATTTGTTGCTGCTTTTATTGTCTATCACAGAAAATTCTAGTTAAAATGCTAAGTTCCTTTAGGTTAATGTGAAAATGTCTCCATAGACTTTACGAATGAAGGATTTAATGATTTGGAAAGATAATTGAATTTTGTTTTGATATTTATGTTTTGGTATAATATAGATTTTGTAATATGTGGTTTTTTAAAGTTTATGTGCATGATTGTGGTTTTTCTTTTAATTTTTTTTTAAAAAAAGAAGAGAAATAAAACTTATTTTCAAGGTTGGGAGACCATAAAAAGAAGGTTATTGAACTCTTATTTATTTTTAAAATTTCTGAGGGTCGCTAGACCTCCATATGGATAAAACATTTGTGTTGAGGGTAATAGCAGTTGAAGTTTCTATTTCGTATATGCTGCCGAAATTTTTGTCCCAAGGGCATTTGTTTCAAAGTTCATCAAGGGTCACCTAGACTCTCAAATTAATATTTTTTGGGGGCTCTTTATACTTTTTTGGAGGGTTTTGACCCTCGAAAAAAACCAACTTTGTTGTAGTCTAGAGATGGGTTCCATTACAACAGCTACTAGACCTCATATAGTTTGCGTCCCAACTCCATTTAAAGGCCACATAAATCCAATGCTCAAACATAGTATATCCACAAATGTTTACTCTGGTCTAGACTTAGAGGTCCCTACTCCCTTGATGGCTTGCTTGACTTTAACTTTGAAACTATTCCCGATGGGCTCCCTCCAGTAGACACAGATGGATGTCAACCAAGACATGTTCGGTCTTGCTGAGTCCACCACAAAGGCTTGCCTAGCTAGTCCCACTTTGCAACCTCATTTCCAAACTCAACGACACTTCATCTTCGAATGTGCCTCCTGTTACCTATATTGTCGCAGATGGTGGTATGTCTTTCACTTTTGATGCTACTGATAAGTTCAGAATTCTATGTGTGCTTTTCTAGACACAGGGACGGAGCCAAAAATTTTTGTTTGGAGGGCCTAGTTGCAATGCTAATATATTTATCAAAACAACTTCCACACACATACACATATATACCAGTGTAGTCAATATCGTACCGGTACCTGTCGTACCGGCCGGTATGTACCGTATCGGTACGTGTATCGGTATTGAAACACTAACGTTTCTTACTGGTTTAAATACCGGCCGTACCGGTCATGTACTAGCCATACCGCCCAATTTCGGACAATACTGGCCAGTATAGAAAAAAACTTTTTTTTTTAATTTTTTTTTAAAGTTTTGTAATTTTTGAATTTTTGTAAGGGTTGAATGGTAACTTATTTGCATTATTTGTTTTCTTAGTATGCAATGAACAATTAAGCTTTCTATTTTTTATGTTCTGTTTTTTTGTTTATTTTAATTGATACTAAAGTCTAAAATCATGAATAGTCTATTCTAAATTGAGGTAATGTTTTATGGTAAATTTTTATATTTATTATAATACACACACACACACACACACACACACACATATATATATATATATATATAAAAATTAACGGTGAACCCGAAACGGTACACCCGTATTGACCGGTACCAAAATATATCGTTCCACTAGTCAAACCGGTACAGCCTCCAGTACAAGATTGACTCCCTTAATATATACACACACACGCGCTTTTTTATTATATATACACACATTTTTTTATTTGATAAGCTATATATATACACACACCCAATAAAAAAAAAAGAGCTTAGCATTTTCAATCAAAATTATTTTTTACGGTGATCTTTCATAAAATAAAATATATTTTTTTCATTTTCATAGTCAAATTCTTAAAAAGTTTCATTTTAAATACAAATTATCAAATTTTATGCTAAAGTAAGTAAAAAAATCTTTCAATTGAACTAATGAAATTTTCAAAAAGATGAATGATCCAAAATTTGAAGGAATAAGTTAGGCTCCAAATATATTTAAAACTACCTTACTTTAACCCATTATATGACAACTAAAGACACATTTCATGTGTAGCTTTAGTGACAAATTTTTTTAATGAGTCAATGACTTATTAATCGTCACATAACGGGTTTAAAAAAATAGATTCAAACATGTTTGATACCAAATTTTATCAAATATTTAACAGATATAAAAACACATTTTACAATAAAAAATAGAATTACGAAAAATAAAATTATATCTCTATAACTATTAGACTAATTATTTTTTTTAAGAGTATTATTGGACTAATTCAAATATTGGGGGGGGGGGGCAACTCTTATATTTGTAGACTAAATTTTGAAAACGTAAAAATAATTGTATATATATTTAAAAATTCCTCCCCCTCCCCACCCCCCCCCCCCCCCCTTATACATGCCTCCGCCCCTCTCTAGACACCTAGCGCTTGCGGCTTCTTGAGCTATACGCATTTTCACCATCTAGTTGAATGAGGTTTAATACCTCTCAAATGTATAATTTAAATCTTCAAATTCCTTATATTTTTTATTTTTTATTATATTTTTTAGGATGATTCGATTTTTTTTTTCAATATCTTGAATCTCACATTTGAAAGAAAAAATAAGAAAGGAAAATAATAAAATAAAAAAAGGAAATTAAAAGATTGAAATAGGGATCATGTCCCTTGTTCCATATCATCATATATTGATAGTCTTAGCTCGTAATTAGGAATTAGTAGACAAATGACATATTTTGATTTGTGGAGCATGGAGTGGAATAGATAAAGTGAGATAGAAAATCTTGATTTTGATTTACACCTCTCTCATATGTGTTACTAATATCACGTCCATTTTTTTGGGGTAATAATATCATATCCAATTATCATACATGTTAACTTCAATTTAAAATCAATCATACCAATGAAAAGTCTACATATTATATATATATAAGAGGTGCATGGGAGATGCAATAATATTTCTGTATGTCAATTACACTTATAATAGCCATCAAATTATCAAGTTTTTTAATTCCTTTTTTATATTTACTTTTATTTTTTGAAAATTTGATGCTACTTTTTAATGTTACATTGGAGTAGGCTATTTACAAAGGTCAAACCTATTTTTGTGTGATTTACGGATGCAAACTATCTAACAAATGGATACTTGGAAACTACAATTGATTAGATTCCCGGTATAAAAAATATCTGTCTCAAGGATCTTCCAATTTTTGTTAAAACTACAGATGAGAACAATGTCATGCTCAACTTTAAAATCCGTGAAACTAAGAGAGCTCCAAGAGCTTCAGCTATCATTTTGAACACATTTGACCCCTTTGAACAACACGTGTTGGATGCTCTTCTTCCATGCTTCCTCATATATACACCATTGGACCACTTGTGTTGCTTGTTGATCAAGTTAAGGACGATAACTTGAAATCAATAGGTTCCTATCTATGGAAAGAAGAATCAGGGTGTGTGTGATGGTTAAATTCATACGAATCTAACTTGGTAGTGTATGTAAATTATGGTAGTATAACTATCATGACACCTCACCAACTCATTGAATTTGCATGGGAATTAGGAAACAGTGAAAAAACCTTGTTGTGGATTATAAGGCCTGATCTTGTGGGAGGAAATTCAGCTATAATTCCTTCTGAATTTGTTACCAAAAGTAAATATAGAGGCATGTTAGCAAGCTGGTGTCATCAAGAACAAATCCTAAAGCACCCATCTATAGGGTGTTTTTTAACACATAGTGGGTGGTATTCAATGTTTGAGAGTGTGTTGTGGAGTTCCAATGACCTCTTGGCCCTTCTTTGCTAATCAATAGACGAATTGTTGATACTGTTGTGTCAAGTGGGGCATTGGGATGGAGATAGATAATAATGTTCAAAGAGACAAAGTGAAGAAACTTGTTAGAGAGTTAATGGACGGTCAGAAAGGTAAAGAAATGAAGAAGAAGGTAATGGAGTGGAAGACAAAGACAGAGGATGGTACCAAACCTAGCGATTCTTACCAAAACTTGGACAAATTGATTTCCAAAGTTCTCTTAACTAGATATGTTTAAACCAAACATAGATGGCCTTCTAGTTTTCAATAAACTAGTATCTCATTAATATGCTAAATAAAATAATTTTAAATATTTATATAGAATTTATTCCTATTTTTGTTGCAATAAATTCAAAATAAAAATTCAAAATAATTGTGTGATTAGGTTAAATTAATGTTCTATTATTAAGTGCTGCTACGTATATAAATTAAAAATAAATATAAATATATGTGTGTGTGTGTGTAAATTTTTTTTTTCTGTAATGCTATTTTGGTCTCTCAAATTTATCAAATTTTTTTTTTGTCCCTAATTTTAAAAATGAGTTTTTTTGTTCATAAACTATTGAAACGGCCATTTTTCGTCCCTAAACTATGGAAAGTGTTATACTTTCTGTTTTTAAACTTAAAAAAAAAAAAAAAAATCTTTCTTCATACCTAAACTATTGAAAAAAGATTTTTTCTTTTGTCCCTATTGTTGTATTTAAAATATTGAAAAAAAAAAACTCTTTACAAAGTTTAAGGATGAAAGAACAACATTTTAAAATTTAAGGGGGAAAAAATGAACTTTTAGTAATGTTTAGGGACTATAATAATATTTTACTTTTTTTTTTTCATCTGTATGTTTCATGTTTTGATTTTTAAAAGAAAAATGATTTTTAGCGAAGAAATGATTGTGACAGGTGCATGAAGGCCTTACAAAAATATGTTTTCTTGAGGGAGAATGGCCACCCTCACAAATATTTTATGACATGGTGAACATTTATAACAAAAAAAAAAAAAAAAAAAAAATCACAGATAACGTATCATACCCAAAGTAGACCAAATATCAAAACCATTCAATGAAAATGCAACAAATCACCTCACAGCCTCAAATCCAAAAAATGTATTACCTAGACCTTCAAGAAAAAGACCAAAATGAGAGGGAAAACCTTTGAAACTAGAAAAATGGTGTTATCGGTATTTTAATTTATTGATTTTTCTATGCGTTCAAACGTGGCTCAAGATAAGCATGCCCACCAGCTGCACCACTTTAAGATCTTTTTGTAAGTTGTAAACTTCATATTTTCTTCTTATTTTGGATAGATTAACAAAACCTGAAGAATTTCATTGTTCGAAGACTCTGATTGAACTATGAAAGGCCATGGAAACCTTGGTTCAAGAAAGTAAGCCTTGTCATAACCCCATATCTCATTTGAGGCGATCCATGATTTAAGTTCAAAGCAACAAAATTTTATTCACAAAATTTTATCCCACTCACCAAGCCTTTATTACATTAATTGTAAACTTAATTTCTATTTTTACTCATTGTCAATTCATGTTTCTGAACTAAAATTATACTACATCAAGTTTTTTATATGAAAAATGCTAGAAATACAATTTTTTTTTTTTTCCAAAAAATTGTATAACCTGTTGATATGGTGAGTGATTATTGGTAAATGAACAAATGATGTTAGTGGTGAGCTCAAATGAAAACGAGTAATGCTACAACCGCAAACTATTTTTCAACATTTTTACAGATTATTGATGTGACAAATTCTTATTAGTTATAATATGGATCCACCACTAATATCGTGTTTTTACTTACCAATAATTATTTAGAAAATACTAAAACTATATCAACAGTTTGTAAAAATATTATAAAATATTTTGTATCTATAGCATTACTCATTGAAAACCAGTAAGAAATTGGTCACAACAGTAATTTATAAAATTGTTATAAAACTGTTTGTGACTGTAGTATTACTCTTTTTCTATTGTAGATGAAAATATAAATGACATTATGAGAAAACTTAATTGACAAGCACTTCTCTAGCTAATATAAATATTTGGGTATGAATGTTCAAAAAGTGTGTAAAACACCTTAAAACGTTTAGACCCCCAAATTACAAATTACCAACACAAGCTTATTATCAAACAATGTATGTGCGGAATATGAAAATAAGTTAAATTATAATTAGTAAAACAATCTAAACCAAAATTAATCATAACTACAACATCAATTAAAAGGTAAAGATTAAGGGAAGAGAGATGAAAATACAAAGACAAAATAGCGATGTGTTATCGAAGAAGAAACTGAAGTTGGGATACATGAACAACAAAAGACTCTCCAAGCCTAATCTACCTAGTGTACCTAAGCCCTCCAAGCTTCTTGCTCCAACGAGGTTACGTCGAGCATTTGTCTTCTCTAGCTTACTGGATTCCGCTATAGCCCATAGCATCAACCAATATCAATTGGTCCCTTCCTAACTGCTTCCTAAGTACCAAATAGCCTTCTCACAGATGTGTGTATGGTTAGAAAATGATTTGGCTAATTGTATCTCTCAAGGATGTAACAATGGAGAGGGTGAGAATAGAGGAATTTTGAGAATCAAAAGATGAAGATTGTGGATGAGTCAATCTTGTTTTTCTCTAGGGTTTCTCTCTCAAAATTCTTTCTGGAAGCTCCCTACAATACATGGGTATAAGGGGTATTTATATTGGCGTGTGTTTGGAATGCGAAAGGTCAGTTTTAGCCAAACAGGGCATTCTGGAGACTCGAGCTTGTGACTGGAACGAGTTCTGACCAACTGGAGGTTTTTTCCTGTAGTGCAACAACTAGCATGACTCTCTAGCTCCCCCTGTATGCTTCATACGTGTGGCTTTTTGGCGACTCACTAGTCACGAGCCCCTGCTTGAGTGCACACTCTTGAACTTTTCTTCACACTCTCTCACACACTACCTTTACATGATTCCCACCTAAATACAAGGGTTTCTAAATGTTGAATTACAAGCAAATTGGCACGGCATAAAGCCAACAAAATGATTGAATAAATTCAATCTTACAATCTCCCCCTTTGGCTATTCTGTGACAAAACCCTAAAACAAACTCTAGACTTAACATGTGAGTTGGAAACAGTTGAAAAAAACTCACTTACACCTAACTCTAGAATGTGTGAAGCTCTTGAACCATACCAACAAGTGTATCCTGAAAACAACAACACAATACGATCATTGTAAGCACAAACCTTGAAATGCATATGGAGCAAGCACAATGCAATCAAGCAAAATGAATAACAATAGTAAAACTTGGCTTGACCAAAAACGAGCAATCACTAGAAATAGTGACTACAATGATCATTCTTACAAGGAATGAATATCCGAACATGCAAGCTTATAAGCTCAATGCAAAGGATCATTTGCATGTCCAACACTCAACTAATACAACAACACAAGGTAATTGCATCAAGGATATAAAATCCAACAAGGGCATAAGAGTGATGTACTTAAAGAAATGCATAACATAAACAACAAGCACTAAGCTACAAAGCATGGGTACAAAATACAATACTGAAAACAACTGAAATAGATAAACCCAAATACCCAAAAGCACAATAAAAAATTCAAAAGATATATAAGCTATAAACAATAAGGCAAAAGAATGTGTAAATGTATCCTCTTGAGCACACACAGCTTCCCCTTTCAATATGCTAACTTCCCATTTCTGTATTGTTCTCCCCCTTATTGTATGCCATCATCCAAAACTAATGCAATGAACAAAGAGTTTGCTCTCCCCTTTGTTGGCATGAATAGCTAAAGGCTGTCCTCAAGCTTTTGTTGAATAACATCCAATTGTGTCTCAATGGTTGTTAGACACATTTGAACCTAGTTGTTGGTGGAGTAGATAACCCTTTCAATTCCAAAAATATGCTGGTACACACCTTTTATTAAGGTGCTTAACCTGTCAACTTGAGAGCTAGAAGATATAGTCTGAGTGTTAGCGGTCTGCAACTCAGGGTCAAGGTGAGAAGCAATCTCGGTTGGCACAGGTGTTGCTGAGCCAAGACCGGATGGAGTGGTAAGAGTGAAGAATTCACTCTTAGGTGCTTTAGAGGAGTGACTCTTACTTGCTTGAAGAGATATCATGGATAATGGTCGAAGACGTGCTAGTATTTTTCCATCCGTTGGTGGATGAACACCTTCAAGGACCATGATCTTCATGATTAGACTACAAAAAGGTAAGCATGTTCTTTCTATTGTACAAGTTATTATTTGCCCTATTAACTAATGGATGTGGGCGGAGATGTCAATTTGAACTCCGGTGATGAGATCACATAGAAATTGTGCTCTTCCAAGGTTGATGTATGCAATGTTCAAGAGTGGATAGAGGTTGAAGAACATGATCAATTTAAGAGCCATCAGATCAGGTGCAAACTTTGCTGTTCCAATAGACGTGCCTTTGGATGAAATCTCATGATTTGGTCCAAGAATTTGAAGAATATCTTGAACCTTAGGAAGTCTATCATCATATGGAGTGATGTCTACATTTGCCAGTCTATTGATTCGAAAAACCTCTGCAATGTAGTCTGGATTGATGTTGAACTCCTTTCCTCGTACCCAACACTGCAGCTCAACCAATTCATCAATCAGGTCTTCAAAGTTCCTGAATAGGTTAGCCAAATATTTTGCTTCAAAGATTCGAGAAATAAATGTTGTTCTCAAGGTATCAAACTTTACAACTCACTCCACCATAGTGGGAGCATCTTCAAAAGTGCTTGAGAAAGTCTGTGAATCGAGGGGAGTCCTGAATCTCTAACTATTTGAAACTTGAGACGAACGTCGAGTCTGTTTTGCAGGGGATGACATTACATCAAATACAAGTTCTTTTCCTCGAGAGGAATGACGGGACATCTGCAAAAGAGCATACACGCAGTAGAGAACCAAGTGCAAAACCACAAGCCACAAACATAAACTTGATTAGATCCAAGTTAGTCCACGAAATGAGCATCCATAGTTAACACAAAACTTATTACTCAATCATGGTAAATGAACCAAGTATGCAGAATTTAGGAATGTATATGAGCATGAGCAACATAGGTAGGTGTGGTGTGCAAATGTGATGATTAAGCATACAGAGCAATGCACAATGTAATCTGCGAGAACCACAACAACACAAGTAATTGATCTTAAAATAATTTTCTATAAAGATGACATGTTCAACACAGCACAAACTTGATACACTACTCAAAAGGAGACACAAACATGAACACATGTATAACTGGCCGTAAATAACCAAAAACAACACAACCCATATTTGAATCATCATATGTATCAAATCTCAACAATAACTCAAAATTCAAGAAATCAAGTCTATAAATATGAAATACTTAGAGAAAGTTAGAAACCCCATACCTTTTCTTGAAGATTGAAGTTTGTAGATGATGAAAATGGAGGTTTTTAAAGGATCAACTTTCCCCTTTTCTTTATATGTTTAAACTTTAAACCAGCCAAGCAACAAGGACATTCTCTGTTAGGTGCGGTCAGTACTTGTCTATTAGGATATATATTACGGTTTTTAATTTTAATGTGAAAAAATACGGGCCATTGTGAGTTGACCCAACCCGTTAAAGAATGGGTGAGGGTTATAACAATAAAAATTCACTTTAATCCAATATGTTTTTTATCCGAATCCAATTGAGCCGAACTTAAACCCATCAACACTACTCATTTGTCAAGTTAAAACTTGGTCAACATGTTAACTGAATTTTTATCGATGTAAATCTTTTTCAACTATATATATCTTCTTCTTTTTTCTTTTTTCTTTTTTGGGTAATCAACTATATATATCTTTGCTCACAATTAACTCAAGCCAATCATATCTCCACACATATAAAATTCAAAAGTTAAGGAAAATTAATAAAACAATCATGCACGTTTATCAAATGAGTACTGAAATTGGAGAGAATTTTTCCTTTTTCTTTTATATTTGTTTTTTAAGATAGGAACCGTTGACCATCCAAAGCTAAAACCTGGATGGATATATAACAGCAGCCCACCAAACAATCTCACCGGGTACTAGCTCTCCAAATCATGCCTACCTATCCTTGTCTTTCGCTTTCATTTTCCTTAACAAGTAGACAGCCTCATCGATTTCTCCAACTCTCTTTCGCTTCATCATTCCAATGATGCCTTAGATAGCATCAACGATTCAGAACATGAGTGAATTTGGATATGTCATCGGATTCATATTTTTCATCTTCCTCATGGTCGTACTCAGAATCATGATTTCAATTTGCTTTGTTGTGCCCTTACCTTCTGGCCACCAACCCCGATTCGGACACCAAGAACCCAACGGACCTGTCCCCCAACACGCCATCAATAATATTGAAATAGGTCTTGATGAAGCCACTCTACGCAACTACCCAAAGCTCATCTATGCCCAAGCCAAGCTCCACAAGGGAAACTCCGTCTCGTCTTGCTGTTCAATATGCTTGGGTGATTACAAAGACACAGATGTGTTGCGATTGTTGCCTGATTGTGGTCATCTCTTCCATCTTAAATGTGTGGACTCCTGGTTAAGGCTGCATGCCACATGCCCGTTGTGTCGAAAGTCGCCTCTTGACGAGGTGGCGAGTTCGACCAGACCAACTTCCCAAGACTCATAATTGGAATTTGGGACCTCGGGATTTACGACATCTCCTTCCAGTTTATCGAATCCACTCCAAAGAGTTTCAAAAGGAACATAATTGGAATGTAATTTGTACAGAGATTCATACATGTCGTATGGTACGTTTTCACAGCTTGATTTTGTATCTTTGAGCATTTTTTTTCATTAAAGTTTTTGTCATGAATCATTAAAGAGAAGTGCAATTATTATGTTATTACTGATTCGTTATATATATTAAACAACGCTTATAATATTTACACGAAGTCTAAGCCAAGAATGACAGTACACGTAATAATGTTAGGAATACTTCCAGTAGTTCTTAAGTATTTTTGAAGCACAGTATATAAAGCTTCCTCCTTTTACATTTATGATGGCGTCTACTTATTAAATTTATGATAATGTTCATCATTATTGTGAAATGGTAGCACTATTTCACTATATTATAACAGTACCTAAATATTTTTTCAGAAATAATATATATCCTTCAATTAGTCAGTACTCAGACACAAGTGGCCGGAGAGTCAATAATTAAGTTATAAATTTAGACTAGCATTATTCAAGTTATATTGCTTCCTAGCTTAGAATACTACGAACAATAATGTTTGCGTCTTTTTCCTAGCTTAGGATAATATTAATTTTTGTAATCTTTGGATAAGAGAGGCTAATTTAATATAAGAAAAAAATATTTTTGCCGAAAGAAAATTTAGTCAATCACGTATTGCGAGGGAGTATATGAAAGGAAACAACAACCAAACCGAAAAAACTGCGGCTAGGAGGAGGAAATGCAAGGTGAAGCGTGATTAGTGGAAAACCAAAATTAGATGTTCCTTGTGTAAAAGTCTTAAGAATACAAAAAGAAGACTTTTCTCTCTGGATTGATTACGTGAGGCACATCAAGAAATTATATATACAGCCAAATTCATACAACAAACATCCAAATATATCTTGGGATTACACCATGGCAATGAGAAATCAATGGTAATTGTTACTTGGGGTACGTTTCTTGAGTGATTTTCTCTGTTTTACATTTCCATATTGGATGTGATGTTTGAATTGATTTATTCTTCACCCCTTAATTAAGTTTAGAATTCGTTGTCCTACCCACAATATCTCAACACAGCACTGCCATCAATAGAGAGATTCTTTCCTTAACAACCCCCCGCAAGTTGATGGGGCACAAAGCTTGTCTTGTAACACCGAGAAGCAAGTAGTGGATAAATCCTTTGTAAAAGTAACAGCGACTTGATCACTTGCGGAAATAAAATGAATTACCATATCCGTATTAGAAGCTTTTTTGGGAATGAAGTGGTAGCTAGCCCACCTTTACGTGTTTCATTCAAGCATGAAAAAAGCGGATTGGAAGCGAGGGCCAAGTGCCAACATTTTGTTCATGGAGATCCCCAAGGTGCATTCATATCCTATATTAGTTAGCATTGGTAACATTCATGACACAATATTCTGCTTCTGTAATGAAATGGGTCATGATAGGTTGCTTCTTAGCAGTCCAAGAATAAAATAAGTGGCCAAGAAAGATCTTAAAACCAATCCATCATTTTCCCAGTCAAAGTCAAAAAAGGTAGAGTTGAAGTGAGCTTTTGGGGAAATACAAACCATGATCAATGGCCCCTTTTAAGTTGTGCAACACCTATTTAGCAGTTGTCCAATGATCAAAGGTAGACGAGTTCATCCATTGACAGAGAAGACAATATCAGACAGACTAAGAGGGCAAATAATTTGCTGATGCTTGGTGTCATCAAGGAGAGGAGTACCTTCAAACTGGGAGAGATTAGAACATGAGGCATTAGGTTTAGAAGATGGTTTACTAACAGATATACTAGTTTAGTCGAAGAGCTCCGAAATATACACAGGGCCGGTTCTAGATATTTTGTGGCCTAAGACGACAGTGTTAAAATGAAGCCTATTTTTATATAATTTAATAACTAATAAGTAGTCACTTGAAGTAATTTTTATTTATTGGTAAAAAAAATTTGAAACTTGTTTTATCAAAAAATCTAAACCATTTATCAGAGTATCAGAATAATATATACATATATATATATATATGTATATAATTGTATTTTAACCACTATCAACGGCTAAACAAATAAGCAATTTTATATTCAAAATCACCATTTAATGACAAAAATGAAAAGAAAAAAAAAATTAGATCTCTCTAGTCTTCATTGTTCATTTCACCCCAAAATTGTAGCAGCATTCACCTAGCTAATGTGATGTAATAAAAGAGGAAAAGTAAAAAATAAAGCATTTTTCTGTACATCACATGGGTCACTTAGTGGCTCTGTGATAAGTTTAGAAAGAGAAATATTAAAAATACTAAAACACTTGACTGAATAATGACTGGAAATAAAAGGGTAAGGGGGCGACACATTGACAGTAAGTGAAGCTACTTTTTCAATATGTGGCTTCTATTTTGTCTTCTAGAAAACAAAATTTTAGGAGAAAAAAGAAATAGAGTGAGAGCTTAATACAAATCTAAAGGTTTTAGAGCAAAACCTGAAGGAAGAAAGATCAAAGCCACAACAAATTTCAAGCCGTCACGAAGAGATTTTTTTTTTTTTTTTCCTTAGATATAGATGAGAGATTATCAATTCTCCTGCATAGCTCACATTTTTTTAATGTTTTTTCTTTGATTAAAAAATTATTTATATGCATTAATTAATATTTTAGAGCTTAATTAATACTTTTACACATGAAGAGATAATTTTATTGGTTTAAATTTAGGTTCTTGTTTCACTTAAGGGCCTTAGGCAATTGCTTCAATTATATCTAAGATAAAGCTGGCCCTGAATATACGTAGATTGCACCTTGAGATATATATATATATATATATATATATATATATATATATATATATATATCAACAAAACAAACATGTAATCTATTGATTTATTTAAACAAATTAACCTTCCATCAATAAATTAAACATTCAAGCATAAGGAAATAATAATATAAGTAAGAACATCAATCCCAAGGCTTTAGTTGGATTCATTCAAACAAAGTAACATTCCCATCATGATGTTTTATCCAAGCATAAGAGATATAGAATAATGGGACAATGATTTAAGCACTTAAGCA
This sequence comes from Castanea sativa, assembly GCF_040712315.1. NCBI lineage: Eukaryota > Viridiplantae > Streptophyta > Magnoliopsida > Fagales > Fagaceae > Castanea > Castanea sativa. The sequence goes on along the minus strand of NC_134019.1, from coordinate 17,652,894 downwards.
CATGGATATGAACAAATAAGCTCTTGTAATGCCCTTTTTTTCCCGGACATAGACAGTCATCATTACTTAGAAAGCTTGCCAATGTTTTAGTTCCATCCTTCTCGAGTTGTAAGAAATTCATGCGCAAATAGGGCACCAAACGCTAGTTTTTATGGTTTTCACACAATTCATTCTATTTTTGCGACATTTTTTCCCGACTCTCCCGAACTCCGTTCGGTTCACATGAGATATTATCCGAAATACCATGATATATTTTCTAAAACTATCCGCTCTTTGTCCCAATTTTTGATATTGGATGAGTAAAACGCTTAGGAAAGTAGGGTCAAAAACTAGTTTTATTTAAAGGTTTCTACTTCTTTGTTTTTGTAATTGAGTTTGTTAGAAGTGGAATTTTCGTAATCCGAGTATGGTAAATTGAAATTCATGTTGAGACCTTTCCATCGACTCCTCAATCCTCATTTGAGCCAATGGTTAATCGTTTGATTAAAATTAAATAAAATTTGATTTTATCAAGCTTATTGACATAATATGAAAAGAACAAAATGTTTTGTACTTTCTCATCATTTTTACAATATCTTGTTCGTTTCAGATCTGATTTGAGTCCATGAATAGTCATTCTAAAAGGAAGTCATATATCCTCAATATGAACTTAAATTTATCCCAATCGGGTGGTTGGACTTAGGTCAAATCAAGATTAAGCTAAGGTAGAGCGTAGTGAAACTTAGTCAAACTTGTGAAAATGGTTTAGAAATATTAATTTCAACACAAATGATGTAATTTCGATAATTTGATGGAATTTGACCTAATTTGACTGTCAACCAACCAAGGACAATTGGATTATTTTGATAATTAAATCACGAAATTTGCCAACCTGCAGGTTAACAAATTGAGATAAATTAATAAATTTTTTGAGCGGATCACATTATTCTAACTAGAAAAAAAATATTTTAAAACAAAAACTGGGCCTATAGTGGCTTTTTTTTAGTGGCGTTTTCTATAGGTACCCTATAGTGGCGTTTGCTATGGTTTCATTACCGAAGTGCGATCCAAGACCCTTTTGTGATGGATCGGTCATAATCGCTCAATGCTCCACCATACTTTGATGGGAGCAACTATGATTTTTGGAAAGTTTGTGTGAGGGCATTCCTTTGTGCTATAGATGAATCCGTATGGGATTCCGTTGAGAATGGGTATGTTAGACCCACGACAGCCAAGTCCAAATGGGACAAGGCAGCTCTTGCTTTGGCAAATGCCAATAGCAATGCAATTAACGCTATCTTTTGTGGTGTGTCTACTGATGAATTTCACAGAATATCGCATGTGAAGACCGCCAAGGAAGCTTGGACAATTCTTGAGACTACCTATGAAGGTACCAAGAAAGTCAAGGACACAAAACTCCAAATGCTTACCACCCGATTTGAAGAGCTCAAGATGAGTGACGATGAGCCATTTGACTCATTCTATAGGAAGCTCAATGAAATCGTGATTGCCAAGCTCAATCTCGGTGAAGAGATTGAGGATGCTAAGGTGGTGAGAAAGATTTTGAGGTCCTTACCGAAGAGCTACCGTGCGAAGGTCACTGCTATAGAAGAAAGCAAAGATTTGGATGAGATCAAGATTCAAGAGCTTATTGGATCTCTCCAAACATATGAGCTTGGACTGCCTTCTCACAAGCCAAGCAAATCACTTGCTCTCAAAACCATCAATGAGAGATGGATGACTCCTCCAAGGAAGACGATGTGGAGAATGAAGTAGCATTCCTTGCGAAGAACTTCCGAAAATTTATGAAGATGAAGAATAGTGGGAAGTCTTTCAGCAAAGGAAAGTTTTCATCATCCAAAAGTGGTAGGAAGGAGTTCAAGAAGAAAGATGGGAATGACTTTCAACCCCCCTAAGGAGTTGTGTGCTAGGAATGCAACGACCATGAACACATCAAGAAAGAATGTCTCAACCACTTGAAAGGGAAGAGAAAGGTGTTTGTCACTACTTTTAGCAACTCTGAAAGCTCAAGTTCAAACACGGAAGACGAGTGTGATAGTGACGAGAACTATAGGGCTTTCATGGCAATTACTTCTATTGATTCTAGGAATGAATGTTGCAATTTGGTAAATGAACTTGGTGAGCATTCCGAGGGTGAGGAAGTTGAAGAAATGGAAGACGAAGATGTACGCCAAAATGAAGGTGAGAACAACCTTCAAGAAGCATATGATTCTTTGATAGAAGATTGTGGAAAATATGCCAAGGTTGTGAACCGTGCGAAGGTCACTGCTATAGAAGAAAGCAAAGATTTGGATGAGATCAAGATTCAAGAGCTTATTGGATCTCTCCAAACATATGAGCTTGGACTGCCTTCTCACAAGCCAAGCAAATCACTTGCTCTCAAAACCATCAATGAGAGATGGATGACTCCTCCAAGGAAGACGATGTGGAGAATGAAGTAGCATTCCTTGCGAAGAACTTCCGAAAATTTCTGAAGATGAAGAATAGTGGGAAGTCTTTCAGCAAAGGAAAGTTTTCATCATCCAAAAGTGGTAGGAAGGAGTTCAAGAAGAAAGATGGGAATGACTCTCAACCCCCCTAAGGAGTTGTGTGCTAGGAATGCAACGACCATGAACACATCAAGAAAGAATGTCTCAACCACTTGAAAGGGAAGAGAAAGGTGTTTGTCACTACTTTTAGCAACTCTGAAAGCTCAAGTTCAAACACAGAAGACGAGTGTGATAGTGACGAGAACTATAGGGCTTTCATGGCAATTACTTCTATTGATTCTAGGAATGAATGTTGCAATTTGGTAAATGAACTTGGTGAGCATTCCGAGGGTGAGGAAGTTGAAGAAATGGAAGACGAAGATGTACGCCAAAATGAAGGTGAGAACAACCTTCAAGAAGCATATGATTCTTTGATAGAAGATTGTGGAAAATATGCCAAGGTTGTGAACCGTGCGAAGGTCACTGCTATAGAAGAAAGCAAAGATTTGGATGAGATCAAGATTCAAGAGCTTATTGGATCTCTCCAAACATATGAGCTTGGACTGCCTTCTCACAAGCCAAGCAAATCACTTGCTCTCAAAACCATCAATGAGAGATGGATGACTCCTCCAAGGAAGACGATGTGGAGAATGAAGTAGCATTCCTTGCGAAGAACTTCCGAAAATTTCTGAAGATGAAGAATAGTGGGAAGTCTTTCAGCAAAGGATAGTTTTCATCATCCAAAAGTGGTAGGAAGGAGTTCAAGAAGAAAGATGGGAATGACTCTCAACCCCCCTAAGGAGTTGTGTGCTAGGAATGCAACGACCATGAACACATCAAGAAAGAATGTCTCAACCACTTGAAAGGGAAGAGAAAGGTGTTTGTCACTACTCTTAGCAACTCTAAAAGCTCAAGTTCAAACACGGAAGACGAGTGTGATAGTGACGAGAACTATAGGGCTTTCATGGCAATTACTTCTATTGATTCTAGGAATGAATGTTGCAATTTGGTAAATGAACTTGGTGAGCATTCCGAGGGTGAGGAAGTTGAAGAAATGGAAGACGAAGATGTACGCCAAAATGAAGGTGAGAACAACCTTCAAGAAGCATATGATTCTTTGATAGAAGATTGTGGAAAATATGCCAAGGTTGTGAACCATGCTATGAGAAAGATGAAGAAGATTGAAGAAGAGCATAAGTGTACTGTTGTGCAACTTAAAGAGGCAAAATGTGAAGTAGAAGGATTAAAAGGAGAGCTAGTTGAAGCTTACTCTAAAATCAAGTTTCTTGAACTTGAAATAATCCAAGCTAATGTCAAGGTTGAGCATATCTCCCCTAAGAAACTTGACAGCGTGTTATTCTCACAAAAATCTTCACATGACAAGATCAATTTGGATTATACCGGAGAAGGAAGCTCTAGCAGCAAACCCAAGAAGGAAGTGAGGTTCGTATCAGTCAAGAGTGTTAAGAAAATTAAAGAAGTGAAGCTTGAGACTGAGACCTCTGCTGCTGAAAAGAGAACCATTTGTGCAAAACTAAAGGATAAAGGGAAGTAACTACCAAAAAACCAAAGGGGGCCTTTAGTGAAGCAGGTGTGTCATCATTGTGGCGTTCAAGGACACACAAGACCCAATTGTTTCAAGCTTCATGCGCTCAAGAAGGCTGACTCTATACGTAGGCAAGAAAGTTCAAAGAAAAGGCCAAAGGGAGTGCAGCCTAAGGGAGAAAATGAAGGACATCTCATTGGAGACGTCATGGAAATGTTGAAGAACATCTCTCTATGCCTTACCAGCTTCACTCCGAGGTTAGAAAATAATGTCAGTCGTACCCCTCCATCCAAGGTTCTCACCCAAAACACTTGCAAAGTGTGGGTGAAGAAGGATACTCATGCATGATTACTCCCTATGCCCCTGCATTAATACTTCCACTGTTTAGGGCCATAGGTTCATGCATCATGTCATGCAAAATCTTCTTGTGTCATTGCTTCCAGTTTATAGCATGTTTCTTTTGCAAGTTGCGTTTTGTTCTTGTTTTTGTTGATCTTACTTTTCTTGTTATAGTCTTAAGTGTGTTGAAAAATTCAAAAACCCATAAAAATTGAAAAATCTCCAAAAAGTTTGATCGCTTGTTTTGTGTATATCTCATGTAAGTTTGGCCTAATACCTTCATACTAATGGCGTAGTGCATTTACGAGCTTAGCTTATTTTTGTATGCACATCCATATTTGTGGGAAAAATCTTGAAATCTCTGTATGACTACTGTAAATCGATCTTCAAGCTTATCATGAATGATTAGTCAATAGCCTTGTTGGTCTTGATACATGCATAGACTTGTGCCTATATCGTTTCCCACGTTTTTATGTTTTTTTTGTTTATAGCTCATCATATGTCAAATCTTGAAAAGAGAAAATGAGCTGCAAAAGCCGTCGCACATACTAGTATTTGACTAGGAAAAAGGGAAAGCGACTTGTATTGAAATGTATGGTGCTTCAAAAAGCCAAAGGCTTACTCATAAAATTGAAATATCAAAAATTTCTGGCATCGATCTCAAAAATGAGATGTATTGTTCAAAAATGATCAAGTGTTATGATTTGTAAAGAAGCCAAATGAAAAGCTTCAAAGATATGTAATCATTTTCTTGTGGGTGATCATATATGTTCACTTCTATAATTGAGATAGTCCACTTGACTTAGTACTAGTTGTGTATGACTTGATTGAATTGATTATTGAAGCTTTACTCTAGACTAAAGACTATTCCACTTTTGATACTCATACACAAGACTTTGTTCAATGAATGTTTATTTCATTTGTGTGATTGTACGTGTTCAAATGCGATGTGTATACTCAATTGCTTGTCGATCAAACCCAAAAAGATTTTTGAGTATTTTATTTGTTTTTAAAAGTGTTTTTATGCTTTCGTGTCCTGAGTTTTTGTTCAAAGTGCATTTATTCTTGTTTTTCAACAAAAACTTGTTTAGAGGCATTTTCACGAGAAGCTCGTGACTAAGTTCTTCCCGTGAAAATGAGTTAAGCTAAAAACATGAAAACACAAAATTCAAACAAAGACTTTCGCGACTGTCTCGTGACTGTTTCGAGAGTAATGCTTACCCGCGAAAAACTTTGTGCTTCAGATGTATTTTTCGTGAGTACTACGCGAGATGGTAACCCGCGAAAAATGCGTATTTTTAGTTTTGAAAGGCTGATATAGATTTTTTTTTTTTTTTCAAACATATCCTATTTCACTCCCTTTGCCTCCCTTGTGCCTCTCTCAACCCAAAACAAATTTTCACTAAAAAACCCAACTAAAACTCGCTAATCAACTGATTCATTAATTTTAAGTGCTTCTGCATCCTCTTTTCGTTTGCTTCAAATTCCTCGTTGATCTATCCCATGACAAGCTTTGAATTGCTTTTTAGTAGCACAATCTTGGCTTCAAGGGCCTTCATGGCCCTTAACCCCATCAATATGGCCTCGTATTTAGCTTCGTTATTGGTCACGTGGAATTGGAGTTAGACTCAGTACTTCAAGATGTCTCCCTCGGGAGTAATGATGACGATGCTAGCCCCTCCCCTCTTTTGCACCGACGATCCATCTGTATGTATCGCCCATTGGATTGGCTCTTCTTATTTTTCTTCATGTTCAGGCATGGTAAACATCGCGATGAAGTCTGCCAGCACTTAGGCTTTTATGGCTATCTGAGGCTTGTACTCGATGTTGAATTGACTGAGCTCGATGGCCCACTATATCATTCATCCTGCGGCTATGGGTTATTCATCGCTTTCTTGATGGTCTGGTTTTTCATTACTATGATTGGGTTCACCTAAAAGTATGGACGAAGCTTTCAGGAGGCTACTACTAGGGCGAATGTGATCTTCTCCATGCTTGGGTACTTGGCCTCGGCCCCTTGGAAAGCCTAGATGACATAATACACCGAGCGCTACACTCTTTGTTCTTCCTTGATTAATACCACACTCACTGCAGTCGTTGATAACGCTAAGTACAAGAATAGGTTCTCACCTTCCTCTGATGAATAGGAGTGGAGGGTTGCTCAAATAGCGTTTTAGTTCTTGGAATGCTGCTTCACACTCGTCCATCCAAGCAAAAGCCTATTTCAAGGTTTTGAAGAAAGGAAGACACTTATCTGTGGCTCTAGAGACGAACTTGTTAAGGGCCGCAATCATCCTCATGGGTGACTGTACCTCTTTGACCGTCTTCGGTGACGACATTTTGAGGATGGTTGTCACCTTCTTGCAATTGGCTTCCATTCCCCCTTGTGATACCATGAAACCGAGGAATTTTCCCAAGGATACCCCGAATGCACATTTGGCCGGGTTCAACTTCATATTTTACTGCCTTAGTGTGTCGAAGTTCTCTTTGAGGTCGTCTAGATGACTTTCTTCTTCCCTGCTCTTGATGAGCATATCGTCTATATACACCTCCACGTTTCTCCCAATCTGCTTGTTGAACATTTGGTTTACCAACCTCTAGTATGTGGCTCTTGCATTCTTCAACTCGAAGGGCATAACCCTGTAGCAATAAAGTCCCTGGTTGGTGATGAAAGCCATTTTCTTCTAATCTTCTTTAGCTATTTGTATCTGGTTGTACCCCGAGAAAGCGTCCATGAAGGTGAGGAGCTTATGCCCTGCTGTTGAGTTAACAAGCTAGTCGATCTTGGCCAAAGGGAAGCTATCTTTGGGGTAAGCATTGTTTAGATCTGTGAAGTCCATGTACATTCTCCATTTTCCATTTGCCTTCTTGACCATGACAACATTGGCCAACCACTCTGGATAGTATACTTCCGGGATGAACTTAGCGACAAGTAACTTGTCCACTTCGTCCATTATCGCCTTATTCCGTTCAGATGCGAAAACGCTCCTTCTCTGCTGGATTAGTTTTCTCTCAGGATCCACCTTTAGGTGGTGCTAAATGATATCTGCTAGTATGCAAGGCACATCCTCATGGCTCCACGTAAACACATCCAGGTTGCTCTTCAAAAAACTAATGATTTTTTCTTTTGTTAAGGGATCCAGGTTCATCCTTACCTTGGTTGTTTTCGTTGGTTCCCCTTCTACCAACTTGATTGTTTCCAGAGCTTCCATGACCTCTAGGGTCTTTTCCTCCATCATCCATGTATGGTTTTCCTTTGAAGACAATACTACCCGGTAGCACTCTTGTGCTAGCACTTGGTCCCCTTTTATCTCTCCAACCCCATGTTCCATGGGAATTTCACTGTCAGGTAATAGGTGGACGTGGCTGCTTTCCAACGATTGAGAGTAGGTCTCCCTATGATGACATTATAGGACAAGGGGGAGTCTACCACTAAGAAATTGTGTTGGTTGGTTACTTGGAGATGGTATAACCCAGCTGTGACCGTCAGTGTTTTTATCCCTCTTAGGTATACCTTGTCTCCACTGAAATTGATAAGGGGAGATTCGAATGGATGAAGTTTCTTCAGGTCTACCTTCAACTGTTGAGCTTTTGTTATCTACCAGGACTTGCCTAGTGTTGAAGCTTTCTATCATGAGCATGATGACTAGGGGATTGTCATGTGGCTGCTTCACTCCTCGTGCATTTTCTTTTGAAAAGACCATATCTAAGTTTTCCCTTCTTTAGTGCTTTGATAGGCATATCACATGAACACAATTTACTTGTATCTACCATGACTTTTTAAGGGACTTGAATGATCCTCCTGTGGTGAGTCCTCTGTTGATCATCCTTATTTCCCTTATGGCGTCCCTCAGGCGGTCTTGTGGACGATCTTCGTTTCCTGGCTTTTCGTTTGACCTTGCTCGTGCATCCTGCTTTGCTTGTCCTGGCCCATCCTTCTTCACAAATTTTTGTAACTTCCCTTTCTGGATTAGTTCTTCTCTATGTTCTTTCAAATCCATGTAATCCTCCGTGTAATGGCCATAGTCTTTATGAAAACGACAATACTTCTTCTTGTAGCGAACGTTAGGCAAGGAGTGTAGCGGCTTTAGCCATTTAAGGGCATGGTCGTCTTTGAACTGCACCAATATCTTGTCAACAAGCATAACTAAGGAAGTAAATTTTACTGTCCTTGAAGGCTTGTCATCCCTCCTATTGATGGGGTCTCGGCTGGACGAAGATGAGCTTCTCTCTCTCTTCCTACCTCTTTGCTCGTCCTGGGTGCTTCTTCTTTCCTTCTGTGGGCCCCCGTGTTCAATTGTAGCTAGAGCATCTTTAGTGTTCATATATTTTTGGGCCTTCAATAATATCTCTGCCATCGATCTAGGGGGGCTTTTGGCAAGGGCGACAACGAAATCCTTTGAATTCAATTCAGCTTTAAACGTGGTCAGTTGCACTTTGTCTTATGCCTTGTCTACTTCCAATACCTCCTTGTTAAATCTCTTCACGTAGGATCTTAGCGACTCCCCTTCTTCTTGCTTGATTGTAAGGAGGTGAAATGTTGGTCTTTTTGACGCTGACCACCAATAAACTAGCGTACAAAGGAGTTGCTGAGTTGCTCGAAGTCTTCAATACTGAGTAAGCTTGCTAAACCATATTCTTGCGGCCCACTTGAGGGTAGTCGAGAAAGACCTGCACAAAATTTCATCTAGGGTTTGCTACAAATTTAGGGTCATTTTGAAGGTGGTTATATGATCCAGAGGGTCTCTCAAACCACCGAACGACTCAAGCTGGGGGAGACAGAACTTCGGTGGCAGAGGGCACTCAGGACTCTAGGGGTGAATGGAGAATCAGTTCTTTTTACCATCCCATCTAGGTTCTTGTCGATCTTCTCCTTCATCGTGCTCTTGAGCTCGCCCATTTCCTTCAACATGCTTTTCAAGAGGTCATTGCTAGCTCCGTCTGATGAGTCTACCCTTCTTAACACATCTTTCTTGTTGCTGTTCTCTTCATCCTCATTCCTGTTGACATCGCGATTTTCCTCTTGTTGTAGCTATAACTTCATCTCCTGATTCTGCCTGGTAAGTTCTTCCACATTATTAGTGAGTGTTTGGATCTGTAGGGCCAATGCTACTGGATCTTGAGACGTGTTGGATTCCATTTGGTCGTCAAAGAGGGTAGAGTTACATTTTCAAACTAAGGCTTGAGATGCTTCCCACAAACAGCGTCAAACTGATGATGCCAAAATTGTCTGTCAAGGTGATCGTCGAGAAGAAAGATCACTCAAGATGGTCAAATTGGTCAAATGGCCTGCAAGAGAGAAAGGATTCGCGCTAGAGGGATCACTGGTGTGATGCCAACCACCAAGCCTCCAATGATAAAGTCAGATGACTAAAAAAGAATAAATAAGGGCTCTGTTTATCTTATGAGTGCAAAATAAAATATGAATTCATACCTCTTCCTGGGGTTTGGTATAGCCTATATATATGGCTTTTCTTTCTAGCCATTGGTGGCATTCAATGGCGACATCAATGTCATTCTCGTAACATCCTTGAGTGGTTTGAATGAGGGGATTCAATGTCTCCCCCAATGGCCATGTTGTCTGCATTCATTGATGTGTAACAACATTCCATTTATCATGAATTAAATGGTTCTTCTCTTCGTCTAGCGCGGACTTCCCTGGACGAATTTATTGGGTTCATCAAGTACGATAGGGAAAAACTAAAAAAAAAAAAAAAAAGGTTAGATTGCTTTTTTTGTTGAAAATACTTTTTTTTAAGTGAGTAAAATGGAACCTGCAATAAATAAAAAAGATGAGCAAAGCTATACAGTGAGACTTGCAAAGAGTATCTAGCCGCGTTTTTTTTTTACCAAAAACAAGTTAAGTGGAACCCACAAATAGTAATTGGTTACATAAGAAATAAGCTAACTAAATATAGAGTTAAGCCTATTTGTTACGGGAACCAGTTAGATCCCACAAGCAATACAAAATATAGGCAAAAGTCTCCTTATGCCAGTTTTTTTTTTTTTTTTTTTGATAACACCAAAAAACATGAGAGTCAAACCATACAATGGTTAATTGGCATATCAGTTGCCAACTTAGCTAGGAAACTAACATCACTTATTACAAGCTTTGGAACAAAAATAGAATGGCAGACCACATCAGACTAAGCTAAACTATACAAATCAACCACCAAAATGTTTTCCTGCCAATTGGGTATGCACATCCCATTGGAGACCAAAACTAATCTCAAACTATCAGTGAGAAACAAAAGAAACTTGAATCCCAAACTCCTAGCTTTCGCAGCTTTCGCAACAGCTTCAACCATTGCGTCAAGGATAATGCGAGCACCCATATTCTCTGTACAGCTGGACACTCTTTGCAAAATTACCTCCCCTTGTAGATTTCTGGCTTCATAGGCAAAGGCAGCTTGATGAAGCTTCTTGGCTCTTGCTCCAGCTACCATGATGATAAGCTGCCAAGGCTTTTGAGGGAACTGAAACCTTCCTTGTTGATCTAAGGGTCTATGTTACTGCACTACAGCTAGAGAAAGCTTCCTTGAAACTACAAACATGAGACTGAGCTGTTAGAACAACTTCTAGAGGATTTGGATGTTTCCCTTCATGAACAACGAAATTCCTATGAGTCCAAATGCTCCAAAGAGTGGTGAATATTCCCTGCAAGTAACTCATGTTATCCGGATTAAGGTCTTTATGGCATTGAAGCAACCTATCAATCCATTGTTGGATGGAAACATTCCTTATGCTAGCTTGTTATCACATCCCAAATGAAATTATGTTTAAAAAGATAATGATGTTGCACATTTTACTTCAGTGAGAGAAGAATAATAGAGTTCCATAAACGATAGAGAAGAATAATTTTAAGCAATGTTACACTACTTAATAATTTTGTATTAAATTAATATTAAAAAAAATCCTACAGTTGTATTACATGATCTTAACATGCACAACAAGTTTCATGCTAATTGAAAATTGTTATTCGATTTAGAAACTCATTTTTTTATACAAAATTTTAAATACAAAAACTTGAAATTTTAAAATTTGATTGATAAAACAATTGTTGATCTTAAATCATCTAGAAATTTAGCAAGTATGTAGAGTATAAAAAGAAAATCTAATCCAACTGTAAATTTGTTAAAATACATATTCAATACAAATTATTGAATGATATAACATTATTATAAAATACACTAAATGTTACTTAAATTCATAAATATATATATATATATATATATATATATATATATATATATATAGATCATCCAAAGTAAGAGTAATAAAAGTATGGCAAATAACTTTAATTCAATATGTTTCTAACCAAAACCCAACCTGGTCAAACTAGAACCCAATGGACCCAATCCTTTCCTAGGTCTTGGTCTAACATATTATGTAGATTTTTTCCTGGTGTGGATCTTTATCAGTTGTATAAACCGAGTTAGGCTTAACTCAAGTATTCTTTTTTTAACTAGAATTACCTTATATTTTAATGAGAAACTGTTACATCACCCACCAATTAAATAAAAGGTGGAGATTAAATCTCATTACCATTTGTTATTATATATTTAAAACAAAAGAATATGTCCAGTTAAAAAAGTACCGGAGATAAGTCAAACCCGTATAAATCATTCCTCAATAGTCTGAGTAATGCAATTGGACAGAAATTTATCTTTTCTTTGATTTTCTTTTTTTTTTTTAATTTTTTTATTTAGAGGTTTGGAGCATGATAGTTGACCATCAAGCTAGAAACTGGATATAATGATATATAATAGCAGCCCGGCCACCAAAGAATCTCACCGGATGCTAGCTCTCCCCAATCATGCCCGCCTTTCCTTTTCTTCTTAACAAGTCGAAAGCCTCATCGATTTCCCGAACTCATTCTCTCTCTCTCTCTCTCTCTCTCATAATTCAATGAATTCTTAGATAACATCAACATGATTGCAGTTGGATATATCGTGGGATTCACCCTTTGCATGGCAACCATCCTTTTTGTCTTCCTCATGATTGCAATTTTCTTTCACATGCAACGTACTTCTGCCTATCACCGTCAACAGCCCGCCGGAACTGTCCCCGTACACTCCATCAATAACTTTCATCCAGGTATTGATGAAGCCACTCTACGCCAATACCCAAAGCTCCTCTATGCCGAAGCCAAGCTCCACCAGGGAAACTCTACCTCATCCTGTTGTTCAATATGCTTGGCTGATTACAATGACACGGATGTGTTGCGCTTGTTACCCGATTGTAGTCATATCTTTCATCTTAAATGTGTCGACTCCTGGCTACGCCTGCATGCTACATGCCCGGTATGTCGAAACTCACCTCTTCCTGAGGTGATGGCTTCAGTGGAAGTGACATCCTGAAAGATGGAAGAGCTCTTTTATTACCATTCCATCTGCCCCAATATGTAAAAGTGATCAACGAGGAGTTGTGAATAATAATTTTCACACTAATTTTTTATGTAAGACAGAATTCACCTTTAGACTTTTGTTAATTGTTAATTTTTTTATGTCAGTTTTTCGAATTTTAGTTTTAGGATATATATTTTCTTATTTTTAAGTGCATTTAAAGTTTTTTAAGTCAAATTAGAGTTATTATTATGATAGGTATGGATTAGGATCTTTTTTAGAACGTATTTTCTTATTTATCAAGTTTTAAGCTTCAAGTGGATTTCAAACCTATCATCAAGTGGATTTCAAAGTTATTATTTTGTGGATTAAAGAATTCTTCGTAAATTTGAGGTTATCTTCCAAAAGCAAACATGTTTTTTTTTCTTACATCTTAAAATAGATATATTTGATTTTTCATAGGTATTCTACTACATTACTTCTTCCATTTTATCACTCATAGTCGATTATGTCAAAGTTGTGACAATTTATTTATAATTAGGAATATATTTGGTATGGATTCATACACTTTGTTTGGTACGTTTTTGTTTGATTCTGTATTAAAGAAAATTTTTCACCAAAGTTTTTGTCATGAATCATTAAAAAGAAGTGCAAACATTGTATTATTGATTTATTTTATAAATATATGAAATGGACGGTACAAGTAGGCCTAGAATTTCAGTAGATATAATAAAGTTGGGAGTAGAATTAGGAAGATTCTCAAAAATAAAATTAAAAATTAAAAATTGGAATTAGTTTAGACCATTCCTCGTAGTTCAGACTATTGAGCGATGGTTTGATACATTGTATTAAAATATGAAAAAGGAAGAAAGGGATTTTTTTTTTTTTTTCCCCTTTCGGTCTGCACCACGCATGAACATCCGAACAATTATTCTCCAAAACTTCTCATAGTAAGTTGGATTTCCTGTATTTCTACCTATAAAAAATCATAAGCTTCAAATTTGGTTCTTGATAGTAGCCTTTGAAAATTTCTCTTCCTCATGCTTGTGAAAAGTTTATTGGTGAGGTGTTAAAAAAAAAAAATGCAAATACATATTCTTAAATAATTCATTATTAATTGTCATTATCTATTATTAATGTGGATAAGTGTGACCATTTTTATTTTCTTAAGTTTGTATAACATTTTTATTTTTATTTAGTTGTATATTCAAGAGTTAGGCCCTTTTAGATATACACCACTGTAAGTTTCTTTAAAACCTTCTCCCATCTCCCCGTGCGTGTGTTAAAAATATTTAGTATTTTCAAAAGAAAAAACAGTAGGTAAATCCCACATTGGAAAATAAGTGTGAGTTGAAGAGGTTTAAAGTTTGTGCTGTATATTCAAGAGTTAGGCCCTTTTGGATAGACACCACTGTAAGTTTCTTTAAAACCTTCTCTCATCTTCCCGTGTGTGTGTTAAAAATATTTAGTATTTTTTTTAAAAAGTTGTTATTTCCTATTTTTCATTGTTTATTATTAAAAATATTTCATTTTTTTTCATAAAAAAAATATTTTAAATTAAATGACAAAACTAAACCCATTGGCATTGTATAAATTATTAACCCCCATAGCCACATTCATTTATATATAAATAATATACTAAGTGTCTACTTAACCAATCAAATAATTGAAACATCAATTACTTTTTTAACAATATACACACATGTAACAAACTCTCTGTATTATGTGATTATTAAATTATATAAAATTATATTATATTCATAAAATACATGTACACATTCACGCATATCACAATTCACACAAATAATGTAATGACAAAATAAATAAGTAACGTATAAAATCAGTATCACACACGAACATAATATAAATTTATAATAAAGAGAGATACTAATTTTGATAGTTAGAAAAGAAGAAAAAAGAAAAAAAGAAAAAAAGAAAAAAAAAGATGAGATGAGATTCATGAGAATGAGATTAGAAATCAAATCAAAGAGAGAAAGTGAGAGTATTCTATGTAGATTTTGGTTTTGAAATGGGCTAATCTGTATTGTTATTTGGTTTTGAATTGGGATGTGGGTGCAAAAATACTTTTAGGTGTCCTAAATCAGTGAGTTCCAGTTTGCTCAACTGGTAAAGTTTTTGATAATTGTATAAAAGATCTGGGGTTCAATCTCCGCCTACACCAAAAATTGATTGATGTCTTGGTCTGATGATAAAGAGCTATCATCAAGAACGGACGCCATAAGTTAAAACTTTCTAAAAAAAAGTGTCGTAAATCAAACTACTAAAATAAATATTTTATATATGAGATGAATTCAAGTTACACATTTTTTAAACCATTGTATTTAAGTAGATCCAATGGTAAAAAAATATTAATGCTAATATTCTAATTGATCTCATTTATTATAGTTTATTTAATTAATATATTCCATACTTATTTCTAAACCCAAAAAAAATTTATACATTTGACTCTTTCTCTCCACTGCACGTCTCTCTCTTTTTCTCTTTGCACGTTTCTCTCTATATCTCTTCCACAGCTAGGTCACTGGCAAAGGAAAAAAAAAACTATAGACATTCATTAGAAAAAAAAAACTGTCAGCAATGCCTAATTAGCCCATTCTAATTCCTAAAAAACTCATGCTGGATGATTTAGAAAAAGGAACTAAGGAAGCCCTTTGAGAAAAATGATGTTCCATGATTGTTCGAAGATAGTTTTAACAGCTAATTAGTTCTCATCCACAACAGAAAAACAAGCAATAAAACGGCATAGCAAAACCATCTGTTAAGAATTAAATTGGAGGAAACATAAAAGAAATTACGAGCCCAATTCAAGAAAGAGAGCCTCCTCTTTCCGTCATGAGTCATTCTTTGTTATTGTTAGCTAAAATGTATCAGATGCATCTAAGAATCTTGCAGTAACCCACCACTTCAATGCTCTCTTTATATTAATATTCTCCTCTACCAGTCCACCTAAATAAATTTCCCTCCCCTCTTTTTTTTTCTCCATTTCTATTTTTTTTTCTTGCATCCTTTGTCAAAACCCAAAACCATATATGTCCATTTTCATTTTGATCTTCCAATTCCAGTTCCAAATCTAATCTTCATTTTCATTTTTGTTGTATTGGTAGCACCAGGAGTAACTTGAACTCATCTTTTTATATATATAATGTTTTTTATTTTTCAAGTGAGGGGGTTATTTGAACCCTCTAAAGATAACATACAGCCACCCCTGAGTAAAGTCCAACATTAAATAAGAATAATAAGAGAGAGTAATTAATTTAATATGGTTAGGTCCAAACTCATAGGCTTAAAACCTTTTGGATCAATTGATATCTTTATATGTTATAGGGAAAAGTTAACAAATGCCATAGGGCATTTGTTAATGAATTATTTTAGGAAGGTTTTTGTAAAAACAGAAAATAAGAAATTAATTAATATTTTGACAACTTTTTCAATTTCCCATAATAGTGCTATAAAAACTTTCCTAGAATGGTTTATTAACAATTGTTCTAAGAGTATCTATTAACATGATCCTATATTATATTAACTTTTCAATTGGAGTCTTCTCGAGGTGTTATCTACCCAACAACATATTGGTCCACAACAAAAACAAAGAATAAAGCTAGAAAGAGTATTCTTCAAGTCATAACTCAGATTATGTGTTGATTATTTGCCTGAAAATTTAAATTCATATTTTTTTCCCTTCAAAATTAAGTTTAAATATAATAAGTTTTGTTGAGATACTATCTTTCATGGGTAATTGAAGTCTACAAGTTTTATGTATAAAAAAATTAAATCAAGTATTTATATGGTATCTGTGAATGCTCTAAAGCAAGCGTGGCAGCTTAGTTAGCTTTTTTGTTTGAATCAAATAACGTTCTGGCAAAAAGATATTCTAAAATATTCTATGGTTATTTAAATGAAACTTATTCTAACTACATATCTTCTCTTCTTAAAAATTAGGCATAAAAAGGGTTTTTTTTTTTTTTTTTTTTTTGTTTGAATGACGCATACAAAGATTGAATGATGATCCTTGTCGACTGTTTCCGATAAGTATGATATACTAGAACTAAAATAGTACAACAGATTAGGGGTGTGTGTGGGTCGGATTGGGCAAGTAAAAGCTAATATTTCTATCCAATCTGCCACTAGCGGGTTGGGAAAATTCCAATCCACCACCGACCCACTAAAGTTGAAATTTGGCAAATTTGTTACAAATTTTGGTAGTTTCAACTCAGCGGGTTAGGCGGGTTGTGTGGGTTGGTATTAACAATGTTATTTAAAAAAAAAGTTATGACAATCTACAATTTATTATTGCATAACCTCAAAATATAACTAATGCACACAAAAAATTAAAGGTAGATTTTATTGAATAATCTCAATTTCAACACAAACATAGGGTCAATAAAAAAGAGACGTATCATCTCCAACAGACCTTGTCTCTACAAAAAAAGGAAAAAGAAAAAGAAAAAGAAAAACAGTAGGTTGTTGCCTTACAACTGAGGAAAATTGAATTAACAAACTCAAAGTCTTAACATTCCCAAAGCCACATCAAAGATTCAAAATAATAACATACCAACATAACAAATAAACTTCAAAATGGTATGCATGGTCTCAATTTACAAGAATATATGGGACCCAAATTAAAAAGACAAACAACATAATCAATAAAAATATAGATACAAACATTAAGCAATATAAGACATAAAAACAACTACCTTTGTGGTTGTCTAGGAGAGTACACATTTGATGGAATGTAAAAAAAAAAAAAAAAAAAGAGGTTTCGAAAAGGTTGAGGAAGAAAATGACAAAACAACATGAAAGAGGGAGGGAGAGGAAGTGGTTGATCAATTTGAACTAATATATATATATATATATATATATATATATATATAAATGGTTAATCAATTTGAACACACACACACATATATATATAATTAAATGGGCAAGTCGGTTTGTAGAAGGTTGACAATGTTTCAATTTGTTATCCAACCCAATTCGCTATTTTGGGTGTCTAACTCGCCTAACCCAAACCACCTAATTTAATGGCTCGCATAGAACGGGCGGGTCAGGCAGGTTGGTAGGTCAAACGGATATTCTGCACACCCCTACAACAGATTATGTTTAACAAAGAGAGAATGATGCTGCACTTTCTACATAAGTGAGAAGAATCAAGAATAACGAAGTTCCATAAAAAAGAGAGAAGAATAAGTGAATAACATGGTTAGAAAGTAGGAGATAATATTATTTGTCTTACGTTTTGGGGTTAGAGCTAATTTGATTTTTATGTTTTGCTAGTTCTCAACTAGGTTTTTGTTTTTATCTAAAAATAAAATAAAATTAGGTTTCTGTTATTTTTAATTTAAAGTCAATTTGGTCCCTGCTGTAAACTTATTAATGAAAAATGCTTACTTGACAAACAGATTGTACAATTGGAACATTTCAAATCTACATGACTACCAAAATAATAATAAAATATTTTAATTGTTATTTTATTTTTAAAGGAAAAATAAATTGAACTTAACCAAAAAAAAAAAATGGAACGATCTAGA
Organism: Castanea sativa; assembly: GCF_040712315.1. Taxonomy (NCBI): domain Eukaryota; kingdom Viridiplantae; phylum Streptophyta; class Magnoliopsida; order Fagales; family Fagaceae; genus Castanea; species Castanea sativa. The sequence continues at coordinate 17,634,647 of NC_134019.1, read as the reverse complement.
ACAATGGAAGTTGGACTTGGATCACTCAATATCTACTTTAGAATTTGTATATTGAATCTTTATATCTATTTTTCCCTAGACTTATTTAGAGATCAGCTTGGCAAAGTATAATTTACTATAGAATTTGTAATTTTGTCATTAAAGCTTGACATCACGAAGGAAACATATATAGGGACTTGGCTACAGAGATCATAAGTTGGAGATATGCAATAAAAGCTCTAACCCTTGAGATCACAATCTAGCGATGATGAACCTGAAGAGATGTGCGTCATTTCAAGCACAATCTTAGCATCTAAAGCACAACCTGAGGAGCAGCTCGGCATTAATTTTTTTTCTTGGATTCTATATATTTGTGTGACTGTGTAATGGGGATCTTATTTTTTTTCTTTTTGTGTTTTGAGTTTGTGAGATATAAAAAATCGCAGACCTGAGCAAAAAAAAAAAAAAGTTTTGTTCGACAATGTTGACTGGGGTACCAGGTATATAGATTTTGTGGTACTTTCATCAGGATTGAATCTTGGCTTTTGTGAAAGGTGTTGAGGGGTTTTGAGATTTTTTTTTCCAGGTTAAGGGATTTTGTCTAGGTTTGGTTAAAGTCCTCAATGATAGGATGTCCATGGGTCGGTTCGGATCAAGTTTGTGCCAAATTCAGACATGACTCGATCACTTCAAGTCCCAAAGATCTGGACTCACAGCTGACTGGGAAGAGGAGTTGGTTTGAGTGAATCGAGTCTCCTCGGGTAATGGTCAGTTGACGATTAGAGTCGAACAAGAGAAACCTGGCCGATACTCACTAAAATTGGCCGAAATTTTGCCGGATCGAGCAAGATCTTGATGAGATTGGTTAGATCTCATCATATCTAACTAAAACTAATTGAAGAACGGCTCATACCAACAGAGAATAGCAAGATTCAGTGTGCGGACCGGTTGGGTCAATTGGAAACGGATTTCATGCTAAAACCTATCACTAACCGTCGGCATCTTTTTCTAAAGGCGGAGACCTGTCATTGACCGTCAAACGCATTGGGTTAACTGATTTTTAGGTTGGCTTGAATGGTTTGGGTAGGTGAGCCAGGTCCACAATTTGGTTGGACACCCTTACTCAACGTACATACTCTAGGTTTGGATTTTTCTAGGTTAAACTCTACAAAGAATTTTCTGTGTTGCTATGTTCCACAACCAAGAAAGTGCAAGTCTTTGATATCGAATTTTTTATTTCTAATTTGTTATTTATTTAGATCCTAATGTGACTTTTAAAAATAGCAATTAGAATATTTTTTATTATTATTTATGAACCAAAAATTTACGGTCATCACTATACACAAAGTCATTCACTCAGAGAAGACGTTACGCATTTATTACTATCATTGACGACAAAACGTAACTGATGGAGCAACAGTCATAGAATGAGTTGTGGCCTCCAGACAAAGATTTTGTAACGTACTAGCCGTTGAGCATAAATGTAGCACATCATTGCCCATTAATGAGACATACAATTATAATAGAGAAGATAACAAAAACTAAAGGTACACACAAATACTTTACGAAATCACTCTTCACTCATTTTCTCTCTAGAATCTTCCTCCCTTATTGACTTAAGCATTAGAGGCGGTTTGGCTGACGCCACACTGGCGTGTTACTCTTTCACCTCGTTCATTTTGCAGGTTTCTCTCCAACAGAGACGACCCCATTCACAGCATCGTCCGTCCGCTACGACGAGGAGCTTAACTATTGATTTTTTGCATCATTAGTTTGGCGTCATCTGTGGGAACGCTAATCATTCAAGCCATCTCTCCCCATGAAAAAAGAGTTCCTCAAAGTGCGAGATGGAAGCGGAAGCTGGACCTCAACCAGATGATGTGTAACAACAACAAATCCAAGCCCTCCTGGCAAATGTGGAAGAGCTGACAGGAGAAAACCAAAATGAAGAAGAATCAAATTCTCAAGCCAATAGGCGAGACAGAACTTCAGGAGAAGATTCCATTAAGGTGGAGAATGAACTTTGCAACATGAGAAATGAGGTGGACGAACTAAAAAGTGCTATGAAGGACAAAGGCAGAGAGAACTTGGATGGGATAATTCTAAGGACAGACTCACCATTCACTAATGAAGTGCTGAATCGCCCTCTCCCACCAAAATTATGTCTCCCACAATTGGAGTCATATGACGGTTCCAAGGATCCCTTGGATCACATCGAATCGTTCAAGACGTTGATGCTGTTGCAGATGACCCTAGATGAAGTGATGTGTAGGGCATTACCAACAACACTGAAGGGAGTAGCTAGAGAATGGATCAACAAGATACCCCCAGGAACCATTGCAGACTTTGAACAACTAAGCAAGGGCTTTGTTCGTCATTTCATTAAGGGGTAGAGACACAAAAAGCCAATTGGTCTTCTTCTCAACTTCCAGCAAGCAGAAGGAGAATCACCAAGGCAATACGTCACTCGGTTTAATAAGGAGCTACTGCAGGTAGATGAAGCTGAAGATCAAGTCCTCCTAACAACCTTCCAAGCAAAATTGCTACTAGGAGATTTATTCTTCTCAATCACTAAAAGTCCACCAAAAATAGTAGCGGAGTTGCTTTGTCAAGCTCAGAAGTACATGAATGTAGAGGATGTAGTGCTCGCAAAGGAGATGAAAGGGAAAAGGAAAAGAGACAAAGGAATAAACAACAATCGGGATAAGAAGAAGGAGACAAGAAGTAGTGGACAGACCATAGGGAAAAAGAAGGAGCTTTCGGATAGGAAACCCAAGTTCACTCTTTTAATAAAGCCAATTGAGCAGGTTCTTATGCAGATAAGAGATGATCCTTCCCCGCAATGGCCGAAGCCAATTAGTACTCCAATAGAAAGAAGAGACATGAGCAAGTACTATAGATTCCATTAGGACCACAGGCATCGTACTGATGAGTGTAGGCATTTGAAAGACCTAGTGGAGACTTTAATCTGGCAAGGGAAGTTGCAAAAATACATCAGAAAGACAGAGCCATACAAGTACCAACGGAAGGATGACCAGAACAGAACCTCGAAGATAGGGGATCCCAAACCCCTTGTAGAAGAAATAAAGACGATCTTGGGAGGAATAACAACAGGCGGAATGTTGAAATCCCCAAAAAAGGCACAGGGAAGGGTGATAAACAGTGTCCATTCACGGCTCCTTCCAATGAAGATGCCAAGGAATGGCGAACCCGATATTATCTTCGTAGAGAGAGACAGTCACAGCATTAGGCAATCCCATGATGATCCACTTGTAATCATGCTCAGAGTAGAGGAGTTCAACATCCACCAGGTGCTCATTGACAACGGAAGTTCAGTGGATATCGTCTACTTGTCTACGTTTCAACAAATGAAGCTAGAAAAGAAAAGGATCAGGCCTTTCACCTCACCTCTAGTAAGCTTCACAGGGGATAAATTCATCCCCAGAGGCATTGTCACTCTAATTGTGATTACAGGAACTTATCCGGCACAAGTCACCAAGGAAATTGATTTCCTCATAGTTGATTGCCCTTCAACATACAACATCATCTTGGGAAGACTTGCACTCAACAGACTAAGAGCAGCAATGTCAACATATTACTTGAAAGTGAAGTTTCCAACAGCCCATGGGGTAGGAGAAATCAGAGGAGACCAAGTTCTGGCAAGAGAGTGCTATCAAGCTACCTTAGCATCTAGAAAGAATTACACATGGGTGATCAATGAACCAGAGCCCATTCTCGAACCGTCAAAAACACCACAAGAAGTGGAGATTGTCTTAGGAGACTCGACGAAGATACTGAAGATTGGAACAACACCTCCAACCCCTGAGAAAGAGAAAATGATCTCCTTCTTAAGGGCAAACCAAGATGTTTTCGTTTGGAAACACAAAGATATGCCCAGGATTGATAGGAAGATCATACCACATCGTCTTAATGTTAACTCGAAATACAAACCCGTACAACAGAAGTAGAGAGTGTTTGCACCAGAACGCAACAAAGCTGTAAGTGAAGAAGTAGAGAAACTCCTAGAAGCTAATTTCATCAGGGAAGTCTTCTATCTAGATTGGCTCGCAAATGTGGTAATAGTAAAGAAGAGTAATGGCAAGTGGAGAATGTGCGTCGACTTCACAAACTTGAATAAGGCCTGCCCAAAGGATAGCTTCCCCTTGCCAAGGATTGACCAACTGGTAGACTCGACTGCTGGACACAAGCTTTTGAGTTTCATGGACGCATTTTCTAGATACAACCAGATTCTTATGAACGAAGACGATCAAGAGAAGACCTCGTTCGTTACCAACCAAGGGTTGTACTGTTACAAAATTATGCCCTTTGGACTGAAGAATGCAAGAGCCACCTACAAAAGATTGGTGAATTGCATATTCTCTCATCAAATTAGAAGGAATGTGGAGGCATACATAGACGATATGCTGGTGAAAAGCAAGGACGGAGCTAATCACTTGGACAATCTCAAAGAAACCTTCAGCACACTACGTAAGTACAATATGAAATTAAACCCTACAAAGTGTGTTTCCACTGTTGCTTTAGGAAAATTCTTGGGATTCATGGTGTCCCAACGAGGTATAGAGGCAAATCCGAACAAAGTAAAAGCAATAATTGAGGTCAAATCACCAAAGATGGTGAAGGAGGTGCAGAGCCTGACAGGAAAGGTTGCAACTCTAAACAGATTCATCTCTTGGGCAATAGACAAGTGCGTGCCATTCTTCAAGGTATTGAAAAGAGCATTTCGATGGACTGATGAATGCGAGGAAGTCGTTGCCAAGTTAAAGGAATACCCGATGAAGCCACCTCTGCTAAGCCCGTCAGTGATGGGAAAGAAGTTGTACCTCTACTTGAGAGTATCCAATACTGCAATAAGTTCGACACTGATCAGAGAAGAAGGGAATGTGTAGAAGCCCGTCTATTACACCAGCCAGGCATTTCAAGGTGTAGAGGCAAGTTACCCAAGGATGGAAAAGATAGCTTTCGAGTTGTTGGTCACCTCCAGAAAGCTCCGTCCTTATTTCTAAGCACACCCCATCATCGTCATGACGGATCAGCCCATAAGACATAAGATGAACAAGATGGATGCAACTGGACAACTAATTCAACGGGCAATTGATTTGGGCCAATTCAACATTGAATATCGGCTCCAAGCAGCAATCAAAGCCCAGGTGCTAGCAGACTTCATTGTGGAGTTCACTTACCCCTATAAGCAAGAAGAACCTCCTATGGAAACATGGACGGTCCAAACGGATGGGTTTGCAACAAGGAAAGTAGGAGGAGCAGGAGTAGTGCTCATATCTCCAGAACAAGAAACACTGAAGTATGCAGTCAGATTATAGTTCCCAGCAACAAATAACGAGGCAAAGTACGAAGCATTGCTAACAACGCTAAGTCTAGCAAAGGCTTGAGAAACAAAGAACCTTGTCCTCCAAGCTGATTCCTGACTGATAATTGGACAAGTGAAAGGAGATTATGAAGCCAAAGAAGGAAGGATGTAGAAGTATTTGAAGATCATCCAATGACTCTCACTTTACTTTGACAATATAGACTTTGTACAAATCCCTCGAGACAAAAATGCAGAAGCTGACTTTCTAGCAAGATTGGCCTCATCAGACAATTACAATGCGACCTTCGAACTTTGTGTAGAGATAAAAGGGCAGCCAAGCACAGAAGGTGAACAAGTTCCGAACATAAAAGAACAAGATGAGTGGATGACTCCCATTGTCCGTCACTTGAAAGAAAGATGGCTCCCTAAAGATAAAATGGAAACAAGAAATTTACAGATCAAAGTAGCTCGCTTCGAAATTATCGACGAAGTGTTGTACAGACGAGGATACTCACTCCCATATCTAAGATGCACCAGCTTAGAAGAAGCAGACTATGTGCTCCGCGAGATACATGAGGGAACTTACAAAAATCACGCTGGGGTAAGAACTTTAGCAGGAAAGGCGCTCAGAGTAGGATATTACTGGCCAACCCTACAAAAAGACGCATATAACATCATCAAGGCGTGTGACAAATGTCAACGCTTCGCAAATGTCTAGACGAGACCAAGAGAGATGATGACACCCATATCCTCACCTTGGCCCTTTGTCCAATGGGGAATTGATATCATGGGTCCATTCCCTCTAGGGAAGAAGCAACTCAAATTCCTGATTACCACAATCAATTATTTCACAAAATGGGTAGAAGCAGAGCTAGTGACGACTATAACAAAGGCTAAAGTCATAGTTTTGTGTGGAAAAACATCATCTGCAGGTTTGGTGTCCCACATGTCATAATATTAGACAACGTAAAGCAATTCGACAACCACAAGTTCCGAAGATTTTTCCAAGACTTAGGAGTCAAGGATCACTACTCTTCTCCAAGACACCCTCAAGCCAACAGCTAGATAGAAGTGACGAACAGAAGCTTGCTCAAAATTATCAAAACTTGGCTTGAGGGGGCAAAAAAAGCATGGTCTGAAGAACTACATAATGTCCTTTGGGCATATAGGATGACCACAAGAGTCCCAATAGGAAAAGCACCATTCAAACTGACGTTTGGCACGGAGGCCATCATACTAATGGAAGTAGGACTGACGAGCTTTCGAGTCAAAACATATGACGAGTAGAAGAATCAGTAGGAGCTTAACAGCAATCTGGACCTAATTGATGAAGCTAGAGAAAAAGCTATGAAGCGAATGGCCAAATACAAAGAAGCAATGGCTAGGTACTACAACAAAAAGGTCAAGGTGAGAAGGTTCAACACAGGAGACCTGGTCCTTAGGAAGGTGTCACAGGCAACAAAGGACTCATCCCAAGGAAAATTAGAGCCAGCTTGGGAAGGCCCCTACTAAGTAATTCGTAATTCCAGAGAAGGCTCCTACTACCTGAAGTCTTTAGACAGCCAAGAACTGCCTCGACCATGGAACATAGAACACTTGAAGAAATACTACCTGTAAGGAACGCTTTACATTTCAAGTTGCTCAATCTTCATATCAGTATGTATGACAACCATTACTTTCGTCATTCATAAGATCAATAATACATGAAAGCATTATCCATGCATATTTATCAATAATTATCCATGATATGTCAAATCAAAACATGTACAATACGTATTATCCATTATCTATCGCTATCAAAACGTGTTAGGAGTTGTCCTTGGGAGACGTCTCAAGGATATCCGTCATTAAAATTTCAAATTAAAAGTGATTCATGCACAACCAACGGCATCATAGCCATCAAAGTTGTTGACACACAACTACCAAAGTTGACTAAATTAGAGTTGTTCAAACACAACCAATATATCGTCATTCAAGACAAAATAAAAAATGGTTAACCCAAAAGACGCTCCAATACCACGACTCTGAGTCACAAGTAGAGGGAAACATCGTCATTCAAACATAACTCAACAAAAAGCTGTTTAAACACAGCTAAAAATACTAAGTTTTTTAAACACAACTAACATCATCATTCAAACACGACTCAACAAAAAGTTGTTTAAACACAGCTAAAAAATACTAAGTTTTTCAAACACAATTAACATTGTCATTCAAACATGACTCAACAAAAAAGCTATTTATATACAGCTAAAAAATACTAAGTTGTTCAAACATAACTAACATCATCATTCAAACATAACTCAACAAAAACTGTTTAAACACAGCTAAAAAATACTAAGTTATTCAAACACAACTAACATTGTCATTTAAACATGACTCAACAAAAAGCTGTTTAAACACAGCTAAAAAAAATTGCAAAGTTGTTCAAACACAACTAACATCGCCATCCAAACATGACTCAAGAAAAAACTGTTCAAACATAGCTAAAAAATACTAAGTTGTTCAAATACGACTAAGGTCGTCAATCAGATATGACTCAATAGAAAATCATTCCAACACTATCGGATGCAAAGAGCTGTTCATATACAAGCTACGTACGAAAAGTTGCTCAAGTGCAAGCTAAACCTAAAGGTTGTCTCAACACAACTAACACCACCATAGAAGGTTATCCAAGCATAAAAGAGTTGTTTACTACAGCTAAAAGCAGGAAATCCATAAACCTATCTATCATCATCAGATGAATTGTTTAGTTGCCCAAAACAACGGGCCCAAAGAGAAATATTGTTCTTGCCTTGTAAGGAAATAAAAATAAAAATAAAAAAGGTGAGAAGAAAAAAATAAAAGATTATTGCTTATCGGGGACAAGGTCAGCAAGGGCTACAACAGTGGCCTCCTTCATTCCTTCAGCAACATCTGTGGCTTCCTCCGCCACATTCTCCGTTGTAGCCTTAGAAGGACGATCAAATATAAGCTCTTTTTAGACGTCATCAATAGCCAAGCCAAAAAGGTCCAAGCTAGGGTGATGCTTTGCCATCCACTTCACAAGAAGATCAAAGCCCTCCACGTAGTACTTGCATAATTCATCAGAGTACTCGTTAGAGTCTTTAAAATCCTATACCGCCGTGGCCCCAACATTCTGCAACTTCAGCTCCAGGTCACCGATTTGCCTGTCCTTCAGCTTATAGAAGTCCTTCTCCACTTGTAGGCTTTTCTCCAAGGTTGCCACACGCTCCTTATCATTCTTAACTTTAGCAATGAGGATGGCCACCTTGTTCTTAAATGTCTCATTCTCAGTGGATAAAGACTTGAGCAAAGGCTCAGATGTAGCCACCTTCTTTTCCAAATCCAAGAGTTTTCCAGAGATGAAAACAAAAGACTAGAAGTACTTGGGAACACTTTTAATCTTCACTCTAATTCCACTAACGCTCAAGAAGTGTGGTCTTTCAATCAGTTCAAGGGAGAATTAAAGAGAGTGGCTTACACTCAAAAATACACAGCATTTCATAATAATGTTATCAACTTCTTCAAATTTTGTATGTTTCTCCCTTTGTATCTAACTGATTATCTAATTGGGCTGGCATTTTGGGTCTTTTCAATTGGGCTTCAATGTATGGCTTGGAGTGGGACCAAAATGGACCAATAAGAAACTAGTTCCAATAGGTCTTGGGCTTTTCTGTCAACTCTTGACAAGTCCAAAGTTACCATTAACTATATTTAATATCACTTTATAAATATAATTGCACTTTAGGCCTTATTTATAAATTATGTCCCAAGACTTTATTATACATGCAACCTCTTCATAAAATATTTGTAGTAATACAAAGTCATGAATACAGACTGTCACTTTGAAGATTACTACATCTTAATTCTTTGAGTACTCGGTTTAATCCTTTAAGTTATTCATCATATATTTATGAAATCCAATTCCATAAATATATATTTTAGTAACTCCTTACTAAAGTGGTTAGGCCTAACATTCTGAATAACCAAATCCATTAAACTTATCTCAAAGGAATATTTTGTATCGTTATTAAGAGACTATGACTTCCATCTTGAGAATATATGTTCCATCAATACTAAATGTGATTGCCCAACATACTAAGGTTTTGATCATGACTTTAGACCTCACTCCTGATATATCAAAATAACCTACACTTCATAATCAAGTTCATTATTCTCTTAGGATTACGAGTTTATGTAAATATAAGTCGTGAGATTTATTATTCATTTGACAGTCGTTAGAAGAATAATAAATCTCACACCGGTCTAGTTCAATATGTTTTAACTCTTAAAACATATCAACATACCAACTAAAAGTCTCCACTTCCATGATCAAGATAAATCATCTTAGTTGATATATTATAGTCTTCGCAAATGAAATGCCCAATTTCATCACCGACTATGAACTACAATTCTGAGTTTACAAAAAACTTGTGATTTATATCTTCTGTGACTAAATCACATAAATCACTTACTATGCACCTCATCGACTATATAATAAGGTCCCAATATTCATGTTACCATTATTTTAGATAATAATAAAACAACTTTATTAATCACAACATTAAATCATACATAATGTCATACATAGCATCATACAATAGGATTTAAAGGCACACATCCTAATAATCTCCCACCTGCCCTAAAGACTATTGTGCACTAATTTAACTCTCATTTCCTTCAAATGTGACTCGAAAGTCCTTTGAGGCAAGGCTTTGGTAAAGGGATCAGCTAAATCCTTTGCACTATTAATCTTTGCTACTACTACATCTCCACAAGTAACAATATCTCAAATGATGTGGTACTTTCTTTCTATGTGCTTTCCTTTCTTGTGATTTCTTGGATCCTTGAATTGTGCAACTGCTACACTATTATCGCAAAACAATGTGATAGGAACTTGCTCAATTCTCACAACACCAAGATCATATGGGAATTTTTTGAGCCAAACAACTTCTTTTGTCGCTTCACAAGCAACAACATATTCAACTTCCATGGCAGAGTCAGCAATACAAGCTCTTTCTTCCTCACTCAGGATCCTAATTTTTACAGAACCAGGGAACTGAAATCTATCCCTCATCCGTTTCTCGTCCTTTTTTGAAAGGGAACATGAGATGTTCCAGGCTTTATAAGGGGTAGAAACAGAAGTGGCCTTCGAGACTACATGATCATCTGATGAGGATAACCCCGTCTCCAGGTCACTAGACCTTACCTTAGACATCCTTAGCAACCTAGCTACCTCAGTAGAATGGGAAACTAAAGGAAACTGATAGGCCAAAAACGTATTGATCCCTTGTGATGGATTAATTGATTAATTAGCCAAGTTTACTAATTAATCAAATTAACATGCAAACGCGTGGTAGCACAAACAAATCACCAAAAACTAAAGTATGCAGTAGAAAATAAATGACACGGTGATTTGTTTATGAATGGGGAAAACCTACACGACAAAAACCTCACCGGGTGAATTTAAGGTCACCACTCCCGAAACTCCACTATTATCACAACAAGCGGTTACAATTAAAGGAATCCCAAGTACCTTACCAACCTATAGTTGAACCCTTACCCCAATACCCAATTGGACTTGTTTTGTAGTGACAATTTCTCATTTTGATGCACGGCTCCCAAGTACGTGACTAACCAATTGCGCAAATCCCAGTACGCGACTTCTATCACCAACTAGAGAAGATTTGTTGGCTACAAAGTTCTTCAATTCATCCACACAATAAAGATCAAGAAGATGCTTTGTTACAAAACCCTATGGTGCAAAGACACAACAACTTCTTCACAAGAAAGATGAACTAGGGCAAGAACTTCGTCTCAAGTTACAATTTGCATGAACAAGGAATTCTCAATGCTTGTGCAACTTGCCACACTTTGACGGCCCTTAAAATAATCCTTTTATATGTCTAGGGTTAGGAGAAAAGAAGGCCTAAAGACACATCCACGGATTAGAGTTAAAACAGAACTAGGAATCTGTTTTTCTTAAATCTCGACAGCTACAGGTGTCAAGGTGCTGTCAAGCAGCTGTCGACCCTCGGGGCTAGAACAGCTTCTTAAAGCTCGATAGATGCAGCTGTCGAGCCAACTGTTGAGCTTTAATGAAAAGCACTTCTCAACTTGTTTCTTAGACAGACTTGCATGGCTTTAACACTTGATCTTGAAACCTTGTTTCTTGAAGCATTAACTTCATCCTAAATCTACCCAATTATAAGTAAAGTGTGTTTTGACAAAGGATTAGCCAATTACATAAATAATGAATGACATATGTTCTAAACAAGTGAAATACATATGTCCTAACAGAAACAAAGAAGATAGGACAGAAGTATACGGACAATCCTTCCCTACAAAAGAACTGATCCTCTTAAGGCGCTCCCCCTCTATAGACTCAAGTAAACTACCTAAGTGAGTAAAAAAGAAAGCTATTGAAGGATAATTTGCTCTAACAGCAGAATAATCTACCATGGAAGAATCAGAAAAGAAGAAGAAGCACGAAGGACTTACCTGCAGAACAGAGAAAGGAAGCTCAGAAGATAAATAAACCCTAGAACAGAAAAATGAATAAGGAAAAATACATGGCGCCCAAACTCATGCGGGAAAAGCAAGACATGTTCGCACGTCGGACACATCCTAGCTGTACACGTGGTGCCTAACCACCCAAACATTAAGTCGTTATAAATGCATAGCACATGGCATACAAAGTGCAGATGAATTTGTTCGTATCTCGCCTAAAAGATGAGAAAACGAACAAGGGGGCAGCTAATGAACTAGAAATTTATGGTCGTAATTATACGCAGATTGTCATTCACTCAGAGAAGACGTTACGCATTAATTATGGTCATTGATGACAAAACACAACTGATGGAGCAACGGTCGGAGAATGAGTTGTGGCCTCCAAACAAAGAATCTGTAACGCACTAGCCATTGAGCATAAATGTAGCACATCATTGCCTGTTAATGAGGCATACAATTATAAAAGAGTAGATGACAGTAGCTAAAGGTACAAACAAATACTTTACGAAACCACTCTCCACTCAATTTCTCTCTAGAATCTTTCTCCCTTACTGACTTAAGCATTAGAGGCGGTTTGGCTGACACCACACCAGCGTGTTACTTTTCCACCTCATTCATTTTGCAGGATTCTCTCTAACAAAGACGACTCCATTCACAGTATCGTCCGTCCACTACAACGAGGAGCTCAACTGTTGATTTTTTGCACCATCAATTATTTTAGTAGCCACATATGTGTGAGTTGTACCAATTGTGCAATCCGCTAGTCATGTAGGCATTTTCCGTTAGTGAGTTAATGGTAAGTCTTAGGGACATTATTGATGTAATTGGCTAATCCTTTGACAAACACACTTCACTTGTAATTGGGTAGATCTAGGATGGTTTAAGACTTCAAGAAACATGTTATTCAAGTCAAGTGTTAAAGCCATGCAAGTCTATAAAAAGAAACAAATGAAAAAATGTTGTTCATTAAAGCTCGACAAATGTCTTGACAGAAGCCTATCTACTGAGATTTAATATTGAAACTCAACAGCAGTTCGACATATGCTATATCTATCGAGATTTACGAAATCGGACTTTTCTTATCTGATTACACGCATATCCAAGTGTATTTGTGTAGGATTTCTCTTCTCACAATCCTAGACATATATAAAGATTATTTTAAGGGCCATCTTAGTGTTGCAAAAGGTTTTGTTGCATCCCTTCATGCATTGTGTGATCGGAGACAGAAATTGCCCTAGTTCATCATTCTCTCTATAGAAGCTACTGCGTCTTTGCACCAAGGGTTTTGTGACTAAGGAGCTTCTTGATTTTCATGTTGATGAACTGAAGAACTTTGCAGTCAACATCTTCCTCAAGTTGGTGTGTTAGTCATGTACTAAGATCCGTGCATTATTGGTTAGTCACATACTAGGATTTGTGCATTGAAGAAGAGATTGCTGCTACAATACAAGTCCAATTGGGTATTGGGGTAAGGGTTCAACTGTAAGTTGGTATTAGGTACTCGGATTCCTTTTACTTGTAACCGCTTGTTTTGATAATAGTGGATTTTTGAGAGTGGTGATCTTAAATTCACCCAGTGGGGTTTTGCCTCGGTAGTTTTTCTCATTCGTAAACAAATCACTTGTGTCAAATTTATTTTCCACTGCATTTAGTTTAGTTGGTGATTTGTTTGTGCTACCATGCCATTGCATGTAATTGAACCTAATTAATTAACTTGGATAATTAATTAATAAATTTGTGAATGGGGTCAATACATTTTTGGCCTATCAAGTAGTATCAGAGTAGGCACACTTTGATTAGGTTTAATCTTTGCTGTATGATCCATTGACCCCAGTTTGTCATGGATAGAGGAAAATATATTATAGTACCTCCTTTATTTGATGGCACTAACTATGCATACTGGAAAATATGCATGAGAGCTTTCTTGCAGTTTTTAGATAAGAAGGTGTGGTAAGCTATGGAGATTGGCTGGACTAAGCCAAAAGAAGTGTCGGCTGATTGGGATGATGCAAAAATCAAAGCGGCAAACTTCAACAACAGAGCATCGAATGTCATTTTCAGTGCGGTCACCAATGAGGAATTCAAGAAGATATCCTCTACAGATACTATGAAGGAAGCATGGACCATCCTCCAGACAACCTATAAAGGGACTAAGGCTATCAAGAATTCAAAACTTTAAAGGCTCACTACTAGCTTTGAGGAGATAAAAATGGAGGAGGATGAGTCATTTGATGAGTTCTATGCCAAACTCAAGGACATAGTTAACTCAGCCTTTAATCTTAGGGAAACTATTTTTGAACCCAAGGTTATAAAAAAGGTGCGTAGCTCTCTCCCTAAGAGATTTCATGCCAAGATTATGGCAATCGAAGAGTCGAAGGACATTGACTCCATTCCTTTGACATAGCTGATTGGAAACTTGCAAACCTATGAATTAGGTTTGACCAAACTCAGAAAAGGAAGCAAAGGCAAGAGCATGGCACTAAAGGCCAAGAGTCATGAGACTGATGAGTCTTTAGATGATGAAAATTCCAAGCTGAAGTCCTACATCACAAGGCAATTCAAGAAGTTCATGAAGAATGTCAATGTGAAAGGCTTCGACAAGGACCGCAAGCAATCCAGTTCTCCTCAATTCAAAAGTCAAGACAGAATGAATAAGGATGCTAAGGATGGTGGTCAGTACACTATTCCCTCCGGACCAAAATGCTTCGGATGTCAAGATTTTGGACACATGAAACAAGAATTTCCAACATGTCTCAAGTCGATTGGGAAAAGCAAGGCTTTTGCTACTACCTTGAGTGACACAGAACTTGATATTGAGTCAAATGACAGTGATGATAAGGGAATTTTGAATGCCTTTACTGCTACAGTTGATCCTATTGAGGGGAGTACAGAAATTGTATATAAAGAGAGGATTTAGTGGATTCAAAATTTTAGAAAATGGACGATGAAGATGACATTCATACAGCTTATGCAAAATTGTACAAGGCTTCATAAAAGCACGAGAAACTGTATAAGTTGGTCACCAAGAAGTTCAGTGATGTGGAACTAGACCGAGAGGAGCTCTCTACAAAGGTTGATGAAGCAAATCAAACCATTAGAGCTTTGCGGTTTGAGAACAACTTCCTTGCTGAAAGGACAAAGAATCTTGAGGCAAAATTGTTCCAAGTTTGAGCTCAATTGAAGAGAACTTCCTATGCAAAGCCCGATGAGATGATAAGTTCCCAGAAATCTACTTCTGACAAAACTAGTTTGGCGTATGATTTCTCTTCTCCTAATATTTCCTCTTCTAGTACAATTGTTTTTGTCTCACCTGCTGATAATGTTAATTCTAAGAACAATGAATCTAAAACTGTATTAGCTAGTGAGAACTTAGATAAAGGAAAATCTATTTTAGGAGCAGCCCCTAGGATTGAAAAGAAATGGACTAGAAATCCTAGCACTAAAAGGGATAACAACAAAAGTCTCAACAAAAGAAGCCATATTTTTGTCATCACTATAAAGCTTCAGGGCATACTTATCCAAATTGCCACAAGTGGTTAGCCACTCAACAAACTAATAGTATGCTCTCGTTCGGAAACCAGAATCAGTTTCCATCCTCTCTAGCGCCTCTTGGAGATCTTCCTAAGGTCCTCATGTTCTTTTTAAACTTGAACGGTTTCAATTCTTCCTCCTCACCCCCGGTTCAAAGGTTCATACAAAGGAAAGGTTTTTCCTCTAAAACTAAGGTTTTGAAGGAAAAAGACTCAAATTTAGTCACTCTCTCTTTCTCTCTCTCTCTCTCTCTCTCTCTCTCTCCATATGATGTTGCATTACTTGTGTGTTTTGCTTTCCTGTTTTGGGTCAATCTACTTTTATGCTTTATTTGTTTAACATGTTTTTGTTTGTTTGTTTTAAATTTTGCTTTATTTTGTTTTTCATAAAAAAATTGAAAAATCAGAAAAATACAAAAATAGTGTGTTTGTGTATATTGGTACTTGTGTACCTTGGATGGCCATTGAAACAAAGTTTTCTAAACTTTGTATCTCTTGTAGCTTAGATGAACACTTTAATGCACAATTAAGCAAGTGTTTTTTGTGGCTCGTGTTTGTGATGAGTACGATTAAATAATCTCCTACACTTTACACTCATATCACTCTTTATGATGGGAAGGACTAAAAAATCTTAAGAGAAAGACATAAATAACCATTTTACCACTAAAGCCCGCCAATCATGTATAACATATGTGTGCTTCGGCATAGCAAAATTGTGATGTTTTTGGCTTACATAATTGGGTATTTCTTCTCTTTGTATATATGTCTATGCATGATATGTTCAAAAAGAAAATATGCAAAGAAAAATAAAAGCAAAAAGAATCAAAATGCTTTTAAATATGATTGCAAGCGTGTTTCTAAGAGATGTGGGAGTTATAGAATGTACCTCGAAGGTGATAGTCTCCATCAAGCAATTATGATTATGTGTGAGTGCATTTGATTTTCTCATATCTCAAATTGTCATAATATGAGACACTTATGCACTCTTGCTATGATTTTTCACACACAACACGCAAAATTTCTTTGCTACCTTTGATACATGTGCAGGCACAATGTGATTTGGCCATTACAAGGAATACATGTGTTAATATATGCTCACTAAACTGTCTTAACTTGTTTTTAAAATATAAAATTGTTTAGACTTATTTAGTTTGTGTGTGTATGTGTGTGTGTGTGTTTGTGTTTGGATCTCTAAATGCTTTGCATATATGTTGAGAGATGTTTTGAGAGCTTAATATGTTGATTGGATCCTTGGTTGAGTTGCTTGCTTATTGCATTCATCTTTATGTGTTTTTCCCTCCTTGTAGATTCGTGGGTTTTGATATGTGCCCTGTTGAAATTGTTTGTGTGTTTTAGAATGGGTTTTTAATTTGTTTTGTAATTTTTTAGTGTTTGTTTGGATAAAAAATCTTGATTTCTTGAGAAAATTTTGAATGCCCAAAATATTGTATTTTAAGCATTTTGGTTGTTGGTTTTGCTCATTAATTATTGTGTTGGGTTTCTTGGAAAAATTTTCTATTTGGTCATCCAAAAAATGCTGGGATTTTTTATTTTTTTTTAATTTGTTTATGGCTGGATTCATTTGAATTTTTGCATCACGTTGTCATTTTTCAATGTTTCTTTGGAAAGAGCTTCTTGATTTTCTTGGGGAAATTTCAAATAACTTGAAAATCAGAAATGCTATAAAAAAATATAAATATATTTTAATTTTAGTTAAAGACATTAAATAGTTAATAACACATGTCACTATTTAATTGTTCCAACTAGAAAATGCCACAATATGATGTGGCACTTAACAAACACATCAGCAAACCACTAATGGAGGGTCTGATTTTGCTAACGGAAGTAAACTTTAGGATGTAAAATCCAAATTTTCACACTTCAAGGTATAAAATTCAAGCAATACTAAACGTTAGGGGTGTATTTTGCAATTTACCCTAAAATGAATTACAGTATCCTTATTTGCAGTTTTTTTGGGAATGAAGTGGTACCTAGCCCACCTTTACGTGTTTCATTGAAGCATGAAAAAAGAGGATTTGAAGCGAGGGCTAAGGTGCCAACATTTTGTTCATGGAGATCCCTAAGGTGACTTCATATCCTATATTAGTTAGCATTGGTAACATTCATGACACAATATTCTGCTTCTGTACTGAAACCGTCATGATAGGTTGCTTCTTAGCAGTTCAAGAAAAAGATAAGTGGCCAAGAAAGATCCCAAAACCAATGGTCCATCATTTTCCCAGTCAAAGTCAAAAAAAGTATAGAGTTGAAGTGAGCTTTTGGGGAAAGCCAAACCATGATCAATGGCCCCTTCTAAGTTGTGCAACACCTATTCAGCAAGTGTCCAACGATCAAAGGTAGAGGAGTTCATGAATTGACAGAGAAGACAATATCAGACAGACTAAGAGGGCTAATAATTTGCTGATGCTTGGTGTCATCAAGTATAGGAGTACCTTCAAACTGGGAGAGCTTAGAATATGAGGCATTAGGGGTGGAAGATGGTTTGGTATCAAACATACTAGTTCAATAGAAGAGCTCGAAATATACGCAAGGCCGCCTCAAGATATTTTGTGGCCTAAGGCGACCGTGTTCAATGGAGCCTCTTTTTATATAATTTAATAAGTCAATTGAAGTAATTTTCATTTATTGGCAAAAGAAAATTTAAAACTTGTTTTATCAAACAATCTAAACCATTTAACAGAGTATCAAAATATTATATATATATATGTATGTGTGTATATATATATATATATATGTATGTGTGTATATATGTATGATTGTATTTTAACCGCTATCAACGGCTAAATAAATAAGCAATTTTATATTCAAAATCACCATTTAACGATAAAAATGAAAAGAAAAAAAATTTAGATCTCTTTAGTCTTCATTGTTCACATCATCCTAAAATTGTAGCAGCATTCACCTAGCTAATGTGACGTAATAAAAGAGGAAAAGTAAAAAAGCAACGCATTTTTTCTGTACATCACATGGGTCACTCAGTGGCTGTGTGATAAGTTTAGAAAGAGAAACTGAATAATGACTAGAAATAAAAGGGTGAGGGGGTGACACATTGACAGTAAGTGAAGCTACTTTTTCAATATGTGGCTCCTATTTGGTCTCATGTAAAACAAAATTTTAAGAGGAAAAAAAAAAAAGGAAAAAGTGTGGTTACGAAATTAGTTGTAATTTTAAGTTACAAACTTGCTTGATATCATTTTATTAGAGGTGAAATTTTGATAAATCAATCATTAATTTATATTTTCTTTTTATATTCTCCATACTTGTAAAATTTCAAGAAAATTAAAAATCAATAGCTATGTGATCAATAAAATTTTCGAATTGTGAGTTTTTATAATTTAAAATTATGCACAAAATATAAGCTTAAAGATTATATAGTAAATAACATCTGATTTATATAAAATTTAACATGTGTATTAAAAGCGTAAAGAACATATAATTCAACGGTTAGATTTTCAAAATATGTTGTAATATTTATTTTAAACTACAATTAATTTTGTAGCTTTAAGCTACAACCAATTTTGTAACTAAACTATGTCAAAAAAAAAAATAGATTGAGAGTTTAACACAAATCTAAAAGGTTTTTAAAGCCAAACCTGAAGGCAGAAAAATTAGGACCACAAGAAATTTCAAGCTGCTACAGAGAATTTCAATGGAGAGAATGGCAAAGTTTCAAGTAACGAGTATAAAAGTCTAAGGTTCGAGATTGACTTTTTTGGGTTTTTGTTTTTAGTTTTTCTTTGTTGAGTTGTTGAGAGAGAAAGAAAGATTTTGCTGTTTGTGTTTTGGGAGATTGAGTTGTACACTCTAATTAAAACTCCCACACAGAGATCGAACTGTCAAGAGCATAGTTCATGAAGAGATTTTTTTTTTTTTTTTTTCCTATTTTTTCTTAGATATAGATGAGAGATTATCAGTTCTGCTACACAGCCCACATTTTTTTTAATGTTTTTCTTTGATTAAAAAATTATTTATATGTATTAATAAGTATTTGGAGCTTAATTAATACTTTTACACATAAAGAGATAATTTTATTGGCTTAAATATAGGGTCTTGTTACTTAAGGACCTTAGGCAATTGTATCAATTACATCTAAGATAGAGCTGTCCCTAAATACACATAGATTACGATAGTTGGAGACCATAAGAATCATGGATGGCATGAATAACCATAGATGTGATAGTTCATCCAAGTCCTTCAATGGGTAGATATATTGTTGAATCAAGGTTAGCACATGTGATGTATGAGTGTCATTGACCTAGATATCATCAACATGAGATGTTATCGGAAAGACCTTGATATATATATATATATATATATATATATATATATATATATATATATATATATATATATATCAACAAAACAAGCATGTAATCTATTGATTTATTTAAACAAATTAACCTTCCACCAATAAATTAAACATTCAAGCATAAGGAAATAATAATATAAGTAAGAACATCAATCCCATGGCTTTAGTTCGATTCATTCAAACAAAGTAATATTCCCATCAAGATGTTTTATCCAAGCATAAGAGATTTAGAATAATGGGACAATGATTTAAGCACTTAAGCACATGGATATGAACATATAAGCTCTTGTAATGCACTTTTTTTTCCAGGACGTAGACTGTCATCATTACTAAGAAAGCTTGCCAAAATTTTAGTTCCATCCTTCTCGAGTTGTAAGAAATTCATGCGCAAATAGGGCACCAAACACTAGTTTTTATGGTTTTCACACAATTTATCCTATTTTTGCGACATTATTTCCCGACTCTCCCGAACTCCGTTTGGCTCACATGAGATATTATCAGAAATACCTTGATATATTTTCTAAAACTGTCCACTCTTTGGCCCAACTTTTGATATTGAATAAGTAAAATGCCTAGGAAAGTAGTGTCGAAAACTTGTTTTTATTAAAAGGTTTCTACTTCTTTGTTTTTGTAATTGAGTTTGTTAGAAGTGGAATTTTTGTAATCCCAGTATCGTAAATTGAAATTCATGTTGAGACCTTTCCATCGACTCCTCATTTGAGCCAACGGGGAATCTTTTGATTAAAATTAAATGAAATTTGATTTTATCAAGCATATTGACATAAAATGAAAATGACAAAATGTTTGGTACTTTTTCAGCTTTTTTATGATATCTTGTTCGTTTCAAATTTGATTTGAGCCCTTGAATAGTCATTTTAAAGAGAAGTCAAATATCCCTAATGTGAACTTAAATTTATCCCAATCGGGTGGTTGGACTTTGGTCAAATCAAGATTAACCTAGGGTAGAGCGTAGTGAAACTTCGTCAAACTTGTGAAAATGGTTTAGAAATATAAATTTTAACATGAAATTTTGTAATTTGGATAATTTGATGGAATTTGACCTAATTTGATTGTCAAACAACCAAGGACAATTAGGTCATTTTGATGATTAAATCACAAAATTTGCTAACCCACAGGTTAACAAATTGAGATAAATTAATAATTGTTTTGAACAAATCCCACTATTCCAACTAGAAAAATAATATTTTTGGTATTTTTTTAATTTAAAATTTGAAATTTTGAACGTGAAAACGAGGCCGGAGTTAGACAATATATTCTGGCAAAATATATTCAATCTCATGAACTTTTTTTTTGATAACACACAAACATACAAAAACACGCCAACTCCAAAACTGCTAGCGGCAGTTAGAGCAACAGAGCTATTGATATACCTATGCACACAAAGCAAACAAGGCGATGTGAGACAAAGCCCACACACAAGTTTGTTTTGATAACACACAAACATACAACACACAACTCCAAAACTGCTAGCTACAATTAGAGTTGCAGAGATCTCATGAACTTCAAGTAGGCCTAGTAATAGTAAGGGTGGTCCATTCTGGCAAAAATATTCTAAAATATTCCTAGGTTGTTTAAATAAAGCTTATTTTAACATTATATCTCTTCTCGTCTCTAAAAAAACGCATGAAAGGTTTTTATTTTATTTTTTTACTGAGTTATGCAAACAGAAATTGAATGATGATCCTTGTTGACTATTTTTGGTAAGTACAATATACAAGAAAACCAAGTACAACATACTAGTGTATATGTTAAGGACATATTTTATGTAGTTGGCTAATCCACTGACAAAACGCATTTTACCTATATTTGGGTAGATCTAGGATGTGTTTAATACTTCAAAGAACAAGTTGTTTAAGTCTAGTATTAAAGCCATGAAGACTGGACCAAGAAACAAGTGAAGAAAAGTTGTTCACTAAAGCTGGACAGATAGCTCGACACCTGTGGACAGATAGCTCAACACCTGCTCTACAGATAGCTATCTATCGAGGTTTAATGAGGCTCGGCAGATACTATCTATCGAGGTTACGAAAATTCAGTTTTTCAAATATGATTTTCGGCCCATGCTTATGTATTTGTGTAGGGTTTCTTTTCTCACAACCCCAGACATATATAAGGCTTATTTTATAGGCTGTCACATAAGAGAATACAAGAAGAACACATGCAAAAGGTGACCAAAGCCTTATTCTCTCAAAAAGAAGCTACTGCGTCTTTGTGCCTTAGAGTTTTGTAACCAAGTGCTTCTTGATCTTCATCGTGTTGATGAAATGAAGAACTTTGCAGCCAATATTCTTCTTCCTCAAGTTGGTGAGTGAGTCACGTACTAGGATTCGTGCAAAAAAGTTAGTCACGTACTAGGATCCGTGCATCAAAGGGTGGCGTTCATATATTGAAGAGTTTTGAGGTTTTGAAATGGTAGAAGGTTTCTGCTGTAAGTTCATCTACAGGGATTGTAGAATCTAGGGACAAAGGTTTTGTACTAGATCTGAAACTTCTCTTTAGTATAATGGATTGCTTTTCAGGAAGGTTTCCCCCAAGTTTTTAACTATGAAATTGGTTAGTTTCATTAGTTTTCCTAGGTCATCATATCTTGGCTTATTTATTTTTCCGCTACATTATTTGTGACATGATATTGATGTTTGTTTATTTTAACAAGTTTTATTCATAATAAATCTAATTAACAATTTGGGATTAAAACTTGTTAATTCTATCAATCGGGGTATAAATTTTCCAACAAGTGATATCAGAGCAAGTACACTCTGATTACATTAATTAATTTCCTAAGTGTGATCCTTGACATCCGTTGTCATGGAAGCTCTTGATTGTTTTGATTTGCATGATCTTGTGTTGAATGATGAAGATGATTTTCAAGATGCCTATTGCAAACTTTATAATATTTGTATAAAATCTCTTGAGTGTTCTACAAAATTAAAAGCTAATTTTAAAATGGTCAAACTTGAAAGAGATGATTTGATTGCAAAATTGGATGAAGCAAATAATTTGAATGAGAAATTTAAAAATCAAATTACATCTCAGGTGGACAAAATTAAGAGTTTGGAAGAGCAACTAGTTGAATTTAAAACTGAAGTTGAAAATTTAACTAGTGTCAAACTTGTTGTTGAGCCTAACTCAAAAAAAAAAAAAGATGTTTATATTCCTCCATTTAAAAAGAATAATCAAGAGTTGAAGGCTAATTTTGCTAGAATAGACAAAAGTAAACAATATGTTGTTACGCTAAAGTTTCTAAACCTATGTCTAAAACTCCTCCTAGGATGAAAGAAAAATCTGTTTTTGTCCCCACTTGTCATCATTGTCACATTGTTGGTCATATTAGGCCAAATTGTCCTAAGTTGAGGTCTCTGTTAACTTCTAAGGTTAGACCTCCTTCTAGGAAGCTGAATAGCTCTAAAATTGTTTATGTTTGTCACCATTGTGGTGTTTTCGAACACACTCATCCTAATTACTTTAAGTTATATCCTCAAAAGCAAATGTCTAAACAGTCACAGGTTTCCTCTCAATGACTTATACATTTGTTTGAAGAGTTATTAAAAGCCTTGAGTTTTTTAACTCAATTTCAAGTGAATTTTAATTCTTCTATGTCCTTTAGTAGACATACTAGGACACGTGCCTTTTCATCTTCACGGCCAAAGACTCGTGTTGTGTGGGTGAGAAAGGAGCCTAAGAATTAATTGTCTATTCTATTTGTCCTCTGCTTTAATTCTTTCTATCTTAAGTAGGACTCTCTTTGCTTGATTTCTTATCTGTTTTTGGAATCATGCTTTTATGCATTTGCATTTTTCTTTCATGTTTTCATGTTTTCATGCATCTGCATCTTTCTTTCATGCTTTCATGTTGTTTGTCTGTTTTTATTTGATTGTTTAGTTTTTATTTTATTTTTTTTTCAAAATTAAAAAAAAAAGGGAAAATCAGAAAAATACAAAAACAGTGTGTTTGTGTACATTGGTTCTTGTGAACCTTAACATGGCCATTGAAACAAAGTTCTCTAAATTTTGTATCTCTTGTACCTTTAATGAGCATCTCTATGCACAACTAAGCAAATGAGTTGTGTGGCTCTTTGTTTGTGATGAGTAAAGTTAAGTGATCTCTTGTACTTAACACTTGTATCACTCTTTTTGATGGGAAAGACTAGAAAATCCTAAGAGAAATGCATAAATAACCATCTCACCACTGTTACCCTCCAATCATGACATGACATCTGTATGCTTCGGCATAACAAAAGTGCGATGTCAATGACATCCATATGCTTCGGCATAGCAAAAGTGCAATGTCATAAAGGTTAACATAATTGAGTATTTCTTTTCTCTTCTTTATATACCAATGCATGATATGCTTAATAAAAAGAAAAATAGGCAAAGAAAATAAAAGCAAAAAAAAAAAAAAAGCTTTAAAACATGATTGCAAGCGTGTATTCTAAGAGATATGGGAATTATAGGATGTACCTCAAAGGCGATAGTCCCCATCAAACAGTTATGATTGTGTGTGAGTTAAAGTGATTTTCTCATATCTTAAATCGTCATAACATAGAGACACTTATGCAATCTTGCGATGTTTTCACACACAACACGCAATATTCTTTGCTACTCTTGATACATGTGCAGGTACAATGTGATTTGGCCATCACAAGGTTTACATGTGTTAATGTGTACTCACTAAACTGTCATGACTTGCTTTTGAAATATAAAATTGGTTAAACTTGTTTAGTATGTGTATGTGTGTGTTTTGGATCAAAATGCATGACATTTTTCTTGTTGAGAGATGTTTTTGAGAGATCAAAATGTTGTTTGGATCATTGGTTGAGTTGCTTGTTTAATTGCATTCATGTCTGTGTTTTTCCCTTCTTGAAAAACTATTTTTAAGCAATCTCGACACTTCCTCGACACCTATCGATACCTAGCTTACCTATCGATACCTAGCTTATCTATCAAGCTCTTAAGCTTTTTCTTATCGCAATCTCGACACCTCTCGATAGCTAGGTGGATCGATCGAGATATCTTCTGTCTCCTCGATAGCTTCTCGATAGCTGTTCGATCCATCGAGGTCTGCTCGATAGCTTCCCAACACCTCTCGATCGATCGAGATCTCTTGCATGCATTGGTTTTCACATGTTTTGCATGTTTCTTTTATCTTGTCATCCATAGAATCTTGTTTCATTACATTCATGCATTTTTATGGATTCCTTGTGCCCCTTGATCATTCTTGATCATCTTTATGTTTCTCGGGTGAGTCTTTATAGCTTTTTATACCCTTTGTCAATTATGACAAAAAGGGGGAAAATTTGGAAAAATTGTGATTTCTTTTTAAGATTCTACAAGTTAGGGGGAGAAATACATGGCCTTGTAAGGGGGAGATGTGTTTCATCTTGTTAGTGAGAGTGTTTACCTCCTTGTTCTTGTACCTTAAGTCTTGTGACAATGTTTACATACATTGTGCTTATCTTTGATATATATGTGATGATGTATGTTTTCTTCACCTATCTCTACATGTGTTGTTTCTTTTCTATCTTTATATACATGTTTCTTCTTTATTTGTATAATCTATTATTTTTGCTTCACACTAAGATGTCTTGATGTGTTTTGTTTAAGTGTTTCAGAATACAGGTTGTCAAAGTCTTCCATGCCATGAACTCTCTTCTTGCAAAGTTTTTCAAGTGTTTGTGTTAGGATAGATTTTATTGTATTTAACAAGTGAGTATTAGTTGAGTGATTTATGACTTCTCTCATATGTTCTTTTGTTTGTTGTGGTTTGGTCACGGATTGCCAAAGGGGGAGATTGTTAAGGACATATTTTATGTAGTGGGCTAATCCTTTAACAAAACACAATTTACTTGTATTTGGGTAGATCTAGGATGTGTTTAATACTTCAAAGAACATGTTGTTCAAGTCTAGTATTAAAGCCATGAAGACTGGACCAAGAAACAAGTGGAGAAAAGCTGTTCACTAAAGCTGGGCAGATAGCTCGACACCTGTGGACAGATAGCTCGACAGATAGCTATCTATCGATATTTAATGAGGCTTGACAGATACTATCTATTGAGGTATCTATTGAGGTTACGGAAATTCAGTTTTTCAAATATGATTTTCGGCTCATGCCTATGTATTTGTGTAAGGTTTCTTTTCTCACAACCCTAGACATATATAAGGCTTATTTTATAGGCTGTCACATAAAAGAATACAAGGAGAATACATGCAAAAGGTGACCGAAGCCTTATTCTCTCAGAAAGAAGCTACAACATCTTTGCGCCTTAGGGTTTTGTAACCAAGTGCTTCTTAATCTTCATCGTGTTGATGAAATGAAGAACTTTGCAGCCAACATTCTCCTTCCTAAAGTTGGTGAGTGAGTTATGTACTAGGATTCATGCAAAGGAGTTAGTCACGTACTAGGATCCATGCATCAAAGGGTTGTATTTATATATTGAAGAGTTCAAATGTTCTAAAGCAGTAGAAGGTTTCTACTGTGAGTTCATCTACGGGGATTGTAGAGTCTAGGGACAAAGGTTTTGTACTAGATCTGAAACTTCTCTTTACTAGAGTGGATTACTTTTTGGGAAGGTTTCCCCGCTGGTTTTTTACTGTAAACTGGTTGGTTTCATTGGTTTTCCTTAGTCATCATATCTTGTCTTATTTATTTTTTCGCTGCATTATTTGTGACATGATATTGATGTTTGTTTGTTTTAACATGTTTTATTCATAATAAATCTAATTAACAACTTGGGATTAAAACTTGCTAATTCTATCAACCGGGGTCTAAATTTTCCAACAGTATATTCGAGAATAACTTATTAAACTTTTTGGTTTTTTTGCTTTGTTAATAGTACTATAGGAAAAACTAAAATAAAAATAAAATAGATTAGATTTCTTTTCTTATTTTTTGTTGAAAATACTTTTTTTTTTAGAAGTAACTAAAATGGAACCTGCAATAAATAAAAAGATAAGCAAAAGCTATAAAGTGAGACCTACAAATAGTACCTAGCCGTGATTTTTTGACCAAAAACAGGCTAATTTGAACTCACAAATAGTAATTGGCTACATGAGAAATAAGCTAACTAAATATAGAGTTAAGCCTCATTGTTACAGGAACCATTAAGAACTCACAAACGATACAAAATATAAGCAAAAATCTCCTTATACCAACTTGTTATCACATCCCAAATGAAATTATGTTTAAAGAGAGAATGATGCAGCACGTTTTGCTTCAGTGAGAGAAGAATAATAGAGTTCCATAAAAAATAAAGAAGGATAACTTTAAGCAATGTTACACTAATTAATAACTTTTTAATTAAATTAATATTTTAAAAAATCCTACCATTGTATTACATAATCTTAACACGTACACCAAGTTTCATGTCAATTGAAAAGTTATTTGTTATTCGATCTAGAAACTCATTTTTTTTATACACAATTTTAAATACAAAAACTTGAAATTTTAAAATTTGATTGATAAAATAGTTGTTGATCTTAAATCATCTAGAAATTTAGCAAGTATGTAGAGTATAAGAAGATAATCTAATCCAACGGTATATTTGTTAAAATACGCATTCAATAAAAATTATTGAGCGGTATAACATAACTTAAAAATACACTAGGTGTAACTTGAATCCAAATATATATATAAATCATCCAAAGTATGAGTAATAAAAGTATGGCAAATAACTTTAATTCAATATGTTTCTAACCAAAACCCAACTTGGTCAAACTAGAACCCAATGGACCCAATCCTTTCTTAGGTCAAACCGAGTTTGGGATACCTCCAGTACTTTTTTAACTAGAATCTCATTTTGTTTTAATGAAAAATTGTTACATCACCTACTAACTAAATAAAAAAGAGCATGTCCAGTTAAAAAAGTACTGGATGTAAACCAAACCCATATAAATCATTCCTCAATAGTATAAGAAATGTAATTGGAGAGAAATTTCTCTTTTCTTTGTATTTTTTTTCTTTTTAGAGGATTGGAGCATGACAGTTGACCATCAAGCTAGAAACTGGATGTAATGATATATAATAGCAGCCCACCAAAGAATCTCACCGGATGCTAGCTCTCCCCAATCATGCCTACCTTTCCTTTTCTTCTTAACAAGTCGAAGCCTCATCGATTTCCCGAACTCATTCTCTCTCTCTCTCTCATAATCCAATGATGCCTTAGATAACAACATGTTCTCAGCTGGATACGTCGTCGGATTCACCCTTTGCATAGGAACCATCCTTTTTGTCTTTTTCATGATTGCAATTTGCTTTCTCGTGCAACGTACTTCTGCCTATCACCACCAACAGCGCCCCGGAACTGTCCCCGTACACTCAATCAATAACTTTCATCCAGGTATTGATGAAGCCACTCTACGCCAATACCCAAAGCTGCTCTATGCCGAAGCCAAGCTCCACCAGGGAAACTCTACCTCATCCTGTTGTTCAATATGCTTGGCTGATTACAATGACACGGATGTGTTGCGCTTGTTACCCGATTGTAGTCATATCTTTCATCTCAAATGTGTCGACTCCTGGCTACGCCTGCATGCTACATGCCCGGTATGTCGAAACTCGCCTCTTCCTGAGGTGATGGCTTCAGTGGAAGTGACGTCCTGATAGATGGAAGAGCTCTTTTATTACCATTCCATCTGCCCCAATTTGTAAAAGTGATCGACGAGGAGTTGTGAATAATAATTTTCATACTAATTTTTTATGTAAGACAGAATTCACCTTTAGACTTCTGTTAATTGTTAATTTTTTTATGTCAGTTTTTCGAATTTTAGTTTTAGGGTAAATATTTTCTTATTTTTAAGTGCATTTAAAGCCTTTTAAGTCAAATTAGAGTTATTATTATGATAGGTATCAATTAGGATCTTTTTTAGAATATATTTTCTTATTTATCAAATTTTAAGGAGACTTTAAATAAGCCTTCAAGTGGATTTCAAACCTATCATCAAGTGGATTTCAAACTTATTATCTTGTGGATTAAAAAACTCTTCGTAAATTTGAGGTTATCTTTCAAAAACAAACATGTTTTTTTTTCTTTCATCTTAGAATAGATGTATTTTATTTTTCCCAGGTATTCTACTACATTACTTCTTCCATTTTATCACTCATAGTCGCTTATGTCAAAATTGTGACAATTTATTTAGAATTAGGAATATATTTGGTATGGATTCATACACTTTGTTTGGTACGTTTTTGTTTGATTCTGTATTAAAGAAAATTTTTCACCAAAGTTTTTGTCATGAATCATTAAAAAGAAGTGCAAACATTGTATTATTGATTTATTGTATAAATATATGAAATGGACGGTACAAGTAGGCCTAGAATTTCAGTAGATATAATAAAGTTGGGAGTAGAATTAGGAAGATTCTCAAAAATAAAATTAAAAATTGGAATTAGTTTAGACCATTCCTCGTTGTTCAGACTATTGAGCGATGGTTTGATACATTGTATTAAAATATGAAAAAGGAAGAAAGGGATTTTTTTTTCCCCTTTCGGTCTGCACCACGCATGAACATCCGAACAATTATTCTCCAAAACTTCTCATAGTAAGTTGGATTTCCTGTATTTCTACCTATAAAAAATCATAAGCTTCAAATTTGGTTCTTGATAGTAGCCTTTGAAAATTTCTCTTCCTCATGCTTGTGAAAAGTTTAATGGTGAGGTGTTAAAAAACAAATGCAAATACATATTCATAAATAATTCATTATTAATTGTCATTATCTATTATCAATGTAGATAAGTGTGAACATTTTTATTTTCTTAAGTTTGTATAATATTTTTATTTTTATTCAGTTGTTATTTCCTATTTTTCATTGTTTTTTATTAAAAATATTTCATTGTCTTTTATAAAAAAATATTTTAAATTAAATGACATAACTAAACTCATTGACAACTTTTTCAATTTCTCATAAAAGTGTTATAAAAACTTTTTCAAAATAGTTTATTAACAATTGTCCTAAGAGTATCTATTAACATGACCTTATATTATATTAACTTTTTAATTAGAGTCTTCTCGAGGTGTTATCTTCCCAACAACATATTGGTCCACAACAAAAACAAAGAATAAAGCTAGAAAGAGTATTCTTCAAGTCATAACTCAGATTATGTGTTTATTATTTGCCTGAAAATTTAAATTCATATTTTCTTTCCTTCAAAAGTTTAAATATAATAAGTTTTGTTGAGATGCTATCTTTCATATAAAATTGAATAAGTCATGGGTAATTGAAATCTACAAGCTTTATATATAAAAAAAATTAAATCAAGTATTTATATGGTATCTGTGAATGCTCTAAGCAAGGTGGCAGCTTAGTTAGCTTTTTTGTTTGAATCAAATAACGTTCTGGAAAAAAGATATTCTAAAATATTCTAAGGTTATTGAAATGAAGCTTAATCTAACTACGTATCTTCTCTTCTTAAAAATAAGGCATAGAAAGTGTTTTTTTTTTTTTTTTTTGAGTGACGCATACAAAGATTGAATGATGATCCTTGTCGACTGTTTCCGATAACTATAATATACAATAAAAACTAAAATAGTACAGCAGATTAGGGGTGTGTGTGGGTTGGATTGTGCCATTAAAAGTTAATATTTCTATCCAATCCGCCACCAGCAGATTGGGAAAATTCCAATCCACCACTGACTCACCAAAGTCAAAATTCGGCGAATTTGTTACAAATTTTGGCAGTTTCAACTCAGCGGATTAGGCGGGTTGTGTGTGTTGGTATTAACAATGTTATTTTAAAAAAAAATTATGACAATCTACAATTTATTACAGCATAATCTCAAAATATAACTAATGCACACAAAAAATTAAAGGTAGATTTTATTGGATAATCTCAATTCCAACACATACATAGGGTCAATAAAAAAGAGATGTATCATCTCTAACAGACCTTGTCTCTACAAAAAAGGAAAAAGAAAAAGAAAAAACTGTAGGTTGTTGCCTTACAACTGAGGAAAATTGAATTAACAAACTCAAAGTCTTAACATTCCCAAAGCCTCATCAAAGATTCAAAATAATAACATACCAACATAACAAATAAACTTCAAAATGGTATGCATGGTCTCAATATTTACAAGAATATATGGGACTCAAATCAAAAAGACAAACAACATAATCAATAAAAATATAGATAAAAACCATTAAGAAATATAAGACATAAAAACAACTACCTTTGTGGTTGTCTAGGAGAGTACACATTTGATTGAATAAAAAAAAAAGAGGCTTCAAAAAGGTTGAGGAAGAAAATGACAAAACAACATGAAAGAGGGAGGGAGAGGAAGTGGTTGATCAATTTGAACTTTACATACAGAATATATTGTTGATCAATTTGAAATAATATATATATATATATATAATTAAATGGGCGGGTCAGGTTGTAGCAGGTTGACAATGTTTCAATCCGTTATCCAACCCAATTCGCTATTTTTGGCTTCTAACTCGCCCAATCCAAACCATCTAACTTAATGACCCGCATAGAATTGGCGGGTCGGCTGCGGGTCGAGCAGGCTAGTGGATCAAATGGATATTCTGCACACCCCTACTACAGATTATGTTTAACAAAGAGAGAATGATGATGCACTTTCTACGTATATAAGTGAGAGAAGAATCAAGAATAACGAAGTTCCGTAAAAAGGAGAGAAGAATAGGTGAATAACGTGGTTAGAAAGTAGGAGATAATATTATTTTAGTCCTACGTTTTGGGGTTACAGCTAATTTGATTTTTATGTTTTACTAGTTCTCAACTAGGTTTTTGTTTTTTATAAAAAGAAAATAAAATAAAATAAGGTTTCTGTTATTTTTAATTTAAAGCCATTTTGGTCCCTACTATAAATTTATTTTTGAAAAATGCTTACTTATTGACAAACAGATTGTACAATTGGCGCATTTCAAATCTACATGACTACCAAAAAAATTAATAAAATATTTTAATTGTTATTTTTAAAAACCACATCCACGTAATAAAAAACTACCTCAGAATATTAAAAAATGGAATGATTTTTTAAAGGAAAAATAAAATGAATTTAACCAAAAAAAAGTGGAACGATCTAGAACAATGGAAGTTGGACTTGGATCACTCAATATCTACTTTAGAATTTGTATTTTGAATCTTTATATCTATTTTTTCCTAGACCTATTTAGAGATCAGCTTGGCAAAGTATAATTTACCATAGAATTGTAATTTTGTCATTAAAGTTTGACATCACGAAGGAAACATATATAGGGACTTGGCTACAGAGATCATAAGGTGCAGATTTGCAATGAAAGCTCTAACCCTTGAGATCACAATCTAGCGATGATGAACCTGAAGAGATGTGCGTCATTTCAAGCACAATCTTAGCATCTAAAGCACAACCTGAGGAGCAGCTCGGCATTATTTTTTTTTTTTCTTGGATTCTATATATTTGTGACTGTGTAATCAAGATCTTCTTCTTCTTCTTCTTCTTCTTCTGTTTTTTTTTTTTTTTTTTTTTTTTTTTTTTTTTTTTTTGGTGTTTTGAGTTTGTGAGATATAAAAAATCGCAGACCTGAGCAAAAAAACAAAGTTTTGTTCAACAATGTTGACTGGGGTACTAGGTATATAGATTTTGTGGTTCTTTCATCAGTTTTGAATCTTGGCTTTTGTGAAAGGTGTTGAGGGGTTTTGAGATTTTTTTTTTTTTTCCAGGTCAAGGGAATTTGTCTAGGTTTGGTTAAAGCCCTCAACGATAGGATGTCCATGGGTTGGTTCGGATGAAGTTTGTGCCAAATTCAGAAGTGACTCGATCACTTCGAGTCCCCAAGATTTGGACTCACCGCCAACTGGGAGAAGGAGTTGGTTCGAGTGAATCGAGTCTCCTCGGATAATGGTTGGTTGACAATTAGAGTCAAACAAGAGAAACTTGGCCGAAACTCACTGAAATTTACCAAAATTGGCCGAAATTCTGCCGGACCTAGCAAGATCTTGATGAGATTGGTTAGATCTCATCATATCTTACTAAAACTAACCGAAGAATGACTCATACCAACAGAGAATAGCGAGATTTAGTGTGAGGATTAGTTGGGTCAGTTGGAATCGGATTTCATGCTGAAACCTGTCACTAATCATCGGCATCGTTTTCTAAAGGCGGAGCCCCGTCATCGACCGTCAAATGCATTGGGTTATGATTTTTAGGTTGGCTTGAATGGTTTGGGTAGGTGAGCCAGGTCCACAATTTGGTTGGACACCCTTACTCAACGTACATACTCTACGTTTGAATTTTTCTAGCTTAAACTCTACAAAGAATTTTCTGTGTGCTATGTTTGACTACCAAGAAAGTGCAAGTCTCTGATATCAAATTTTTTATATATTTAGATCCTAACATGGCTTTTAAAAATAACAATTAAAATATTTTTTATTATCACTTTAGTAGCCACATAGGTGTGAGTTGTACCAATTGTGTAATCCGCTAGTCACGTAAGCATTTTCCATTAGTGAGTTAATGGTAAGTGTTAGGGACATTATTGATGTAATTGGCTAATCCTTTGACAAAACACACTTTACTTATAATTGGGTAGATTTTAGAAAACATGTTGTTCAAGTCAAGTGTTAAAGTCATGCAAGTCTGTTCAAGTCATGCAAGTCTGTTCAAGAAACAAGTGGAGAAGTATTGTTCATTAAACCTCGACAGATGTCTCGATAGAAGCCTATCTATTGAGATTTAATGTTGAAGCTCGATAGCAGCTCGACAGAAGCTATATTTGTCAAGAATTACGAAATCAGACTTTTCAGATCTGATTACACGCATATCCAAGTGTATTTGTGTAGGGTTTCTCTTCTTACAACCCTAGACATATATAAGGATTATTTTAAGAGTCGTCTTACTGTTGTAAAAAGGTTTTGTTGCATCCCTTCATGCATTGTGTGACTGGAGACAGAAATTTCCCTAGTTCATCATTCTCTCTGTAGAAGCTACTACATCTTTACGCCAAGGGTTTTGTGACCAAGGAGCTTCTTGATCTTCATGTTGATGAACTGAAGAACTTTGCAGCCAACATCTTCCTCAAGTTGGTGTGTTAGTCACGTACTGGGATCCGTGCATCATTGGTTAGTCACGTACTGAGATTCGTGCATTTAAATGAGAGATTGCCGCTACAATACAAGTCCAATTGGATATTGGGGTAAGGGTTCAACTGTAGGTTGTTATTAGGTACTAGGATTCTTTTAACTTGTAACCGCTTGTTTTGATAATAGTGGATTCTCGGGATTAGTGACTTTTAAGTCACCTGTTGGGGTTTTGCCTCGATGGTTTTCCTCATTTGTAAACAAATCACCTGTGTTAAATTTATTTTCCACTGCATTTATTTTAATTGGTGATTTGTTTGT
The DNA here is from genome assembly GCF_040712315.1 of Castanea sativa. Lineage (NCBI taxonomy): Eukaryota > Viridiplantae > Streptophyta > Magnoliopsida > Fagales > Fagaceae > Castanea > Castanea sativa. Next base: position 17,600,620 of record NC_134019.1, on the reverse strand, counting down.
GCTACCATGCCATTGCATGTAATTGAACCTAATTAATTAACTTGAGTAATTAACTAATTAATTTGCCAAGGGGGTCAATACATTTTTGGCTTATCAAGTGGTATCAAAGCAGGCACACTTTGATTAGGTTTAATCTTTGCTGTGTAATCCATTGACCCCTATTTGTCATAGATAGAGGGCAATCTCATATTATACCTCCATTATTTGATGGCACTAACTACGCCTACTAGAAAGTACGCATGAGAGCTTTCTTGCAGTCTTTAGATGAGATGGTGTGGCAAGCTGTGGAGATTGGTGGAAAACTTTAACAGCAGAGTATTGAATGCCATTTTCAATGTGGTCACCAATGAGGAATTCAAGAAGATATCCTCTACGAAAACTGTGAAGGAAGCGTGGACCATCCTCTAGATAACCTATAAAGGGACTAAGGCTGTCAAGAATTCATAACTTCAAAGGCTTACTACTAGCTTTGAGGAGATAAAGATAGAGGAGGATGAGTCATTTGATGAGTTCTATGCCAAACTCAAGGACATAGTTAACTCAGCCTTTAATCTTGGGGAAACTATTCCCGAACCCAAGGTTGTGAGAAAGGCACTCAGATCTCTCCCTGAGAGATTTCATGCCAAGATTACGGCAATCGAAGAGTCGAAGGACATTGACTCCATTCCTTTGATGGATTTGATTGGCAACTTGCAAACCTATGAATTGGGTTTGACTAGACTCAAGAAAGGAAGTAAAGGCAAGAGCATGGCATTGAAGGCCAAGAGTCATGAGACTGATGAGTCTTCAGATGATGAAGATTGTTGAGGACATATTTTTATGTAATTGGCATATCTTTTGACAAAACGCACTTTACTTGTATTTGGGTAAATCTAAGTAGGTTCAAGATGATCATTACAAGTGGTTAAATTGAAGACATGAAAATTACTCAAGAACTGCTCAAGAAAAGTGCAAACTGCAGGTCTCGATACCTCTTCGATAGAAGCTCGATTTGTCGAGATTCATTAAAGCTCGATAGATGTCCCAATCGATCGAGCTTACGGGATTCAGTTTATAGCCAGCAACGTTTTTACTCTAAAAGGCTATTTGTTTATGGGTTTGTATAATTCTTATTGGACTAGGAAAGCCCAAGGTTTGTGTAAATCTATTTGGAATAGGAGAACCCATTAAAGCTCCTATTTAAAGGAGGTGGAAAAAGAAAAACAAAACCCTAGAGAGCTTCATAAGGTTTTCTTTTTGAAACCCTAGCCTCCACCTACAGAAGAAAGAGTTCTTGCTACGTTTCTTGTACGCCTTTGGGTTTTGTGACCAAGCAAAGTCTCTTGCACCAACATTAAAGATCTTATTGGTGTTTCTATGTGAAGCTACTGTAAATCAACTACAACAATCAAAGGGTTGCTGTGAAGTTAGTCACATACTGGGATTCGTGCAAAGGAGTAAGACGCGTATTGGGATCCACGCATCAAATTGAAGTCGCGTACTAGGATCCGCGCAATTGGTTAGTCACGTACTTGGGAGCCGTGCATCAAAAGGAGAAATTGTCACTATAGAACAAGTCAAATTGGGTATTGGGGTAAGGGTTCAACTGTAGGTTGGTAAGGTATTTGGGATTCCTTTACTTGTAACCGCTTGTTGTGATAATAATGGAATTTCGGGAGTGGTGACCTTAAAATCACCCGGTGGGATTTTTGTCGTGTAGGTTTTCCCCATTCGTAAACAAATCACCGTGTCATTTAATTTCCTTTTGCATGTTAATTTGATTAATTAATAATTTGGCTAATTAATCAACTTAATTCATCACAAGGGGTCAATACGTTTTTGGCCTGTCAAAGATTCCAAGATAAAGTCCTACATCACAAGGCAATTCAAGAAGGTCATGAAGAATGTAAATGTGAAAGGCTTCAAAAAGGACCGCAAGCAATCTAGTCCTTCTTAGTTCAAAAGTCAAGACAGAGGGAAGAAGGATGCTAAGGATGGCAGTCAGTACACTATTCCCTCCGGACCAAAATGCTTTGGATGTCAAGGTTTTGGACACATGAAGCAAGAATGTCCAACATTTCTCAAGTCGATTGGGAAAAGCAAGGCTTTTGCTGCTATCTTAAGTGACACCGAACCTAATACTGAGTCAGATGATAGTGATAATGAGGAAATTTTGAATGCCTTCACTGCTACAATTGATCCTTCTAAGGGGAGTAGAGAAAATGTAGATGAAGAAGAGGATTTGGTGGATTCAAAATTTTAGAAAATGGATGATGAAGATGACATCCATACAGCCTATGCAAAATTGTACAAGATTTCAGAAAAGTACGAGAAACTATATAGGTTGGCCACCATGAAGCTCATTGATGTGGAACTAGACCGAGAGGAGCTCTCTACAAAGGTTTATGAAGCAAATCAAACCATTGGAGCTTTGCAGTTTGAGAACAACTTCCTTGCTGAAAAGGCAAAAAAGCTTGAAGCAAAATTGTTCCAAGTTCGAGCTCAATCGGAGAGAACTTCCAATGCAAAACTCGATGAGATGCTGAGTTCCTAGAAAGCTGCTTCTAACAAAACTGGTTTGGAGTATGATTTCTCTTCTCCTAATATTTCCTCTTCTAGTACAACTGTTTTTGTTTCACCTGCTGATAATGTTAATTCTGAGAGCAATGAATCTAAAACTGTATTAGCTAGTGAGAACTTAGGCAGAGGTAAATGTATTTTAGGAGCACCCCCTAGGATTGAAAAGAAAGAGACTAGAAATCCTAGGACTAAAAGGGATAACAACAAAAATTCTCAACAAAAGAAGCTACATTTCTGTCATCACTGTGGAGTTTCAAGGCATACTTGTACAAATTGCCACAAGTGGTTAGCCACTCAACAAAGCAATAGTACGCACTCATCCAAAAACCAGAATTAGTTTCCATCCTCTCCGACGCTTCTTGGAGATCTTCTCAAGGCCCTCATGTTTCTTTCGAACTTGAACGATTTCAATTCTTCTTCCTCATCTATAGTTCAAAGGTTCGCACAAAATAAAGGTTTTTCCTTCAAAACTAAGGCTTGGAAGGAAAAAAGCTCAAAGGAATTTAGTCGCCTTCTCTCTCTCTCTCTCTCTCTCTCTCTCTCTCTCTCTCTCCATATGATGTTACATTACTTGTGTGTTTTGCTTTCCTATTTTGAGTCAATCTAGTTTTACGATTTGTTTGTTTGTTTTCAATTTTGCTTTATTTTTTTTCATAAAAAAAATTGAAAAATAAGAAAAATACAAAAAACAGTGTGTTTGTGTATATTGGTACTTGTGTACCTTAGATGGCCATTGAAACAAAGTTTTCTAAAGTTTGTATCTCTTGTAGCTTAGAAGAGCACTTTAATGCACAACTAAGCAAATGAGCTTTATGGCTCATGTTTGTGATGAGTACAATTAAGTAATCTCTTATACTTAACACTCATATCACTCTTTTTGATGGGAAGAACTAAAAAAATCCTAAGAGAAAGGCATAAATGACCATCTCACCACTAAAGCCTGCCAATCATGTATAACATTTGTGTGCTTCGGCATAGCAAAATTGTGATGTTTTTGGCTTACATAATTGGGTATTTCCTCTCTCTATATATGTCCATGCATAATATGTTCAAAAAGAAAATATACAAAGAAAAATAAATCAAAAAGAATCAAAATGCTTTTAAATATGGTTGCAAGTGTGTTTCTAGGAGATGTGGGAGTTATAGGATGTACCTCGTTGGTGATAGTCCCCATCAAGCAGTTATGATTATGTGTGAGTGTATTTGATTTTCTCATATCTCAAATTGTCATAATATGAGAAACTTATGCACTCTTGCTATGGTTTTTCACATACAACACACAAAATTTCTTTGCTATCTTTGATACATGTGCAGGTACAATGTGATTTGACCATCACAAGGAATACATGTGTTAATATATGTTCACTAAACTGTCTTAAATTGTTTTTGAAATATAAAATTAGTTAGACTTGTTGTGTGTGTGAGTGTGTGTGTTTTTGGATCTCTAAATGTTTTGCATATATGTTAAGAGATGTTTTAAGCACTTAATATGTTGATTGGATCTCTGGTTGAGTTGCTTGCTTGTTGCATTCATCTTTCTGTGTTTTTCCCTCTTTGAAAAACTCATTTTCTTCAAGCTCGACAGCTTCTCGATAGATCCTCGACAGATTCTCTTCTATTGAGCCCCTCTTTCTTCTTGTCTCAACAGATCTTATTGCAATCTCGATCCATCGAGGTTTTTGATTTTCTTCTCGATAGATTCTTGATAGCTTCTTCCATCCATCAAGCAATCTCCTGTCTGGCCGATAGATTCTCGACCGCTTCTCGATCCATCAAGGTATTCTTGCCATCAACAGATCCTCGACAGATTACTTCTGTCAAGATTTAGTGCTTAACAGATCTCAACAAATACTTCGATCCATCGAGCTGCGATTTCCTTATATAGCTGAGGCGCGAATTAGATTTCATTTTTCCTCTCTCTCTCTCTCTCTCGACAGAATACACCTTTTCCTCTCCCTTACTCAAATCCTTCAACCTACTTCCATTTTGGTCTAGATAAAGTCTCCTTCCTTTAGTAAGTGTTCTTAATTTCTTCTTTACATGCATTTAGACCTAGGTTTTGGGGTTTTTCAAAATTTTTGGGATTTTTTAGTTTTTCTTGAAATTTTTAGGTTGGGTTTTGTGAAATTGATGATATATGATCATGCATTGCAGTCTCATTGCATTATAAGCATGTTTCATATGTTTTAGATGTGTGTTTGATTAAATGTGGTTTATGTGTTGATAGGTTTGGATTGGGTTTTACCCATGATGCATTTCTTTTTACACGTCACATGTCCATGCATATGTTGTGATGTGTTTTTCTTCCTCTCTCTCTCGTTCGCGCGGATAGATTGCGTCATGGCACCCAAACTCAAATCTACTCCAGATTAGAACCCTCTTCGTGGTTCTGGGTCATCATCTTCTTCCAATCCTCTTCCCCTTCTTCACATTCGATTCAGTGATGAGAAGACCTGAAAGGACTTCTCAGAGAACTTTCAGCGGTGTAGCGTTCATTCGGAGCGCCAAGTCATTCTGTCAGATTTTGCTGACATTCCTCTCCCTATCATCATTCGGACTAGAGGCTAGGCTTCTCTATTAGAGAAACCCTTGAGGTGTCCCACCGTGTTAATGCAGGAGTTTTACTCCAACATACACAATATCGATACCGATGTACCTCGTTTTGCCACGACATTCTGAGGTATACATATCGTAGTTACTCCACAGCTTATTTCCAAGGTACTACATGTCTCGCGAATAGCACATCCTGACTACCCCGATTGTGAGCGTCTTAGGACTGTGTCCAAAGATGAGCTTCTGTCTCCCTTTTTTAAGACACCTTCCATATGGGGTGGGAAGCAAAACACCCCATGCACGGACTTTGCAAAAGGTCCACGCTTCCTTAACATGGTGATGACATTTACTCTTACTCCACTATTTCACTATAACTCTATCACCGAGCCTCATGCTTGTTTTCTTTTATCCCTCTTAGAGGACCTCTCTATAGACTTCCCCTCTCACTTCATCACTTCGGTCCTTAATGTCTATCAGGATACAACTACACGTGATAAGCTCATCTTTCTTTCGGCTATCACGTGTATCCTTCGACACTTCTCCATCGAGATTCCTAACTCTTCTCATCTTTTCCCCACTATGGGTTCCATCAACACCAGTACTATTCGACAAAGCGAAGCTTAGCTTCAACCGAAGTGGCCACGTGTGATGACTTCCTATCTTGCAGCTTCTGCTGCTCCTTTTACCTCTGTTCCTTCTTCCTCGTCAGGTGGTATGACCCTAGACGCTATCATGGCGTAGCTTCAGTGCATGGATGCTTGCCTTGACACTCTCAGTGTTAAGTTGTGTCTGGTGAACACCCGTGTTGGTCGTATAGCACGACGATAGGCTCACCTTGGTGGTTTCATCGCTTCTTCTCCATCTTCCTCTCCAAAGGCGTTGACAGATGTGGATAGTGATAATGGTGAGGATGCTATCTCTTCCGGTGATGACGAGATGACACCTTCTCTGTGACTTTCCCTTTGTCATTCGTGACAAAAAGGGAGAGTAGTTTTGGGATGAGAGTAGTCTTGTACTTAGGGGGAGAGTTAGTATAGGATACTTTTTTTAGGGGGAGTGTTTATAGTTTTTGAGGGATGTAGTGAGGTTTTTATGTATTTATTTTCTTATCCTTTTACAGTAGCCTCTTACATTAGCCTCCTGTTGTTCAATATGCTTGGCTGATTACAATGACACGGATGTGTTGCGCTTGTTACCTGATTGTGGTCATCTTTTTCATATTAAATGTGTGGATTCCTAGTTACGGATGTATGCTACATGTCCGGTGTGTCGAAACTTGCCTCTTGCTGAGGTGCAACTTCATTGGGAGCGACATCCTTGACTTGATTAACAGAATAGCTCTTCTACAACTGTACCATTTGCTGCAACTTGTAAAAGTGGCGAATTAGAATTAGTGGATAACTTTTACATGGATCCACCATTCCATTTCTATTATCTACCATCAATCATGTTAGGGTGTAGCAAAAGTTGTAACAATTGTGTCTCTCATTGGAATAGAATTGGTTCAAATTCATGCACTCTTGTATGTTCGTTTAGACCCCTTAAACAGATTGTTTAACCTAATATATTAACCAAGTGATTACTTAGATTAATTATTCAAGTCTAAGTTAAACACAAATATATCATATCATGCAAAGTAGCGGAAAATAAATAACACCACGATATGATGACCTAGGAAAACCAATGAAACTAACCGTTTCAAGGTAAAAACCTGGGGAGGATTTGACCTAGCTATCCTCAAGGTAAACCAAATCCACTATAAGAGAATTAAAGCTTTTACAAAATATTTAACCCTAAATCTAGTGCGACCTCCAATAGTAACTTACTGTCACGACCACGTGCAACCACGAGCAAGCTCCGAATCCACAGACTCCTTCTCTTGGATTTACGCAACACAAGCCGCCTTGCTTGTGACTCTGAGATCTCACTCAAAGGTTTCAGATCACCTTCACTTGTTGATCTTGTAGTAGCAACTTCTACAACATCGGATCTTGAGATTCTTCAAGGAATATTGCCGGTAGAAGACTTTAGAAAGGTATGGGTACAAAAACCCTAAATCTATAATTTTAGGCACAATATGCACTCTTTTTTCTCTAAGAGCCTGAAAAAGTAGTTAGGGTTTTCCTTTATATACTAGAAGTGTTTCACTTGAAACCCAAAACGTTTAAGCAGAGTTTGGGCTAAAATAAAATTCTGCAGAAATTTCATGTCTGCGATTTTCAATCGGTCGGATCTAATTTTCGATCGATCGGATTTCACTAAATTCGAATTCTTCTTTCTGCAACTTGTATGTTCTTGTGTTCTGACTTGTAATACTTTGAGCATTGTCTAATAAACTCTACAGACTCTAAGATCTATTCCTAGACAAGTTTGTGCTCACAGTTTGCCAATTGTTCTAAACTTTTAGAACCAAACAACTTTGTTTGGTGAGTTTTCACTTGATTTTGTATTAAAGAACATTTCCACCAAAGTTTTTGTCAAAAATAGTTGAAGAGGAGTGCAAAGATCGTATTATTGATTTATTGAATAATATATGAAATGGAAAGTAGAATTACAATAATTAATATTCATTCGAAGACTAGCCTAGAATTACAGTAGATATAATAATGTTAGTAGTATTAGTACACTATAATGCGCTAAAAATACTATAAAATGTTCACAATGTAATGTAACAATGACTATAATATATAAATTTCATCAATCTAATTCATGAATGTTTGAATTACATTTTTTTAATCGGTGACATACCAATTTGTTAGCTTATAGTCAAATTTATGGTATTCTTAGTATCACTAATAATTTTTTTTTTTTTAAATGCATAACCATTAAAAATGTATATATAATTTTATAAAATTTTGGGTCTTGTAGGCTTTTTCCCTAAGAGTTTTTTTTTTTTTTTTTTTTTGTAGTGGGTTCTGGCCTAAGTTGCCTAGGCCTTGGGCCGGTTCTACTAGGACCATAAGCTTAACACGTTGAAACTATTGGCGAAATACCAATATACCACCACACATTGTATTTGTGTTCTACGGGTAAAAAGGAAAATTTTATGAGTCTTAGATTCATTTTTCTAACTACCCATTGTTAGAAAAATAATCTTTCTCTCACGAACTTTAACTTTCATTATCATACATCATCGGCCCATTTTCAACATTCTTGGGTTCATTACCAATACACATTGCCTTGCCAAAAGCCATTTTCATTATGTTGATCTAAAACAAATTACCATAGTAGCTTATTTCAACCAAGGGACCGGTCATTGAACTAAACAAAGTTTCTCTTCAAACTAATTTGGAGAGAAACCCTTTAAACTTCTTATATATCTTTATATTGAATTTGAATTTTGAAAATCTAACCGTCGAATTGCAGGTTCATTGCCAATTATGACTAACTCAATTCTTTGACATGTCATGTCATACTCAGGGCCGGCTCAACAACTTTAGGGGCCAAAGGTGAAAATTTTAATTGGGGTCTTTTTTATATTTAAATATTAATTAAATAGTATTTATTGAATTTTTTATTTAAAATCTATTTTTCTTGCTTTCTGAGATGCAAAATTACTAGTTAAATTTTTGTATTTAAGTTCTTCTAAAATTTAATTTATTATATAGTTCAATAAGTTTCTATCACTATAATACAAATAGGTTGATATGATATACATCAAATTATCAATTAGTATGATAACTTGTAGGAATAATGAACAAATTAAAAGTAAAAGAGATGGTACAATGGGTGGAATAGTGTTTGCCAATGCATGTATAGTGTAACAATGGCTGAGTTAGGGTCTGTTTGGTTGGGAGGATGGAAAAGTGAGAGGATAGAAAATGCAGAGATGATAGAAAAGTAGGAGGATAGAAAAGATTTTAGTTTCCCTCATTTATGTTTTGTTGGGAGGCCGGAAAAGTGGATGAATGAAAAACTCTTTGTTTTGTTGAAAATAAAATTTGTATAAATTTATCATCATGTCCCTATTAAATAAAAAATAAAAGGTAACACATTATACTTTTTTTTTAAATTATGTATAGATAGACACTAATTAAAGTATAAAAAAAAAGCATAACAAAATGTTTTCAAAAAAAAAAAGAGAACAAAAAAAAACAAACAAAATTAATGAGAAAATAAACATATGAGCATAAAAATAAATAAATAAGCTACACTTCCAGAAAAAGTCAAAGAAAAGAAAAAGAAGAAAAGAAAAGAAGCTATGTTCAGACAAAAGAAAAGAAGAAGAAAAAAAAAAAAAAAAACCATCACATTTGTAACAAAGAAAAAAAATCAAGGAAAAAAAAGAAGAAGAAGTCAACACGTCAGTAACAAAGGAAGAAAAAAAATGAAAGGAAAAAATAAAAAGCCAACACATTGGAGACTTGAAGGTGAATTTTAAGGGTATTTTTGGAAGCTCATTTCATGAGTTTTTTCCTCTTAGTTTTCTCTCCATTTTAGATAGAAAACTTTTTGGTAGGCTAGGAGAGAAAACACCTGAGCCCCACCATTTATTTCCTTCCTCTCCACTCAACCAAATACACTCTAAAAAAGTTTTCCTTCCTATTTTCTCTCCAAAGATTTCCATCTTCCCTATTTCACCTCCAAACAAACACACCCTTAGTGTTTTTTGTGATAATGTGTGGGACCTGTGGATCGGCTGGCTGTGCTTGCTATAGTGCTAATATGCAATGTGCAGTGTGTAGTGCAGTCAGCAATGTGTTGTCCTATCAATTGTGCAATGGCTAGTGTGCTGATTAAAAAAAATTGAAAAAAAAAGCCAACACTTATCAGCTATCACAAACCATACTCTTCAATCTTCATGAAAATTTCAAAAAGAGAGAGGAAGTTACCTCAGATTGCTATGCCCACACACAGCAACAACACCACTGTAAAGGTAGTGAAACTATTCCAAAGAATGATAGAATGAAAGAAAGCTTATAAAAAAAAATATTAAGGATTCAAGATGAAGAAAAGAAATGCGAGAATATAGATGGAAAGACAAAGAGATATAGAGATGAGAGATTTTTTATTATTAATGTTTTCTGTATTTATTTTTTTAGAAATTTATAATCTCTAGCATATTTCAAGACATTTATGTTGTATTATTAATGAATTTGTCTAGTATTAATTTTGATTTTAGCAGATTTCAAGAATGATTTATTGAATTTGTCTCCTATGATTTAATTTTAATTTGTTAGCCAAATTTTGACTTTTTTTTTGTTTTTTTAGTCTTTTGTATTTTAGGATACAATGGGACATTTTTAATGCATCTATTAACCAATAAAAGGATTTAAATTTTTTTAATTACAATATATAGATAAATATTATATATATATATATATATATATATATATATATATATATATTAATACAAGTGCACTACAAAAAAATCATCCTATTGCAGCGTTTTTTCCCCAACGTTTTTAAAAACCGCCGTAATAGATGAGCCTGTAGCAGCGGGAGCTCAAAACTGGTGCTTTACTAATCGCTGCAATGGGAGGCCTATAGTGGCGGTTTTCATGGTATAGGGAGCCCTATTGCAATGTTTCATAACCGCCGCTATAGGTTAGGTTTATCATTTTGTTTAATTACTTTAATTTTTGAAAATATCCTATCCCGGCGCTTCAAAAGCGTTGGAATATAGTTGTTTTATCCTAGCGCTCTAAAAGCGCTGGAATAGGGTTACTCATTTCCCTTATGGGAGAGACCTATCTTGGCGCTTCTAAAAGCGCTGGAATAGGGTTACTCATTTCCCTTATGGGAGAGACCTATCTCGGCGCTTCTAAAAGCGCTGGAATAGGGTTTACTCATCCCCTTATGTGATGTACCTATCCCAGCGCTTCTAAAAGCACTGTAATAGGGTTTACTACTTCCCTTATATGATTGACCTACACTAGTGCTTTTAAAAAGTGACAAAAATAGCCCCATAAATACAAAAACAAATGTCCAAAACAACCCCGATACCTAGAAAAAGACCGATATACCCTTGAAACCTAATAATTGACTGAAATACCCCTCCAAAACATCAAAAATGACCCAAGCACCCCCAAGACATCAAAAATGACCTAAGTACCCCTCGTGCCTGAAACAGACCAAAATACCCTCGATTACTTGAATAAGACCAAAATATCCCTATAAGTTTGATAAATGACCAAAATGCCCCCAGAAAGACAAAAATGTCCAAAACACACCAAAATGTTGAAAATTACTCTTTTTTAATTTTTAAGAGGCTCTTCCTAAACTTTACCAAAATATCCCCCTCTAAACGTAAAAAATTACTGAAATACGCCGAACCTAAAAATACCCCCGATGCCTACAAATGACGAAAATAACCTCGATGCATAAAATAAGACCAACATACTCCCCCTAAACCTAAAAAATGACCAAAATCCTCCCGTAAATGTATAAAATGTCCGAAATATATCACGAAACCTAAAAAATGACCGATAATACCCTCGAAACCTAAAAATGACCGAAATACCTCTGAAACATAAATTATGTCTGAAACACTCTCGAAACCTAAAAATGACCAAAATACCCCCTGAAGCCTAAAAAATGACCAAATACCTTCTAAACATAAAAATTGACTAAAATACCCTTGAAGTCTAAAAAATAGCCGAAATACCCCTAAAATTCTCTTGAAACTTAAATATGACCAAAATCACCCTAAGACTTGAAAAATGAACGAAATGCCCCCAAAACGTAATAATTGACCAAAATACGTCATACACCTAAAACATATCCAAAGGTATTTTGGTCTTGGGGTATTTTGGTCACTTTTTAGGTTTCAAGGTTATTTTGGTCATTTTTTAGGTTTTAGGAGTATTTTATCAATTTTTTAAGTTTCCATTGTATTTCAGTCATTTTTTAGGCTTAAGGGGTATATTGGTCATTTTTTAATGCTTAGTGTTAATTTGATCATTTTTAGCGTTCGGGGGGTATTTTGGTCATTTTACAGGTTTCAGGGGTATTTCAGTCATTTTTTGTTTTAGGGGGTATCTTGGTCTTTTTTTTAGGCTTAGGAGTATTTGAGTTATTGTTAAGAATTAGGGGGGTATTTTTTGTCATTTTTTAGTTTTAGGGGGTATAATTTTGGAATGGTCCAATGTGGAGCAAGTGGAGGATCGAGTCCATCGATTATATTTCCTCCATTGCTGCAGCTGCTACGTTGTTGCCATTGTTGTTGTTGAGGACTTGTTGGCCTTTGAGTTTTATGTTGGCATGGATCTAATTGGAATATTGTAGGCAATATATTTTTCATGAGAATATTGTAGGTAATATATGATATATTGCAAAAAAATTCAGTTCGTTGTTAATTCATTTCTAAAAAAAAAAATCACGTTTTATGTGGTTGTAATTTGATTAAAAATATAAAATTTATCATATATATAAAATAGTCCTTCTCTTTGAAGTAATCCAAATGCTTGGAGCCAATACCCAATATTTTTTTCTTGTTACAATATAACCATGGGCCACAATAAAATATATATATATATATATATATATATATATATATATATATATATATATATCCAAATTGTACTTGTAATTTCAAAGGTGCTGTAATTACAAATTGTACTTGTAAATTTAAAAGTGCTAAGAACTCGTGTAATTTCAGATTTAATAATATTCCAACTTTTAATTTCAAAAAACTCGCTATAGGGTTTACATTTAAACCGCCGCTATAGGATTTACATTAAAAACTATTTTTCTTCTTTAAATGACCTAACGCCTTTTGTTTTGGTTTTTTCATTATTTACTATTATTATTATTATTTTGTGTGGCAACTCATCACTTAACGCGTTTAGACTTAGGAAAGAAAGAAACAAAAACAAAAAAAACAAAGGAAGAAAACGAAATAATCATGCCCAGTACCAATACAAAAGAAAAAAGTTTTAAAAAAATCCAATTAAAACTTTTTTTAAAACTTTAAACAATAGAAAAATCTAGTTAAAACTTAAAAAAATAAAAATAAAAAATAAAAAAGCATGTCATGCCCAGGAAAGAAAAAGCAAAAAAAAATGTAAAAAGAAAACTTAACAAAAAGGGCTTATTAACAATAAAGAAAAGACAGACAAAAAAAAAAAAAAAAAAAAAAAAGAGAAAAAAGAAAAAAGAAAAAGAGGAAGCATATAAGTGATATCATGCCCCAGAAAAGAAAAAGAGAAATAAAAAGAAAACAACAAAACGATTAGATCAGAGCAAAGAAAAAAAAAAGCTTTGGTTAGGGTTTTAATTTTTTCTCTTCTTACCCATTACACCAACCGTCACTCTCTTTCTTTCTCACCCTTACCCTCACCTTTGCCTCTCTCTCTCTCTCTCTCTCTCTCTCACCTAGCCTTTCCACCGCCGTGCCCCCACCTCCTCTACCCTTATTCTCGACTCTCTCTCTCTCTCCCTCATCCTCGCCTCTCTCTCTCTCTCTCCCTCACCCTTGCCACTCTACCACCAGCCACCATTGTTGTCACCCTACTCCTCTTCCCCTTTCCTCCTCTCATATCCTCCTCTGCTACTAGTCTCCTCCACCGCCAATTTTATAGTACCTCCTCTACCGTTGTAGTATTTATTTTGTATTTTTTTTTTTTTGGATTTTTAGTTCAATATATAGGGTGTGAGTTTTATGGTACCTCCTCTACCCATCGGTGAGTGCTTTAAAAAAAATTGTAGAAATTTCATATAAATACATTACAAGAAAATCATTGATTTGAATTTCATATTTTTGTGATTGAATATACTGTTTGGGGTTTAGGTTGCAATGTGATTTCGATTTGCAATTTTTTTCCCCTATTGGGTCTTGTGGTTAGTGCTTTGATATGGATGTTTGGCTTTGGGATTAGGGTTCAAAAAATTTGGGTTTTTGTTTTTGGTTGATTCTGAATCCATAGGTACTTTTTGATTTTGGATTTTCAAAGTTGGGTATGTATATTGCTTGTGCTCATTTGGCTATAGGTTTGGGTTTGTGCTTGTGTTTGAAATGCTCCCTGTGTAACTTGTGGCCATTTGGTTGTGGGTTTTAAATTTCAAGTTACAAGGATTCGAGATTTTCCACTGCTTCATCTTTATTGCCAGTAATTTTACACTCTCCTTTTTTAGAGGTTTTTGACAGGATTCCTAGTGCAATCTAGGATTTTGATAGCTAGTGTGTAATAATATTATTGTTTTAATAGATCCCAGATATGGGGAGATATTGAAGTAAGTTTTCTCAATTTGTTGTGTTTATATTTCATTTGTTATATTTAGGTTCTATTTTTTTTTTTTTTTTTGTGGGGGTGAATTTTTAGGCATTTGGAGAACAAAATGAGCTCCTAATGGATTCCTATAGATGAATGACACATGAATCACACAAACTTCAAGTTTTCTTAATTATCAAGTTTCTTTTTAAATATCCTACTGTGTACTTTTAGTCACAATCCCTATGATACTTTTAAGAATAGGCAAGTTTACTATTGTTTCTTATCATGGATTCATGATATGCTTATTGCTCAGATTTGCTTTACTTATCTCTTTCCCTTCACACACTCCCTAAGACCAATTCATTTGTAAAGTGTATATTGAGTGAAGAAAAATATCATTTGATTATCTGTTTCATGTTGTTATTTGTTAATTTGAAATGTAGCATACTGAATCTTCCTGGTTTACAATATGTAGGTAGAATAAGAAATGATGATTCGCAAGTTTTTCGAAATAATGACAGCTCATGGTTTAACAAAAAAGGTATGTTTACTTTGAATATATATACAGTATTTTGTCGTAATGTCCTATGTATCTTATTTAACAATTTCAAGCATTCTTGAGAAATAATGGCATCTTAAAAATGTCTAAATAATTTCATCATCACCTTGGATTTCTTAGATAGGAAACAAATATATCTTGCTGTCATTTTCATTTGCAATTGTTTTTGGACCTTTGGATTTCTGGCAGATAGTTTGGTGAGTGAAATCGGCTTCATAATACCCAACTAGCCTATAATTATATGTCAAAATTATTGCATGGTGATGGGTTGTTGATATGGATCAAGCGAGTGGCTTGCATGGTGATATAAGGTGGTGTATTTTGGGAGTGTTGATTGATTTGTGAATATTGCAAATTTTTATTGTACAAAGCGTTGTCAATGTAAATTAGACTTGGCTTTTGCAAGATAAGAAGCATCAGCTTGTGGTAAGTTTGGGTTCCCACAGCTGTGCTTATTCTTCTTTTTCTTTTAGCAGCTTCTATAGTTGCAGTTGATGAAGGTGATTCTCTTTCTTTCTTTTCTCTATTGGATGCGTTCTTTATACTTGTTTTGTGAATTTTTTTTCTCTATTCATAGTATTTGGTTTTGGTATTAATTTTACTCAATATTGTAATATCTCAATTGTTTCTTAGAATTTATAGTGCATTGACATGGATGCATGTGTTCTCCACTTCTCTTTGAGGTTGTAGAGTCACAAACTTAGTGACCAATGTTTGATGTGAATGCACCAAAAAATAAATAGAAAAATGGTCTCTCACACTCTCTCCGTTACTGTGTGTTTGTGTTTTTTGGGGGTGGGTTAGTTCTTTCCTAATCCAAAGGTTGTGTGTGTATCTTCTTCTCTTCTTGCTTATGAGGGTTGGTGGGTCAGAATTAAATGAGTATAGAGTGGGAGTTGGGGGTTTTAAATGTCACTTGGAAGTTTGGGATTACTTGATTGTTAAACAAGTGAAAAATGTCAGTTATTTTCTCTTGTCTTGCTTCACTTGAATGCATGTTGCATGCCAAGTGTTTGGTAAATTACCTTTATGAGGTATACAATTAGATTACTTGACCTTTAGTTGTGATAAATGTTATATGAGGGTATGAGTTGCATTCCTATTGTGTTATTTAGCAACGTTGTGGTTGAATGAACTTTTAACATTATCTTTATTATATTTAGGATGGTGATAATGTCGGTGATCATTCTCCTACTGCGCAAAATCAATCAGCAAGCTTGTGGGTTTTTTTTTTTTAGTTTGCAACTATGATATAACATTCTAGACATTTGGAAAGTTTTGTATTAGGCATAACAATTATTATAGTTAGAAATTGTATTATTGTATTATATTAATTTGATAGCTTGAATATGTTTGATTATTTTGGGGCCTATTTTGGCTTGTGTCAACTAGATCTAGTCATTTATTTTATATTGATTTTTGTTTAGCTAGAACCAAGGTTGGAAAACAAAATGTAGTGAAAATATTTTTCCCAAATTGTTTTTTTTTTAAAGGACCTATAGCAGCGTTTTTGAAACTACCGCTATAGGCCTTTTGTCCTGAATTTAAAAAGGCCTATAGCAGCGGTTTTGAAACCACCGCTAAAACCCGTATTAAAAGAAAGGTCTATAGCAACAGTTTTGAAAGTATCGCAATAGGCCTTTTAAGCTTGTATTAAAAAAGACCTATAGTGGTTTTTTAAAACCGCTGCTATAGGCTATCTTAAAAAAGGACCTATCCTAGCACTTTTAAACCGCCGCTATAGCTTGTATTTAAAGAAAAAAACATCCTATAGTAGCTGTTTAAAAGGCACTAGGATAGGGTCTGAAAAGCGCCGGGATAGGTCCCAGCACTTTTGAAAAGCGCTAGTACAAGTTCGGTAAACTTACATTGATTGTCACTGCACGGCAGTTTAAAGCGGTAGGAAAAAAAGCGCTGAGATAGGCATTTTGGGCTTATTCTAGCGCTTTTTGGGGCTATCCCAGCGGTTTTGCAAACGCTGGGATAGTCCCATTTTTTGTAGTGGTGGGGGCCTTCTTTTGTTTGGGGGTCTTAGGTAATGAATCACTTGTGTCTATGGTTCAGCCAGCCCTGGTCATACTATTTCATATATTATATGCATGTTATAATAGTGGGGCATAAATTGAAAAGAAAAATAAAAAATATTATTATAGCATGCATATTTTATAATATCATAATATTTTATATAATAATTATAAATAAATAAAATATTTAAAAAAAACTTTTCATATATTAATGGATTATTGATTTTTGACTAGTTTTTTTTTTTTAAGATTAGTTTTCCTCCACTTTCACATAAATCCTAAATAAAAATTATAATTAAAAAAAATTGATTGCCTTGGTTCGTTGACAAGTTAAATACCTACCAAAGGTATTGCTCAAAAAGTCAAAGAAAATTTATGTTCATGACTTATGATTGCTTTTTTTTTTTGTGAACGACTCATGATTACTTTATATAGTTTATAACTGGCGAAACTATGATATTGGTCCCTGAAGATTATCCTGTGAGGGCAATTGGTCCCTTAAGATGGCATCTTTCAATTGACGTACCATTTACAAATTGATGTGGCAACTTAAGTGTTAAATGCCACGTTAGCATTTAATTACAAGGTTGTCATATAAATTTTAATTGATTATTAGTTACTATAATGGAAAAAAAAAAAAAAAAAAAAGTTTTTCTTCTTCTTGTTTATTTTCCCCCTTCCCTTTCGCTTTAGCTGCTTTCATTTCTCCGATCAAGTAACCAGAGCACCTCAAAGCCAACAAAAATTGCTTGTAAATTGATTGCTAGGTTGGAGAGATCCACTTTTAATGAATTCAAAGTCTTATAAAATTAACTCTCTCTCATTTGGATTCAATGACCATAAGCCCTTTCTTGTTAATGGGAATAGACTAAAGTTTGAGCGCAAGAAACCCAACACAGATCAGTATAATAAAAGGCAGTTATGCACTCAAACTTATATCTATGCAATAAAATGCAGATCCCATGAATATTGCTTGGAAGAGGAGGGGTATATAAATAATAATTAAAGATTTGAAATGGATTTAAACCTTTTCATGTTGATTATAGATCCATACTGGAAACAAAGAAACATTGAGATCTTTAGGGATTAGCAGCTGGTGGAGATCCATGGAGATTGGCAAGGGATAGAGAGGTGCTTGTGCTAGTTGATGCAGTGGTGACCATAGTTGTTTGGATTAGAGGGAAGTGAGGCTAACGGCGGCGACAACCACAATGTCAGAGGCAATGACACCCGTTGGGAGAAAAGGAAGAGGATGTTTTCGGGTGGGTCACAACTCACAAGAAATAAATGAAGAGCCTAGAAAAGTTTTTAACAAAATAATGAAAAAAAATGACTCAAATGCTAACCTAACAAATTCTCTGAATGTGGCTATTACCATATAGACATGTCACTGTAAAACACTTTGTAGTAAAAAAAAGAAAAAAGAAAAAAGAGAAATGCCAAATCATTTTGCCATCAGCCACATAAACAATAACACTAACGGTAGTTAACTTAAGGACTAACAATGCTCATTTGAAATTTGAGGAACCAATTGTACTCACAAGATAAATTTTAAAGACCAAAATATATTGTCGCCTTTATAATTCTCCCAAAAGGTGAATAGCTAAATGCTAAACTATCAAAAAAAAAAAAAAAAAAAAACTAAATGTTGAAAACGATTATCATTTTTCCTTTCTCATAATTTTTTTAAAAAAAATTTCTTAAAGCTTATTATTCCCACAAAAAAAAAAAAAAAAAAAAAAAAAAAAAAAAAAAAAAAAATTGGAAAGACAAATCATCTGCCGCAACAACTTTAATTTTCTCTACTTATAAAATCAAGAAAAAGAGAAGCAAATATTGGAATTTGTCAAATAGGATAGAGTTGGGTAGATTTTTTCTTCGGATAGTGACTTCTAATATAGCCGACTAGCTAAACAATCACCAGATACATTTTCTTCATTAATTAACAAATCCATTTTCCCAGCAAATTCTCTTTCATCAAACCCTTTGCCTTAACTCTCTCTCTTTTCTACATATCCCAACCAATCCAATTCATATTGTAGAAGATTATTTTAATGACAACTTTGATATGACCGATATTTTATTTGCTATCGGATTGTTCGTTTTCATTGTCTTCATTATGGTAACGAAAATACTTATTTCCTTCTGCAAGCATTCTTTGCCTCCCGGTCCTCATCAGATCAGGAACCTTACCACCGGTGACCAACAACACTCCATCAACACCATTGAACTTGGCCTCGACGAAGACAGTCTACGCAACTATTCGAAGCTTATATACGCCCAAGCCAAGCTCCACAAGGGAAATTCTACTGCTTGCTGTTCAATATGCTTGGCTGATTACAAAGACAAGGATGTGTTGCGCTTGTTGCCTGCTTGTGGTCATCTCTTTCATGTCAAGTGTGTTGACCCGTGGTTACAGCAACATGCTACGTGCCCCGTGTGTTGGAACTCGCCTCTTGCTGAGACGGCTCTTTCAGTGGAGCGGTATTAAAAAGGTCATATTCAATACATTAAACTCTCACTTGTGGAAATAAAATGAAGGGTAAATTACAGAGTACACCCCTAACGTTTGAAGTTACTTGAATTTTATATTTTAAAATTTGAAAAATTAGATTTTACACACTGAAGTTTACTTCCGTTAACAAAATCAGCCCCTCCGTTAGTGGGTTGCTGACATGTCCGTTAAGTGCCACATAAGCTAATGAAGTGTACTAGTTGATCCAATTAAAATATGACACATGGATATAATAAATCCACGTTAGGTAAATAACTTAAAAACTTTAAATAAATAAAATTAAAACTTTTTAAAAAATAATTAAATAAAAACTTTATTTTAAAATAAAATAATTAATTTCCTTAGCAACTATTGTGCTGGGTTTCTCATGGGAATTATTCACTTTCTTAATGTTTTCTTCCCTTCCATTAAACTTAAGCCTTTGCTGGCAGCTAGAGAAGATATTAGAAAATGTTCATTCAAATTTTATGAACTTCAAGTACTTCTCACACAGCAACAATCAAACCAACAAAATATCAATAAACCACAAACTGATGTGTTCATCAGAGATAGAGGGAAAGAGAGTGAAGAGAAGATTAAGCCAACGGCAAAGCAAATCGAGAGGTGGTGGCCAAGCTTCATGCAGCCAAACCTCAGCAGTTGCTAACGACCACCGCGAGCCGCAGAATGATAGATCTTTCTCTCTTTAATCTCGCAGGTTTCTCTCTCCTAAGCCCTATTCTCTCTCAAGCTCAGCCATGCCGGAACCTCACAAGTACGATCACCATACACAGCAGCACAAGCCAACGAGGTCCCACCATTGATGGCCGTCGATTTCTCTCTCTTTTTGTTTTATCCTTTGGTCGATTTGGTGATTAGTTTATGAAAGCTTGAGAATTTCATTTGGGTTTGGGAAATAAGAACTTGTAGATCCGTGGGTTTTGATATGTGCCCTGTTGAAATTGTTTGTGTGTTTTAGAATTGGTTTTTAATTTGATTTGTAATTTTTTTTAGTGTTTGTTTGGATAGAAAATCTTGATTTCTTGAGAAAATTTTGAATGCCCAAAATATTGTATTTTAAGTACTTTGGTTGTTGGTTTTGCTCATTAATTATTGTGTTGGGTTTCTTGGGAAAATTTTCTATTTGGTCACCCAGAAAATGTTGGGATTTTTTTTTCTGTTTGTTTATGGTTGGATTCATTTGGATTTTTGCATCGCGTTGTCATTTTTCAATGTTTCTTTGGAAAGAGATTCTTGATTTTCTTGGGGAAATTTCGAATAACCCGAAAATCAGAAATGCTATAAAAAAAATATAGATTTGTTTAAATTTTAGTTAAAGACATTAATTAGTTAATAACACATGTCACTATTTAATTGTTCCAACTAGCAAATGTCACAATCTGATGTGGCACTTAACAAGCACATTAGCAAACCACTAACGGAAGGTCTAATTTTGCTAATAGAAGTAAATTTTAAGGTGTAAAATCCAATTTTCCAAACTTCGGGGTGTAAAATTCAAGCAATACTAAATGTTAGACCTGTATTTTGCAATTTACCCTAAAATGAATTAACGTATCCTGATTAGCAGCTTTTTTGGGTATGAAGTGGTAGCTAGCCCACCTTTACGTGTTTCATTCAAGCATGAAAAAAGCGGATTTGAAGCGAGGGCCAAGGTGCCAACATTTTTTTCATGGAGATCCCTAAGGTGCATTCATATCCTATATTAGTTAGCATTGGTAACATTCATGACACAATGTTCTTCTTCTGTACTGAAACGGTCATGATAGGTTGCTTCTTAGCCATCCAAGAAAAAGATAAGTGGCCAAGAAAGATCCCAAAACCAATGGTCCATCATTTTCCCAGTCAAAGTCAAAAAAGGTATAGAGTTGAAGTGAACTTTTGGGGAGACAAACCATAATCAATGGCCCGTTCTAAGTTGTGCAACACCTATTTAGCAGTTGTCCAACGATCAAAGGTAGAAGAGTTCATGAATTGACAGAGAAGACAATATCAGACAGACTAAGAGGGCTAATAATTTGCTGATGCTTGGTGTTATCAAGTAGAGGAGTACCTTCAAACTAGGAGAGCTTAGAATATGAGGCATTGGGGGATGAAGATGTTTGGTACCAAACATACTAGTTCAATAGAAGAGTTCGAAATATACGCAGGGCCGGCTCGAGATATTTTGTGGCCTAAGGCAACAGTGTTCAAATGGAGCCTCTTTTTATATAATTTAATAAGTCAATTGAAGTAATTTTCATTTATTGGCAAAAGAAAATTTAAAACTTGTTTTATCAAACAATCTAAACCATTTATCAGAGTTTCAGAATATTATATATATATATATATATATATATATATATGTATGTATAATTGTATTTTAACCGCTATCAACGGCTAAATAAATAAGCAATTTTATATTCAAAATCACCATTTAACGATAAAAATGAAAAGAAAAAAAATTTAGCTCTCTTTAGTCTTCATTGTTCACATCACCCTAAAATTGTAGCAGCATTCACCTAGCTAATGTGACGTAATAAAAGAGGAAAAGTAAAATAAAAATAATTTTAAAACAAATTAAAAAAACAAAAAAACAAAGCATTTTTTCTGTACATCACATGGGTGACTTATTGGCTGTGTGATAAGTTTAGAAAGAGAAATATTAAAAATACTAAAACACTGGACTGAATAATGACTAGAAATAGAAGGGTAAGGGAGCGACACATTGACAGTAAGTGAAGCTACTTTTTCAATATGTGGCTTCTATATTGTCTTCTGGAAAAGAAAATTTTAGGAGGAAAAAGAAATAGAGTGAGAGCTTAACACAAATCTAAAAGGTTTTTTAAAGCCAAACCTGAAGGGATAAAAATCAGAACCACAACAAATTTCAAGCTGCTACAGAGAATTTAAATGAAGAGAATGGCAAAGTTTCTCGTAATGAGTATAAAAGTCTAAGGTTCGAGATTTATTTTTTTGGGTTTTTTGTTTTTAGTATTTCTTTGTTGAGTTGTTGAGAGAGAAAGAAAGATTTTGCTGTTTGTGTTTTGGGAGATTGAGTTGTACACTCTAATTAAAACTCCCACACAGAGATCGAACTGTCAAGAGCATAGTTCACGAAGAGATTTTTTTTTTCTTTTTTTTCTTAGATATAGATGAGAGATTATCAGTTCTGCTGCATAGCCCACATTTTTTAATGTTTTTTCTTTGATTTAAAAATTATTTATATGCTTTAATTAATATTTGGAACTTAATTAATACTTTTACACATAAAGAGGTAATTTTATTGGCTTAAATACAGGGTCTTGTTTCACTTAGGGACCTTAGGCAATTGCATCAATTACATCTAAGATAGAACTTGCCCTGAATATACGTAGATTGCGATAGTTGGAGACCATGAGAATCATGGACGGCATGAATAAACATAGATGTGATAGCTCATCCAAGTCCTTCAATGGGTAGATATATTGTTGAATCAAGGTTAGCACATGTGATGTATGAGTGTCATTGACCTAGATATCATCAACATGAGATGTTATCGGAAAGACCTTGATATATATATATATATATATATATATATATATATATATATATATATATATCAATAAAACAAGCATGTAATCTATTGATTTATTTAAACAAATTAACCTTCCATCAATAAATTAAACATTCAAGCATAAGGAAATAATAATATTAGTAAGAACATCAATCCCATGGCTTTAGTTGGATTCATTCAAACAAAGTAACATTCCCATCATGATGTTTTATCCAAGCATAAGAGATATAGAATAATGGGACAATGATTTAAGCACTTAAGCACATGGATATTGTTGGGGACATGTTTTTATGTAATTGGCATATCCTTTGACAAAACGCACTTTACTTGTATTTGAGTAAATCTAAGTAGGTTCAAGATGATCATTACAAGTAGTTAATTAAATTGAAGACATGAAGATTACTCAAGAACTGCTCAAGAAAAGTGCAAACTGCAAGTCTCGATACCTCCTCGATAGAAGCTCGATCTGTCGAGATTTATTAAAACTCGACAGATGTCCCGATCGATCGAGCTTACGAAATTCAGATTATAGCTAGCATTGTTTTTATTCTAAAAAGGCTATTTGTTTATGGGTTTATATAATTCTTATTGGACTAGGAAAACTCAAGGTTTGTGTAAACCTATTTGGAATAAGAGAGCTCATTAAAGCTCCTATTTAAAGGAGGTGAAAAAAAAAAAAAAAAAAAAAAAAAAAAAAAAAAAAAAAACTAACCCTAGAGAGCTTCATAAGGTTTTTTTTTTGAAACCTTAGCCTCCTCCTACAGAAGAAAGAGTTCTTGCTACGTTTCTTGTACGCCTTTGGGTTTTGTAACCAAGCAAAGTCTCTTACACCAACATTGAAGATCTTATTGCTGTTTCTATGTAAAGCTGCAACAAATCAACTACAACAATCAAAGGGTTGCTATGGAGTTAGTCACGTATTGGGATTCGTGAAAAGGAGTAAGCCGCATATTGGGATCCGCGCATCAAACTAGTTAGTCACGTACTTGGGAGCCATGCATTGAAAGGAGAAATTGCCACTCAGAACAAGTCCAATTGGGTATTGGGGTAAGGATTCAACTGTAGGTTGGTAAGGTACTTGGGATTCCTTTACTTGTAACTGCTTTTTGTGATAATAGTGGAATTTCGGGAGTGGTGACCTTAAAATCACCCGGTGGGATTTTTGCCTTGGAGGTTTTCCCCATTCGTAAACAAATCACCGTGTCAATTTATTTTCCGCTGCACTTTAGTTTAATTGGTGATTTGTTTGTGCTACCACGCAATTTGCATGTTAATTTGATTAATTAATAACTTTGTTAATTAATCAATCAATCCATCACAAGGGGTCAATACGTTTTTGGCCTATCAAGTGGTATCAGAGCAGGCACACTCTGATTAGGGTTAATCTTTGTGTGTGATCCATTGACCCCTGTTGTCATGGAAACTCTTGATTGTTTTGATTTGCATGTGATCTTGTGTTGAATGATGATGATGATGATGATGATATTCATGATGCCTATTGCAAGCTTTATAATTTTTGTATGAAATCTCTTGAATGTTCTACAAAATTAAAAGCTAAATTTAAAAAGGTCAAGCTTGAAAAAGATTATTTGATTGCAAAATTGGATGAAACCAATAATTTGAATGAGAATTTTAAAAATCAAATTTCATCTCATGTGGACAAAATTAAGAGTTTGGAAGAGCAACTAGTTGAATTTAAAACTGAAGTCGAAAATTTAACTAGTGTCAAACTTGTTGTTGAGCCTAACTCAAAAGAAAAAGATTTTTATATTCCCCTATTTTAAAAGGAATGATGAAGAGTTGAAGGCTAATATTGCTAGGATAGACAAAGGTAAACAATTTGATGTTAACACTAAAATTTCTAAACCTATGTCTAAAACTCCTCCTAGGTTGAATAAAAATTCTAAATTTGTCCCCACTTGTCATCATTGTCATATTGTTGGTCATATTAGGCCAAATTGTTCTAAGTTGAGGTCTCTGTCAACCTCTAAGGTTAGACCTCCTTCTAGGATGCCAAGTAGCTCTAAAACTACTCATGTTTGTCACCATTGTAGTGCTTTCGGTCACACTCAACCTAATTGTTTCAAGTTGTTTCCTCGTAAGCGAGTGTCCAATAGGTCTCATCCTTTGTCTAAAGGCTCTGTACCTATTCTTAATGAGTTATTAAAAGCTTTAAGCTTTTTAACTCAATTTCAGGAGAATTCTAATTCCTTTATGTCCTTTAGTAGTCATACTAGGACACCTGCATTTTCATCTTTACGGCCAAAGACTCGTGCTGTGTGGGTGAGGAAGGATCCTAATACTTAATTGTCTTTTTTGTTTCTCCTCTTCTTTAATTCTTTCTATCTACAGTAGGACTCTCTTTGCTTGATTTCTTATCTGCTTTTGGAATCATGCTTTCATGTATCTGCATTTTTTTCCTTTCTTGCTTTCATGCATATGCATCTTTCTTTTATGCATTGCTTTGCTTTGTTTAACTTGTTTTTGTTTGTTTGTTTTCAGTTTTGCTTTATTTTGTTTTCAAAATAAAAATAAAAAAGAAAAATTTAGAAAAATACAAAAACAATGTGTGTTTGTGTACATCAGTTCTTGTGAACCTTAAAATGGCCTTTGAAACAGAGTTTTCTAAACTTTGTATCTCTTGTACCTTAGATGAGCATCTCTATGCACAACTAAGCAAGTGAGCTTTGTGGCTCTTTGTTTGTGATGAGTAAGGTTAAGTGATCTCTTGAACTTAACACTCGTATCACTCTTTTTGATGGGTAAGACTAGAAAATCCTAAGAGAAAGGCGTAAATAACCATCTCACAAATGTTACCCGCCAATCATGATATGACATCTATATGCTTCAGCATAGCAAAAGTGCAATTCCAAAAAGCTTAACATAATTAGGTATTTCTTTTCTCTCCTTTGTATACCCATGCATGATTTGCTTAATAAAAAGAAAATATGCAAAGAAAATAAAAGTAAAAAGATCAAAAATGCTTTAAATATGATTGCAAGTGTGTTTTCTAGGAGATGTGAGAGTTATAGGATGTACCTCAAAGGTGATAGTCCCTATCAAACAGTTATGATTGTGTGTGAGTTGAAGTTATTTTCTCATATCTCAAATCATCATAACATTGAGACACTTATGTAATCTTGCAATGTTTTTCACACACAACACGCAATATATTTTGCTACTCTTGATATATGTGCAGGTACAATGTGATTTGGTCATCACAAGGTTTACATGTGTTGATGTATGCTCACTAAACTATCTTAACTTGTTTTTGAAATATAAAATTAGTTAGACTTATTTAGTGCGTGTGTGTGTGTGTGTTTTGGATCGAAATGCATGACATTTTTCATGTTGAGAGATGTTTTTGAGAGGTTAAAATGTTGGTTGGATCATTAGTTATGTTGCATGATTGATTGCATTCATATCTATGTTTTTCTCTTCTTAAAAAACTGTTTTTAAGCCATCTCAACAGCTCCTCGACACCTTTTGTTTCGATGCCTGGCTTATCTGTCAAGCTCTTCTATTGCATCTTATCGCAATCTCGACACCTCTCGATAGCTAGGTGGATCAATCGAGATATCTCATGTCTCCTCGATTGCTTCTTAATAGCTGTTCGATCCATCGAGGTATGCTCAATAGCTTCTCGACACCTCTCAATCAATCAAGATACCCTTGCATGCATTTCATTTTTCTTAGTTTTACATTATTTTTCCTTTGTGTCCATAGCATCTTGTTTTTCTTTCTCTTGTAGGTCTATGGTTCCTTGTTCTCCTCTTTCCCTCTATATCAATTTTCTGTCTATCTCCGGTCAAGTCTTTTGGCTTTTTATGCCCTTTGACAATCGTGTCAAAAAGGGGGAGAATTTTGAGAATTGAATGTCATTCCTCAAGGGGAGTAATAGACTTAGGGGGAGAACTTCATGTTAAAGGGAGGAAAGTTTTTGATGTAACTAACTTAGGGAGAGAGTTAGTTTGATACACATTGATATTGATATATTTTTGTGTTGTGTATCTTTTGGTTTTGTAACCATTTTTTACATACATGATGCTTATCAAGTGGTATATGTGATGATGTATGTGTTTCACTCTTTATCTCACATGTCTTGTTTCTTTTTATACACATGTTTCTTGTTTATTTAACTTGTCATTGTTTTCCACATGGTACCTTGATGTGTTCTGTTTAGTGCCTTTCAGGAAAGACAAGTTAAAGCCAAGTCAAGATTCCGAACCTTCTTCTTGTGGCAACTTCCAAGGTTCAGATCTTTTAGACTAGGCTTATTTATTCTGTAATCTTGAGTAGAATGTATTCTAGGACATTCAATGTACTCTTGAAGTTTTGTCACGGATTGCAAAAGGGGGAGATTATTGGAGACATATTTTTATGTAATTGGCATATCCTTTGACAAAACGCACTTTACTTGTATTTGGGTAAATCTAAGTAGGTTCAAGATGATCATTACAAGTGGTTAAATTGAAGACATAAAGATTACTCAAGAACTGCTCAAGAAAAGTGCAAACTGCAAGTCTCGATACCTCCTCGACAAAAGCTCGATCTGTCGAGATTCATTAAAGCTCGACAGATGTCCCGATCGATCAAGCTTACGGAATTCAGATTATAGCCAGTATTGTTTTGATTCTAAAAAGACTATTTGTTTATGGGTTTATATAATTCTTATTGGACTAGGAAAACCTAAGGTTTGTGTAAACCTATTTGGAATAGGAGAGCCCATTAAAGCACCTATTTAAAGGAGGTGGAAAAAGAAAAACCTAATCCTAGAGAGCTTCATAAGGTTTTCTTTTTGAAACCCTAGCCTCCTCCTACAGAAGAAAGAGTTCTTGTTGCGTTTCTTGTACGCCTTTGAGTTTTGTAATCAAGCAAAGTCTCTTGCACCAACATTGAAGATCTTATTGGTGTTTCTATGTGAAATTGCTGCATATCAACTACAACAACCAAAGGGTTGCTGTGGAGTTAGTCACATATTGGGATTCGTGCAAAGGAGTAAGCCGCGTATTGGGATATGCGCATCAAATTGGTTAGTCACGTACTTAGGAGCCGTGCATTGAAGGGAGAAATTGTCACTATAGAACAAGTCCAATTTGGTAATGAGGTAAGGGTTCAACTGTAGGTTGGTAAGATACTTAGGATTCCTTTACTTGTAACCGTTTTTTGTGATAATAGTGAAATTTCGGGAGTGGTGACCTTAAAATCACCCGGTGAGGTTTTTGCCTTGGAGGTTTTCCCCATTCGTAAACAAATCACCGTGTCAATTTATTTTCCACTGCACTTTAGTTTAATTGGTGATTTGTTTGTGCTACCACGCAATTTGCATGTTAATTTGATTAATTAATAACTTGGCTAATTAATCAATCAATCCATCACAAGGGGTCAATACGTTTTTGGCTTATCAGATATGAACATATAAGCTCTTGGAATGCACTTTTTTTCCAGGACGTAAAGTGTCATCATTACTACGAAAGCTTGCCAATATTTTAGTTCCATCCTTCTCGAGTTGTAAGAAATTCATGCGCAAATAAGGCAAACACTAGTTTTTATGGTTTTCACACAATTTATCCTATTTTTGCGACATTATTTCCCAACTCTCCCGAACTCCGTTTGGCTCACATGAGATGTTATCATAAATAACTTGATTTATTTTCTAAAACTATCCACTTTGACTCAACTTTTGATAGTGGATAAGTAAAATGCCTAGGAAAGTAGTGTCAAAAACTAGTTTTTATTAAAAGGTTTCTACTTCTTTGTTTTTGTAATTGAGTTTGTTAGAAGAATTGTTGTAATCTGAAAAACAAAATTGGCTTTTGCCCATTTCAAAAAAACAATCCAACATTTTGCCCCCTTTCCCAAACTAATCAGGGAAACGCTCCTCTTTTAAAATTCGATTTTCTCAAAATCGAGTTTTGTAGAAAAAAATTCTAAAGCCCTATAGTGGCATTTTAAAGAGCCTATAGTGACGTTTTAAGGACCTATAATGGCATTTTTAAACTCGATCTTCATGAAATCGAGTTACATGCAATTTTTTTGCTTTTTTTTACCTATAACTCGATTTTGTGAAAATCGAGTTTAAAAACGCCACTATAGGTCCTTAAAACGTCACTATAGGCTCCTTAAAAACGCCACTATAGGGCTTAACTCGATTTTAAAAAAATCGAGTTTCAAAAGATGGGCATTTCTCTAATTAATTTGGAAAATAGGGCAAAATACTGGATTGTTTTTTTTAAAAGGGCAAAAGCCCATTTTCTCCGTAATCCGAGTGTAGTAAATTGAAATTCATGTTGAGACCTTTCCATTGAGTCCTCATTTGAGCCAACGGGGAATCGTTTGATTAAAATTAAATGAAATTTGATTATATCAAGCACATTGACATAAAATGAAAATGACAAAATGTTTTGTACTTTTTCAGCTCTTTTATGATATCTTGTTCGTTTCAAATTTGATTTGAGCACTTGAATAGTCATTTTGAAGAGAAGTCAAATATCCCTAATGTGAACTTAAATTTATTCCAATGGGGTGGTCGGACTTTGGTCAAATCAAGATTAACCTAGAGTAGAGCATAGTGAAACTTCTTCAAACTTGTGAAAATGGTTTAGAAATATAAATTTTAACATGAAATTATGTAATTTGGATAATTTGATGGAATTTGACCTAGTTTGACTGTCAACTAACCAAGGTCAATTGGGTCATTTTGATGATTAAATCACGAAATTTGCTAACCCGCAGGTTAACAAATTGAGATATATTAATAATTGTTTTGAACAAATCCCATTATTCCAACTAGAAAAATAAATTTTTGGTATTTTTTTAATTTATAATTTGAAATTTTGAACGTAAAAACGAGGTCAGAGTCAGACAATATATTCTGGCAAAATATATTCGATCTCATGAACTTCAAGTAGGCCTAGTAATAGTAAGGGTGGTCCATTCTCGCAAAAATATTCTAAAATATCTCTTCTCGTCTTTAAAAGAACGCAAGAAAGGTTTTTATTTTTATTTTTTTGCTGAGTTACGCAAACAAAAATTGAATGATGATCCTTGTTGACTATTTCTGGTAAGTATAATATACAAGAAAAACTAAGTACAACATACTAGTGTATATTCGAGAATAACTTATTAAACTTTTTTGTTTTTGTGCTTTTGCTAATAGTACCATAGGAAAAACTAAAATAAAAATAATATAGGTTAGATTGCTTTTTTTATTTTTTGTTGAAAATACTTTTTTTTTTTTAAGTAAGTAAAATGGAATCTGCAATAAATAAAAAGATAAGCAAAAGCTATCGAGTGAGACCTACAAATAGTATCTAGCCGTGATTTTTTGACCAAAAACAAGCTAAGTGGAACCCACAAGCAGTAATTGGCTACTTGAGAAATAAGCTAACTAAATTTAGAGTTAAGCCTCTTTGTTACGGGAACCACTTAGAACCCACAAACAATACAAAATATAACCAAAAATCTCCTTATACCAGCTTGTTATCACATCCCAAATGAAATTATGTTTAAAGAGAGAATGATGCTGCACGTTTTGCTTCAGTGAGAGAAGAATAATAGAGTTCCATAAAAAGTAAAGAATAATAACTTTAAGCAATGTTACACTAACTAATAACTTTGTTATTAAATTAATATATATAAAAAATCCTACCATTGTATTACATAATCTTAACACGTACACCAAGTTTCATGTCAACTGAAAAGTTATTTGTTATTCGATCTAGAAACTCATTTTTTTTATACACAATTTTAAATACAAAAACTTAAAATTTCAAAATTTGATTGATAAAACAATTGTTGATCTCAAATCATCTAGAAATTTTGAAAGTATGTAGAGTATAAGAAGATAATCTAATCCATATGTATATTTGTTAAAATACGCATTCAATAAAAATTATTGAACGGTATAACATAACTTAAAAATACACCAGGTGTAACTTGAATTCATATATAACTTGAATCCATATATTTCATCTCACTCTTTAATTCAATGTTTCTAACCAAAACCAACTTGGTCAAACTAGAACCCAATGAACCCAATCGTTTCTTAGGTCAAACCGAGTTTAGCATACCTTCAATACTTTTTTTAACTAGAATCTCATTTTGTTTTAATAAAAAACTGTTACATCACCCACTAACTAAATAAAAAAGAGCTTGTCCAGTTAAAAAAGTACTGGAAGTAAGCCAAACCCGTATAAACCATTCCTCAAAAGTTTGAGTAATGTAATTGCAGAGAAATTTCTCTTTTCTTTGTATTTTTTCTTTTTAGAGGATTGGAGCATAACAGTTGATCTGTGAGATTTAGGAAGAGCTTGAATCTTTAACAATGAAGGAATAACATGGACAACTCAGAAAGAGAGAAAGAGAGAGAGAGAGAGAGAAGTTGAGGAAAGAGCTCTCTGAGTTTTGTATTCCAAGCTTAATAAATTCATACACGTTTACCACAATATATAGTTTACAATTGTTTCCAGAAAGATCCTATCTAACAAACTCTAACAACCCTATGACAGCTATAAATAGAAAATATCTCCACTCTATACAAAATACCTGAAGCTAAGTTTGTTGAAACATAGCAAGTCAAGACCACGCTCAGTGAGGAAGAACAGCTTCATAAAACGATGTTGTTTGCTGCCTTGAATAAGTCATGACAGATATAAGTGAGAAATGATGCCGTTTATCATTTAGACAAATTTCACCGTTTTGACACTCATTAAAGAATTTAAAAACCCAAGTGACCATTGAACTAGTGACCATTGGAACTGTGAATTTTATCTTCTTCATTTGTAGACTCACTGGTTCCACTAACATCCCTCCTCAAAACCAAGGGGTCAAGGGACACCATGGTTTTGGAACGCGGAAACTGAAAACAAGAAGAAGGAAGACTCTTTGTAAAAATGTCTACCAATTGATCCCCGGTTGCAATGTAATGAACTTGAAGGTCACGACAAAGAACTCGTTCACGAACAAAGTGGTAATCCACTTCAATATGCTTGGTATGGGCATGAAAGACCGGATTGGAAGCAATGGCAAAAGCAGAAACGTTGTAACACCAAAGATTTGGTGGAAAGGAGAGGAAGATACCAAGATCTCACAAGACTTGACGAATCCAACATAGCTCAGCGATAGCAGTGGCAAGAGCCCTGTACTCAGACTCACTGGAGGAGTGAGATACAGTATCTTGTTTCTTAGCACTTCATGTGATAGGATTGAATCCAAGATAAACCAAATACCTAGTAATGGACCTACGATCAAAAAGATCTCTAGCCCAATCTGAGTCAGAAAAGGCTGAAAGAGACAAAGGACCATGTTGAAAGAAAATCCCAAAATTAAGAGTGCCAGAAACATGTCTCAAGATCCATTTGGCTGCAATTAAGTGGGCCTCACTAGGAGTAGACATGAACTGACAAACTTGATGAACCGCAAAACTAATATCAGGATGTGTAAAAGTCAAGTAATGAAGAGAACCCACCATACTCCTATAAACATGAGGATTGGCAACAAGAGCCTTCAGCAGGAACTAGTGTCAAAGTTAGGAGCACAAGGAGTTTTGGCAGCCTTAGCAGAGAGCATGTTATGCTTAAGAAGTAAGTCTTGAGCATATTTAGATTGATTCAGAAATAGCCCTTTAGAAGTACAAGTGATCTGTAAACCAAGAAAGTAATGGAGATTGCCAAGATCCTTAAGTTCAAATTCAGAACTGAGCTACTGAATCAGTGATTGCAAGAAAGAGAGACAATTGCTAGTGAGAACAATGTCATCCACATACACCAGAAGAAACACCAAGTATTTACCATGCCTCAGAATAAAGGATGAATCAGCTAAGGAAGCCTGAAACCCCAAGTGAAGCAAATGAGTAAAGAACCTCTCAAACTAGGCCCTAGGGGCTTGTTTGAGGCCATAAAGATATTTCTGTAAGAGGCACACATGATTAGGAAGAGCAGGATCCACATAACCAGAGGTTGGACCATAAACCTCCTCCTTTAAAAAACCATGTAAGAAAGCATTCCTGACATCCAATAGCTTTAAAGGCCAATTAAACTGAACAACAAGAGAGAGGATAATTCTGACAGTAGAAGACTTGACCACAGGGCTGAAGGTTTCATCAAAATCAATACCAAACTATTGATGAAACTCCTTTGCCACCAAACTAGCTTTGAACCTGCTTATACTTCCATCACTGTTATGCTTCAGCTTGTACACCCATTTGCACCCTACAGCATTCTGATAAGGTGAGGGTGGTACCAAGATCCAAGTTTTCTGTCTAGTGAGGGCAGCAAACTCCTCATCCATAGCTGAGCACCATTGTGGAAATTGAGAAGATAAGTGGGAGACTCAGTAATAGTATAATCAACCCGAGGCTTGGATGCAAGTTTGGAGACAGAGACTGCAAGAGCCTTAGGCTTGAAAATGCCATCTTTGGATCTAGTGATCATGGGGTGTATGTTCTGAGCAAGCACAGAAACAAGCATAGAAGTCACAGTAGGAGATGGCAAGGTCTCAACCAAAGGAGAAGTAGGAAGGGAAGGTGATGGAGGAGATGAAGAAGAAAGTGAGTCAGGAATAAGTGGTGGAGAAGGAGGTAAAGAAGGACTAGGTGCAAAAGAAGAGACATGTGCAATAGGGCTGACCTCAGGAAGGACAACAAACTGTAATGTATTGCCAGCAGAAAAATGGGAAAGAAAGGACAACCACAACAGAAGATGAGGAGGATGCATCAGATGAAGAACCAGCAGGTAAAGAAGTGGTTTGTAAAGCTAAGAACTCAGATTCATTGAATAAGACATGCCTTGATATGTAAACCTGTAGGGTAGTAGGGTCTAAACAAATATAGACTTTAGAGTAAGCTGGATAGCCAAGAAAGATGCAAGGTGTTGTGTGTGGCTGAAGCTTATGTTTATTATAGGGTCTTAGAAAAGGGAATCAGGTACAACCAAAAGTTCTAAGGAGTAGGAGATCTGGTTTATTGTTGAATAGGACTTCCCAAGGTGATTTATTATGAAGAATAGGAGTGGGAATTCTATTAATGATATAGATAGCAGTAGAGACTACATAAGACCAATAGGACAAAGGGAGGTTTGAGTGAGACAACATTGTGAGAAAGCATTCAGTAAGATGTCTGTGTTCCTCTCAGCAATGCCATTCTGCTGAGGGGTATGAGGACAAGAGGTTTGGTGGATAATGCCAAAACTAGAGCAAAAATGATTAAAGGCATTAGAAGTGTATTCACCACCACCATCTGTTCTCAAGATCTTAATTTATGTGTTCAATTGAGTTTCAATATATGCTTTGAAGTACTTAAAAGCATAAAACACGTCAGATTTGGGCTACATGATTACTCACCACGGGATTGAGGTTAACCCTGACTAGATTAAGGCAATTAAAAATTTACATCCTCCTCAGAATCCCAAAGAGGTGCAGAGATTAACTGGAATGGCAGCTGCCTTAAATAGATTCATCTCTCGGTTGGCGGACAGGGGTCGTCCCTTTTTCCAGCTTCTTTACAAGGGGAAGGACTTTTGGTGGATGGAGGAGTGTATAACGGCTTTTGAGGATCTTAAGGAGTACTTGTCAAGTCATCCAATACTCTCCAAGCCCAAGAGGGAGGAAATGTTGTATGCATACCTAGCAATCACAAACTATGCTTTTAGTCTCGTCTTGGTCAGAAATAAGGATAGGGTCCAGAGGCTTGTCTACTATATCAGTAAGTCCTTATAAGAGGCTGAGACACGCTATCTACCTTTGGAGAAGGTAGTTTTGGCCATAGTACATGCCATGAGGAAGCTGCCCCATTATTTTCAAACTCACACTGTGGTGGTGCTCACCCAGCTCCCTTTGCAAGCTCTTCTAAGGAAATTGGACTATACAGGCAGAATTGCTAAGTGAGGAACCATGCTTGGAGCCTACGATGTCAAATACATGCCTCAGATTTCCATAAAAGGGAAAATTCTAGTAGACTTTGTGGCGGAGTTTATTGAGGGTATAATAGAGAAGGAAGAAAAATGATTGGGGATAATGGTCACGTCAGCCATCGTTGTCCTCCCTTAGGAGGTTTATACGGATGGGGCATCTAATCGAAAGGGAGTAGGGATTGAGATTGTGTTAATCACTCCCGAGGAGCTAGTAATGGAGAAATCATTGCGATTGGGTTTCCTAGCTACTAACAATGAGGCCGAATACGAGCCTTTGTTAACAAAAGTAGCAATGGTCAAGCAGTAAGGGGGAGATGTAGTAAAGTTGTATTTTGATTCTAGATTAGTGGTAGGCTAGGTTAATGGAGAGTTTGAGGATCAGGATGAGAGAATGCAAGGGCCTCTTGCTAGGGTACAGCGTGTTTGGGCACAATTTAAGATTTTTGCATTGAAGCAAATCCTTAGAGGGCAAAACTCTCATGCAGGTTCTTTGGCCATGCTGGCCACTTCTCTGGGGTCAGGTCTTCCTTAGGATGTGGTTGTCGAGGAGATGAATAGCTCAAGTCTCACAAGGGTATCCTTGGTCGGGGTTTATAGCCTCTATGTAGGGACAAGCTGGATGGACCTTATAGTAGCCTTTTTGAAGCAAGGATTGTTGCCCGAGGACAAGTGTGAAGCAGAGAATGTGCATAGAAGTGCACCTCACTATTGGCTATCTAGAGACTAGAATCTATAGAAGCGCTCTTACTTAGGGCCATATTTATTGTGCGTGCATCCAGTGGCAATGGAGCCTTTGTTGGAAGAGTTACATGAAGGCATATGTGGAAGTCACACAAGAGGTAGGTCTTTGGCACATAGGGCCCTCACCTAGGGATACTAGTGGCCTAGCATGCAAAGAACCTCCCAAGACTATGCAAAGAAGTGTGACCAATGTCAGAGATATGCCCCAAACATTCATCAACCAGGAAGAGTCCTAAATCCGATATCTAGCCCTTAGTCGTTCGCTCAGTAGGGCTTAGACATAGTGAGACCTTTTCCCCGAGATATAGGAAATCGAAGATGGCTCCTCGTCGACACGAACTATTTGAGAACGGATCAGTTCAATGCTGAAAAGAATAATTGCTTACTCCAAGATAGCCCGGATGTGGTTAAGGAAAGAAGAGAGGTGGCAACGGTAAAGATGACACATTACCAACAGAATCTTAAGCAATGCTATGATAAGGGGATTAAGTCAAGGCTTCTGGCGCTGGGGGATCTGGTCTTGAGGAAAGTGGTAGGGACAGCAAAGAACCCTGCTTGGGGAAAACTAGGTCCTAATTGGGAAGGGTTATATAGGATCACTTCCATTGGTGGCATTGGGGCTTATTACTTAGAAGATCTGGTTGAAAATGTAGTTCCTCGTCCTTAGAATGTAAACAATCTGCAACATTATTATTATTAATGTTATGAATTCTTTTGCCACTCGTATCTTTGTTAGTTGCATTTCATTATGAAGGTATTTGCTACAGCATTCAGTCTTTGAATATTCTAAGTGTTAAACTGAACCTAAGCCTTATTCGGCTCCTCGAGTCACAAGCTCAGGGTAAACACATTGCTTGAAAAATTCCAAGTGTTAAACATAACCTAGGCCTTGTTCAGCACCTCAGGTCACAAGCCTAGGATAAATTAACATCGCATGAAATATTCTAAGTGTTAAATAAAACCTAGGCCTTGTTCAACTCCTTAGGTCATAAGCCTAGGGTAAATTAATATTGCTTGTAAAATTCTAAGTGTTGAACAAAACCTAGGTCTTATTTGACTCCTCAGGTCACAAGCCTAGGGTAAATTAACATTGCATAAAATATTCTAAGTGTTAAACAAAACCTAGGCCTTGTTCAGCTCCTCAGGTCACAACCCTGGGGTAAATTAACATTGCATGAAATATTTTAAGTGTTAAACATAACCTAGGCCTTGTTCAGCTCCTCGGGTCACAAGCCTAGGGTAAATTAACATTGCTTAAAAAATTCTAAGTGTTAAACAAAACCTAGGCCTTGTTCGACTCCTCGAGTCACAAGCCTAGGGTAAATTAACATTGCATAAAATATTCTAAGTGTTAGACAGAACCTAGGCCTTGTTTAGCTCCTTGGGTCACAAGCCTAGGATAAATTAACACTACTTGAGAAAATTTCTAAGTATTGACTAGAATGGGGGCCTTGAGTGTTTCCTAAGGTTTCAAGATCCACGCCATTGGATCTGCTGTGAGATACCAAGTCCAATTTATAGTCAGTGTTGGTTGGAATTTCTCCTAAGTTCAATGAGTCAGTCTATTAATTTTATTACAAGTCATTCTAGATGATAAGAAGATAAGAAATATTCAATGAATAAATTATAGGTTAGTGTGATGAAGTTGCTATAAAGGAGGTACGAGAGCGTAAGACATAAACTGAAAAATATAAGTTACATAGTTATAGGAGTATAAGATAAGTCATGAAATCTTCTTCATTAATGTTTGAAAAACTGAGTACAATAAAAGAAAAAGGGGCCTATTACATTTGATCCTAATTACAAAAATGGCTATTTGTCTCTTGGCCCAAGGTGGAGTTATGCAGATGCTTCTTTCCTTTTTCCCCCTTTATTTTCCTACTCTTTCTGTTTTTTCTTCTTCTTCTGCTAGGCCGCCTCTGTTGTTTCCTCCTTCTCTACGTCCACCACTTGGGCCTCTTAGGGCTACTATTTCTCCTGGTTTTTGGTGGGGGTAGTAGAAGGAGTAGAGGCAAGCTGGTCTGAAGAGGAAGGGGGAGCGAAGCTGGGATTAGCTAGAGGTTGAGGAGGAGTAGGCGCCAAGTGTAAGGCTGGGGGATAGTACACCTTATCAGGAGACCTAAACTTTGATTCAGTGCCAATCCCAACAGCACTCAGGGTTTGGCCCCACACTTCCAAACAGAAGGCCTGAACGACGTCCCTGAGTTGGGCGGTAAGGCTTTTAGCGGCCTTAGTCATGCTCGCGTCATAGGCCGCCTGCTTGGCCTGGGACATCTCCGCCTCCTTAGCCTCCGGCTTCTTTTTTATTTTCTTTAACTCCACCACGGTCAAAGCCATCTTATTCTCGGCCTTTCTTTGGGCCTTTAAAGCTTCAGCAGCTTGTTTTTCAAAACTTTTGAGCCTTCTCCACCTCGTTTAAGCCTTCCTTTGAGCCTTCTCCACCTCGTTCAACTGGGCAAGAGTCTCTTTGAGTTTCTTGTCCACCTCCGCATGGGCTTTTTTAGCAGCCTCTATTTTTTTTTTCTCGCCACGTCCAGGGAATGGTCCACCCATTCCTCGACCACGCAGGCAGCTTGGGCAGCCTACAAAAAAAAAAAAAAACAAAACAAAACAAAACAAAATACGTAAGTGTCATATGGCACATATGTAATTTAACGTTGCAAGCCAAAGGGGGTAGTCATGTACCTTGGCCAGATCTTGCTTCAAAGCAAGAAAGACTTCACGTTTCCTAAAGGACCTCAACTCTACCATGTCTTCAGGTAGCATAGTACCTTCTCTAGGCATTCTACCACTAAATCTAAGCTGCCCTTCTTGGGGTCTCTCAGGTTTGCGTCTTCCAGTACTGGGTTGCCCGAACTGAGGGTAAAAAGGGCCTCCAAATTGAGGGCTTCTTTGATTGGTCTCCCTCAACCTCTTTAGAAGTTCTAGTAGATGTTGACCTCTTCAGCTACCCCTTCCCTGTCCGGGCTTCTTTGGCTGGGGGCTGGTGGGAGGATTTAGTGACCTCCCCTTCCTCAGTACACTCCGTTCCCTTACTTCCTTGGGTCCTTTTTCTTTTCTTATCCACGGCTTCAACAGACGATGTACACATCACGGCAGGAGTCGGTGGTTGGGGCACCACCGCCATTGCTGGGGAAGAGCTCCCAACATAGGCTATAAGTAAGGCGAGAAAGTCGGGGGTTTTCTCTTCGAATCCCATGCCTTCTAGGATGTTGATGGCCTCTTGGTTGGAGCTAACTTATGCAGGTTAAAAGTATAGGCGTGAAGTGTTGGGAGCGTCCTCAGGGTCCTCTTATTGATAGAAGACCTTAAAGTCTTTATCTGTGACTTTTGGCTGGGTAGGTTTGAGTATGGGCTCCTTATCTTCATCGTCAGAAGGAATGGGAGGCTCTTAGGAGTAAAGAAGCCTGGCAGCTAAGGGGGCTGGAACTTGGGCGTCTTGAGTCCCCTCTAGAGGAGGTTCTAACAGTAGGAAGCCTGGGACGGCTACATCAATTAAAGCCAAATGGGGATCCCTGGTTTTAATGACGTTCCTTGAGCTTTGAAAGCGCTTGGTGGAAGGCTTGTATCCAAGAATGACGTGAGCAGCTCGGAGTTGACCATCCTTGTGTAGGAAGATCTCTGATTTAAGGATCTGGTTCAAGTCCTTGAAGTTCACTAGATGCTTGGCTGGGGTAGTGTGGTATTCGTCTGCCGAGGAAAACAAGAAGAATTATGAGTAAAAAAAAAAAGGAGCAAAAAAGAAAATTTTTGCACTAATAAAATTAGGTAACGTCCTATGTGCATCTATGGTCCTCAGGAACCCTACATGGTTCCCCTTCTTGGGTGGGACAATGCAGTCCATTGTGCCAATCTCCCAATACGATGAGGAAGTTCTCGTCCATACCCTTGCTAGAGTCAAGCATGCAGGAGATTAACCTGACAAAAGGGACTCTACATTTGATGTAATATTTAGTTTTTTCCCCTTTCTGGCAATTGTATACTCAGTTTACGTCATGCCAGGTAAGGTTGGTCCCTATTTTCCTATTTAGCGCATCTACGCACCCGAGGACCCTAAAGACATTTGGGGAGTATTGGGTGGGGGTTAACCTATAATTTGTTAGGTGTCCCTAGTAACCCTTCCCATAGGGAGTTCCATCCCGCCTTCGATGAAGGCAATAATAGGAATGACCACGGATTCAGAAGGCTTGTTCAAGACCAACCATTCATCGTATTCACGGTGTCGGATTTCGACACCGTCGGGAATCCTATATTGAGCCCTAAAGACAGCCCTAGCCTCGGGAGTATCCACTAACTTAGCGTATCTACCCATGGAGTTTTATGGTGTAAAAAAATAAATTTGTGTAAAGACGGAACGGGAGAAGGAACACACCTACAAGCGAAGGGAAAGATTCTCCTTGGGAGCTTGCTTTAATTCAAATTGCCAGAATGCGTAAATGAACTTCAGCTAGTCCCAAATCCTCCTTTTATAGGGGTAAAAATTGGGCGGTAAATTTCCCCTCATAAATGAGGGAAAATAAGGACCGTAAGATCTTGATTGAGCCATAGAACTTGGGGAGACAAGCAGTCGCCAGACTCCATAAATATGAAATCGTGCATTCTGAAGCGTCAGGAGCATGCTAGGGACAGGTGAAAGGACGTTATCATGTGGTACTGCGTATGGCACGTGTATAGTTGGCTCGTATAACTAAAACATCGCTTTTACCTCAGGGTTAATAGCAAAAGTTTTAGGGGGCTATTGTGGGTGCCCGAGGACCGAGGATGAAGTTGAAGAGTTGCAATACGGGTCATAGGCCATAGGCCTGAGGAGGAAAGTTGCTTGGGAGGAGGAAAAGATAGGTCAAAATGACTCTGGGGCGTTCCAAGTGGGAGGAGAAATCTGATGAGAGGAAATCAGAGATCATAGGAGAAGTTTCTAGTTTGAAGTAGCCTGTAGCCTTCGTATTAAATGATGGACAATAGCTTTATCAACTGCATTGATAAGGAAGTGACCTGAACAGTGCAAGTCACAGCTAAGCAGACTCCTTCGACCACCTTCTTCAAATGCAGAAAGAGACAAGTGTCAAGAAAGAAGGCTGATTAGGTAGGGATGGATGGTCAAGATGTGAAGTATGGGAGAGTATATAAGGGAAAGAAAGTTTCCAAAGAAAAGGATCAAGGCAAAGAAAGTAACATTGAGAGAAGAATATAAACATTATATTTTTCTGTGTAATTTCAGCTCCTCGGGCAAGCTTGTATTAATACACTGACTTACGTATTTTATAAAAGGAAGCCTTCCTCCCTTATTCTCATCCTCGGGCTAAGCCCTCTCTTGTTGTTTGATTCCCTCTCTTACAAATTTATTGATTTGGGCCTAGGTTGAACTATACAAGCTCGCTATTCTAAGTGGACTTGGACTGGTAGAATTTTTGGTCCTTACACCATCAATGTAGTATGATTTTTAGTGTTTTAAGTGCTAAAATAGTCACCAGTGTCAATGCTCTAAGCAAGCATGGCAGCATAGTTAGCTTTCTTATTTGAACCAAATTATGATCTGGCAAAAAGATATTCTAAAATATTCTTAGGTTATTTAAATGAAGTTTATTCTAACTACATATATTCTCTTCTTAAAAACTAAGGAATTTTTTTTTTTTTTTTTTTGAGTGACGCATACAAAGATTGAATGATGATCCTTGTCGACCGTTTCCGGTAAGTATAATATACAATAAGAACTAAAGTAGTACAGCAGATTATGTTTAACAAAGAGAGAATGATGATGCACTGTATACATAAGTGAGAGAAGAACAACGAAGTTCCATAAAAAAGAGAGAAGAATAAGTGAATAACATGGTTAGAAAGTAGGAGATAATATTATTTTAGTCATGCGCTTTAGGGTTACAGCTAACTTGATTTTTATATTTTGTTAGTTCTCAATTAGGTTTTCGATTTTATCAAAAAATAAATTAGGTTTTTGTTATTTTTAATTTAAAGTCAATTTGATCCCTACCATCAACTCATTAACGAAAAACGCTTACTTGACTAATAGATTGTACAATTGGCACATTTTAAACCTACATGACTACTAAAATAATAATAAAATATTTTAATTGTTATTTTTAAAAACCACATCCACATAATAAAAGGGAAATCATTGTGTACTCCCTCAGTACCATAAATGCGTACTCCCTCCTCTTACATGAATGGTGGATCCCACTAATTAACTTCATGGTGGGACCTACCATTTATGGGAGAGGAGAGAGTACGCATTTATGGTACTCCAGAAGTACACAATAATAATACTAATAATAATAACAATAGCAGAGAGAAAATCCAATTAAATTTCAAATTGAATTCAATTAGAATCTAATTTTGTGTCATGTGTCTCATTTAATCTATATTTTAGAGTTCTGTTCTAAGAAAGATAAGTGAATTAGCCATATTATTGAAAAAGAGATATTAGAAGAACTTGAATACAAAAATTTGATTAATTAATTTGCATTTCAAAATGCAAGAAAAATAGATTTCAAATAAAATATATTATAATATAAAATTATTAAATAAATATTAATTTAATTAATACATAGATATAAAAAAGAGCCCATTTTAATTGTCACCTTATGCCCCAAAAGGTCTAGGGCCGGCCTTGAGAGATATGCGTCATTTTTAAGCACAATCTTAGTAGCTCGTTCTGAAGCACAACTTGAGGAGCAACTCAATATTAATTTTTTTTTTCTAGGATTCTATTT
This sequence comes from Castanea sativa, assembly GCF_040712315.1. Classification (NCBI taxonomy): domain Eukaryota; kingdom Viridiplantae; phylum Streptophyta; class Magnoliopsida; order Fagales; family Fagaceae; genus Castanea; species Castanea sativa. Next base: position 17,558,348 of record NC_134019.1, on the reverse strand, counting down.
ATTTGTGTGATTGTGTAATCAAGATCTCTTTTTCTTTCTTTCTTTTTTCTTTTCTTTTTTTTTTTTGTTTTTTGTTTTTTTTTGTTTTTTTTTTTTTTGAGTTTGTGAGATATAAAAAATTGCAGACCTGCGCAAAAAAAAAAAAAAAAAGGTTTTGTTCAACAATGATGGCTAGAGTACTAGGTATATAGATTTTGTGGTTCTTTCATCAGTTTGAATATTTGCTTTTGTGAAAGGTGTTGAGAGGTTTTTAGGTTTTTATTTATTTTTTTTTTTAGGTTTGGTTAAAGTTCTCAACAATAGGACTGTCCATGGGTCGGTTTGGGTCAAGTTTGTGCCAAATTCAAACTTGACTCGATCAATTTAAGTCCCCAAGATCTTGACTCACTGCCGACTGGGAAGAAGAGTTGGTTCGAGCGAGTTGGGTCTCCTTGGGTAATGGTCGATTGTTGATCAGAGTTGAACAAGAGAAATATGGCAGAAACTCACCGAAATTCTGCTGGATCTAGCAAGATCTTGATGAGAATGGTCAGATCTCATCATATCTAACTAAAACTTCAACTGACTGTTAGCATTGGTTTCTAAAGGTAGAGACCCGTCATCAACTGTCACATGCATTAGGTCAACTAATTTTTAGGTTTGCTCGAATGGTTTGGGCAGGTGAGCTAGGTCCACAATTCGGTTGGACACCCTACTTAATGTACATACTCTAGGTTTGGATTTTTCTAGGTTAAACTCTATAAAGAATTTTCTAGGTTGCTATGTTTGGCTACCAAGAAAGTGCAAGTCTCTGATATCGAATTTTTTGTTTCTAATTTTTCTTTTATTTAATTAGATCCTAACGTGGCTTTTAAAACTAGAAATTAAAATATTTTTTATTATTATTTTAGTAGCCACATAGGTGTGAGTTGTATCAACTATGCAATCTGTTAGTCACGTAAGTATTTTCCATTAGTGAGTTAATGGTAAAGACCAAATTGACTTCAAGTTGAAAACAACATGGACGGAGTTAACTGCTACTAAAATGTATGGATCAAATTAGCTATGATCCCAAAATGTAAAGACCAAAATGATATTTTACCTAGAAAGTATGTTAATTTTTTTTAATCTTTCTATCAAAAAGATTTAAAAAAAAGGACATCCTAAGTAAAAGTCATCTATACTATTTATAAGAGAATTCATCTCTTTAAACTGGACTTTTAAATGGTTCAAAAATACTCTCATTAATGAAGTATAACTTCTCTTCGAAATAGGGTCATAAATATCAAATAAAAAATTTCATCTTTTTATTCCCTAAAATTTAGCATTTTTATGAATCCAAATTGTCTGTCCCAACTTATATGCTCTACTCGATGCTCCACCAAATATATCAAGCCACGTAGCCATTACATATTAAACACAAACTGATGACTGAAATAGAGTCAATCTCCTTCCCAACTCACATTACAAAAAAGAATGAAAAAAAAAATCACAAAACCACTCAAGCACCATTAAAATACCCAACTACAAAAAGATTCCACCACCATGGCTTAGGGATTGCAATTTTGGGGCAAGGATGGAGAGAGATTTTAGTCTCGCACCATAGGGCGGGGTGGGATGAGTTTAGACTTTTTAAACCCAACCCACCCCACCCCGCTCCGCTCCATCCCCACCTCACCCCGCATTGATAAGGGTGAAATTGTAAATTTCTCATATTCTAAAACTCTACTATTTAAACAAATTTATCATCAGCTTATTGTATTATATACAACAAGGCTTTTTGCCTCTCTTTTTTCTCTAGCAAGTTTGGAAATAAGGTACCAATTTTAACGTTTTCTTTTTTCTTTATTATAAACAAATTTATATACTATTAAATCATTGATTTTTTATTATGAGATTTTTGTTTTTGTTGTGATATTGTCTTGTTAAACACTTCAATAATATTATTCAATTTTTGCTAAAAATTAGTTTGATTTGATAGGATCAATTTATTTGTAATTTCAAGTATATTTTTATTAACAAAATAGGTTTTATTAAAAACGATTGTAATAGTTGTGGGCAAATTAACAAGGAGTAGAGTTTTATGGGGTGGGGCAGGGCTTCGCAGGGCCTCAAGGGGCAGGAACGGGGTAAGAAAATTTTTTCCGTCATACGAGGTGGGGGCAAAGACCCCATCCTTTGGACCCACCCCACCTCATTGTCATCCCTAGCTACCTAGAGAAGACGACCATAGTTAATCTCAACAGCAAAGAACAGAGTTTGCAAGCCTTCATGATCAAGCCAATACTCTGATTAGTCATTCTTTCTCACAAACCCATATGAGATTGTTCCTCACACAAAAACCAATTCATTGTACAAATTTGGAAGTGAGGGTTTTGTGTGGTCCTTTACTTTCTATCTATTATTTTGATGTATATAAGAGAAAATTGAACTGATGGGACAGGCTAGGATCCCTGTGAGTTTGGTTTTTGTTTTTTTTTTTTTTTTTTGTGTTGGATGATGGGTATTTGGCCAAGAAGACAACCGTGGGTAGATGTGTTGTCTCAACCATGGGTAGAAGCACTATTGCTGGTGTTGGAATAGTTGTAGGGGCTAAGATTATTTTTATGTATCACCATGGGTGGTGGTCCTGTGATATTCTTTTTTGGATGTACCGAAATAAGAGTTGGTGGCTGACAAGATCCCCCAGCGTCATCTTCTCTAGGTGGCCATGGTGGTGGAAATCGGTTGTGGCTAAGTATATAAAATTTTCTTTTCTTTGGGTTTGGAATGTGAGTTGGGAGGTAGAGGAGAATAGGAGATTAACCCCGTTTAAGTCATCAGTTTGTGTTTAATATATAAGTGATGTCCACGTGGCTTGATACGTTTGGTGGTGTATAAAATGGAGTATATAAGTTGAATAAAAAAATTTGGACTCCTTTTTTATTCCTTTTTCATGCTGAATAAAAGTAAAACACCCCCAATTTTTTAAAAAAATAAAAAATAAATAGAAAATTAAGAGAACTCTTAAAATTTAGCATTCTTTCTCTTCACTTTCATCTTATTTTTCCTACCCAAACTTTTCTCTATATTACTACACCATTTTCAAACGCATGTTCAAAAAATAAATTACAATTTTTGCTTATCTTTAAAGTTTATCATTTTTATTTGTTTGAAAAATAAAATATATATATTTTTCAAATTAAAATAGATGCAAATTATTAACTTTTACTTAAAAAAAAAGAGCATTTGAGCATGCACAACGTGCATGCTTAGAGGCTAGTTTAAATAAAAAATCACTTTAAGTCAATATGTTTCTAACCAAAACCCATTTGGGCATGGACGGAGCCATGTTTGGACTTGGGGGGGCAATGGCCGCCCCCCCCCCCCCCCCATTTAAAAAAATATATATTATTATTATATATATTAGGTACTAATTTTAGCAATTTTTTTTTAGAAAATTACACTTTTGCTCCCTTAAAAATATCATTGATTCTTTTAAGAGTATTGTTATAGTCACAAGTTTTTCTATAACATTTTTAGAGAGGGTTAAGGTAACAAATTCTTATTCGTTCGCATTTGGGCTTACCACTTACATTATTAGCAATTTGTAAAAATGTTTGTAATTCAAACGTTTTCCACATTTTAAAGACCATTAAAAAATATTTATATGTCTAAAATCTAAAAAAGAAATATACAAGCCCAAAAAAATTAGTACAACAACAAAAATTATCAATAGTAAAACTGAAAAAAAAAAAAAAAAAATTTAAGTCTGGTCAACCAATTTTACTTAAAACAAAAAATCTGACCCCTTAAAAATTTTTAAACAACTAGCAGCTAAGCGACTAAGTAGCAACAAAGTCGAAAGCCGAAGTCATTGCACACAACAAACAACAAAGTCGCCCCCCCTAACTCTAAGTTCTGGCTCTATCCCTGCATTTGGGTCGAACCTAAACCCAATCAACCTAACCTTTTGCCAGGTCTAACCTTGGTCAACATGTTAAGTGGATTTTTATCAATTTTATAAATCATTGCTCAATAATTAATTGTTGCCAATTATATCTCTCCAAATATTAAATTAAGAAGATTAGAAAAAAGAAACAAATAAAAAAAATCCATTTATAATTTGAGAAGTGAAATTGGAGAGAAATTTCACTCCCTTTTTTTTGTTAAAAAATAAATAAATAAATAAATGGGAACATAACAGCTGACCATCCAAGGTAGAAACTGGATATAATGATATATATTAGCAGTCCACCAAATTAGAATCTCATCAGATACTAGCTCTCCCAAATCATGCCCACGTTTCCTTTTCTTCTTAACATGTCGACAGCCTCATCAATTACCCGAAACTCTCTCTCTCTCTCTCTCTCTCTCTCTCTCATAATCCAATGATGCCTTAGATAACACCAACATGAATGGAGTTGGTGTCATCGAATACATCTTTTTCGTTGGAACTATCGTTTGCATCGTCCTCATGATCTTAATCAAAATAATGATTCTAAATTGCTTTCCCCCTCAGCAACCTTCTGGCCATCGAAACCACCAACATGGCTTTTTATCAACTACTACCCTCCAACAATTCCAAGAGTCCGTCGGAACTGTCTCCCAACACTCCATCGATACCGTTGAACTAGGTCTTGATGAAGCCACCCTAGGCAACTACCCAAAGCTCATCTATGCCCAAGCCATGCTCCACAAGGGCAACTCTACCACATCCTGTTGTTCAATATGCTTGGCTGATTACAATGACACGGATGTGTTGCGCTTGTTACCTGATTGTGGTCATCTCTTTCATCTTAAATGTGTGGATTCCTGGTTACGGCTGCATGCTACATGTCCGGTGTGTCGAAACTCGCCCCTTCCTGAGGTGGCAACTTCATTGGGAGCGACATCCTTGACTTGATTAATGGAATAGCTCTTCTACAACTGTACCATTTGCTACAACTTGCAAAAGTGGTCAATTAGAAGTAGTGCATAACTTTTACATGGATCCACCATTTCATTTCTATTATTTACCATCAATCATGTAAGAGTGTAGCACAAGTTGTAACAGTTGTCTCTGATTGGAATATAATTGGTACAGATTCATGCACTTTGTTTGGTGATTTTTCACTTGATTTTGTATTAAAGAACATTTTGACCAAAGTTTTTGTCAAAAATGGTTAAAGAGGAGAGTAAACATCGTATTATTGATTTATTGGCTAACATATGAAATGGACGGTAGAATTAGAATGATTGATATTTATTCGAAGACTAGCCTAGAATTGCAGTAGATATAATAATGTTAGTAGCATTAGTACACTACAATTTGAAGTAGGATAGTATAATATAGTGAGTTTAGGCCCTAAACCCGTATCACTAACGTATCAAAATTTTGAAAAAGGAAGAAAGTGATTTTTAGTTTTTCTTTCTGTCTACACCATGCATAATAGAAATCAAATGGAAAAATACACTAAAAATACTATAAAATTTTTACAATATAATATAACAATGACTATGATTTATAAATTTCATCAATTTAATTCATGAATGTTTGAATTACCTTTTTGTAATCGGTAACATACCAATTTATAGACCTATAGTAAAATTTATGATATTTTTAGTTTCACTAATAAATTTTTTATTTTTTAAAAAGTGCATAACCATTAAAAATGTATATAAAATTTTGGGCCTATCACAAAGGAGATGCAGGCTTTTTCCCCAAGAGTAAATTTTTTTTTTTTTTTTCTGTAGTGGGTTCTGGCCCAAGTTGCCTAGGCCTTGGGCCGGCTCTACTAGAACCATAAACTTAACATGTTGAAACTATTGGCGAAATACCAGTATACCTTCACACATTGTCTTTGTGTTCTACGGGTAAGAGGGAAAATTTTATGAGTGTTAGATTAATTTTTCTGACTACCCATTGTTAGAAAAATAATATTTCCCTCACGAACTTTAACTTTCATTATCATACATCATTGGCTCATTTCCATCATTCCTGGGTTCATTGCCAATAAACATAGCCTTGCCAAAAGCCATTTTCATTATGTTAATCTAAACACAAATTACCATGGTAGCTTAAGTCAACCAGGGGACCAGTCATTGAACTGAATAAAGTTTCTCTCCAAATAACTCTTCAAACTTTTTATATATCTTTATATTGAATGTGAATTTTGAAAATCTAATTGTCAAATTGCAGGTTCATCTTCGATTATGACTAACTCGATTCTTTGACATGTCACGTCATACTCAAGGCTGGCTCAACAACTTTGAGGGACTAAGGTGAAAATTTTAATGGGGATCTTTTATATATTGAAATATTAAATAAATAATATTTATTGAATTTTTTTATTTTTCATTTAGATTCTATTTTTCTTGCTTTTTGAGATGCAAAATTATTAGTTAAATTTTTGTATTTAAGTTCTTTTAAGAATTAATTTATTACATGGTTCAATAAGTAAATATCACTATAATACAAATATGTTGATATAATATACATCAAATTATCAATTGGTGTGATAACTTATAGTAATAAATTAGGCAAAAATGCAAAACTGACCTTCTAACTTTCAGCTTTTTTTATTTCAGTTCTTTAACTTTCAGTTTTATCATTTCAGTTCTCCACTTTCCATTGTTGTCAATTCAATACTCCGTTAAACCCCAATTATGTCTTGCCATTAATTGAGCAAAAACAACATCGTTTTGGCTTTTCTTTTTATAATAAATTTCGGAATTAAAAAAAAAACTGATATTAAAAAAAAAACATTTAGGGGAGCCCCCACACACTCGTCCACACGCCACCGCGTGTGAGCCCACGCGTCACCACTATCTTAGTGTTTGGCAGACCCGTGAGGCCCTTCACCTCCACACCCACTCTTTGTGGTTCACGCGCCGTTCAAGGTGCTATTAGCTTGTAGATCAGAGAGTGGTTGTTGGGTTTGAGAGTTTTGGCGAGTTTGCAGTGCTCTCGCCTGGTCTGAAGCTTCTCAATTGTAATGTGTTCTATTGATTGCAAACATTTGGGTGTCGTATTTCCTTGATTTTGATTTCAGGTAAGGGGAACGAATTCTAATTGTTTTTTTTTTTTCTTTTTTTTAATATCAGTTTTTTTTTCTTTTAATTCCGAAATTAATAAAAACAAAAAACAAAACGAAGTCGTTTTGGCTCAATTAACGGTAGGACATAACTGGAGTTTAACGGAGTACCAAATTGACAACAATTAAAAGTTAGAGGACTGAAATGAAAAAACTGAAAGTTAATAGACTAAAATGAAAAAAGTTGAAAATTAGAGGATCAATTTTGAATTTTTGTCAATAAATTAAAAGAGAGGTAATGTCAGATTGCTATGCCCACACACAACAACAACAACACACACCATCCACCACTGTGAAGGTAGTGCAACTATTGCAAAGAATGATAGAATGAAAGAAAGCTTATAAAATAAATATCAAGGATTCGAGATGAAGAAAAGAAAGGAGAGAATATAGATGGAAAGACAGAGAGATATAGAGATAAGAGATTTTTTATTATTTCTATTTTCTATATATATTTAGAAATTTATAATCTCTAGGATATTTCAAAACATTTACGTTGTATTATTAATAAATTAGTCAGGTATCAATTTTGATTTTAGAAGATTTCAAGAATGAGTTAATGGATTTGTCTTCTATGATTTAATTTTAATTTGTTAGCCGAATTTTGACTTTTTTTTAATCTTTTGTATTTTAGGATACAATGGGTCATTTTTAATGCATCTATTAACCGATAAGAGGACTTATAATTTTTTTAATTAAAATTTATAGATAAATATTATATATTGAAAGTTCAAATAGCGTAAAAAAAACCAATGAATGTTTAGACCCCCAATTACATAAACACCAACACAAGCTTATAATCAAACAATATATGTACGGAATATGAAATATAAGCTATAACTAAATTGGTAACACACTCTAAACCATAATTAATTACAAACTCAGCAGTAATTAAAAGGTAAAAAGTAAGGAAAGAAAGATGCAAACACAAAGATAACACGGCGATATGTTATCGAAGAAAAAACCGAAAAATTCGGCGAAAAACCTCTTCGTCGCCCTCCAAGCGATAAATGATCCACTAGAAAATTAGTTGGGATACATGAATAACAATAGACCCTCTAAGCCTAATCTACCCGATGCACCTAAGCCCTCCAAGCTTCTTGCTCCAACAGGGTTACGCCAAACCTTGTCTTCTCTAGCTCACCGAATCCCACAACAAGCTCCATATTGCGTCCGCCATCCTTGGCATCTTCTAATGCTTCCCAAAACTCCAAAAACACTCTCAACACTCTAAATGGGTGTGGGTAGTGTTTGGGTACAAATCTCCTCTCAAGGGGTATAACAATAAGAGAGGGAATGAGAAGAGACTACAAAGATTTTTCTTTAAGATTGAGTAGCTCTCTCTAATAGGGTGGGTGTGTTGTAGAAACCTCTCTTAGGATTTTTCTCTCAATAAGCTCCTCTTCCAGTACCTTACATTTTGTGGGTATAAGGGTATTTATAATAGAGTGTGTGAGGAATGTGAAACATCAGTTTTTAATCCAAACAGGGCATTCTGACCACTCGACCTCGCGACTGGAACGAGTTGGGAGTTTGGGTTGCGAGCTAACTGCCTGGCCAAACTAGAAGTTTTGTCCTGTAGTGCTCCAACTGTCGTGACCCTTCAGCTCCCTTGCATGCTTCACATGTGTATCACCTTTGGCAACTTGCCAGTCGTGAGCCAGTCGCGAGGCTCTTCTTGAGTGCACACATCTTGAGTTTTCTTCACACTCTCTCACACACTACCCTTACATAATTCTCACCTAAATACAGGGTTTTTACATGCTAAATTACAAGCAAATTTGGCACGAAATAAAGCCAACACATGATTGGTTAAATTCAACCTTTTATATATATATATATATATATATATATATGTATATATGTTACAATGGTGGGGCATAAATTGAAAAGAAAAATAACAAATATTATTATAGCGTGTATCTTTTATAATATCATCATATATTATATAATAATTATAAATAAATAAAATATATATTTTAAAAATTTTCATATTTTAGATGGATTATTGATTATTGACTGGTTTTTTTTTTAAAGATTATTTTTCCTTCACTGTCACATAAATCCTAAATAAAAAGTATAATTAAAAAATATTGTCTGCCTTGGTTCTTTTTTGACACGTTAAATACCTACCAAAGGTATTGCTGAAAAGGTCAAAGAAAATTTATTTTCATGACTCATGATTGCCTTTTTTTTTTTTTTTTAATGAGCGACTCATGATTACTTTATATAGTTTATAATTCCCCCAAAAGGTGAACAGCTAAATGCTGAACTACCCAAAAAAAATTTTTCATTTTTCCTTTTTCGTAATTTTTTTTTTTTTACTCTCTTAAAGCTTAATATACCCCGGGCCCCACACACACACACCCCAAAAAAAAAAAAAAGGAACTTTTGGAAAGACAAATCCTCTGCCGAAACAACTATAATTTTCTCTACTTATAAAATCAAGAAAAAGAGAAGCAATCCATATTGGAATTTGTCAAATAGGATCGAGTTGGGTAGATTTTTCTTCGGACAGTGACTTCTAATATAGCCTATAGCTAGAACAATCACCAGATACATTTTCTTCATTAATTAACAAATCCATTTGCCCGACAAATTCTCTTTCATCAAACCCTCTGCCTTAACTCTTTCTCTTTTCTACATATCCCAACCAATCCAAATTCATATTGTAGAAGATTACTCTAATGACAACTTTGATATGACCGATATTTTATTTGCTATCGGATTGTTCGGTTTCATTGTCTTCATTATGGTAATGAAAATACTTATTTCCTTCTGCAAGCATTCTTTGCCTGCCGGTCCTCATCAGATCAGGAACCTTACCACCGGTGACCAACAACACTCCGTCAACGCCACTGAACTCGGCCTCGACGAAGCCACTCTACGCAACTATCCGAAGCTTATATACGCCCAAGCCAAGCTCCACAAGGGAAATTCTACTGCTTCTTGCTGTTCAATATGCTTGGCTGATTACAAAGACACGGATGTGTTGCGCTTGCTGCCTGATTGTGGTCATCTCTTTCATGTTAAGTGTGTTGATCCGTGGTTACAGCAACAAGCTACGTGCCCCGTGTGTCGGAACTCGCCTCTTGCTGAGACGGCTCTTTCAGTGGAGCGACATTGAAAAGGTCATATTTAATACATAAAACTCTCATTTTTATAAAATTTGGGAGAAACTGATTGGTAATTAATGAGCCTTCAAGTAGAGCAACGTTCTTGACTTGATAATTAAACACATATATGGGTAACTTTCACACATGTATTTGTAAGTGATTGTACATTTGAATTCTGCCTTGATTCATTATTCTGGTTTGTTACGGTAGATTTTACAGTAATTTTTTTTTCTTCTTGTTTCTGTTTTGGCTATGATCATGAAAAATATAAGGTGTTTGTGAAATTTTCTTTTTTTCTTTTTACGTTCTTTTTGGTTTTTCTTAGTAGCTGCCACTGGCGGAGCCAGAGGGGGCGAGGGGGGCACCTGCCCCCCCTGACTCCTTTTTTTTTTTTTTTTTTTTGTATTAGTAGTCACATTAAAAAAAAAACCTTCTACTTATTGAAACTTGAAAGTGACCAAATCACCTATTTCACTATTTTTTTATATCATTATTTACACCATTTTTACTATTTATGATACTTTTCACAGCATTTTATATTTGAATGATGCTAGAGATATTACAAATTTTACTACTTATATCTTACAAATTGGCATGTCACCAATCACAAAAAATAATTTCAAACATTTATTCATTATATTTTAAGTAATACTAATAATATTTTTACTCCATCAGTTTGTAAATCTTTTAGTAGCTATGAATTGGTTGTCTTTGTTTATTTATTTTAATAATATTAAATATATTCATATTTGCTTACAATCATTTATTTATTTTGTTATTATTGTTGATTAATGTTTTTTAGATAAATTTCACTTTTAATAGCGTCTTTTAATTTTGCCCCCTCTAGACTAAAATCCTAGCTCCGCCACTGGTAGCTGCATCACCCATGAAATCAGTCTCACAAACTCACTATTAATTTGCCTTTTTTTTTTTCTGTTTTGGAGAAATAATTATTTAATACTGGGAGCACACAATAAATGTGTATTTCTTCTCTCACATACTAATATGTGTCACTAATTACATTTAGGGAAATATTAATAAATGTCTTAAGGACATTGATTTATAAAATATTTTTAGAAATATTTTATGGAAAAATGATAAAACAATTAATTTTCTGACAGCTTTTTATATTTTTCAATAAAGTGATGCTAATTTTTTCCTAATATGGTTTATTAACAATTGTTCTAAGAGTACCCGCTAAAATGACCCTTAAATTTAGAGGATTGGAACTCACTTTTTATGTGAGACTCTTGAAAGAAAAGAGCACACATTTATCATGCTCTAGAAGCACTAATGGTCTATTTGGATTAAGAGATAGAAAGTGGAAGTAGAGTAAAGTAAAGTAGATTTAGCCCAAACTTAACTTATTTTTATCCAACTCTACTATACTCCTCTCTACTCCCCTTTCTTCCCAAGAAATTATTAGGTCCACAAGAGGACTGCTGACGTGGTCTTCCCTGACCTCCTAGCCAATAAAATACCGTTATTTATACAAATATAACATCACTTGGTAAATTTTTTTTTTTATTCATTATGCTAATTAGGAAGTTTACTCACACATTTACATAAATGTAAGGGTCATCAAATAACCCATGACCCACAGCCAGACCCAGTAACTCGACGACCCACAGGGCTAATGGGCAGCTCGGCCCGTTGCTATTGAGGCCCATGAGTAGCCCACTAGCCCAATGGGTTAGGTCGTGGGCTAGTTTTTATGCTCATGGGTACCCAGTGGGCTAGCCAAGTAGCCCAACCAATTAGCCGAACCCGTTGCCCAGCCCAATAACTCATAATTCATAACAAAAATATATAGGAGGCGTATGAAGGATTGATCTTGAGAGAACTCTCCCTACCACTTAAGATACTTAAAGTAATTGTGCTAAACTTAATTTACTAAATATATTTTGTTTAGTAGTCTAGCAAATTTGAATTAACCATTTGACATTTTTTTTATTAAAGATAAAAATAAAAAACTATTTAAAGCCTTAATAAAAAAATTAAAGAGGTTTCCGTCAACAAAACAAAAAATTATATAGATTTGACTGTAAAAATAAAATTTGTAATTAAGTATTAAATTCTTTGATTCTTTCCTTTAAAAAAATAGATTGATTATTTTCTTATAAAAATTTGATTCTTTCCTTATAAAAATAATAAAATAGTATGCTAACACAAACCCATGGGTAGCCATTAGGTCCAACTCAGTAACCTAGCTCACTAAAGACAAAATGGGTATTGCCCATAGGCAAGGTCGGGCTAGGTTGAAAGAGAAAATTTCAGCCCGACCTGGCCCGTTAACTAGTTAATAGCCCATTATGCCCAGCCCATTGTGCCCATGGACCAAGTAAAAATGGGTCAAGCCAACCCGACTCGGCCCATTGACGACCCTTACATAAATGGTATTGTCTCACTAGTTGAGAGGACTACGTTAACATTTCTCCTCATGGCCTAATAATTTCTCCTCCTCCCCCTCCCTCTATCCAAACCGGGCCATAAATAACTACCCCTATTTTGCACACATGACCGCAATAGGAAACTTAAAGCATCTAATTGATTTTCACATCACTCATAATAACCCAATAAAATTGATTGCTTACCCTCCACGTAATGTTTTGCCTTGCAAGGAAACTACCTTATTATACTTATTCTTTCCTTTATCTCAAAAAAAATAAATACTTATTCCTTGCTTTTCTGTCATATAAAATTAGATATAGATTAAATTTTCTAGTCGGTACGGCTGAAAAAGTAAATGCATAAATTCATCTAAACAATAGTCGCTACTCAAGAAAAGTCAAACACGTAATGCAAGGTAATTGGCTAGTAATCAACAACAATGGGGACTTCTCTCAAAAAAAAAAAAAAAAAAAAAACCCACAACAACAACGACAATAATGGTGATTCAAAAACTGGCTGATAGAGTCAATACTCAGCAGTGATAAATAACACGTTTCATTGGATTTACAGATTTTCACACTTCATTCATTTTTAGATAGATGTAACAAATAACATTTTCCTTCGATACTTTTACTAATTAAAAACAGGGGGGGGGGGGGGGGGGGGGGAGGTTTTGTTGCGGGTTATGTGGCAGCAAAAAGTAAGTAACAAGTAGCCCTTTAACTCATATTGCTTTTTTTTTTTTTTTAATTGCTACATTACCTGCAATTGGAGAAGCACAATATTATGAAATAAAACATATATGTACAGCAAAACTTTTTCTTAAAAGGGATATACATACAATAAAAACATAGTAAATAATTATGAAATAAGACTTTTTTTTTTTAAGAGTTTCAACTTATAGCGTCCGCTCCTAATGATAACTCTTTATCATCTGACTAAGACACCAATCAGATTTTTATGTAGGCGGAGATTGAACCTTAGATCTCTTATATAACTATTAGAAATTTTATCAGTTGAGCTAACTGGAACTCACATGAAATAAGACATATATGTACAATAAAACCTTTTTTTTAGGGGAGTTTCACATAAAAAGGTTTCTCCAAAAAAAAAAAAAGTTCCACATAGAAATAATATATGTTGTTTTGAGCAAAATTATGATAGGACAGTGCCCCTTCAATTTCAATAAAGCTTTTCTGATTTCACCTGTTGATAAAATTTTGTAACAATTAATAGGTTATTAATTTTTATAAAAGACATAACAAATTGAAAATAATAGTCTTAGAGATTTTTTTCTAAAACAATTGGTGGGCTAATTTTGCCCATATATATTATCTAATATATAATAATATTCAAAGTATGAAAATAAGTCAATTTCTCCATTAATTTTAACCAAATTAAAAAAAATTAGAAGAAATTTAAAAAGTCTTTAATTTTATTTAAATGATTTTTAATCTATGAATCGTCTCAATAATGTTTAGCAAAATATATTGTTAAGATTCATAATTTGGCCCCATTATGCATGAGTTTATTATTATTATTATTATTATTATTATTATTATTAGAGATACCGTAGATTTAATTGTGTAGCGTCTACTGCACGATGATTATTTTATCATTTGGTTATTAAGACACCTTTTGATTTTTTGGATGGATAGAATTTAAACATAATTAATCCCTTACTCAACAATTGTGGGTGCCAGAGGACCGAGGATGAAGTTAAAGAGTTGCAATATGGGTGAGGGGATGCCACGGGCCACGAGCTTGAGGAGGAAGGTTGCCTAGGGAGAGGAAGAGATGAGTCAAAAGGACTATGAGGCGTTCCAAGTGGGAGGAGAGATCTGATGAGAGAGAATTAGAGGTCATAAGGGAAATTTCTATCTTGGGGTAGCCTGTTGCCTCCGAATTAAATGGTGGGCAATAGCTTTATTATCTGCATTGATGAGGAAGTTACCCAAATTGTGCGATTCATAACTAAACAGCTCATTCTACCACCTTCATCAGATGTTTAAAGGGGCAGGTGTCTCGATGAGAATTTTGTTAGGTAAAGATGGTGGGTCAAGATGTAAAGTAAAGGAGAGTATATAAGAGAAAGAAGGTATCAAAGAGAAAGAAGGTATCAAAGAGAAGAAGGGAAAAAAAATAAAACAAGAACATTGAGAGAAGAGAGTGAACAGTGTATTTTTTTTGTGCAACATTGGCCTCCTCAAGCAAGCTTGTATTAAGACATTTAATTGCATACTCTATAATACGAAGTCTTCCTTCCTTATTCTCATCCTTGGGTTGAACACTCTCTTGTTGTTTGTTTTCCTCTTTACAAATTTATTGATTTGGGCCTAGGTTGAACCGTACAAATTCACTGTTCTAAGTGGGCTTGGGCTGATAGATTTCTTGGTCCTTACAACAATAATAAACTTTATTAATTAATCTAAATAAAACCCATGACCCTATAATAATTAATGTTGGAGTCAGGATTTGAGGTCACAGAGATCAAATTTATCAGTGACGCACAAATAAACATACATACATGTGAATACTTGAGACTAATTTATATAATAAAAATTCATTCATGTGAGGTCTAAGCAATATTCTTAATAGAGAAAATCTATTAAATAAGAATATATTTCTTATATTGTGTTTATCCATTAAGAGTTACCGTGAATATACCGTTGTGTATGTGTATTTTTATTTATTTATTGAAAAATTCACTTATGAAAAGATTCTTAGTAATTATACAAACGTCAAATTGTATATTATTTTATTGCTTATATAAAAAATTTTGAGGAGAACAATAAATTATTACATTAGAATTTGAGTTTTTTTTTTTTAATAATATTGGACAAAACTTAGGTATAATTATCTAAGTTTAGAATAAATACGAACATATGATTGTATACTTGCACTTTAAACGTAATAATAATGTTTTTTTTGTTCTATTCCAATTAAAACTCTTGCTCTTTTTTTTTTCAACCCTTTAGTTTCTTTTTATAGGTTTTGGTCTTTTAAAAGACATGGGTAAAATATGATTTTATTTTCTTTTATAAATTGCAATATAAATGAAACAAAAACATAAAGCAAATCTATGAAAAAAAATTAATAGGAAAAATTCAAAGTTTAACATGGGATTGGGAAGGTGGGAAAATAAATTACCAAACCATATTGTTTAAAGTAAAAGTTATTAAAAAAAAATTATTATTGTTAAATGAGTGCACTGTGGACAAGTACTTATCAAAGCCCGAAACTAATGGGCAAAACACCCGTCATAAAATACATAGCATAGCAATAATCATGCATCTCACTCTTTGAGAATTATATATGGGAGGAACGAGGGGCAACTTGACCTTCCCTGGCTCTGCCCTTAAATGATTTTATCCCATTAGTATTTCTTATATATCTTAGTTAGAACTTTTTAATAATTTTTGACGAAGTCTTACAATTTTAGCATAAAGTCTACTTTTGTATTGAATGTTATCACTTATTAGCGTCCTTTAAAATTGTTTGCAGTCTTCATATTTGGAGATCTGGATTAGGTCTACATTAAAATAAATAAAAGAAGGTTAATTCAAATTGTAGTCCTATTCCACGCGAGCCAAACGTAGAAGAAAGTAATAACACTTTTAAAAAGTAACTTCCTAATAACCTTTCACCTGTGATTTCTAATAAAATATATCATCGCATCTGCATGTCCCAATCAAATATATTCTCACATATGACGAATACTATAATATAATATTGTAAATTCATCAATCCATCTCAAATTTGATAAATTTATTGACTTTCTGTTTTTTTTTTTTTTTTTGTTAATATTTTGCTATAAACTTTTGAAATCTCACATTTCTATGTCATTGTTATAATAAATTTTTTTTTTTTTTGGTTACAAATCATATTATTTTAATCTAATTAAATTCATACAAAAACTAACCAAAATGGCCCTTCTTTTTATAAAGTAACCCAACATTAAAAGAAATAAATTAACTACATTGGGAGAACCATGTCAGTAGTGACCATGTCAGGAGAACCCAAATATAGCATCTAGCTTACACAACACCTTCTTCTCATAAAAACAAATGCTTACACAGCACCTACATCAAATTTTGACATGATTCTCAAAAAAAAAAAAAAAAAAAAAAAAAAAAAAAAAGACCTTTTTTTTTCCTGGTAACTTGGTGCAGACATAAGATATAGGCCTTCATTTATATGACCTATATAAGTTTTGGAACACTATTTAAGAATCTTGGGTTCTCTTTTGTAAGACAGAGTTTCATTGATAAATAAAGCTCCTTTTGGTTTTATGGTCTTTACCATGAACTATCTATTGCAAGCCGCTCATTCCCACAAGCTAAGTGTCATCATCGTCGTCGAAGTCAAACTGCACCAAAAGGACCACCGCTTTTCTTATTAGATGTTTATTTTTCAAGATAAAGTATAATCAAACATAGCTCGTGCTGCTCGTCAGAGTTAATAATTGTGTTGATCATGTCTATATGGACGTAATTGGTTATAGGGTTGACCGTATCTATATATTTGAGAACTGAAATTCTTCAATACATAAAGTTTGATTTAGTTTTGCACCATCTGTTTTCTGAGCAGAATTTTTCATGGAAATATGTTTTTTCTTGGGATATTCGTATCAGGTTTAATGTCGTTGCACATAAGTTAATTCACACAATTTGCACACACACACCTCGAAATAACAGCACTCGTGATTAGAGTGTGTATAATAAATATCACTCTTGACATTAGTTGTAAAAAGTAAATGATCCAATTAACGGGTTTCCAAAAGGCATTTGTTAATAGATTATTTTAAAAAAATTTTAATTCCAATTTCATAAGAAATATAAAAAAATTGTAAAAAAAATTAGTTACTTTTCATTTCTCCCATAAAAAGTTTTTAAAAATATTTTTTAAACTATTAATACCATTAGGATATCCTTTAACTTCTCCCAAAAGTAAATATGACAGTAATCAAGTAGTGAGCATGAGCAATCAATGCATATTTCAAGATTTACTTTCAGCGTGTATGAAATGAAATAAAGAAAATTTCAAAACTAAGAGAGAGAGAGAGTAATGTTCCTAAAGTATATCGCTGATTTGCAAGATAATTGAATGACGTATTTCCCTATAATACAACAAAAAATAAAATAAAATAAAATAAAAAAGTTTGGCTTACTTCTAATACTTTTTTAACTAAAATTTTCTTTTATTTTAATAAGTGACTATCACTAAATAAAATGTGGAAATTAAAACTCACTATCACTTGTCATTGTATATTTAAAATAAAAGGACATGTCCAGTTAAAAAAGTACTAGAGGTAAACTAGACCCCAAAAAAATCACCCTATTTGTCGGTATTCTAGTTATGTGCAGATCTTGTGGACTTAGAATTTGTTGTTGCATATCTAGTGCTAAAAATATATATATAACTATGGGAAAATTTGAAAAATATAGATATTGGGAATGATTAAAGAAAGAATATTTAAATGGAAATGAGAAAAAAAATATAAATCCTAATGAAAAGTGTATTTGAAAAAGTGTTATGGAAATACGTGTAGGTGAAAAAGTGTTGTGAAAATACGTGTTGTGCTGTTTAAACAACAAAAACTGTTGTTCAAACGTTACCAAACAGACCCTTTATTTTTTGAACCTACGTAGGTACGGACTAGGATTGGACTAGATCCCAAAATTGGGTTTGCGTTGGGCAAATCTACTAAATAGTTTTTTGATTAAAAAAATTACATCATTAAAAATATGTCTTATTTCTAAACAAAGCTAGACTGGAGAAACAATGGAGCTCTTTTTTCTAAATTTAAGGGACTAAAATTGCTCATTTGAAGTTGTAGAGACTTAAAGCACTCAAAAGTTTAAACAACGAAAATTGTTGTTCAAACACGTTATTAAACAGACCCTTTATTTTTTGAACCTACGTAGGTAGAGACCAAGATTGGACTAGATCCCAAAATTGGGTTTGGGTTGGGCAAACGTACTAAATAGTTTTTTGATTAAAAAAGATTACATCATTAAAAATATGTCTTCTTTCTAAACAAAGCTAGACCGGAGAAACAATGGAGCTCTTTTTTTTTTTTTCTAAATTTAAGGGACTAAAATTACTCATTTGACATTGCAGAGATTAAAAGCACTCAAAAGTTTAAACAACGTTACCAAATAGACCCTTTATTTTTTCAACCTACGTAGGTAGGGACCAAGATTGGACTAGATCCCAAAATTGGGTTTGGGTTGGGCAAATCTACTAAATAGTTCTTTGATTAAAAAAAATTACATCATTAAAAATATGTCTTCTTTCTAAACAAAGCTAGACTAGAGAAACAATGGAGCTCTTTTTTTTTTCTAAATTTATGGGACTAAGATTGCTCATTTGATGTTGTAGAGACTAAAAGCACTCAAAAGTTTAGGAGTGTTTAAATTTCACATGCGTTTATGTGTTTGTTAAGTGTTACAGGAATATAAATGTTGATTCAGTCATGCTGCTGTCTACACTTGCAACTGATGGATAGTAATAGGTTGAATTTGTAGCATTGGGCAATGATTTTGTAATGATCTGTTTTTTTTTGTAATTTTGAGCACTTTGTTTAAGTTTTGTATTTTGTCACGGATTGCCAAAGGGGAAGTTTGTTGGGTTCTAAGACTTTAGGTTTAAATGTATTAGAACTTCATTTTGTAATGTTGACAAACCATGGTCAAAACATTTAGTCTTGTTTCTAGACTTGCTCAAAGTATGTTTTTGTGTAAAGTTGGAATCGAGTGTACTGCAGGATTTACTGTGTAAATATGCCTGGCTCGATCGATTGAAAATTAAACCCGATCGATTAAAACTTATGCAGATTGTTTTTCTACAAAATTTTCAACTCAACCCAAGCTTGTTTGACGTGTAGGGTTTTATGTTTTGTCTTAAGTATAAAAGGGAAAACCCTAGCCACGTTTTGAGGTCGCTCATGCTGTGTGTGTAAATCTCTTGTGAGATCTAGAGGTGTTTGCCTTCGCATACACTTAAGATTATCAAGATCTAGATTGATGTCAAAATCTTGGTGATCAATTCAATTGCAAATTCAAGAGCTTAAAGATATACAAGCGGGAGTTCTTGTACTTGCTGGGAATCCAAGAAAGAAGTAGTCCGTGGACTCGGAGTTATCACGTGATCGTAGTAGTAAGTTTCCTGCTCGAGGTAGTAATAGGATATTAGTGGTCTAAGTCGCTATTGTATAAATTTCAATTCTATCATAGTGGATTCAGTTTATCTTAAGGATAACTAGGTTAAATCCTCCCCAGGTTTTTTACCAGTTTGGTTTTCCTAGGTTATCATATCATTGTGTTCTTTATTTTCCGCACTTTACAATGATATGATATATTTGTGTTAACTTAGATTTGTTTAATTTGACTAAGTAATCACTTGGCTAACTAACTAAGTTAATCTGGTTGTGTTTTAAGGGGTCTAAAAACTATACAAATTGTTGTCTCCATCAATTGAACCTTAGATACATATTTTATGTTTTGTTAAAATACTTATTGTTATTTTATCCCAAAAATAATAATAATAATAATAATAATAAATAAATAAATAAATAAATTATTATCTCGGCCTAAAAAAAATTTATCCAAAATATTGATATAATTTAGTATAATCACTTAGCGGAATTTGAGTTTCTAAGGCCAACTTAGAAATAAAATTTTAAAAAACATTTTTATGAAAATAATAGAGGGAGCCGTACAACTGTACAAGAGTGCGTGCCATCCTTGCCTCTCGCTTTCGAAAAAAACTAATCATCACAACGATGACTTTGTCCATTGCCATAATTTTTTAAAAAAAATATATATATATATTAATCTGATCGAGCTTTTAAATTTTAGTACAAGTAGGGGAGCATTTTGCACCTAAGCAATATTATAATACCAATTAACAATCCCCATATGGCAACTTGAAATATACATACTAAAATGCTGCAACCATAAACATTCACCAGATACATCCCAAAACTACAAAAAGTCATTAAATTAACACCACCACCAAAGTCACTCACGCAATGTCCTTTTTCAACCCCAAATACAATCCCTCCTCTTCCATTTCATTTTAGATTCTAACAATGTCTTCAAATAATCTAAATGCGTTTACATATTCCCTTATTTTCATGGTTTTCGTGCTTGTCGTGATCACGATTGTAGCATTGCTTCGCTATTGCACTGTCGCGTCATCCAACCAATTTGGCACCTTCACAGCAGCACAACAAGATGCAATCAACATCGAACTAGGCCTCGACAAAGCCACTCTAGAAAACTACCCAAAACTCATCTACAGCCAAGCAAAGCTCCACAAAGGCATGGGCAATTCTACCACATCATGCTGCTCGATATGCTTGGCTGATTATAAAGACACTGATGTGTTGCGGTTTTTACCTTATTGTGGTCATCTCTTTCATGTTGAATGTGTCGACTCGTGGTTACTGCTGCATGCTACGTGTCCGGTGTGTCGGGACTCGCCTCTGGCCAAGGCGGTGCCTTTGGAGGAGCAACGTGTTTGACCTGAAAAAAAAAAAAGGAAACATTGGGGTCTCAATAATGCATGTTTTCTAATTTAGAGGTATTTAAATTTATTATAAATTTAATTTTGTACAAGTTGATGTATGTGGTTTGGTTAGGTAGGTTGGGTTTTCTCTGTTACTAAACAATGATGTCTTGCATTTTTGGTCATGTATAAATTATGACTTGATTGATATCGGTATACGTAAAAGAGTTTTTCGTTCCTTTAAACAAGAAAGGGTTTAACTCGAAAATTGGACAATAGCAACTTTCACTTATCAGTCTTTTAAACAAGCTAGTTGTTTATATCAAGCACACTTACCGTGAAAGGGAACCATTGTATGAATCTTTTGGCCAAGAGAAGCACACTTAAAAGCGTTTAGCTAATGCTTAGGGTACTATGTATCTTAGACTTTGTATTGTTTATGTTTGATTTTTAATAAATATTCCCTTTTTACCCCCAAAAAAACAGTTGTTCATAACTATTTTTCGGTGGACTTCGTGTTAGGCAATCTGTTATCCATAAACTTTTTATTATTATATAATATTAGATTTTAAAAACTTGAAATTTAAATATTTGATGTAAAAAAAAGTAATTTATTAATTTTTAATCTTTTGAAAATTTTGCAAGTAAGAAATATATAAGAAAAAAATGTAATCTAATGGTGAATTTGTCAAATGACAAAGTTTAGTTACAAAATTAGTTGTAACCTAAGGCTACAACTCTACTCAATAAAATAGATATTATTTACATATTTTGAAAATATAACTATTAAATTGCAAGATTATTTATGCTCTTAATATACATGTCAAATTTTGTGTCAATCGGATATTATTTACTATATAATCTATAAGTTTATATTTTATACACAATTTTAAACTGCAAAAATTTGCAATTTAAACAATTTATTGATGACATAGCTATTAATCTTTAATTTTCTAGAAATTTTACAAGCATAAAGAATATAATAAGAAGATGTAATCCGATAGTGGATTTGTCTATATTCACCTCCAATAAAAAAGATATTGAGTAAGGTTATACTACAACCAATTTTGTAACTAAATTTTGTCATTTGTCAATATTCACATCCAATAAGAAGATATTGAGTGCAATTATAGCCATTAATTATAAATTAGTTTGTAGCCAAACTTTATCCTATATATAAAAAAATAAAAAAGCCCCATTGCAATTTGCAACAAACCAAGTGCAACATAAAATGCCAGAAACACAAACGGCCTAAAGATGGCCTAAGAAACCCCAAACTTGCAACAAACAATGAAAAGATTGTGAAGCATGTGCCTTACTTGGAAATCAACACATGATCCCCCGGTTCAACCTATCAAAATGTAATCCAAGGAGGATTAGTTTGAGACTTGAGAGCATTAAGGCAAATTCGAAGTGGCTGGTTATATATTTATAGACAAAGTTTAGCTACAAAATTAGTTGTAGCATAAAACTACAACCTTACATAATATAATAAACATTACTATATATTTTTAAAATCTACCTGTTGAATTGCATGTTCTTTACGCTCTTAAAACATATGTCAAATTTTGTGTCAATCAGATATTATTTACTATATGATCTATAAGACTATATTTTATGCATAATTTTAGATTACAAAAACTTGCAATTTAAACAATTTATTGATGACATAGCTATTAATCTTTAATTTTCTAGAAATTTTGCAAGTATAGAGGATATAAAAAGAAGATATAATTTAATTGTAGATTTGTCAAAATTCACCTCCAATAAAAAAAAAATATTGAATAAGGTTGTAGTATAAGACTACAATCAATTTTGTAGCTATATTTACCACACCCTTTTGCTTTTTTGTCTAGGCCAAGGGACATATATATGCACCAAAGAGTTGAAGCCCAAGTCATCCAGAACGTGCATGCCCTATCCTTTTGTTTTTTCCTTCCAGTTAAATGCACAACTGGCACCCAAGAGCATTTTTTCCCCCAAATTACCCTCATCTCTCTCCCTTTCTAATGTAATTTAAAGAGGGGAATGAATGAATCAGGAAATTTATATTTCCCTCCCATCTCTCTATGTAGGACTTTCTGAACTCTTGTTTATCCTTTTGGACCGTTGGATGTTTAAACTAAAGTTAGAGCAAAAATCAGCGCTAAAATTAGAAAATGGAAGGTTTTGAGTAGGGGTGTGGAAAAAACTGATGAACCGAAAAAACTGGCTAAAAGTGACCAAAGCGAGTTCAATTTTTCGGTTCGGTTTCAGTGCGGTTCGATTTTGGTTTGAATTTTAGAAAACCGATATATTTCGGTTCGGTTTTGGTGCTGGATTTTTTCACCTGAAAATCGACCGAACCGACCGAATATGTGTGTGTGTGTGTGTGTGTGTGTGTGTGTGTGTGTGTGTATTTATGTAACTTTAAGACATAACTCAATAGTGGCTTAGTGGTATGCTCCCTGCGTTTTGGCTAACTGATCCCTAGGTCGAGCCTTCGCATGGGCTCAGTGCGGTTCGGTTTTGGTTTGAATTTTAGAAAACTGAAATATTTCGGTTCAGTTTTGGTGCTGGATTTTTTCACCTGAAAATCGACCGAACTGACCGAATGTGTGTGTGTGTGTGTGTGTGTGTGTGTGTGTGTGTGTATTTATGTAACTTTAAGACATAACTCAATAGTGGCTTAGTGGTATGCTCCCTGCATTTTGGCCAACTGATCCCTCGGTCGAGCCTTCGCATGGGCGCTTTTGCTATTTTATTTTTTAAAACCCTAGTAGTAACATGATATAAATACCCCCTATTCTTTTCTCTTCCTTTCTTCAGCCGCCCCCTTCCCCAATTTTCTCTGTCCCTCTCTACCTTTCTCGCTTCAGCAGTTCAGCGCCTCCTGATTTTTTCTTTCTTTCTCTGAGTCCTATGGACCTTCAACCGCCCCCTTCCCCAATTTTCTTTGTCTCTCTATAGTCTCTACCCTTCTCGCTTCAGCAGTTCAACGCCTCCTCATTCTTTTTTTTTTTCTTTCTTTGAGTCCCATGGATGTGCCTCTCTCTTCTCTCTGAGTCAGATATCTCTGTTTTTTTCTTCAATTCAAATTAAAAAATCACTATAGAGACATAGTGGTAGGCTCATACTATGGTGCAGCAATGGTAAATTTCTGTTTGGACCCTTTTGCTAATTTAAAAAATTTTCAATTTTATGTTGGAATCTGTGTGTAAATTCTTGAACAAATATTGTTGGAAGTTTTTCTCGCTCTGTCGTTCTGATTTGTTCAACAACTCTCTCTCTCTCTCTCTCTCTCTCTCTCTCTCTCTCTGCTGCTCTATTGCTTTGTTTTTTATATGTGATTAAAGTTAGGGACTTAGGTTTTGAAAGTCTCAATAACCCTCTATTTAGAAAACTGAAAACCGACCGCAACCAACTGAAACTGAAATACACCGAAACCGATTGATTTCCAGCCATTTCGGTTGAGAATTTTACAAACCGAAATATTCGGTTTCCTTTTATCTTAACCGACACACCCCTAGTTTTGAGGAGTAAGTGTCGATTGGCACTTATTTCAAGAGGGAAGTGCAAATCGGCACTTCCTCTAGGCTTTGACTAGTTGATTCTTTTTCCTCCAATTGTGAATATTACATGATTTTAACTCTATTTAAAAAAAAAAAATTGTTTCAGGATCAATTTTGATTTTTAAACTCTCCCCCTTGTTCCCCAAGAAATTTATGGATTTTTAAAATTTAAACTCTCCCCCTTTTTCAAAGATGACTGCATAAAATTCAAAAACCATAATTATCTTCAAGTATTATTCAATAATACTTTAAATACACACTTGTAGTAAACTTTAAACCAATGAGATATGACATATATTAATTTTAATTTATCAATCCAATGAAAAATCAATTAACTAATCATAGTCAGATAGTTTAAACCCTAATTTGCAATAATTCATATTAACTGTTAAAATTTGATGTGCTTGATCTTTTAATTTGATGGTTTGATTTTCGCATCTCTAATGCATTTTAAAATTGATTTCATGTTCATTGAATGGTTTAAATAACATTTTTTACCCATTCAAATATCCAAAGAGGAAATTATGGTTTTTCCCTTAATCGAAGTTTAGTTTCAAAATGGTTTCTATACATAAGTGGTCAAGTTAAATAAACAACTAGACCAACTTAGGTATTGCTTCTTGGGGTTATCAATCGAACTATCTAGATTTAGTAACTATGCAAAAAACTGTTGAAAGAGAAATAAAATCAATTTTGTAAGCTCTCTTTAATGGAGCTCTATCTCTTAAGTATTTTTAAAACTATGGTTGCTTCTTAACAACTTTTAGCATTGGAGATAAATTTTTTTTCTAAATATCAATCTTTTTTTTTTGGCCAAATAATGTGGAAACTTTATTTAGCACTTGAAGTATGTTAAAATATGGATTTGTATTAAGTAATCCATTTATAAAACAGTTATAATTATAAAATTTTAATTTTTTATTGACCTGTTTTCATTGTATACTAAAGCTATAATGAAATTTTGCGTTGTAGATAAAAATACTAGCAAAATTACTATCCAACTTGAGATGCAATTCTCAAGTATGAATACTTCCACTGTTGGATCTACTACTAACATTGAGTATATTGGTGTCCAACTCATATTAAATATTTACCTATTTTGCTTTATGTAGCATATTATGTTTTATTTTTAATACTTTATACGATATATACACCTAAGAAGGTTGAGAGCTTGACAGGATCCATGACATCTGGCTCTTTGTTTTTTGCCCATTCTTTTTGTGGTGAAAGAATATTGAACTTTGGACTATGTAAATTTAAGAATTTATGCATTATTTAACTTTTATATTTGAGTGTTTATGTTTTTGTTGTTCTTTTATTTGTTTTGAAATGAAGAAAAAGACATAATAATCACGTTTCTTTTTTATTTATATTTTTTGGTATGAGAAAAAATATGGGTCATACTAAGTTGACCTAACCCTCAAAAGACTAGGTAAGGATCATAGGATTTGCAACCTATTTAGGATGGCATATTTCTGACCAGAACTCAGCCGGGTCAAACCAATCGACTTGAACTATTTGCCACATTTATATAAGATACATGAGAGACATCCAGGCAACAAAGGAAAATGTTGTGTGAGGTAAAACATAATTCTCTTAGTTATTGAGGGTGTCAACAATATATAAAAAGGGATGATAGGTTGAACTGTGTAGGATCAATGCTAAAGCAGGAGCATAATGGCAACTTATGTGGCTGCCACATAGGTGACATGTGTCATTTATTTATCAGTCTAGTTGTCTTTTATTTATCTTTATTATTCAATCAAATTTAATCATGAGTCTTGTAAGAAAACGAAGTCAGGCGGCCTAAGCCCACCGAAAATAGTGAAATTGGAGTTCCTAAACCTGGCCCAAATTAATAGATATTTGTATAGAGAGTGAGATGAACAAGTTTGGGCTTCGCCCAAGGACACAGATAGGGAAAGAAATACCAAAAACCTAAGGTTTTAATATATGAATGAATCTTTACAAGTTTGCCTGATGACAATGTTCTTTATTGTTACAAATACTGTTCACTCTCTCTCAGCTACTATTCTCTCTGTTATCACCCTTTCTCAATTCTTGCTGGATCCCTTTTATCTGAGAGTCTCTTTCCTTTATATACTCCATGGCATCTTGCATCCTATCCCTTCATCTTTAATTCTCCTAAATCTCCTTAGGACACTTGTCCCACTAGACTCCTAGTGAAGGTGGTGGAAGGAGCTGCTGAGCTGTGAATCCACTGTTCAGGTACTTCCTCATTAATGCGGTTGATAAAGCTGTTGCCAACGACCAACCATTCTCAAAAGGTTGTAGCCTCCAAGGGCGCTCCGTCACCTCCAATTCTCTCCTCAGACCACCTCACTCCTTGGGCCGTGGATACTTCTTCAAAAGAAACAATTGAAGGCTACAATGGTGCTTCACATCTTCGGTCCTCGAGTACCCACAATAGCCCCCTAAAACCTTGCTATCTCCACTGAGGTAAACAGTAAGGTTTTAGTAATGCTACCTTAATCCATACGTCCTAAAAGCGTTCCCACATGGCAACGTCTCTTCACCTGTCATCAGCACTCTCCTGATGCTTCGATATCCATGGTCTCACATTTATGGTGTCAAGCGGCTACTTGTCCCCCCATTTTCTACAGTACGATGATGATCCTAGGTCCTGGTTTATTCTCATTTATGAGCAAAAATTTTACTGCTCATTTTTCACCTTTATATAAGGAGAGGCTGGAGGTACCTTTGCCCCATTTATTCACTTCACAATTCTTCGTTGAAACAGCAGTCCGAGGAGAGATTCTTTCATTGCGAGTAAGTGCATCCAGATTCCTTTATTTTTCGCTTAGATTATTTATTGCCTTCACCATAAATTGCTATGGATAGATTTGCTAAGCTAATAGATACTCCCGAAGGCATGGCTGCCTTTAGGGCCAAATATAGGATCCCTGACGATGTTGTACTCCAACACTGTGAGTTAGGAGAGTGGCTAGTTAAGAATAGACAGCCAGGATCAGTGGTAATTCTAATGGTCACCTTCATTGAAGGCGAGATGGAAATCCCTATGGGTAAGGTCACTAGAGACTTCCTTATGAACTATAGGTTAACCCCCACCCAATGTACTCCGAACGTCTTTAGAGTCCTTGGCAGTTTAGACATGATAAATCAAAATATGGAACCTCACATGGCATGACGTAAACTGGGTGTACAACTATCAAAGAGGGGAAAAAGGGAAAGGGACTAACTATTACATCAAATGTAGGGTTCCTTCAGTTAGGTTAATTTAATGCATGAAGGATTCAAATAAGGTTATGGACGAGGATTTTTTCATCGTCTCAGGAGACTGGCATGATGGATTGCACTGTCCCATCAAAAAGGGCGAACCAGGTAGGGTTCCCACAGACACTAGACAAACTTAGGATCTTGTATAAATAACAATAATTTTTCCATGACTTATGTTGTATTTTTTTTGGCAGACGCACATCATACCACCCCGAGCAAGCATCTCGTGAACTTTCCCTATCTTAACCAAAGTCTCAGATCAGAGATCTTTCTTTCAAAGGACGGTAGCTTCGAGTAGCGCACGTGATCCTCCTCCACATAGAACTCAGAACGTTTAACTTCCAACCCCACTCATAACCAAACTTCTGTACTCCTAGGAGCAGCCCTACCTTCAAACGAAGAAGCTAAAAAGCCCACTCCTGAACCTGTCCAAGAAGTTACAGACAAAGACTTTGAGGTCTTCTATCAACAAGATGCTCCTAGTACCTCACACCACCTTTTACGTCCTGCCCAAGTTAGCTCTAGCCAAGAAGAAGCTAATATTCCAGAAAGGATGGTGTTCGAAGAAAAACTCCAAACCTCCTGGCCTTACTTAATGCCCACACTGGGAGTTCGTCCCTAGCAATTCCAGTAATGCCGATGGTGCCCCGACCACTAACTCCTATTCCCGAGCACACATCCTCTGGTGATGCCGCAAAGAAAAAGAGGAAAAGGGGCCAAGGAGGCAAGGGCCATGAAGGTACTAAGGAAGGAGAATTCATTCGCTCCTCTCAATAGCCCCCAACTAAAGAGACTCGTACAACTAGGGCCTAACAGAAGAAGGGTACATCCACTGGTACCTCAAAAGAATCCAAAAGGGAGCAGCCACCCAAACCTTTGGCCTGGAGACCTTTTTTTAAGATAAGCTCAAGGGGCCCTGTTATGGACGATGCCAATTTAAGAGACTGCCAGAAGGGCAGGTCAGGCTTGGTGGTAGAGTGTCTAGAGAAAGCTCTCTGCTTGCCCAAGGACATGCAAGAGCTCAGGTCCTTCAGAAAACGTGAGGTCTTCCTATTTCTAAAGAGTGACCTTACCAAGGTATACTATCACTTCCCTCTTTCCATAAACAAAGATAACACATGTATGAACAATAACATGTATCAAACTTACAGTTTGTACAAGCAGCCTTCGTGGCCGAAGAATGGGTGGACCAAGCTCTAGAGTAGGCTCGTAAGGCTGAAGGCAATCTGGACGCAGCTGAAAATGCCTATGGCGAGGCTGATCAGGAGCTCAAAGAAACCATCACCCCGACTGACTAAGGTAGAGAACTCTTGAAAAAATGCCAAAGCTACCTTGTCCAGCTTTGAAAAATAAGCTGTAGAGTCTCTAGAGGCTCAAAAGAAGTCCAAAAACAAGTTGGCCTTGACCATGGTAGAGCTTAAACAAACACAAAAACAGCTAGTGGCCAAGGATGTCGAGATGACTAAGGCCAAGTAGCTAGTAACTCGGGCCTTTTGCCTCGAGGTATAGGGTTAAGCACTCACTACAGCTAGGGTTGACACTGAATCGTAGCTTAGGGCTCCTGACAGAGTATATTACCCCCTAGCCTTGCGCGTGGCCCCCAGCCTCCCTTCGCCTTCAATGGACTCTGGCTCTGCCCCCACTTCTTCCTCGACCCAGCTTGCCATTACCTCGTCTACTACACCAACTACTAAGAAAGGGCAAAAATAGCCAGACCTCGTGGATGTGGTGGACGTGGAGATAGAAAAGGCAGATGACACGGCTCAGTTGAAGAGGAAGAAGAAGGAGAAGGAGCCAGAAAAGAAAAGAGAAGAGGAGAAAGAGACATCAATGTAACTTAGCTCTAGGCTTAGTGACAACTTACCAACTGTGTAAATGGGCCTAAGTTTAGTTGATGCCCCCATTTCCCTTATAATGTAATCCTATTCTCAAATTTTAATGAAAATGGTTAAACTTTATTTTGTACTCTTTCATTTATCTAAACTTTACTTATCTGATTGTATTTTCGGCTATATTTGTTTTCTTTTTTATAACATTTTAACCTTTGTATAACTAAATCAACCCCCCTTTCCTAACTATTTACTCTAGCACAAAGTTTAAGAAAGTTACTAGACTGACCCTTAAGGCAATGATTTGGCACTTAATAGAAATTACAAACAACCCTTACCTTAAGTTAGACTTGGAATCCCAAAAGGTCCATCTACATGGTTCCTGTAACCCGAGGAAGCAAGCAAGCTCTATAACTTTATTATATACTTGGACAACTTCACACACAGGTTAATTTACCCGAGGTTTGTGACCCAAGGAGTCGAACAAGACTAAGGTTCTTGTTTAACTCTGAGAAACTTTTTATACAAAAGTTAACTTACCCAAAGTATCTCATGGATATACTTGCAAATGCTTTAAGTGACACTCATGGGCATTTTTGCAATTAGGTTATTATGACAAGGGTCTTAGTCATCTATTGCAAACAAACCAAGCAAGTCCAAGGGACCAGACGCAACCGAGGTCTTGTTTAGTACTTAGCACAGTAGAAAAGCATTAATTTACCCAAGGTACGTGGTCCGAGGAACCAGGCGTGACCAAGGTTCTGTTTAACAATTAGAAAGATATGAAAGCATTAATTTACACAAGGTACATGGTCTGAGGAACCAAGCATGACTAATATTCTATTTAATACTTAGAAAGATATGAAAGCATTAATTGATTAGCAATTGAGCCACAGATACAGTAATTCAAAAATAAACCAGTATTAAGTGAAGAGAACATCATCTCATTAGTAATAATAACGACGTAAGTTATTTACATTCTAAGAACGTGGAACCACATTCTCATCCAAATATTCCAAATAATAAGCCCCAATCCCTGCTACTGATGTTATTCGGTATGAACCTTCCCAAGTGGGGCCCAACTTCCCCCAGGATGGGTTCTTTGTGGTCCCCACCACCTTTCTTAGGACTAAATCTCCTAGAGCTAGTGGCCTCAACCTTACTCCCTTATCATATCCTTGCTTAAGCCTCTGCTAATAATGTGCCATCTTTACTACAACCACCTCTTTTCTTTCCTCAGGCACGTCCAAGCTGTCTAAGAGTAAGCGGTTATTTTCGTCAATGTTGAACTAATCAGTTCTCAAGGTTAGGAACCCTATCTCTAAAAGGATTGCTGCTTATGTCCCATAGGTCCTTGAAAAAGGAGTCTCTCTAGTTGATCTTCGAGGAATGGTACGATGAGTCCACAGCACGTGGGATAATTCATCCACCCACTTTCCCTTTGCATCATCCAATCTTTTCTTCAATCTAGGCAGTATGATCTTATTAGTCTTAGCCTGACCATTCCCTTGAGGATAAGCAGGAGTAGACTACTTGTTTCTGACCTTCAACTCCCTACAATATCTTTGAAAAGCTTTAGCTTTTCAATGTGTGTGGAACTCCAAATCTAGTGATGATATTCCTTCATATAAACCTCTTAGCATCCATATCCCTGATGTTGGATAATGGCTCAACTTTCACCCATTTGGTAAAATAGTTTGTCTCGACGAGGAACCACTTTAGTTTCCTATAGCTCGGGAAAATGGTCCCACTATGTTTAAGCCCCACTAAGCAAATGGCTAAG
This sequence comes from Castanea sativa, assembly GCF_040712315.1. Lineage (NCBI taxonomy): Eukaryota > Viridiplantae > Streptophyta > Magnoliopsida > Fagales > Fagaceae > Castanea > Castanea sativa. Next base: position 17,526,872 of record NC_134019.1, on the reverse strand, counting down.
GGCTGGAAAGTAGGTTTAGGACTCCTTCAGGTTGATGAATATTTGGAACATACCTCTGACACTGGTCACATTTCTTCACATAATCCTGAAAGGCTTTCTACATGCTTGTCCACCAATATCCATGGGTAAGTGCTCTATGGGCCAAAGACCTCTCTCTTTTATGACCCCCACATATCCCCTCATGCAACTCTTCTAAAAAAGGCTCCACTTCCTCGGGATGCACACACAATAAGTGTGGTCCCATATAAGAACGCTTATACAATTTTTGCTCTTCGAACGACCAATAACAGGAAGCCTTCCTCCGTACCTTTTCTGCCTCACCCTTGATCTCTGGTAACAAACCTCGCTTCAAAAAATTCACCAAGGAGTCCATCCAGCTCGGCCTAACCTGGATGTTATGTATCTCAACCAATGGCTTATTTGCAAGACTAGAACTAGCCATATCTTCGGATGACCAATAACGGGAAGCCTTCCTCCGTACCTTTTCTGCCTCACCCTTGATCTCTGGTAACAAACCTCGCTTCAAAAAAGTCACCAAGGAGTCCATCTAGCTTGGCCAAACCTGGATGTTATGTATCTCGGCCAATGGCTTATTTGCAAGACTAGAACTAGCCATATCTTCAACCATAACGACCCTAGGCAAATTTGACCCTAGAAAAGTTGCAATCACAGCTAAAGAATCTACATGGGAGTTCTGTCCTCTCGGGATTTGCTTTAGAATGAAGCTCTTGAAATGGATCTAAGCTAATCTAATTTTAGAGAGATATCCTTGCATTTGCTCATCCCGAGCTTCAAACTCCTAATTGACATGGCCCACCACTAGCCGAGAATCTGAATACAACTCTATGACTTCACCTCTCAATTGCTTAACCATTTCCATCCTAGCCAACAAAGCCTCATACTCAAACTCATTATTAGTAGCCGAGAAACCCAACCGCAGCGATTTCTCCATAACCAGCTTCTTAGGGGTTATTAGCACAATCCCTACCCTTGCTCCTTTTCGGTTAGCTACACCATCAGTGTACACTTCCCAGGGGGGAATATTAGAGGCCAAGGTGGTCATAACACCAACTGCTCCTTCCCCCTCACCTTCTACCCCATCAGTGAATTCTGCCACAAAATCTGCTAGTACCTGCCCCTTTACAATAGTACGAGGCATGTACTTGACATTATAAGCACCTAGCATGGTTCCCTACTTGGCAATTTTGCCCAGTGTAGTTTGATTTCCATAAAAGGGCTTGCAAGGGCAGTTGAGTGAGCACCACCACAATATGTGCTTGGAAATAATGAGGAAGCGTCCTAGTGGCTTGCACAATGGCCAATACTGCCTTCTCCAGAGGTAAATAACGTGTCTTTGCTTCCTACAAGGACTTACTAACATAATATACAGGTTTTTGTACTCCATTCTCGTTCCTAACTAGAACCAGACTAACGGCATAATTTGTGACTGTCAAGTATGCATATAGCACTTCCTCTTTCTCGGGCCTAGAAAGGACTGAGGGTGTGACAAATATTGCTTAAGCTCCTCAAAAGCCAATACACACTCCTCAGTCCATTGAAAGTCCTTCCACTTGTGGAGAAGTTGGAAAAAAGGATGACACCTATCTGCTGACCAAGAAATAAACCTATTGAGAGCTGCTGCCATTCCTGTTAACTTTTGTACTTCCTTAGGATTCCGAGGAGGATGCATGCTATTTATGGCCTTAATTTGATCGGGATTAACCTCAATTCTTCGGTGTGTTATCACGTAGCCTAGAAACTTTCCCGAACTGACCCCAAAAGAACACTTAGATGCATTTAAGCGCAACCCATGTTCCCTCAACACCAAGAACACCTCCCCCAAATCTGCTAAATGCTCTGAAACTTGCTTGCTCTTTATCACCATATCATTAGTGTACGCCTCAACGTTCCTTCCTATTTGTGACTCAAACATCCGTGTCACCATTTTTTGATACGTGGATCCTCTTAAGACTAAAGGGCATCAGACGATAGTGGTAATTTCCAGTAGGGGCGCAAAAAGCTGTTTTTTCCCTAATTGGATATTGCCAAAGGTATTTGATGATACCCTTGGAACGCATCCAAGAAACTCATCCGAGGATGTCCAACCATGGCATCCACCAATTGATCAATCCAAGGAACGAGGAAGGGGTCCTTCAAACAAACTTTATTAAGATCCGTGAAGTCCATGCCCACGCGCCACTTTCCGTTCTTCTTTTTTACCACCACGATATTAGCCAACCACTCGGGATAAAAAATTCCTTTGATTGCCCCTGCCTATTTAAGTTTGTTCATTTCTACCATCATTGCTTCAACATGCTCCTTTGATGACCGTCGAGGAGGTTGCTTTCGCGGGGTTGCCTCTGGATTCATGTTAAACCGGTGACATATAAACTCAAGATCTATCCTAGGTACGTCATAAGTACTCCAGGAAAACACATCAACATTATCTTCTAGAAACTTCACCAACACTACCTTTTCCACTGACAATTGGGACCCCACCTAAAAATATCTTTCAATGTCCTGTCCAATCACAACCCTTTCTAGCTCTTCGAACAACACGTCAGGCGCCTCGGTCCCAAGACCCTCTTTGAGACCCTTTAACTGCTACGGGATTCGCTTTTCTCCCACCACGACAGGATCCACAGGATACTATGTGATGGCTGACACCAAACATTGCCTTCCATTGTTTGGCTACCAACTAGTTCCCCTACTCCTCCTTGTGTAGGATACTTGACTTTCAAATGCAGATTTGGTGACACCGCATTCATGGCACGAAGCCATGGTCTGGCCAAAATAACTGTGTAAGGGGAGTAGGCTTCAACTACAATGAAACTGGCCTGCACCTCCTCGTCTCTTGCCTACACGGGTAACCTTATCATCCCACGAGGGACTACCATCGTCCAATTAAAGCCCACCAAGGGCGAGTCATATTTTTCCAGATCCTTAGACTTTAGATTTAATCCGCTGTACAAGTTAGGGTACATGATCTCTGTTCCGCTTCCCTGGTCAACCAACACTCACTTTACATCATACCCACCAATCCTTATAGTGACCACCAAAGCATCATGTGGCTGAAGTGTACCCATTTTATCCTCTTCAGAAAAACTTAAGGTAGGGATAGCCACCATCTTAGCTTTCTTAGGAGCCCGATTCCTGTCCTCTAAATAAGGGCCCCCAACCATAGCCATAACCCCCAAACAGGCCCCAAGATCACTTCTTGGCCTAGAAAAGATCACGTTAATAGTTCACAATGCTGGCCGAGGAGCTCCATCCTTTTGAAACCCAATTCCTGAATGCCTATATTGACTTGTAGGCTGATACAAGAACTAACCGAGTTTACCTGCCTTCACCAATTGATTCAAGTGATCCCATAGAGTTTTGCATTCCTTCGTTGTGTGCCCTTTGTCCTGATGATAATTGCAATAAAGGCTCTAGTTCCTCCTAGATGGATCTCCACCCATCTTATTGGGTCACCTAAAATAGGGCTCATTTTTTATCTTGTCCAGTATTTGATAAACTGGTTCCTTAAACAGTGAGTTAACCACCTGAGACCCGTAGATGGCGTCTGATTAAGGAAGTCCCTCTTGGGACGATAATTATTATATCCTCCTCCCTGAGGATTCCTTTTCTTTGGGAACATCTTAGCTTTACCATTTCCTTGTATCTGATCCTCCTCCACTTGTTTATACTTGTCAATGCGATCCATAAGCTAACACATACTGAGGGTAGGTTTCATTATTAATGACTTTCTCAGCTCATGCTCCGTCAAGAGCCATACCTTGAAAGTTCTCACTACCACGTCCTCAAAGTCTCCATTTATTTCATTATACGTTTCCCAATATCTGTCCGAGTAAGTCTTGAGAGTCTCTCCCTCCCTTATCGTCATGGAAAAAAGGAAATCTATTGGCTTGGGAACTCTGCTACATGTTATCAATCTAGCGTCAAACGCTCTTATTAGCTGTTTAAAGAACCTTATTGACCCCTCTCCTAAGGCATCAAACCAACGCATGACCACTAGCCCGAGGCTAGAAGGAAAAACCTTGCATATAAGGGCTTTATTACCAGAATGAACTGCCATCTTCTGAGTGAAGTGGCTCACATGCTCCACAGGGTCAGTCCTCCCGTTGTAAGGGGTGAAAGTTGGTTGTGAAAGTTGGTTGTGAAAGTTGGCTTTGTTAATTCTCCTAACAAAGGGTGACATAGAGATTTGTTGAAGTATTCTGCTCATCGCATTGTTCCCCATGCCTTGATGAGACGACCCCTGTTCACGCCTGTACTTGCCCTTTTCCAGCCTATCTTGGCAGGAGGAGGCTGATAAGGATTCGCTGGATGGAGTTCTCGACCTATGGCAATACAAGCAGTCCCTGCTCTCCCTTAACTCATCACTTGATGAGGGTCATGGGCTCCTTCTATCACTCTCCCTGTGCCTCAGCTTCTCACGTAGGTGGTCTATCTCATGTTGCAACTTTCATGTCTCATGATCGTAGGACACCAAGCTCCCTAACCTTGAATGACTCCAGCCAGTGCGTTCCGTACGGTATGACTCTACCACAATACTAGTATGGTGCCTATCTGCTCTCTGTTCCAGATTAACAAACGGGTTTACCTTCTGTGAAGCCATAGATTCCCCCCTATTATGCTCCAAGTTGGCCATGACTTACCAGAACAAAGTCACGACAAAATCTTGTTCCCACAGACGGCGCCAATTGTAAGAACGCGAAGTTAGGCGGCCCAAGCCCACTGAAAATAGTGAAATTGGAGTTCCTAAACCCAGCCCAAATCAATAGATATTTGTATAGAGAGTGGGATGAACAAGTTTAGGTTTCGCCCGAGGACACAGATAGGGAAAGAAAGACCAAAAGCCTAAGGTTTTAATATATGAATGGATCTTTACCACTCTCTCTCAGCTACTATTCTCTCTGTTATCACCTTTCTCAATTCTTGTTGGATCCCTTTTATCTAAGAGTCTCTTTCCTTTATATACTCTATGACATCTTGCATCCTAACCTTGCATCTTTAATTCTCTCAAATCTCCTTAGGACACTTGTCCCATTAGACTCCTAGTGAAGGTAATGGAAGGAGCTGCTGAGCTGTGGATCCACTGTTTAGGTCACTTCCTCATTGATGTAGCTGATAAAGTTGTTGCCAACCATTCAATGTGGAGAAACAGGTGGGACTTTACAAGAAACTTCCCACAAAGATCTCGTTTACCCCCTGAGGCACTCCCTTCCTCCCAGTATATCCCTCCAAAGGCACTCCATCACCTCACATTCTCTCCTCGGACCACCTCACTCCTTGGGTCATGGATGCTTCTTCAAAAGGAACAATTGAAGGCTACAACGGTGCTTCACATCTTCGGTCCTCGGGTCCCCACAAGTCTTGTTAGTAGTTGTTCCAACCCAATAAAATTGATCATATGGTGATGTGAAGTCAATCTAGGGAGTTGTCATCTATATTGAAAGTTGTCAAGTATTTAATGGAAATCATTTATTTCACATGCAATGTATTTACCTATAATTATCAATAAGAAATAAAAAAAAAGTGAGAAAAGTTTCTATCTAGAAAATTATTTTCAAGTAGCCTTGATTTGGAGTTGAGTGATTCCTCCTAACAATTAAGTGTTTGACTTGGTTGCATTGAGTGACATCCGCAATTAGTAGCGTTAAGTGACATTTGCTACCTCCATTTTAGTGGCATCCTGAAACTATTCATCCTATCATTAGGTTAAATATTTGATTTAGCCTATCTAGCACATCTCAGCCTGCATCAAATGCGTTCTGTGCATGTTTTGGAATGCTCGTTGGTTGATTTTAAACAAATGCAGGATCTCTAGTGAGTATTTGTGAGAGGTAGCCTTAATTGTCTTTGGTAGTTCGCTGTAAATTAATAAAGGTTAATTGGAAGTATTTTTCTATATGTTATATTTTATATATAAAAATGCGTATTCTTGTTTTACACAAATTGATAGATAGTTTTATGCTTCTAATTGGTCGTTGGTCAGAAGAAGAACCAGACACTTTGACTGGCTTGCTGAACTAAGCAATGATGCACATGGCCTTAAAACTTATGGGCTATGGAGAGGGAAAATTCAGCTTTTCTTTCTATTTTCTAATCGTTTTTTTTCTCTCTCAATTTAGTTACTCACTTCTCTACAAGAACAAGAAACTTCAATCTTAAAATCCATAATGCGCACTTTAAGTGTTTTAAATGAGATAAGCCTGCGCTTTCATCTATATTTCATTCAAATAAAAATAAATAAAAATCGATTAAGAATTTTCCTTCTAACTAATCATTATACTTTCAAGAATTTTAGGTGTTAGTTACGTGGAAAACTTGGATTTTATAAGTGACCCCGCATGCTACCCTTGTAGTTTACGATAATCTAGAGAGCAAAACTAATCATCAGGACAACCCAAATGCAAAATAGACATTCTCAAAAAAAAAAATGCAAAATAGACAAAATAATAAATTAATAATCCATTGGAACGTTTAAATTTAGTTATAAAATTAGAGAGAATTTGTACTCAGCAATAGTATTGAAACTCCAAATATGCACCAAACAAACAATCACCAGGTACTTATTCCCAAAACTAGCAAGCACTTCCTTCGTTAAATTAACAACACCAAAGTCTCTCACGTATTGTCCTTTTGCATCCCAAAAATACAGCCCCTCTACTTTTTCTCTATGCAACCCACTCTTCCATTTCATTTTAGATTCTGACGATGTCTTCAAAAAATCTATATGGGCTTGTATATATGATTTTGCTTTTCTCTTTCATCACTATCATGTTCATAATTTTACTAATTGTTTGCTATTGCACTGTCCAGCCATCCCTCCAAATTGGCAATCTCACAACTGCAGAACAAAATGCAATCACCATCGATCTAGGCCTCGACGAAGCCACTCTAGACAAGTACCCAAAGCTCATCTACGCCCAAGCAAAGCTCCACAAGAACAAGGCCAACTCTACCTCATCTTGTTGCTCAATATGCTTGGCTGATTATAAAGACACAGACGTGTTGCGGGATTTATCAGATTGTGGTCATCTCTTTCATCTTGAATGTGTGGACTCATGGTTAAAGCTGCATGCTACATGTCCGGTGTGTCGGAACCCGCCTCTAGCCAAGCCGGTGCCTTTGGAGGTGTCTCATTAATGCATTTTTTGTAGGTATTTATTATAAAGTACTATAAATTTGTTTTGTACAGATTCATGTATGTGGTTTGGTACTTTTAGTTGGATTTTGTGTCACATTTTTTATTCGAAATCTTCTCTAGAGCATTAGGAGCAATGAAGCTAAACAACTATATAGTTATTTTAGCTTCACCAAAACACAAAATGCATGTTACAATATTGGAGTCCTAGCTAATATATATATATATATATATATATATATATATATATATATATATATATATATATATATATATATATATATATATATATATATATTTTAGTAAATTTCTCTCTCTTCTCTTATTAAAATAATATTTTCTCTTTTTCTTTCTTTCTCTCTCTCCAGCTAAAATAGATCCATTGTTACTGGGTGTTTTGTAAAGTGAGTAGGTAAAATAGATAAAGTAACTTTTTGTAGTGCCAAATAGCTAAATTTTTAGCTCCACTGCTGTGAATGCTCTTACATAACAATTATGTCTTGCTTTGTTGGTCATGTATTAAATTATATCATGACATGATTTGACATCAATATATGTATAAGAGTTTTCCTTTCCTTTAAACAAGAAAGGGTTTAACTCAAGAAAAGGGTTTATTATATTAAAATTTACTTATTTTTCTTTACGTAGCATATTATATTATATTTTCAATACTTTATACGATAAATACACCTAAGATGGTTGAGGACTTGATATGATCCATGACATCTAGCTCTTTTTTTTTCGTTCTTTATTAGTGAAGATAAGATTATTGAACCTTGGATAATGTAAACTTAAGAATTTATATAATATTTGAATTTTATATTTGAGTGTTTATGTTTCTTTGTGCTCTTATATGTTTTGAAAGGAATATAGCATTGGCGGTTCTATGAATTTTTTTTCAGGGTGGTCATTAAGAAACTTAAATTAGTAAAAAGAGTACTTCATATATTGATAAAAAAAAAAATACTCACACACAAATACATAAAGTCTTACATTGTATGACTGTCTCATTTTCAATATTGCAAGCTACATTTTTTTCAAAATTTTAGTTAAATAAAAAAAATTTGGGATTTTTCTTTTTATTTGTAAGGACCTATTGTATTGTTAAAGTTATCAAAGTTTAAGGACAAAATTTGGCTACAAACTTAATTGTAACCTAAAACTACAATTTTAACTAAACAAATTATCATGACTACATATTTTGAAAATCTAATAGTTGAATTGCTTGATTTTTATGTTCTTAAAACAAAAGTCAAATTTCATAACCAATCAGATTCTATTTATTATTCAATCCAAAAAAATTATTTTTATTTATGTTTATAGATTATAAAAACTAGAAATTTAGAATTTTGATTGTTGAACATAGCTATTGTTTTGTAATATTCTTGAAATTTTGTAAATATGGAGGACATAATATGAAAATGTAATCCAATGGTGCATTTGTTAAAATTCATATCCAATAAAAAAATATATTGACTACCCTAGTCTACAATCAAATTTGTTGCCAAACTTTGTCCAAAGTATAATTATGTTATACCTAAAAGAAATTTAGGGTGGTCATAAATTTTATATAGAGATAAAAAAAAATCATAATTTTTTAAAAATTTATATATAATAATAATTATTTTTTCCAAGTTAGGATGGTCTTGTGACCACCCTTTACCCAACGTAGAACTGCCATTAGAAGATAGAGACATAATGATCATGTTTCTTTATTTATTTATATATATATATATTTTTGGCATGAGAAAAAATATGGGTCATACCAAGTTGGCCTAACTCTCAAAAGACTAAGTGAGGATCATAGGATTTGTAACCCATTTAGGATGATATATTTTTTACAAGAACTCAGCCGGGTCAAACCTAATGGACTTGAATTGTTTGCCACGTTTATGTAAGATGCATAAGAGACATTCAGGCAACAAAGGAAAATGTTGTATGAGGTAAAACATATTCCCTAACCTGTAACATGTATTAAAGGGGATAATAGATTGAGTTGTGTAGGATCAATGAGTTCTGTGTTTTTCTCAAAAAAAAAAAAGAAAAGAGAGTTCTGTGCATGTTTTGTAACGCTCGATGGTTGATTTTAAACGAAGGCAGAATCTCTATTGAGTATTTGTGAGAGGAACCCTTAATTGTCTTTTGCAGTTCGCCGTAAAATAATAATAAATAATAAAGGTTGGAAGTATTTTTCTATATGTTGTGTTGTATGTATAACATTCTGTATTCTTGTTTTACACGAATTGGTAGATAGTTTTATGCTTCGAATTGGTCGTTGGTCAGAAGAAAAACCAGACACTTTGATTGGCTTGCTGAACTAAGCAATGATGTCATACCATGACCTTAAAACTTATGGAATATGGAGAGGGGAAATTCAGCTTTGCTTTCTATTTTCTAATCAATTTTTTTTCAAATTTATTTACTTAACTTTACTTACAATAACAAGAAATTTCAATTTTAAATTCCATATGCATGCACTTGTGTTTTAAGTGAGATATGCTTGCGCTTTCGTCTATATTTCATTCAAAAAAAAATCGATGAAGATTTTTCATTCTAACTAATCATTATACTTTCAAGAATTTTGGGTGTTAGTTAAGTGGAAAACTTGGTTTTTTACAAGTCCATAAATTATCTTCTGAGTCGTATTCCTTTTAAGATGAGTTTTGGGACCTACACCTATAACATTTTCATTTGCTCTTTTCCTTCTCCTTAGTAAAAAATATATAAAAATTATGAATTTGAGCACAAAGAGAAGCAACAACCAAATCTAGGAAGCAAGTAAAGTGGATTTTCAAAAATATCATTTCACTATATTCCAGAAAATACCTAAATATTTCTGATTTTAAAATGAATTAACTATGATTTACTGTCTTGACAAGAGAGAAAATTTGAAATGACAAAAATTTATTATATCCATGTGACATTTACATATATAATAAAGTGAGCCCGCATGGCGCATGCTACCCTTGTGGTTTGCGATAATCTAAAGAGCAAATCTAATCACCAGGACAATCTATATGCAAAATAGACAAAACAATAATCAATTGGAAGTTTGGAACTTTTAAATTTAGTTATAAAATTAGAGAGAATTTTGTACTTAGCAATAACATTGAAAGAGCAATTAAGAATCCCCATATAGCAACTCCAAATATGCATCTAATAACAAACAATCACCAACTTATTCCCAAAACTAGCAAGCATTTCCTTATTTTTGAGTGGTGGTTTGTGGTGGGCAAGCATTTCCTTGGTTATATTAACAACACCAAAGTCTCTCACGTTTTGTGACTTTTGTCCTTTTTCAAACCATATAAAATACAGCCCCCCTACTCTTTTTTTTCTCTATGCATCCCACTCTTCCATTTCATTTTAGATTCTAACCATGTCTGCAAATATTGTATGTGGGCTTGTATATATGATTATACTCTTCTCTTTCATCACTATCATGATCATAGTTGTACTACTGCTTTGCTATTGCACTGTTCACCCATCCCTCCAAATTGGCAACCTCGCAACTGCAGAACAAAATGCAATCACCATCGAACTAGGCCTTGACGAAGCCACTCTAGACAAGTACCCAAAGCTCATCTATGCCCAAGCAAAGCTCCACAAGAACAAGGCCAACTCTACCACATCATGTTGCTCAATATGCTTGGCTGATTATAAAGACACAGACGTGTTGCGGGATTTACCAGATTGTGGTCATCTCTTTCATCTTGAATGCGTGGACTCATGGTTAAAACTGCATGCTACATGTCCGGTGTGTCGGAACTCGTCTCTAGCCAAGCCGGTGCCTTTGGAGGTGTCTCATTAACGCATTTTTGGTAGGTATTTATTATATAGTATTATAAATTTGTTTTGTGCAGATTATATGGTTTGGTACTTTTAGGTTGGATTTTCTTTGTCACATTCTTTATTCGAATTCTTCTCTGTTACTTTACAATTATGTCTTGCTTTGTTGGTCATGTATTAAATTATGTGACATGATTTGACATCGACATATATATGAGTTTTTCTTTCCTTTAAACAAGAAAGGGTTTATCTAATAAAGCTTGCCTGGGCTTTTTTTTTCCCCCAAAACAAGAAAGCGTTTAACTCAAGAAAAATCGACAATTACAACAAATACAAATCCTCTGTATTACTTGTTGTGCACCACTCTATGTTTCACCAACACAACTTGTTATTTCCTTATAAAATAACTAAAGTTGAAAATGAAAAAAAAAAAAAAAAAATTCAATACATTACAAGTTGTGATTAGTAGAACATAAAACATAAAGTGGTATATAAAAAATGGTACAGATGATTTATATTCAATAACAACTTACAACTATCAGTCTTCTAAATTAGTTCTGTTCATAACTCATTTTTGGTGGACTTCATGTTTAGGCCATAAAAGGCCCACATATGCAGACAAGCAAGATTGGGCCAACAAGGCACCAAACCTTAAAACATAAAAAGAAAGCCCATTGCCATTTTTGACTGATTGAGAGCTACATATATAAAATGCCCAAAACACGGCCTAAAAGATGGCCTTGGAATCCCAAATATGCCACAAACAATGAAAAGATTGCGAGGTGTGAGCCTGACTTGGTAATCAACACGATTCCCCTAAAGGGTGGCCCAACATATGGCTCCAGCTCATGACAGGTCCAACCCATCAAAATTTAATCCAAGGAGGATTAGTTTACTAATTAAGAGGGTGGGAATAGGGATGGCAATTTTGTCCCATTCTGCTTATCTCGTCCTAATGGGAATAGGGATGACAAAGATGGTGGGGTGGAGATAGGGCGAGATTTTAAACTCGCACCACAGGGCGGCACAATAATGGGTTTACACTTTTTAGACCCACCCCGCCTCATCCCATCCCTACCCCACCCCACATTAATAAGGATTAAATTGTAAATTTTTCATATCTTAAAATCCTACTATTTAAACAAATATATTATCAACTTATGTTATTCTACCAAATGTGGCACTTTACCTCTATTTTCTCTCTAGCAAAGTTGGAAATAAGGTACTAATTTTAACATTTTATTTTGTCTTTATTAAAAATAAATTTATATACTATTGAATCATTGATTCCATTCAACATCTTTCTCAACATAATTTTCATCAAATGAACATAATAGATTTTTTTTCTACTTTTATGAGTTACGGGTCTAAATGTTTGTGTAGTTATTTCTATCATGAAAAAATTGGAACAACATAATAGCTTGTCCTATGAGGTATGGGTCCATACATACATACATATATATATGTTAGAAAAAATAAAAGCTCTAGATTAGTTTCACTCATAAAAATAATTGTGGAATATAGAAATTTAATGTGGTAATAGTGCCACGTGTCATACTTGATGCCAAGGAGGCCAATGTCGTTCCGAGAAGGCCATATCCTCGGACGGCAAGGCCAAGGAGGCAAGCCATGGTCATGTCGATGGCACATCACTAGAGGAGGCCTCATTGTAGAGGAAGAACTTCAAAGATGGAAGTTAGCCCTGACATGACTGGAGAGATGGTAGCTGCCACCACATTGAATGTACCCCACCAAATCCCCTGACCGTATTTATGTGAAGAAGACCTTCAATCAGTGCTATCTTGGTTGCCGTAACTCACAAAAGATTTGGGAATGGTGTCATATGGGACAAGCACTCATATAGCGTCTTGCACAATCAACAAGTGGAAGACCAAGATCAGCTGAAAGAGGCTATATAATGTAAGAGATCCTCCAAGGATGGGGATCATCTGAAAATGGTGGAAAAAGTCACTATAGTAACCAAGAACTGAAATTATAACCAAGTCTAAAGAAATATATTCAAGAACTACTATCCTCGGACTTTGCTGAGGAGGGATTTTCTTTGCATACAACTTAATTTTCTTTGCTTTCTTATTATCCTTAATCCACTATGCGCGTTGCTCAATCCATTGAAGCCTAGTTTTTAAGCCCACTCTCTACAAATTCATTGTATTGGGCTCTTTGAACCCTAATCCAATCACTTCTTGGGCTTAGGACGCCAAAGTCGCCCCTACAATAATATACATACATATACATATAGGTATATATGTTAAAAAAAATAAAGAAAAAATATTTTATAAAAAAAAAAGGACTTCCAGATTAGTTTCTAGAAAGAGATAAAGATGTTATAAAAAAATAAATAAAGACAAAGAAAAAAGGTGTTATAAAAAAATGCATTGGGTATTATTAAAAAATAAACAAAACATTTTCTTGAAAGTTAACTCATTGTCCCTGTTGGTGTGTTTGGTTTTGTATCTTGAAGCATTTCTTTTGGGAATTTGAATATACAAGTGATAGCTTTGGGTGTATTTTAACGTTTTCTTTTTTCTTTATTAGAACAACTACTTCAAATATACGACTTGGAAGTTTAAAACTCATTATTTCATTTTATTTATGTATTTTATCTTTGTTGGAGAAATATAGTTTGTCCATAACTAAGTTGCTAAATTAACATCTGAAAAAAAAAAATGACTTCACATGATAACATTGATAACTCCAATCCATCTGCACCTATTGGCAACAATCAATTTCCTTTGATAGTAGATGAAGATAATGCAACTCTGTCATCACCTCTGTTGGATAGGCCAAAAGATATCCAGCATAACAATGAGATAATTGAAGGAGAGGGGAAGTACAAATCAATTGTTTGGAGTCATCAACAAAGAGAAGGCAGAAGTTTGAAGAGACAGCCCGACAAGTACATGTTGAATGTACCAAAGAACTAGCCCTTGATTGTAAGACTCACTGGAACGAGGATGGGGCAATAAAATTTTCCCTGTTATACGGCGCAGGGCGAGGATGTAATAAGACAAAACTATGCGGTGCGGGGGTAAAGACCCCATTATTTGCCCCCCCCCCTCCCCCCCTCCCATTGCCATCCCTAGGTGGGAACCATTTGTGAGTGGCTAGGGGCCGTTAAGTGTTGTTTAAGTATTGGCGTTCAAAATGTTATGAAAATTGTGGTTTAAAAAGTGTTGTGACTTGCGAAAACACGTGTTTAAAGTATTTATAATGCAAGAAAATTGTGTTTAGTACCATATTTCAAATAACATATTTTAAAATGTGAAAAAAAAACATAATTGTGAGTTTGGTATGTACATGTGTTTTTTTTTATAAAAAAATTGATAATTGTTTAGTAAAAGAATACTATTTTATTTAAGGAGAAAGAAAAAGAAAGAAAAAAAAGAAGAAGAGAGAAAGACAAAGAGGTGGGCTTGTCGAAGAAAAAAAAAAGAGTTTGGTTTGGTCCATGGGGCCTACACTTTTCAACTTGTTTATATTACAAAAAGACCATATGACACCATTACCTTTTTTTATTTATTTTATATATATATAAGATAAAATTTCTACTTTAGCTTAATCTAAGTATATATGTGTGTGAAATTCCCTTCTGGAGACTTGAAAACTAAAAACTAGTATGAATGAGTTTTCAAAATACATGTTATAAATACTCTAATTTGAGAATTGTAACTCAAACACCCATAATAAAAACATCGCTACCAAATACGTTTTTTTTTTTTTTTTTATGAACAATTTTCAGTGTTTAAATATCGAAAACTATTGTTTGAACATGACTACCTAATACACTTCTACCAAACCCCTTTGTTGTTGTGTTCCCTAAGGAGCATATGCACTAAGAGCATTCTTATCAAACATCTTTAAAAATATACCATTTAGCCTCTCAAATCCTAATTTTATAACATATAACACATCACTTTATAATACCACTTATAGCAAAACTTCTATTTTTTTTTTACCATTTCATTTAAATAATGATTCTTTATTATTTTTCAATAATTTTTTTTTTTATTTTTCCTCTCTTTCCTCTGTTTCTCTCTGTTTCTCACAGCACCACCGGCACCACACTACCAACCACCCACAAAAAATCCACCCCCCACCAAAAATCCACCACCCATACCATAACCACTACAAAAAAATCACAACAGAAAGACACCTCCACGTCCACCCACAACCACCACATCCACTCACCACCACCAACCACAGCAAAAAAGAAAGAAAGAAAAGAAACCTCCACCATTGCCGCCACTAGCAAACCCACTAGCAGACCCATCACGCCGAACCTCCACCATTGTCATCTTCTTCCACGGCGCGGCTTGACGTCCTCCTTCGTACCTGTAAATCAAATCAAGGCCCACCCCAACCAAATCAAGACCCAAAATCCCAAAACCAAATCAAGACCCAAAATCAATCCCACAAACACCACGTCCTCCTTCGCACGATCGGAGCCCAATCGGACCTAAGAAGAACCATGCAGAACCAAAAAAAAAGAAAAGAAGAAACCTCCATCGCCGCCACTGGATCACGGCCATCAGACCCACGATCCATGACCACAATCACCGGACCACAACCATCGTCATCCCACAACCGCCGGAGCACAATCATCGGTGGAGCCCACTCATCGGCGAAGCACAAAGAGAGAAGAGAGAAGAGAGAAGAAAGAAGTGAGGAAAGAGAAAGATAGAGTAGAGAGAGAGCGTTGAGTGAATAAAAAAAAAATCAGCTTGGCTTGATGCGCTGGCCTGGGTTTCGTCGGAGAGGGAGGCAGAGACGTCGAGCAGAGGGAGAGAGAGAGAGAGCAGAGAAATGGTGAAGAAACGGAATGAGAAAGAAGTAAAGAAAGTGGCCCACGGAATAAAAAAATAATAAAAGTTTTACAATTGGGTGAACAGTGCGGTCTCAAAAATGAGATTGCACTGTTCACCAATTGCAAAAATTATGCCATTTAGTAGGTTTGATGGAGCATGCCTTTTAGTATTTATAGGATTTTGTATGTTAAATTTTAGCATTTATAGGATTTGCCCACCTTGATAAGAATGCTCTAAGGATAGTGGATTATTGTATATACACCCTATTTTATATTGGTTAATAAACTTGAATCCATAGTCCCAAATGATAACACCTAGACATGATATATTAATCAGCTAAGACACTAAAAAGCAAGAAATCACCGCACACCCTTGGTGCGATGGTCACTCCACAAGTATAAGTGCTTGTGGGGTGTGGAGGGCAAGGGCCGGGGTTCAAGTTTTTAGGAGGAAGCTTCACACACATATACACTTAGAATTCTATCTTGTAAAAAAAAAAAAAAAAGCAAGAAAAAGAGCATAAGAATAGCATGATGTATGCATGCATCGACCATGTATACACGGCCTCAACTGTGCCTTACACATGGCTGCCAACTCCTGCGTATGGAGGCCGTGGCTGAAATCCTAAAAAATGGAAGGTTTTTTGAGATACAATTTTGTGGCAAAGCAGTATTACATTGCTTAAACACAAGTTTCTCACCCAAACTTCCCCATATAATGAGGGTCTTCAACCAGTAAAAAGAGCGAACTTAAGGAGAGCGGGTATACTAATTAAATAGTATTCAGGATTATAAGAAAGCAATAATAATTATAAGTAAATAAACTTTGCTTTCATTTTCAAAACCCTCTCTCTCAAGGTTTTGATTGCTCTTTTGTTCTTTGAGTTAGTCTAAATCTTGAGGGGACCGGACAATTGAGTTTTTGGGCCAGGTAAGTTCATTTTTAGTTTATGTATTTCCATGTAGTATTGAACTGTTTTATTCATTTCAATTCACAATTTATTTCCATTTTCTTTTTTTCTAAAAAAAAAAGATTTATTTTGCTTAAATTTCAGTAAGTGTTTTGTTTATTTTAGTTTACATATATGTAGATTACGGTTGTTGGGTAAGGGTGTATAGTGTATACACATTATGTTTTTTTTTTTTTTGCGAAATTAAATTTAAAATAAATAAATACGATAAAATTTAAAGGTATTTTGTCTACTTTGTGATAATTATTCTTTATTATTAGGTAAATGGTTTGGATTTGAAATCTTTGATTTAGTCTTCAAGATAGCAGCCAGCCTATAGATGTCCATGTCATTGTACTCAACTTTGAAAATTATATATGGTGTGCCAGAAACTCCCTCAGAGTTGAGAATATGATGGTGAGCTCAATCAGCTTTGCTATACTTAGACAAATGGAAGGAACTATCAGAATTTGATAAGTGTGGCCAAACCTAGTGGTAACCAAATAGAGGCCCCCGGAGTTGGGTAAATATAAAGTTAATTATGATGGAGCCATATTCTAGGATTAGAACTTGTCTAGCATGGCTTTCTCTTATGTCAAACAACAAGGCAATAGGTATGCTCATTTATTAGCAAAACAAACTCTAGGCTTGGTAGATTTCTCTGCTTGGATTAAAGATTGTCATTGTTTTTAAGAACAAACTCTTATCTATGATGTATCTGTGTCTTTATCTTTATGAATAAAGTTTTAGTCTTTTAATAAAAAAAGAAAAAAAAGGGAACTTGCCTAGCGTGGGAGTGGTAATACGAAACCATAATGGTTGGTCTCATCAGTTATGGAAGCTATGTCATACTGGATTGAAGAACAGCTATAGGTGGAAAGGGTGGAAGCAATGGCAGCGTTTATGGCAGTAAAACTTGCTTTGGAAATTGGCTTATTGGATATTGTTTTGGAATTATGACTACTTTAACAATAACAATTAACTCCTATCTTTCATCTCAAAAAAGAAAAGTAAAAAACAATAACAATTGAAGGGGATAAAAATAGTAAATGGACGGAGATAATGAGGACGGACACTGTAAGGGGCGCGACTATGACGGTTAACTTTTGCTGAGTATGTGTCATAGGTGAATTGATTGTAGGTTCCAGGTGGCGTGTAATTTGATATGCACCAGATGAACTTTTGCTTTATCCCCACGCAAACGTGCACACTTGGGCTTCTTGCGACACACGTTTGAGAAGACTCCTATATGGAAATAAGCTTGAGAAGGAAGTTGTATCCTAAAAGAAAGGTAATTCCGCTCAATATAAATACTTCAGAAACCCTAAATATGAAGGTACGCACAATATTCTTAACTCTGGCACTCTAGGGTTAAAGGAACAAGATTCTAACTTGACCTTCGGAGGGTATTCGGCCGACACCACACCGGTGCTCTCTCCTAGGTCCTTTGTTTTCTTTTTGCAGGTATTGCTTTCGTTTGAGTAGCGCTTGCAACTCACTGGTGATATTTTCGGAATCATCAACAATTAACAGGGCCTTCAAAGTGATGAATACATGAGGATGCTGGCTTTGGAAATTTGCTGCAGGATATAAAGACTTTACTGGGAAACCTCAAGATTGGGACCGTGACTCACACTGTGCAAATAATTTAGACCAAGAAATAGTATGGGTAGAACTGTAGAAGATGAGTCTTTATTTGTGATAGTATGAGGCAGAAAAATTGTCTTGCACTAGTTGATTCATTTTAATCGAATTTCCTTCATTTTTGTTAAAAATTTTAAAAGAAGAATAAAGACAATTATTAATTTTTGGTATAAGAAGAATTAAATATAGGCTTTTGTTTGATGATAGGATACTTTATAAGAAGAGCACTTAGTGGAATCTATTGCATTACGAAGAGATCAAATTTAGTTAGATCCTTAATTGAACAAATTTGGGTGCATAATATTAATACCTTTTTAATCCCGCACCCAATCACCTTGACTTTGACAACATGACATTCTGTCAAAAAAAAAAAAAAAAAAAAATCAAGACATCAAAGTGTCAATTTTGCTAACTTCATTTTTGGACTTTTACCCTCCGTTTGTTTCGATATAAAATATTTGCAAAGGTAAAATGTTTTACATGTAAAATATTTGCAGGAAAATATTTTCATTTTACAGTGTTTGGTAGTGTATATGAAAATGTTGTGTATAATATTTTCCAATGTTTGGCACAACGTAAAATGGAAATAAAAAATCCGGTAAAATCAAAACAATGACCACAAAATTGGATCCTTGCATCATCATAATTCCAGCCACATTTTTTATTTGAGTGGTATAACAATAAGAAATTGGAGTTGGCTGGATAAATTCTATACTCATATAAAATGAATAGTTCATCTCGATATTAAATGTTGTAGCAATGGGCTGGTCAGAAAAGAATTATGCACAATTGTACCCCAAAGACATTAAGCTAGTGAAAGTAAACTTTCCGTAATTATATTTTCCATTAAATCCAAATATATTCCTTCTCAAAAAAAAAAAAAATCCAAATATATTCTATCTTTTCTTAAAAAAAAAAAAAAAAAAAAAATATATATATATATATATATATATATATATATATATATATATAACCTGATATGTACATAATTTTTATCAAACCATCAAATTTTAAAGTACGATTAATATTATTTATAAGGAAAAAAAAGTAGAATTAATATTGTGAATTTTAATAACTCAATTAATAAAATCTCATATCAAGAGTTAATGTAGTAGGTTAAGTATAAAATTCTATACTGATTATTTGTATCTATAAAAAAGAGCAAATTTTTATTTATTTATTTATTTAAAGAAGATATCAAAAATATCGCCAAAGACATTGTAGCTGAATTGACACCTCCTATGTACAAACATGTTGTAATTATCTCTAAAAAAAAAAAAAAAGAAGATCAACCAAACATAGTTTTGAGAAATGTCACTAAGGGAGTATTTGAGAGAGTAATTTGAGTTATATTGTTTGGATGTTTTTGATATACTTATAGGTGAAAAAGTAAGTAAAAAAAATGTGTAATATTATTTAAAAATGTGAAAAAAGTTGCTAGAAGTAATTTAAAACAGGCTCTTAAAAATCTAAGATGGTCTAAGTCAATTTAAGAAAAGAATTTCTAATCACATACGAATTTTTTATTTTTTTATTTTAAAACCCACCTTCAGAAAAACCACAAATCTTTCTTCACGTTCAAAGTTGAAATCCAATTTTTGCTGGCAAATTACACATTCTCCTCCGCACTGAACTCAACCCTCCCTCCTCTCCCAAAATGACAATGGTGGCCACCACCACCGCACCACCACCACCACCACCACCACCACCACCGTCTTTACTAAACCAAGACTCCCTATCACACATAGACCTCTCAACACTCTCCCAATCCGAACTCCACTCCCTCTCCCTCTGCTCCACTTCTCCTTCTCCCTCCACTTTCCCCTCCCCCTTCCTCCCTCCCAAAATCGACCGTTCCCAGTTCAACGAGTCCGCCGGCTCCCGTCGCCAAACCTACTCCCGTCCCTCCATCTCCGCCGGCCACCGCCGCCGCGTCGCCGGCCTCCTCCCCGCCCCTAAACTCCCTCCCATCCCCGCCGACGACCCCGAACGTGTCGAGAATCGCTACATCATCAACCACCTCAAGCAGTTCCTCAACCAAGACCCTCGATTCGATCGCTTCGACCTAACCCTAACCCTTCCTTCCATCTCCTCAATCTCCATCGCCGGAGACAACGGCAACAACAACGACGAAAAGGTGAGCTTCGGGAAGAGGAAGAGAGGGAGGAAACCTAAGCTGAAGGCTTTGCATTTGGAGGAGGACTATCGGAAGTTGGAGATTGTGAATAAGAACGGCGTCGTTGTGGACCTCGAGAAGTTGGCGAATGCGGAAGATCCGTTTGGGGAAGAGTTGCGGAGGAGGACTGTGGGAATGGAGAGTGAAGAGGCGTTACTTGGTTTTATGAGGGAATTGGGTGGGCAGTGGGGGAGTAGGAGAAAGAAGAGGAAGATTGTGGACGCTGCAGCGTTCGGAGACGCGTTGCCGGTTGGATGGAAGCTCTTGTTGGGGATCAGAAGGCGCGATGGCCGCGCCTCCATTTACTGCCGCAGATATATAAGGTGCCAATTACTACTTTTGTTTTAGAATGAAATTTATTGTGAATGTTAGGATGATTTGCGAATGCTTGATTACTATCGGAATATCACAACTGATACATTGTGTGAAAACTTGACCATCAGATTGCCCCCAACAAATTAGAACTTAATTAGAATTCGACTAGAAACTTGCCAAGTGCCTTGTAGCTCAAGTGGTTCGCACCTCCTGTCGTTTCCATTGGAGACATTTAGGATTCAAATCCCCCAGTCTCGGTTATCAAATTATCAACCAAAAAAAAAAAAAACTTGCTAAATATGGAAAATTAAAATTAACACTCGATAAGAGCTAAAGTAGCCTATGTTTACAACGATATGATATGAGTTCTTAGCTTAATCATTTGTTTAAGACTAATTTCTCAGACTTTATATGAAGTGATACAAAATAAAGGATGTTATCTAAAATGGAATCTTGCACATGCTACAGTTCCATTTCCCAGAATCCTTTTCTGCTATATAATATGATGTGGAGTCATGTTAATTCGGTAGAAGGAATGACAATGATCGTTGACATTTCAGCTCTAGTGTAGCTGTTTATTTGTCATATGTGCCATTTGGGTTTAGAGATTAAATTAAACACCATAAAAAATTTCTGTAACTATTAAGATTGTTAAATTATTTCTTGTTACTCTGTATCTTTGTTCCCTCTTCTTGCTGGGTCTTAGATGTTCTCTTAATTTATTGATCCAGCCCTACTGGACAACATTTTGTGTCCTGCAAGGAAGCTGCTTCATACTTGCAGTCCTTTTTTGGTCTTAGAGATGCACAATGGCCCAGTAGTCAGATGGTTGAAAATATTCAGCAGGACTACAGACTAACTTCTGAAACTGTAAGTAAATATTTGTGTAGTTCTTTGGCATATATTAATGTCATTCAATAAGGTTTATGGGGGATGTGCAGCAGCTTGTGGCTGTTTCCCAAAAGGATGAAGACCGAAGGCAAGAAGTCATTTCTAGTTCAACCGCAGCAAGAGTTCCGATATCTAGCGAACAGCCAAAGGAAGCAACATTATTGGGAATGGACAATCTTGCAGATGTCCAAATACGTGATTTATTTGAATGTCACAAGTGTAGCATGACCTTTGATGAGAAGGATACGTATCTGCAGCACCTGTTGTCCTATCACCAGAGGACTACAAGGAGGTACAGGCTTGGTTCTTCTGTTGGGGATGGAGTGATAATTAAAGATGGCAAGTATGAATGCCAGTTCTGCCATAAGGTATTTCTGGAAAGGCGTCGTTACAATGGTCATGTGGGGATACATGTGAGGAATTATGTGAGAAGGGTGGAAGAAGTGCCTGGTACAACTCCTCTTCCAATGAGAATTGAGTCTCCAACCAGGGATGATGTTCCTTCAAGGATCTCAAAAATGGATGCTTTGATAGAAATTGCTCAGAATTCTATTCTAGAGACTTCTACTGTTAGACCTAATAATGAACCCAATGGTGGTTCCACTCCTAATCAACTGAATGTTGTTCCTACTCAAGAAATTCCTGCTTCCAATCTTAATTATGACCCAAATCTTGGTTCTCCTCTTAGTGGACCGGAAATGGATGATGACTCGAGTGATAGAACTCTGGATCAAGATTTAAATCAGCTAGATGGTGAGCATATTAGCACTGCTGAAAATATGGAGAAGACTACTGATGAAGTAGTGGATTCTAAGATGGATTGTTGTTTGGGTGCCACAAATGTCTTACCTGCTAAAGATCAAAATGCTAATACAAATGAAGCTTTTTGTAAAAAAGACAGTTTGGCATTTGTCAATAATGAAAATGACATTTCTGGGGTTGAGCAGGAGGGAGTTCCTGAAGGCCATTTAGTTGCTCAGTTTGAAAATGAGATTATTTGTGAGGCTAGGGATAATATTAATTTGAGTTGCACTAGCACTTTAGACCATCCCAAGCTTTGTGAAGTCAATAATAATATTGAGCTAAAAGTTGGTGTTGGTGGTATCAATGAAGGGCCATCCAAGAATGTTGTGATGGAAATTGTGCAGCAAACTTCTGAAGAAAATATACTCCAGCATGGGGTTTCTGATTCCCCAATGTCCCCAGAACAACTTTTGCAAAAATTTTCAACATTCAATGCAACCTCGGATAAGGTTTGAGGCATTGTTGTTCCAACAATTAATAATAAAATAAGCATCACCTCTGTGTGTTTTACCCAGCTTCTCTATACGTTTTCTGTTTTCTAAGAAGTTTACTCTACCATACTTTTTCTATGTGATTGTTGTTAAATATGGTAACCCATATTTTTCCAGTTATTCAGTTAATATGTGAGTCTTGGGAGATGCAGGAATTTATTGGATTGTTCTGTCTGTTTCAGTGTTATTAAACCCAACCTGACTTGGCCGGTCGGACCAGTAACTTGGTGACCCAGCACATAGACCTGTCTGGGTCATCAATTAGATCGGATGTGCATAAGACCCAGTGAAAACCGGTAAAACCCGGTGGGTTCTAAGCAAACTGTGTGACCCAGATGGGTTTTATTAACCTAGCTGGGTTTGTGAATTGTGTAAAATTATATTAATAGATCAATCTCATTGACTTCTTTATTGTTTAATATGTGATAATATGGTAGTTTAAATAAGAGAAAACCTAAATAAATAAATGCACTTTTCAATTTCACAAAGCTCGTCAATACGTAGGTATTAGTATATCAGTATATGCTATATAACTTATTGCTTAAACATTTTTTTCTCTTCTTTTTTTTTTTTTTATTTATATTTTTTGGGTTTTTTGTTTATTGCTTTAAGTATAAGTCTTTAAAAAAATTTCTCCTCTTTTGTTTATATATATATATAATTTTTAAAATATTTTTATTTGATTCTGCAGTTTGACCGTTGACCCTTTGGTCGAACTAGTGACCCAGTGACCCGGCTTATAAACTGGGTCAACGTATGGTCCGGGTTTAATAACTTTGGTCTGTTTGTTTATTGTTGCTTAATTAATTGTGCTTAGATTTTTAGCATGTTGCCTGTGAGACTTTTTTTGTCTAAAGGCTTTCCTGTTGTTCTGACGGTTATACGGTTACAAGGGGTAGTATTGTAGATTGGGGACTATGTATCATTGCAAAGTAATATATCATAATGGATAGTTTTTTACTTATTGAAGTTTGTATTACTTTTAATTTGAGTGGTTTGCCAAAATTTAGCTGCTTATACTTCTTAATGTACATTTAACATTTGTATATTGTAAATTAGGTTATATAACATAGTTGAGTCGTGATGTTCATGTTCTGTAGATGTAAATGGTCTAGCTCCTTCATTTTTGGCAAATTGGTTGATACAATGTGTAAGGTTTCAAAGAACTGTTCTTTTTACCTTCCCAATGTTTGTGATGAAGATGTTCAGTTTTCCTGTTCCATCTTACAAAATAAATTATTGTTTTTTATTTTTATTGACAGGGAGACCAGTTACACAGGGTTGACCAACGGCATGACAATTTAACTGGGTTTGAGGAGCTGGGGTTGGATGAAATAGAACCTCTTAAGTATAGCACTGCAACTGGGCAAGAATCTCTTTCCTTGCAGGAGGTACCCATGGATTTGACATACAACGTAGATATGGAAAGGGAATATGGTTCCTCTGTCCAGTTTGAGTCAGAAGAAGTCATGTTAAATATGGGTGGGAGACATCAGCTTACAACTGTTTGTGTATGGTGTGGAGTGGAGTTCAACCATGAGGCTGTTGATGCTGAATTACAACCAGATTCTGTTGGTTTTATGTGTCCAACCTGCAAGGCAAAAATCTCTGGGCAGTACATTAGTGGTTCACCAATGACTTCCCATCGTCTTTGATAAAGTGCATCCTTTTCAATTTGCCACGGGACAAGCTTTCCTTGATGTGGGGTAATTACTATTTCTCATTAAGAAAAACTATACCAATTAGTAATTAAGAATGTTTCTGTTATATAAATTTTAGATGTCACGAGACTTATCAAAAAATAAATAAATTAATAAATAACATTTTTGTTGTCATACTTATAAGGCATTTTTTTAGGTGTTATAATATTATTAATTTCTGTTTTTAGTAATTTATAATTTATCCTCTTGGTTTACTAATCTATGGGGGTAAAAGTGACACTTTATCCCCTGTGATTCACTCAGTTATCTTTCCCTATTAAGTCTCCAACGTGTAGATCAAGAAGTGACACTTTGTCTCCTTGTGGTGTGTCCCTTCACATGTAATTTCTGTCCAACTAAACTGAGAAAGATTGCCACAATGGGGCAGGGTGTCTCTTTCTAAACCACAAGTTGGTAAACTAATTTTGGGCAAACAACAGGAGGGTGTCCTCTTTTTTGATAAGTAGTCACCTTTTTATTTTTATTTATGTTTATAATTTCCTCTTTAAGATATTTTTTATATTATTATTTTTAAATCATTCTTGGTTTCATAGAGATAAGTATAGAATAGTAATTATAATGTGTTGTTTTTTATATTGATTCACAAGTTGATAGAATTAATTTTGCAATCCTGTAAGTTTCTCATGGAAATGTTACCACTAAGATTGCCATTTTGCTGCCCATTATTGACAATTAAATAGCAGCTACCAGGTATTGAAAAAAAACTATTTATTGATTTGGGGTCTGTACGAAATTTAGCACTACTTTAGGTTTCTCAATAGATTTTGAATGTTTCTTGTACGTGGCTTGATGTTTAAGGGCTAAATGATGATTAGCTAATAAAAACTGATTGAATCTTAAAAAATAAAATAAAAACAGATTGATTCTTGATCTGTTTGGTATGAATACGATGAATTAAAGGAGAAAAGAAAAGAAATCACACCTAGGAAGGGGATGGCAATAACATCCTTATGTCTTTAAGAAAAGCTGTTGGAATCTTTTTTTTTTTTTTTGTGGATAAACACTGTTGGAATCTTATTGAACTCCATTTCTAATCTTTGACAGAATGCATAAAAGCAAAAAAATAATTAAAAAAGAACATCTAACCAAGTAGGGTACTAGTACTACTAATTCAAAATAATAAGTAGACCCAAAAAATAAACAAAAAAACTCATGGGCCTCTGGAATTGAAAATTACCAGATTACCACTGGCATAGCGAAACTTAAAAATCTTAATTATAGGTACTGATAAATCTAGTCAAAAACTATTGAAACAAAATAGAAGAAAGTCCAAAAACGTAGAAAAAGACTCAGTGTTAACTAAAATAGCCTAAGAATGTGCCAATAAGGGCCATATTGGGACTAAACAATGAAATTGCTGCAACAAGGTATGGTTTGAACTTTGAAGCACAACTTCATTGCGTGTGGTCTGCTATTAGTAGTAGTGGTAACTGGTAAATTAAACTTTCATCTTCACAGTTCTCTCACTTTTAGTTTGCGTTTGGCATGAAATATTTTTGCCAACTTATTTTACTATTTAGCTTATTTTTGCTACTATTCATGGGTATTACTATACTATTTTAGCTAACTTTTACTTTTATCTACAGTACTTTTAGCAAAAAGTTTTCAGTTTCAGCAAAATAAGCGGATCTCAGATGGACCCTTGGTATAATTAAAATTAAAAATGTTCATGTCACCTATTAAGGTTCACCATTTTGTGTGACCTACATAAAAAGGTTCACTTTTTGTGTTGGGGGAATGTCCTGTTTATTAGCTTAAGTATTGTTTTACTTGTTAGAAGTATATTCAAAACTAGTGGCTATGTTAACCATCCACTTTTTATCTAGATTGAGGCATGTCAAGAACTTTTGGTTATAGCACAAAATTGAGTTTGGAAACACAAGTGAAACAGCTACCCTTCCTGCCCTTGATTAAATAATGATAACCTTGACCCTGAACTTTTTATTTTATTTAATTGTATTATATTAATTTATTTTTGAAGCCCATGGCTGTATGAAGATTTCACTCTTTACATACATAGAATTTCATCCTGAAAAATTTACCAGTCAGAAATTAATGGAGGACAAACCTTAATAGTGGAACTAAGCTTCCTGTGATGAATATTGATTGGGTAATTCAGGAAAGTTATCATAAAGGGTTAAAGGATGAAAGGTTTAATGGTGTTGGTTTTAAATCAAAATATGGTTTGAAATTATAATGGGAATATATTGCTCTAATTTCTGGACAGTATGGAAAAGTATAGGATTTTAGTGCTGAGCTTACGCACATGAAGTTGCTAACAGTTTCAGAGGTCAGATTCAAGGAATTAAGTGAGTTTTAAAAAAGTGCTGGTTGGTAGCGAGTGAGATACATGCATATAATGCGATAGAAAAACAGACAAGGAGAGAAAAGAGTCAAAATATCTTAAAATATCATAAGGTGTCCACTGCCGAGGAGATAATCCATTGTGTCATAATTAATTGTGCCAAGCTTTTAGCCTGGGGCAACTAATATAGTCAGTAAAAAATGCTTTGGTGAGAGGTTCTTCTGGGTCGGGTTTAACAAAGGCATGAAGTGGACTTGTGAGTTTTCAGGCTTTTTTACATTGATGTAAGGTATGGTTGTTGGATACAATTGTTTTGGCATGATAGTTGTTACCGTGAGGTTGCTTTGAAAATATTTGTTCGACTTGTTTCCCATCACTGACGATACGGAAATGACTAAACAACCATATCCTCCAATTTAGGCATAAGTTGAGGATTTAAGTTTGATCCCCATTTTGTATGAGCAATTTGAGGTTGGTCAGTGGTGTTTTGATTGTTCTTGAGTCAGGTAATTAGTGAAGGAGAGGACAAAATACATTAAACATCATTTCATCCAATTCTAGTTTGTTTTAGACATTCATTTTTGAGTCCTCTGTTGAATCTACTCTCATTTTATTAGACTGCTATAAGACTATTTATGCTATATGGTATTGAATGTTGGGCTACTAAGAAGCAATATATTCATAAAATGAGTATTTTTTTCAATTTGAAGCATTCTCAAACCAACACTGACTAGAACTGAGTTTCTCCATTCTAAGTTATGGGTGGTTCCACCTTTTTCTTCATTGAATCCAAAACTTTTGAGTTTTCCATTGTGGAGGGGGGTTCTTTTTTCTCTTTACGGATTTTTGAGAGAGGACATTCCTCAATGCGCTCTGTGTTTCTGGGGAAGGAGAGTGCACATCGATTCATGATTCTTCTGGAGGATTTATATTCTAAGAAATCACCTGATCAATATGTTAGAACATTTAGAGAAGGAAACTTGGTGTACATCCTTCAACTGGGGTCAAATGCACATGGTAAGTTTCTAATGGTATCAGAACTTCTTCATGGTCGCCGGAAGGGTACTATAGTGATACCAGAAGGAAGATTGGGATGTGGTTGGCACTATTTCGGCATTAATCTGAGGAAAATATTGAGACCAGCCTCTCTGGTCAGCCAGGGATCTTCTCGGAGAACTCAGGGTGCTACAGAGGTGGAGGCGCCAGCGGAGGGTGACAGCTCCCTTATGCATGGTGGTGAGACAAACAAAGGGAAACCAAACACAGATATCTCATCCTATGCATCAGTGGTGGTGGGGCAGCGGAATAATACCACCAGCAGAGGGGTTGAAGGGAAGAAGAAAGCTGCGTTGGGAGGGGTGAAGATTTGGTCAGAAAGCAGTCGCAATCTCAGCAAGAATAGTGTCCTAGGACAGAGGGAGCAGGTTGGAAAGAAGATTGTGTCAGATTCAAGATGTGCTTACCGTGATCCTTGCAAGGCTAGTACTCTCGGGCAGAGGGAGCTTCTAGGGGTGAAGATTTTGTCAACGGTAAAGGATATTGATAGTGATGGGAAGAAATCTGAGTTAGCGCTGGACCTCTTTATGCGATTGGAACGTGGGTTAGACGGGAGTTGGGCTATTGTGTGGTCTGAGGTAAATGAAGTGGGCCCAAACTCATTTAAACCCTCAAAGCCCATTAAGCATATTCCCTCCAGCCCCAAAGTTCCAGCCAAGCCCAGTAGAGAGTGGAGGCCATGTCAAAATCCAAAAATGTTGAACCCAGCCCACTGCCAGAGCTCTGTTGTAGTTTCGGGATCCAGAATGAAGATGATGATGGAGGATCGGGTTCCGAGAGTGGGTCTAGTGGGCTCGTGTTCAAGGGAGGAAGAGACGTGGCCGGCGATGGAGTGTGGCGAAGACCCAGTGACCGGAACTGTTGGTGAGGCCCCTTGCGGCGCCGATAAAGCTATTATCGACGCCGGCAAGGAGCTGACTGGGCTTTCGAGCCCAGATTCTAGATCGCCTCATCGGATGGGGTTTTTGGAGCTGGGTGTCACCGGCGACTTGGTGGTTGGCTCGGACTTGGTTAGGAATGGGCCGGTGAGTAATGGTCTGATGCCTTTTGTAGATTTGGGTAATATGTTGGAGGTTCAGCTTGGGGAAGGGGAAACAATTGTGGAAGAGGTGGATTCAGTTGGGGATTTTCAGGCAGATTCTGGGCTCTCCATTCTTCCTAGGGAGTCCAATGGGGGGGTGGTCAGTGGTGGTGGCAGTGGAGAGAACGTTAATTGTGTGTTGGACTGTGAACCTCTGTCTCTTTGGGTTCCTATTGATCCAAACGTGGGTACTTTGACTCAGGATTTTGTAGAGGGAGCACAGAGGAATGTATCTGGTCCACACTCGGATTGGGTATCCAAGCTGATGAAAAAATTCTGTAAATTGGTGGGGTTCCCTATTGTGAAACATGAAGCTCAATGTTTGGCCCTTTTTAGCATACTAGAACAGGACTGCCTCAAGGTGATTGACGAAGAGGTGGCTAAGAGACCTGTTAAGTCAGGGACACGAGGCCTTAGGGAGCTTAAGGGGCTGATTTCAGATGTCAATTATGAGGGGGCCATTGCTAGGAGTAAGAGCAGAGACTCTTTGACTGACTTGGGGGGTGCTAGTAGTTTCAAATGACGATACGACTGCTTTCTTGGAATGTAAGGGGGCTTAATAATCCCCGGAAGAGAGAGGTGTGTAAGAACCTCCTAAAAGAGTGGAAGTGCGATTTTGTGTGTATTCAAGAAACGAAAGTTTCGTCTATTGATGGGGTCTTTGTTCGGAGTTTATGGGGTAGCCCGTTCACTGATTGGGCTGCTTTGGATGCTGTGCAGTCTTCAGGTGGGGTCTTGCTGATTTGGGATAAGAGGGTTTTTGAGAAGTTGGATATTAGTGTGGGTCAATTCTCTATCAGTGTTTTACTGAGAGGAGTGGTGGATGATTTTGTGTGGGCTTGTTCAGGTGTGTATGGACCTAATGACAATGGGCAACGGCCTAATTTGTGGGGGGAGTTGTCTCAGGTGCGCGCTAGGTGGCCTGTGGCGTGGTGTCTGGTAGGTGATTTTAATATTATCAGATATCCAAGTGAGAGACTTGGCTGTGAGACTTTCAGCCCCGCTATGCACGCATTCTCAGATTTCATAGAGAATAATTCCTTAGTTGATTTACCTTTAGAGGGGGCTTCGTTCACTTGGTTTAGAGATTCCGGTCTTCCCTCTATGTCAAGAATCGACAGGGCCTTGGTCTCTCCTGATTGGGAGGAGCACTTCGAGAATGTATCCCAACGGGTGCTTCCCCGTATTCTTTCAGACCACTGCCCTCTTCTGCTGGAAGCTGGTGTTGTTCGGCGTGGACGAAGTGCCTTTAAATTTGAGAACATGTGGTTAAAGGAAGAGGGCTTTGTTGATAGAGTTAAGCAGTGGTGGGGTAGCTACAGTTTTGAGGGCTCTTCAAGCTTCATCTTGGCCCAAAAGTTGAAGGCTCTAAAAGCAGACTTAAAAAAGTGGAACAGAGAGGAGTTTAGTGATTTGGCTTTTAGAAAGAAGAACTTGCTGACTGAGTTGATGGGGTTAGATCTGAGAGAGGAGCTAGTGGGTCTTTCTAGTGAGGATCAGATTCGGCGTCTCCAACTCAAAGGGGACATTGAGCACTTGGCTATTCTTGAGGAGACTTCCTGGAGGCAAAAGTCGAGAGCCTTATTCGTGAAAGAGGGAGATAATAATACTCGGTTTTTCCATAGATTAGCAAACTCCCTTAGAAATGCTAATCAAATTAAAAGGATGGAGGTGAACGGTATCCTTTATGAGGAAGAGAATGATGTTCGCTCTCAAATAGTCCTCTTTTACCAAGACTTGTATAAGGAAACTGAGGTGGGGCGTCCTTCTATGGATGGGTTAGAATTTGCCCGTATTGAAGAGGGGGATCGGGTGTCTTTAGAGAAGGAGTTTACAAAGGAGGAAGTCTTCCAGGTTCTAAAGGAGATGGAGGGGGATAAAGCCCCGGGTCCTGACGGCTTTACCATGGCCTTTTTTCAGAATTGTGGGAGTGTCGTGGAAAGGGATGTAATGGATTTTTTTGAAGATTTTCATCGGCATGCTTCGTTTGAAAGGTCTTTAAATGCTTCGTTTCTCACTTTAATTCCTAAGAAGTGCAGTGCCGTTAACATTAAAGACTTTCGCCCTATTAGTTTGGTGGGTAGTGTTTATAAGCTGTTGTCTAAGGTGCTGGCCAATAGGATGAGGAGGGTTTTGGATAATCTCATTTCTGAGACTCAGAATTCGTTTGTTGGCGGAAGGCAGATTCTGGATTCTGTGCTTATTGCCAATGAATGTTTGGATAGCAGGTTGAAGAGCAAAATTCTGGGTGTGGTTTGCAAGCTGGATATTGAGAAAGCTTATGATCACGTAAACTGGGAGGCCTTGTTTTATTTGTTGGGCCGGATGGGTTTTGGGGAGAAATGGAGGAGGTGGATTAAAGCTTGCGTTACGTCTGTTCGATTCTCAGTCCTTGTAAATGGTTCCCCTGAGGGTTTTTTTGGTAGCTCTCGTGGGTTGAGACAAGGGGATCCGCTATCTCCGTTGTTATTTCTTTTGATAATGGAGGTTTTAAGTAGGCTGTTGCAGAAGACAGAGGAGTGTAATCTTATTCGGGGTTTCCAGGTGGGAGCTGTGAATTCTGCTGGGGTGAGTATTTCCCATCTTTTATTTGCGGATGACACCATCATATTTTGTGAGGCCTATAGGGAGCAGCTTCTGTCAATTAGGCTGGTGTTGTCTTGTTTTCAGGTGTTCACGGGTTTGAAGGTCAATGTGGGGAAAAGCGAGATTGTCCCCGTGGGGGAGGTGAATAATCTTGATGCTTTGGCTAATGTGCTGCAATGTAGAGTAGGCAAATTGCCTATGAAGTATTTGGGGATGCCTTTGGGTTCTTCTTTTAAGTCCCCCTTGATCTGGAATCCTATTTTGGAAAAGATGGAGAAGAGGCTCTCTGGGTGGAAGCGTCTCTATTTATCTAAGGGTGGGAGGCTCATGTTAATTAAGAGTACTCTCTCATGTCTCCCGACTTACTTTCTATCTCTCTTTACTATTCCTAAAGCTGTGGCGGCTAGATTGGAATATATTCAGAGGAAGTTCCTTTGGGGGTCGTCGGAGGGGGGATTCAAATATCCTTTGGTGGCCTGGGATAAGGTGTGTATTCCCGTCGAGAAGGGTGGATTGGGGTTAAGAAAGGTGGTGTCGTTTAATCAGGCTTTATTAGGGAAGTGGTTGTGGAGATATGGCCACGAAGATACCCACCTGTGGCGTCGTGTTATTTCTTCTAAATATGGCGAGGGGCTAGGGGGGTGGAGGACTAGGGCTTGCAGGAGGTCCCATGGGTGCGGCCTTTGGAGAAGCATTAACGAAGGTTGGGAGAACTTTTCTAAGCATCTTTCATTTGTAGTGGGGGAAGGCACTCGTATCCGCTTTTGGCATGACAGGTGGGTTGGTGATGCTACTCTAAAAGTTCTCTATCCTGAGCTTTTTGAGTGTTCATCGGTCAAGGATGCCTGTATCTCAGAAGTTTTGTGGATTCCAGAAGGGGGTACTGTTAGAGTGTGGAATATAACGTTTTATAGAGCTTTTGAGGATTGGGAGTTGGCGGTTTCGTATTCTCTTCTCCGGCTTATCCAAGCTCGTATCCCTCAGGGTAGTAGGAGAGACATCCTTTATTGGAGGCTTAAAGGGGATGGTATGTTTGATGCTCGGTCTTATTACCTCGCGATCCGGGGTGCTTCGGATTCTTGGCTTCCTTGGAAGGGGGTTTGGAAACCTAAGATCCCTAAGCGGGTGGCGTTCTTTCTGTGGTCTGCTGCTCATAGCCGGATTCTCACCCTGGATAACCTCATGCTTAAGGGTAGGCCTTTGGTTAATAGGTGTTGTTTGTGTTGCATGGATGGGGAGTCAGTTAACCACCTTCTCCTGCACTGTCCTGTTACCCACTCTCTATGGTCTTCGATGCTTCAGGCCTTTGGGACTCCTTGGGTTATGCCAGGATCGGTGGCGGATTTGATCTCTTGCTGACATCAGTGGCATGGAAAGGATAAGTCGGACATTTGGAATTTGATTCCAGGGTGCTTAATGTGGACTGTGTGGTTGGAGCGGAATCGCCGTTCCTTTGAGGACAAAGAGAAGACCTTGTTTGAGCTAAATCTTTTATGCCTGCGTAGTCTATTAGAGTGGTCTTGGTGTTGGGGGTTTACTAATTGTTCTTCTCTCTCTGTGTTTATGTCCTCTCTTAGCTTTGTTCCCTAGTAGCTTTTCTCATTCTCTTGTTGTTCATCATCATGAACTTCTTGTATGTCTTTCTTTATCACATTTATATAAGCTTTCTGATTACTTATAAAAAAAAAAGAAGGTTAATGAGAAATGTCTGTTTGTATTTGTTTTTATTTTAAGGCAGTTAGAGCGTTGGACTGTGGAGGGACCTCAAAAAGGTCCATCTCTTTTGGGAACTTTGTTTATAAAAATCTTTGACAAGTGGATATTTATTAAGGAAAGAAATTATTGTACTTTAAGAGAGAGAGAGAGAGAGAGAGAGAGAGAGAGAGAGAGAGTAATTGTAGATTGGTACTGTATGATCGAAGCAGCAGTAAGATATTGCATTATCTTTTGCTACACTGTGCAATTGCAGATATTTTTGGTCACTTGTGTTCTCTCTTTGTGGCATTTAAAGAGTGACAAGTTGAATAAATACACTGAGTGGCTGCTGGAGAAATTTTCAGACAAAGAGTCCAAGAAAATATTTTTGGCTGATGTGGTAGTATGTTAGAAATAGTTGTAAAAGATTTTCAAAATATGTGAAATTCTCAGTTGGACATGGGAGATGCTTCTAACAGAAGTATGTGTAGTGTGTTGGTGAATCACTCAAAATTATATTCCCTATCTTTTTTTGAAAATGTGGTTAATAGACAAGCTATTGTTGCTAAATATGTGAAAATGCTTAATGATATGACCCATTGGTGTCGTACTTTTTCATGGGCCTGATTGGGAGCTTGGATCTATTGGGGTTTTTTTTTTACTCTTTTCTCATCTCATACTTACTTGAGAGGCGTGTATAGGATGTATTGGACTTAATACAAGAACCACAAATTTGATGTGAAATCCTTCTATAGGGATTTACAAGGAAACTATAGGGTGGTTTTACTTGGTGAGAAAGTTGGAGCGCCAAAGTTCCAAGGAAGGTGGCTTTTTTGTTTGGACAACCTCCCATGGTAATGTGCTTACCATGGATAATATTTGAATTTGAAATATTACAATTTTTGATTAGGCTGTATGTACAAAAGGGATGGGTAGATCTATTAATATAATTTTACACAATTTACAAACCAAGCTGGGTTAATAAAACCCATCTGGGTCACAGGGATGGTTAGAATATTAACCACCGTCTTCATTGTGCATCACTAGGGACCTTTGGCGGTTTGGCCTATGGCTTTTTCTGTGTTTAGTGCCTCTTGGTCATACCTTTTTTTTTCTGTGAAAGACCTTCTAGCTTGTTGGAGAGGTGCTTTCAAGGGCCATCAAAGTGCTGATGTGTGGAATGCTATTCCTAAATTTCTTATGTGGTACATTTGGGAGGAACAAAATTCTTGGTCTTTTGAAGGGGTTCAATTCCCATAGCTTCAAATGAAGTTTTCTTTCTTAGATCGATGTTCGATTGGTTAAAGGCCTTAGGGAATTTCAATTGTTCTTTTCTGTAGTTTATTGATCTTTGTAAATTTAGGTGTTTTGTGTGCAGCTCTTCTATTACTCCCAGTATGTACCTGGGCTGTCCTTTTTCCTTTAACATAATTTTATTATTTGTAAGAAAATGAAACACCAACTTTACAGAGCAAAGTTACGTGGTCTAGTGATTAGGAACAGGTGTCTCTAGTCTGTTATGCTACAGTCTGACACTGTTCCAACTCAACCTTTTTTTAGATTATTGATCAAAGCTGCCTATGGCAATGCTTGAAGATTGAAAGCCCAAAAGTATGGTATATGCCAAGAGCCTTGTGGCTCAATTGTTTGGCACATCTTGGTGTATCCATGACATCCAGGGTTCCTCCCTCCCCCTTGGTAACTATAATTATCAAAAAAATAAATAGGGATTAAATAAGTTGCATTGCTTGACAATGACATTTCTGTAGATTCCTAACCAATAAAATGTGCCCCTAAGATTTCAGAGTGTTGCTAACCTGGAATCTCAGAAATGAATCCCTGATTCATGGCTGATCCATTTCCTAATTTCCAAATTTTGAAATGAGGATGGATTCATCCCTTTAGGATGTGATAAACTGTCACATAGGTGATGTCCAAGACAGTAAGGTTCAATTGCCTGTGTTAAAAACTTGGGTTTGGTCATTTGACTTTGGGTACTGTAGAGCGTCAATTGAATTATCTTCAGCTTCTACTGATATATTATCCAGTCTAACTCTGTTTTGGTCTTAAGTTATTTTGAATCTTAGACAGTGATTTTTAGGAGGAACTTTTGTATGCTTACTGTGTCTTTAAAATTTTCCCTCCTTGATAACCATTTTGTGAAAAAAGAAAAAAATTTGTCTTCCCCTGTCCTCTCTCTATCCAAATGTTTAATTCGTTATGCACAAAAGAATGAAAAATTGAGTGCAAAAATTGTAGGAAGTTATAGTTAGTTCTTCTCTAGTTGTGTATACCCTCCTTATGTGTTATAAGCCTAACTTGCTTAGTGTTCCTAAAGATTATACCCCTACAAAAGCTAGGAAGGCACTTTCTGTGAATCAAATATAACTCAAGCTAATATGAGAAGGAATTTCCTATAGCCTAATGCATATCAGCTCTGACACCAATGAACCCTGGGCTCCTCATTAGAAAAAATGCCCGAACCCCCAAATGAGAGATTTTACTTTTCTCCAAATTTGACATGAAGATATTTTCCACCATATTCAACAAAGGATGTTTCTGGGCACCCTTGATGGAAATTTTACCACAATTCATAATGCTAACTTAAGCATTGATTAAATGAATTCAGAAAATCCTCTGGAAACTAAAATCTGTTTCCTTGCTTTATCTTTGGTAGAAATTTTTTCAGCATTAAAGCATGCTCAGAACTCAAGCTTTGCACAAAAATACTCAGACCTTGCAAACTAAGATACTATGCTGTCGAATTATAAACCGTTGAAATGAAGCAAATGCTAACATGAGGCCGTCATATATATATATATATATATATATATATATATATATATATGTATGTATGTATGTATGTATGTAATTCCAGTGTTTAAATCTATTTTTGCCACAGCTCTCAATTTAGTTTAGTGTTATCACTTCTTTAGAATGGTAGGACTACATATTGTGTTATTGATACTAATGCTGTTCTTTTTCAATTTTGGCAGTAGACTGGTGGCTGAAAGATGCTTATATTGGCTCTGATTAAAATTTTGATGGCATTCTGGTTTGCAGTATGTCTGTATGTGGTTTCTAGTTGCTGGAGTTAGCTATTAAATCTTAAGATCGTAGGTTTGATGGATATGTCTTTGTTGCATCATCCTTATGAAGTGAAAAAGAAACGAAGGCCAGCTCAGTATATGTAGTTGATATACCTTTTATTTTTCTACTCCTTTTAGGTATATGAGAAATTTTATCTATCTACAAGCCAGGAAATTTAGTAACACTAGCATCTATAAAATTAAAAAAAATAAGTAAAAAGAGAAAACTTATTTCAGTTGTATAATCCATACTATAAAATTTAACTAGGTAAAATACAGGAAAAGGGAATGTTCTTGGTTTTGTGGCCTGAGCACAGTAAACAATTTAATTAATGTTTATATGATAATACAAATAAAAAGAATAAATTTCTAATATTTGGCAATATTTACTCTATAAAGTCTAAGCAAACATTCAAGTTAGTTAACAACTTATGTAAGAAAAACTTTTAAAAGGTTGCCATTGTGTACATAGAAATTGCTCGCTCCTCCGTTTATGGTAGCAGCCATATCAGAAATATGGAAGATCGTTAGTTCTCAAACTACCTGACTTATTATGTGACCCTAAGCAATAAGATAATATCTATACTATTATTTAAGGGGTTTTTTCGGATTAGATTTCTCATTTTTTAGTTTAAAAATGTCCTTATAGCTCTATGTTTAACTAGAGATAAAATAAAAGGGTAATCTGGTAAAAATGTAACTTTAACTTTTACTAAAACGTTACTTAAAAAATAAGACCATTTTCCTTAATTTTCAAATTATTTTATTCATTTATAAATTAGATTTTAAAAATAAAAATTATATATATAAAATTAAAAAAAACACTTTTTTTTTACAAAATAGGACCACTAAAAAAAAAAACTTTATTTCCGGTTAATTTTTAAATTATTTTACTCACTTTTAAATTAGATTTTCAAAAAACATATATTATATATATAAAATTAAAAAAAAAACACAATTTTTTTTCTACAAAAGAGGATCACTAAAAAAAAATCTCATCTTACGTGCGTTGCGCGTGTGATGAGGCTAGTTCTTTTTAAAGTAGCATGGTAGTGACCATTAGAGCATTAACATTAGATCGTGCATGATAGAAAAAAAAAATATATATATATATATATATATATATATATATATATATATATATATATATATATATAATTTACACAATTTTGTTTAAAAATGACTTATATTAGTCTGCGTATAATTAAGTAAATTTACAAATTTGCTAAATTAAGAGCATTTACATCAATCATGCTAAAATAGAAAAAAGTGATAAAATTTACACAATTTGGCATAAAAAGGACTCGCACCAGATTGTCTAAACTTGTGTAAATATACAACTGTGATACAGTAACCATGTATATTTACACGGTTAATATAACTTTCTATCGTATTATTTTATTAATTTCTACATTTTTTTTAATATTGTTTTCACTTTCACTTTTCATTCTGTCTTACACCCTACTTTCTCTCCGTTCTTATCTCTCACTACTCTCTCTCTCTCTCTCCTAGTCGTTCTTCTCCAATTAGGAACTCAATTACATTTTTTCTTGGCAGCACCAACTGGGCTAAATCTTTGATGAGCGATTTGATTTTCGCTTTTGGGTGGCCTCGATCTTCTTCTCAATGTGTTGTCCTCGACTTTGAGCCTCTATTGGGCAGTGTTGATAGATTTGTATAACTCCAAGTCTAATTTTCAATTTTAGTAGCCCATTTT
This sequence comes from Castanea sativa, assembly GCF_040712315.1. Classification (NCBI taxonomy): domain Eukaryota; kingdom Viridiplantae; phylum Streptophyta; class Magnoliopsida; order Fagales; family Fagaceae; genus Castanea; species Castanea sativa. Next base: position 17,488,584 of record NC_134019.1, on the reverse strand, counting down.
TTTTATTGATTTATTGTTGTGATTTTTTTTTTTTGTTACCTAAACAAATAGGGTTTGATATTGGAGATTGTAAAGAATTGGATATGGCTGGGCGTGATTATCAAATGGGGCATCATTGATTTGGTTGTTCTGGGTAGATTCATTAGCTAATGTTGTTTGATGATAAGTAATGACCGATGTCGTTAGGCAGAGGGGAAGGGAGAATATGGGAGAAAGAAAAAAAAAAAAGAGAGATTAAAATATAATAAAAATACAAAATTTTAATAAATTATAGTGTAGAATACATAATCTAAGATGGATGCTTTGAAAAAGTGGTGTGTTAAATAGAAAAATAGGTGTTTATGCTAAAATAAACAACAATTTATACAGAAATTGATGCAGATGCTTTAGCCGTGTAAATTTACACTAACACTATTAATTTTGTATTTAATTGTTTAATCTTTCTTTACATATCTTGAGATGAAGGAAGAGAGTGAATGGTAGTTTTTATGTGTGAAGAAAGAGAAACAATTTATAAAATTAAGAAAAATTGATAATTTAATGAAATATAGTGTAAAATAAATAATCTAATGTGGGGTGTTTTGAAAGGTGAGTATTTAAAATAGAAAAAAAAAAAAGGTTTTTATACTAAAATAGATAGAAATTTTTGTACGAGATTTTTTTTTTGAGAGTTTCAACCTATAGCATCCGCTCCTGATAATAGCTCTTTATCATCAAACTAAAACACTTATCAGTTTTTTATGTAGGCGGGAATTGAACCCCAGATCTCTTATTCAACCATCAGAGACTTTATCAATTGAGCTAGCTTTAGATAAAAATAAGTTGAATTTTTTCAACCAAGCATTTATGTATCTTAGAAAAAGCTTGTTCTAAGCTGTCAATGGCCAAGTATTAACATTTGGTTTGGGAAACGTAACATGGCTCTAGTTGAAAAGAAAGTTGGCTTTTTAGCTGTAAATGACCGAAGTACTAAAACCTCTCGGATACAATGTATCACAATCCTTGGAAATGTTCCGATACGGGTTTCAATACACACCCACTTAACACATACAATTTAATTCAATCAAATTCATATAATTCTAAGGTTATATAATCTCTCTCATACAAATTCTTGATGTCCTTGTCAAAGTTCACATTATATTGCTAATTGCAATGCTCTCAACTCATAAAGAGGTTTGATATCAATTCAACCAAATCCATACAATCCAGAGTATCGCACCATATCTTCTCAACTTCCTTTTTTGTTGATATGGTGTGGTGGGAGACAATTTAAAAGTTGCCAACATCTTTCAATATTCTTAGCATGGCTATAATGATCATATGTTATGTTCTCTTTGACAATGAAACTTATGATGTTCATAAGATTGCCTTAAATCCCCATTTTGAAAATATATCCAAAATCTCTAGAGTATTTTCTCCTATAATCAACACCTCGACCCACATACCGGCAAGAAAAATTCCAAAACCAATAGATTGCAATGTCAAAATCATATTGGAATGGTGAACAAACAACAAAGGCATCAAATCAATTTTTTTTTTTTAATTGCATTTCAAAATATAAGAGTGAATTTGTTGCATCATGTACAAAGGCATTCCATGATTTTCATCAAAGTTAGCATAGCATATGATCATAGAATCATTATAATTTTTCCACAACAATGTTCGTCAATGGTGTTAATAGTCAGGGATTGTGCCGGATTTGGTCTTGCCTCTGAAGTTTGTGTCTACCTTCGTATTCCCTTTCTCGGTTGTCACACCTAGGCCAGTGTGGTTTTTTTTAAGGAAAATATATTTATTTATGGGATTCTAGCATTTAGGTATATTTTCAAATCAGGGAAGACGAGGCAAGACGGAGAGGGCTAGTATCTTAAAGATGGTCTCATGAGATCACCTTCTCACATCATGTGACACCCCTACATATTGTGAGAGAAATATTTCCCTAGACCTCTTTTGCACAGTTGAAGGATGGTTATTTATGTAAAGTAGCTGAGTTTTCACATGATATTTTGTGCAACTTATTATTAGTTTTTTCTAATATTTTAATAAGATTAAGCTTAATTGGTTGGTACCTTAATTTTCAATATAGACATTTAGGATTTAGATCCCCGCCCTCAATTATCAATGTATAAAAAAAATTTAAATAAATTTCATTGTAAAAAATGGTAATCTTTAGTTATTTTATGGATAAAATAGAAAGACATTAAAACTAGTACAGTGATTTGATCATACTATATATATTTTTTTATAAATTGAAAATTTCATGATGTAGTGGCTCATATAGATAGGCATGTTTCATGCCTACTAAAAAATGAAAAAATATATACTTCAATTAATTCTTTTTACATTCTTAATTTTGTGTTAATAATTTTTTTTTTCCTTTTTGTTGGACATTGTTTCAATTGTTGCATAAACAACTAAATTTGAGTAAGAATACCATATTTCAAATCAATTGTTCCTCACATTAAAAAAAAAAAATCAATTTTTTTCTCCTATAAATCTTAGAAAAATGATATTAAAATTTTATTCTACTTAAAATAATTAATATAACAAAATAAACGCATTTATTCTATTAGTTATCTTTCTAATTATATAGAATAAATACTACAATGTTAGTTATCCTTGCTCCCCCCCCTCCCCCCCACACACACATACATACTACATTTCACAAAAAGGAGTTAGGAAATTTAAAGGGATAAGATTAATTTTAGTGAATTCACAAATATTTAATTTCTTTTATGGTTTTTGTGTCAATTTTTGACAAAGTAACTAAACATGAGAAAGAATGTCATATTTTAAATCTATCATTATTATTCCAACTTTCTTATATAGAGTTTATAAAAATAATCATATAAATTCATTTAATTTAAATAATTAATGCAAAACTATAGATAACTAATATATACATTCACTCTATTGGCTAATTCAATAAACTAATACTTTGATATAAATGCACATTTTTTTTTAATTAGAAGCCTAAATAAGGAGAATTTCAACTGAAATAGGGAGAATTTCAGTTGAGCATTACTTTCAGTTTCAAGTAATTTTCATATTGCATTTGGCTGGTTATATCGCCTTATTTTCAGTATCATATCATAATGTCTCCCATATTTTATTCTAAATCTATTTTATGGTAACTCTCCCCTTCCCCTTCATTTATTTCTATACTTGTTATATTTTCTCCATTCTCATCTTTCATTATATATCCTCTTTCCTAGAAGTTTTGTGGTGGATGTCTCCATTCTAAGCTTCTTTCTTTCTCCTATTCAAAATTTTATTTTATTACTCTGTGTTAACCAGTTATTTTCCAATTATCTGCTTCTTCCAGTCTCTGTGTTTAGCCCAGCAATTTGTTTTAGGGAGGTACGAGTTTGGCGTGTAAGTCTTGGAATCCTAAGCGAGGGGCCATTTAGCCGGAATTATGTGTCTAAGGCTTAAAGTTAGGAATGGCAATCAGTCATGGAAAGCATCCCCAGAAATAACTCAAAGGTTAGGTACAGTAATTTGGAGATAAATATGATTAGAATTTAATTACTTAACATAGATTTTGATTGAATTCGGAATTATGAATAACTTGTTTAGAAGCAGCTCTTCCACTAGCTCTTGGTCGTTTATTCCTGAGATTCCCGAAGACACTGGGATTCTCAATTCAAAGTCTTTTGAAGCGATATATTTAGATTTAAACCTAGGAGATTGGAATATCCCTAAGGTCCCCACCAATTAGCTCTATAAGTCTTCTTGGTCCCTTAAAAAATCTTTTAAGACAAACTACCATGTTAATACTATAGAGCAAGTTTATGGTTTAAACAAAGAATATGAAACCTGTTACTTGTTTTCACCATCAACTCTAGTTGCACACCGGAAAGAAGGGCACAACTTCCTACACATAGGTCTTGTCCAAGTAGGAGTTATACCCCTAATCAAAGAAGGATTGAACTGCTCAATCCTCATGGCCCTTAGGGACACAAGACACATTAGATTTGAAGATAGTCTCTTAGGGACTATCCAAACTAGCCTTAGTAATGGACCAATCCATTTTGATTGTTTTCCCAACTTCACAGTTTCTCTTCATGACCCACATATCAGGAAAGCCCTCACCTTAAATATCCAGACCTTAGGAACCCTTATGGTACTAGGAACCCAACAATTAGCCTTAATTTATAGAGTTTACTACAAGTGTATCAGGACAAACCTAGATGTTCAAGCTCTTAACAGGAAACCAAAAGGAGAAACCACTTTTATCCAGTCCTTAACACTAGGATCTCAAGTTCAAGTACCCAAAACCCTTAAATGGATAGAGGTCACATTCCCACAAGATTGGACTCTGCGAAATGAAAATTATTCATTATAGATCCAACACCCTACCTAAAACCCAGATTTAGACTTTGTCCAGTAGCTAACTGATGGAATTGTAAGATTAAGTTTCGAATTGTCCAAATTTAGACTTCCTTTAGATCTTTATCAACCCAAAATGTAGTCCCCTATTCTCCTTAGGGACAAATCTGCATCTCAGTGTAGCTCATCCAGACCTTTAACACCTAGGAAAGACTTGGATCTAGAACTCCTAGGAGTCAGAACTAGATCCCAAATTAGTACACCATGCTACACAGCCAAACAAGAATTAGTTGTAGAGGAGGATGAAGATCACAATCAATCTTCTCCAACTCAATCAGACTTTGAGCAGAATGAACCCTCAGTAGGTCATCAGCTCAATGTCATGAAAAAGGATTTTGCCCCTGACCATAAGTCTTTAGGAGATGACTATGACTTAGAAACAAACAAAGCCAAAAGGGAAGCCTATAAGGCAAATCATACCAAGGAACAGAAGATAGAAGTGTACATTAAATGGCAAGAGTTCATGAGAGAGATATCAGCAAATATCCCTTTCTTTGAATATTTTGAAAACCATTTTGAATGGCACAGAAAGTCTTGTGTCATCATTAAAACAAACTGGACCAAAGAAAATAAGGAAGTAGTCCGATCTAGTCACTCTCCCCTAGAAAACATAACTATCAAACACCAAGGCTTTGAAATAGTTGCTACTCCTTTTAGGAAGCCTTCCAGTGGGGATAAACCAGTAGAAAAGGTCATAGAGCAAAACAACTACACCAACTAGTGTCTAGATGTCATAGGAAAACAACTAGACAAAATAGAAGATAGGATAGAAGCCAAGGCCGGAAACCTTGTTAAGCCCATCTCGTCTTTAGAAAAGCCTTTAGTCAAGTTACCAATAACCCGACAAATCAATCTTAGGTCCAAAGATAAAATTGCATATAGTCAACTAGAAATTAGAAGAGCTAGTTAAAAAAGAACCAACTACCTCTTCAACAAGTAAAGACCCCAGGTTGGCCACCCTAGACATCCATAGCGCTTCTAATAGCAGTCGCAGCAACACCTCTTCAGATTCTGAAGAGGAGATTGGACAATTAGAAAATCAGTTTTAGGATTTACAGGTGAATAAACTCCACCATCGTAGGGTTACCCCAACCAGTATCACCAAAAATTGGTATCCTAGACTAACACCCCCTGACCTCCATTTAGAGGAAAAGAATGTTAGCAACCTAATCTTAATATCTTCAGATAAACTCTATGAATGGAATATAGATGGATTATCAGAACAAGAAATCATAACTAAAATCCAACACATGACTATGGTAGCCAATAACTACCTCAATGGCGGTTGCCCTCATACCAAAGTAGTTGAACTTCTGGTCTTAGGTTTCATAGGAAAACTTCTGTCATGGTGGAACCATTACCTAACAAAAGAATTAAAGGAAGCTATCAAAAGCGTAGTCCAAAAAGATGAGGAAGGGCGTCCAATCTTTGATGAAACCATAGGTCGAGGTGTCCCTAATGGAGTAAACAACTTAATCCATACCATTACAAGACATTTCATAGGAGCCCCTAGCAACGTCTCCACAAGGATACACGGCCAATTAAATAACCTCAGGTGTCCTACCCTTAGTGACTATAGGTGGTATGAAGACGTCTTTACCACTAGAGCCATGCACAGAATTGATTGTAACTCTCCATTTTGGAAGGAGAAGTTTATCAATGGCTTACCCAGTCTTTTTGCCCATAAGATTAGAAAAACTCTCAGTAACTCCTCAGCTGTCATAGACTATGATGACCTGACTTATGGAGACTATCCAGTGTCATTTACAAAGAAGGCCTGAAAATGTGCATAGACATGAAAATCCAGAATCAAACCAATAAAGACAAGAGAAAAGCTAAGTATGAAGTAGGGAACTTCTGTACTCAGTATGGCCTCCCTTCCATAGCCCCATCCAAAAGGAAATCTAGAGGGAAAGAATACCCTAGGAAAAGAACAGCCTCCAAGTATTATAGAAGTCATAAGAAGCCTAGTCACTTTAGCAGAAATGATTTCTATAAAAAGAGCAAGAAATCTAGGGATTACCCTAAAGTCAATGGTAAAAGAAAAGATTCAGCAAGAAAAATATTTGATAAAAAAAAATAGCGAATGTTGTAAGGGTGGCAAGAAAGGTCATTTTAGGAATGAGAGTGTAGATCCAAAGCTAAAACTTTAATCAACACCCTCCAAGGTGATCAAGCCATAAAAAATGAAAATTTTGAGCTCTTAGAACTTAATCACATAGACAGAGAGTCCTCCAATAGTTCTAGTGACAATGAAATCTTTCAGGTAAACTAGTCCTCATCCTTCGGAAAGTCATCTAGTATCTCTAGTAGTCCAGACATCAAAACAGGATGTAAAGACAGTTGTTGCAAAAACAAACCAGTCAATATTCTTAGCCAACAAGAGGAGCTTCTCTTCACCCTAATAGATAAGGTTGAAGATCCAGTTGTTAAGGCTCAATACCTTAGCAAGTTTCAGTGCACTTTAAAGAAACCAAACCCAAACACCCCGAACCCCCAGTTAACCTAGAGAAAATCTTCAATAGGTTTACCAAAGCTAAGAAAGAAATCACAGTTAGTGACCTCCAACATGAAATCAAAGAAACCAAGTATGAGATTAGGACCCTCAAAGAAGAAGTTAAAAAGCTTGACTAGGCTTTAATTATTCTTAGGATTGACCATAATTTCCTTAACCAGATAATTGAGCACCAAAATAATACCTCTCATCAAGGCCATGATGAGGCAAGTCCTTTATACCAAAACCCTACAGCAAACATGGTCTTATAAGAACCAACCCAAAAATACATAGATACTATCAGCAGAATTGATTTCCAAAAATGGCATTCTAAAGTCAAGATTGTCATTAGCAAAGATTTTGAATTTGAGGTTATAGCCCTTATAGATTCAGGAGTAGATCTCAACTGCATCCAAGAAGGAATCATTCCCTCCAAGTATTTTCAATAGACTAGGGAGCATTTATCTTTAGCAAATGGGAGCCCAATGCAGATTAAATACAAAATCCCAAAAGCTCATGTGTGCCAAGACAACACATACTTCAAAACAGCCTTAATCCTAGTTAATAATATGACAGACATAGTAATCCTAGGAAATCCTTTCATGTGTTTATTATACCCATTCACTACAAATAGTGAAGGGATCACTACCTATCCTTTTGGTCAGCTAGTTAAATTCAAGTTTATCAAGAGCCCGGAAGCCCCAGAAATTAGCAGTCTCCCAAATGTCTCCATCTCCAGAACCCTTAACCTTATCAGTAGGAAAACCCAACACCTTAAATACCTTAAGGATGATTTAAGACACAAGAAAATTGAGGAACAATTAACTTGTAAGATCATCCAAGTAGAAATTAGAGATTTGAGGAAAAACTCAAGCAAGAAATTTGCTCTAATCTACCCACAGCTTTTTGGCATAGAAAGAGACAAGAAGTAGCTCTCCCATATGTCAAAAATTTTAAAGAAAAGGATATCCCAACCAAAGCTTGACCCGTCCAAATGAACCAAGAACTCATGGAGTTTTGTAGAACAGAGATAAACGACCTCCTTAGCAAATGAATCATTAGAAATTCTAAGTCACCTTGGTTATGTCCAGCCTTTTATGTCCAGAAAAATACTAAGATTGAGAGAGGTGTACCCAGATTAGTTATCAATTACAAGCCTCTTAACAAAGTACTTGAATGGGTTAGATATCCTATCCCAAACAAAAGAGACCTAGTTAATAGGCTTAGTAAGGTAGTTATCTTCAACAAAGAGTCTGATAGGTATAAAACAGCTTTCACTATACCCTTTGGACATTACGAATGGAATGTAATGCCTTTTGGTCTGAAGAATGCACCCAGTGAATTCCAAAACATCATGAATGAGATTTTCAATCCTTTCTCCAGTCATTCTATTGTTTACATAGATGATGTACTCATATTTTTAGAATCTATTAAGCAACATTGGAAACATTTGAGATCGTTTCTCAATACAGTCAAGCTCAATGGCCTTGTAATCTCAACCCCAAAATCAAACTTTTCCAAACAAATGTCAAGTTTTTAGGTTTTGACATTCATCACGGTCTGATCAAACCAATAGATAGAGTCATCCAGTTTGCGAACAAATTTCCAGATCAAATCCTTGACAAGACACAACTTCAAAGATTCTTAGGGTCCCTCAACTACATCTCAGATTTTTATCAAAATCTCAAACAGCAATGCAAGCCACTTTTTGATAGGCTTCGAACCAATTTACCTCCTTGGACCCCGGCTCATACATCACTTGTTCAAGAAATAAAAAATATGTTAAGACTCTCCCTTGTTTAGGAATTCCCTCAGTAAATTCCTTCAAGATTGTCCAGACAAATGCCTCTAGCAGTGGTTATGGTGGCATTCTCCTTCAGCGTACTAGTCCTAATTCCCCTGAACAAATAGTTCATTTCCATTTAGGAATTTGGACTCCTACTCAGCTAAATTATAGCACTATTAAAAAAGAAATTTTATCTATAGTGCTATGCATTTCAAAGTTTCAAAGTGATTTGCTAAATTAAAAGTTTTTAATTAGAATTGATTGCAAGTCTGCAAAACATGTTTTAGAAAACGATGTCCAAAACATTGCATTAAAACAGATTTTTGCAAGATGGCAAGCCATCCTCTCAGTTTTTGATTTTGACATAGAATTCATAGAAGGAACTCAAAACAATATCCCTGATTTCCTAACCCGTGAATTCTTGCAGAATCCAACCCAACATGTCTGGAAAGAACACAACATTGCAGCCTCAATCCCCAAAGCCACCCAAACAGTCACCTCCCAGCAATACTAGTCAGGCAAAGAACCCTGGCCCGATAGTCCGAATTTCCCCAGTTTCATTGGCCAACCGTTATGTAGTTTCTACAATCCTGAAACCAAACTATGAAAGGCCACTCCTAACCCAACCTAGTTTTAGTTCTGCTTTAGTTTCCCTAGCACCTAGGGATTTAACCCCATACATAGTAGATGATCCCTTGGCCCCTTACAGTCCCAAAGATCATCCCAGCCATCTAGTAGACAAAATAAGTCCCCTTATGTTAAGAAACCTTATATCCAGCACATCTTTTATATTGAACCACACATGATCCATATAAATGATCCATTAGCCCGAGCTATGGAAGTCTTGCCACCAAATTGACATTTTCTTCCAAAAGTCCTAGAAAAATCCATCAAGTTCTATAAGAGCATCATCACCTAGGAAAAGTCTACTCGAATAGAAGATATCAAGTCAAAATTGAACCCTTCAATCGTCCTCTACCACAAGCTCCTCATCACTAGGTTCATCAGTTGTAAAGAATGGGGCCAACACCCCTCCCTACTTAGACCAATAGAAGGCATCAGTATTCAATATAGTTATTATGACTATATCGACGCCTTTGAAAAGATTTTGTTTTATCAAAATAAGATCTTTAATCATTCATGGTTCTTAATGTTCGACAAAAACTTCAACAGCCAAATACTGACTTGGTTCCTTAAGTGGTGGGAAATGCTCGGATAAATTCCTCAGATCTTCCTAGAACCTCTCCAGGATGCCCTCAGAAATTTCAGTTCAATAATCCAAGTTAGCCATTACAATTCTCAATTTCTAGCAATCTTGCACATGACCATCAGGTATAAAATCCATTGGATCAACATGTGGTCCTATGCAATTAGCAACAATCTGTTAAACAGGGAGTTCTCAATAAAATGGTGGGATAGCCTCAAAATTGATCCACTCATTGTCCTGTTAAATAAGGATTTCCCTTCTCCTGTCCACAGAGCCATTACCCAGAAGACAAGGTCCCAGTCCAGCCTAGAATCCGTCTCGGTCACCGAAAAATCTAGCAAAGAATTAAAAGATCTTGCAGACCAATTGCTCCTCCAGGCTTCTCAGTTAGAAGAAGAAGAAGAAAAGACTTCTCCTACCTCTTTAGAAGCATCTACTAGTCACCAACCATTTGATGCCTTCCAAGATTCTTAAGATCCCTATAAGGGCCATAATTTGGACAGTCCCTAGACTATTCTGGTAGCACCAGTCATTACTCAGAATAGCTCCAAACAGCTCCAGATTTGGTTACTATTCAGAACAGTACCAACAGACAAGATACTATTAATAAATAGTAATATATATATATATATATATTTATTTATTTATTGTGAATTGGATATTTTTATCATTTACCCCACTTATGGTCCATTGCAACTATTAAAGTTTACCACCCAAATAGATGGTGGGGTGCTACTTGCAGGGATTGTCACGATTGGTGCCGTAGTTTTTGTAGTTTAGGGTATATAGCGACACTGCTTCTAAAGTTTAGGGTATATTTCTATAATTAACCCTGCTTTCCCCCTTTAATTTTAACAATTAGATAGATTTGGGTTTACTTTTTTGGATTCTCTACATATTTTATTGGAAATTTTAATAGTTAGAAAAGAGGAGAATTTGAACCTTTGATGCTTTATTTGAAAATGAGAGGAGGTGCTAACTAGTTGGATTACAAAATTCTTAGCATGAAATCTCTTCATCCTACTCTCCATTTTTGGCCTAATTAATAAATCTCTTTTGCTTAATATTTTAGCTACTAATGAATTTAGCATGCATCATATAGTGCTTAATCAGTGAATTTGCATGTGTTGTTATTAACTTATTATCCTTGCGAGACTAGGCTTTTGTCTTATTCCAATGGTAGTGACCTACATCTCACACAACACGTGAAAAAGGAATAATGAAACTGGATTGATATTGCGAAGTGTGAACGCTTGTCATTTCAGTTAATTAGCCGTCTATGTATATGCCTTGCTTGACTTGAAAAGACACCTATGGAATGCCTTTGCATAATCTATTGATTAGAAAAGACTCGTTCTTCAGACTCACCAAGATTTTTTTTTTTTAAATCTTTTTTCAAATGGGATTAATATTCTATCTTGTTCCAATGTCAAATAAAAAAAGGTTGATAGCTACCGTGTCTCACACAAGAATATTTATGCACACCTCATATTTATGGATGCATGTCACAACTTTATGGAGCTTATGTCATATGTTGAAATTTTATCATATTTATATATATATAAAAATTAACTATCTTTTTTTATTTATAAAAACATAGTCTTACACAATATCATTTTACTAAAAGTAATTTTTATTCATTTATTTTTACTCTCTATTTTATTATTTAATTTTAATTATAATTTTGAAATATTATTTTTAGTTTACATATGATTTTTAATAAATTGCATGGAAATAATACTTATTTTATAACTAAAAGTGATGCTTAATTCTAGTAATCTAATGCAATAAAAAATAAAAAAATAAATCTCATCAAAAAATAAAATAAAATAAAATAACAAGTTTATACCAGCGCTTTCAAAATGCTAGTATAATCTAGCTGAATCTATTGCAACGGTTCAATACTGAAGCTAGAAAGCGCCGATATAGTGCAAATGGACCTATGCTGGCGCCTTCTTGGTGGATCTATCCTAGCATTTATAAAGTGCTGCTCTAGGTTTTTTTTTTTTTAAATTTTTTTTAAAATTTAAATTGGCTATAGATATTAGAAACGCCACAATAGGTAGTCTTTAGATTTTAAAAAGCTATTATAAGGGTTTTTTTTTTTAATTTTTTTGATGTAGGCTGTAGTGGCGCTTTAAAAGTGCGGCTATAGGTATTTTTTTTAAATGCATAATGTGGGCTAAATCCAGTAAGATCACGAAAAAGGAATATTAATGGGAAAAAAAAAAAAAAAATTAAACAACCAGATCCGCCCTTGACTAGTTTACATTTTTCTAGTTAAATACATTGAGCTTTTTATTTATTTTATTTTATTTTTAGCTTTTGGTTAAGCAAAAGTGCGAATAAGAATCTAAGAGACCAAACAGAAAGGGAAAGCAATCGTCAGCCACCGAATAAAGGTTAAGGCATGTGATTCTTGCCTTCCAAAGTGAGAGAGAATAAAGTGAAAAAGGAGTTCAATTGGACGCCAACAATTTTGCACCTTTGGTATATAGATTTTCGTGAGCTAAGATTACGACATTTTAAGGAAACTTACATTTTATCCTATTAAATTAATTTGAGTGTATTTCAAATTAAAATTTCATAAGTTACAAACCCTATAATTTGTAGAATTTCAAATTATTCCTTATAATTTCATAAATTACAAATTAAGCCATGAAGTTTTGAATTTGTTTCAATTCAATTCATCTCTTTGCGTCTCTCCATCACCGATCTCGAGAATCTCGAAATTTGAATTGAAATTGATCTAAAGATTCATGATTTGATTTTTCGTTAGCATTTTCTTACGTTTTGGGCTAGTATAATCATTTTTGTGTATTTAATAAAACCTGAATTAGTTGGAGAATATATTACTAAGTGTTTTTTAGAGTAAATAATAGGTAGTGATCACCGTATTTTGTTAATATTGGTTATTTTAGTGGACATTATAATTAATGGTATGTATTTTAATATTGTGTATTTTCTTTCTGGTCATAGGCGGTCCATTAGGGTCTATTTGTTTAGGCTTTTTGAAAGATTAAAATCATGTTTTTAAAATCCAAAACTCTGTTTTAAGACCATTACTCTTTAAAGTTTTTTTTTACAAATGTTCATTTTAAATTCAAAACACAGTTTTCCAACGGTTTATACAAACACACCCTTATTAGGACAAATTAGTATTTTGAGTTTTGATAATATAAAGGTCCCTATCTTGTACCTGTTAAAATATTGGTTTGGCTTATTAAAATTCAATATATTTTGATTATATGTATATGTTGTGTTGGTGTGAGGTGTACAAAGTAGGGAATATGAGAGAGTGCAAGCGTCTTGGTGTAGTTCACCTTCCTCTCACACAAACTCCATTCTAACTATTCTTGCAGCAACATTACCTGCTTGCTTTTGTTCTCATGGAGGATTCTCCATCTTTATCATCAGGTGTGTTATGTTGGCGTCCTCATTTATTTGATAAATATGTTGTGTGATTCTTGAGAGTTTGGTAAATGCTTTATTCCTTTTGTTATGTGGGATTCAGTACAAATTTTTTTCAACTTTACGTAGAAGTTAGTACATATATTTCAACTTTTAAACTTAAAAATACTATGGTTTAGTTTGAAATTTCTCCTAGACTATTGGGTTTAATTGATAACTTATAAAACTATAAAGTTTAATTTAGAATTTTCATAAATTAAAATATGTAAAATGTAATTTCGTCTACATTTTATTTTACTTAAGGGAAAAGGACAAAAACAGAAAAAAAATTCTTGGCTTTGGGGTTGGAGCTTTGCCCCATAGGAAGACCAACCTTTCTTTATATTATTTCTTTAAGAATTAAATTCTTTTCTGTTTCTTAGTACTAATTCATGCCCTTTAGTTTTTTCTACCCAAACTTTAAGCAATTGTAGCTCTTTTAAATATTAATTTTTTAAAACAGGTTAAAAAAAATATAATCACTTCTATATCTTTTTCTTTACCCCTTTCACATTTAGCAAATAGTCTGAAGAGTCAGCGTTATCAAGTATAAATAAGAAAACACAAGGTTTGCATTCTTCAAAGGAGAAGGTGTGAATTCAGGGCCGCCATTCGTACAAGCTTTTAGGTCGGTGTAGGGCTCTGAATATAACTTTTCTACAAAGTTATGTTCTAGCATTTTGAAGGGTGCCAATTTATTGACAGTCATATCAATAAGCAAAAGTCAAAAGTTTCTCATTCTATATATCCCCGCCGAAAATAAATTATTCTAAATTTCATGCATATTCAATGATTTCGGCTTAATAGAGAGTGTCTATATAGCTAGCTAGCTCTTTGGCCAGGAAAATTCATAGGCAACAATGGAAAAAACAGCGTGCAATACACAATATTCAAGAACAAAACCGGAGTTAAATTGCAAATGTTTTGTCCCAACAGGCGGGCAGTCAGGTGACAACCAAGAACGGCACCATCGGTTTTCACAATTTGTTAGAAATTTTGCTCAGAGGTTCAAGAATAAGCTCTCAAGCAGTGGTGAAAGCACAAATGTTTCTTCAATGAATGTTAAGCCATCTGGTACAGGTTCTGCAGAGACACACCCAAGGAAGAGGGCACTTCTTTGTGGGGTTACTTATAAGAATAAGAAATACAAGCTCAAGGGAACTGTTAATGATGTGAAGTCCATGAGAGAATTTTTGATTGGTAGATATAATTATCCCGAAGAGTGCATTCGCGTCCTCACAGGTAATTACCAATAATTATTTGTCTATATGATCTGAATATTGGTGCTTTTACACACATACAACATATATGCATGTATGCCATCCACACGTTTCCTAAATTTTAATACAAACATATGGACTACTATTTCCTCAATTGTTTCCTTTGGATATCTTTCCTTATTATTATGTGATTGTTCACATGTTTATTGGAGTTTGCACTCCCTTTGAAGTTTTAATTAGGACAATGCAAGAGTACTGAAACAAGCCAACAAGAACTGCTACAAACACCGAATAAGCCACCCAAAAAAACACACTCACATTTCAAATAGGAAAAGGAGATTTGGACCATGATTTTCCATAAAGGAAACTAAACAATGAAACTAGGTTATAAGACTCTTAATTTCGTAGGATGTTAAGGTACTAGCTAGCTATAAATTGTGTTGGTCTGGTATGGTTGCATTGGTTAAGTCCTAGGCTCAATTGTTAGCTGTAGCTCATGTAGGCAAGTTGTAACTAAGAGATTAGGCTGTGTGCACATGCTTAAAAAGCAGTAGTTAGTTTGTTAGTTGATGGTTAGAACCAGTTAACTACTAAGCAGTTACTCATAAGCTGTTACTGTGGTCTACTGCAATTGTATCCATATAAGGAGAGTCTTGTACTGGAATGAACCATATATGATGATGAATAATACTGAATTAGCTCTCTCTCGGAGGCTTAACTAGTCTTTAATTACCTCACCATTAAGCACTTAAGAACCCCTTTGTTCTTATCATAGGATAATTTTATAGGCTGCCTATGGACGCACTCAAACCGCTTGGATAAACCTATACCAATTTTTCAACATATATGTTTGATGTTAACTTGTAATTGCATTACAAGACCTACACATAGGGCTACAATAAGTACTTACTAAAGAAATGAATTTTGGTGTGCCAATTACAAAATGACGCTTGAGCATATTATAGAATATGTTGAAACATATGTAGGTCTTGTAAAGTGATAAATAGAGAGAGACCTTTTAAATAGAGAATATGCTTGACTTACCCTAAAATATTTCTAGTATGTATATAACAATATCAAGATGCCATAAAGTGATAAATATAGAATATGCTTCACTTGTCATATCAAGTTCTCCTAAAATATTTCAAGTAATATATATATATATATATATATATATATATATATATATATATATATATATATTAATCTTGTTAGCAACTAAACTTTTATGGGTTAACGAAGCATTTTTTTTTATTTTTTCCTCCCCCAACTAGTTTAGCTTTTAGAGTTAATCTAAGGGACAAAACGAAAGCCAATTTTTTTAAAATAAAACAAAAAAAGATGGAAGGATTTTTAGAAAAGTTTTATAATATGATATCGTCATATATTTAAAGCTTTTACACTGATAACTTTCCAACATAAAATTATACTATATATATATAGTAGATCCAACGGTCAAAAAAAGATTTTCATTAATGTTAATATTTTGATTAGGATCTTATTAATTATTTCCCATTTATTATATTTTTTTATTTATCTCTAAACCCAAAGACTCTTCCTTTCTTTTATCTTCTTCAACGCATATACTATCCAAATTCTGCCATACCTTAATGTATCTCAAATACAGTATTTTTTTCTCAAAAATTTTCTGCATCCGGTGAAATTCAGCCTCATAGATCTTGAAAAGATCTTTCCCCCTTGACTTTGACTTGTTTCTCTCAAATTTGCCCACTGCTTCAATTTCTCCCCAATATTAATATTAGTACCCCCCTTCAATAACAAATCCACAATAGCATCTTTACACTCATCATCATTTGATACGATTTCAACATCAGCACTAGAAGTAACAGCGGCTCCATCATTCGGCACAAGAAGCTTTCCATGCGACATTCTCTTGTCGAAAACTACACAAGAGAAGTCCTCATTTAATAAAATCTTCTCATGATAATTGATAAGCAACACAAGACTCACCTCTAATCTTATCCTTTGCAAGACTGAAGCAGAGCACGTATGACCCACAAATATGGCCGAGATCATCCAAGAACTTGAACACACAATTAGGCTCTGAGATGTCAAGAAAGCATGTTGAGAGCAGAGTGCAGTTCATCCCACGTTCCTTAAGCAGCTATTCCGGGATTCGCTTCTTAAGCATTTCCATTTTTTTTTTTTCCTTCTTTTGCCGGCAATCTATCCATGGAGGTGGAACAATGGTGGAGGAGAAAGAGATAGAGAGAGAAACGTATAGAGAGAGAGTCAAATATAACACTTTTTTTGGGTTTAGAGTTAGATATAAAATATAATAAATGAGGGATAATTAATGAGCTTCTAATAAAAATATTAGTATTAATGAGGTTTTTTATTATTATTTATTTTACCGTTGTATCTATTTAAATTCAATGGTTTAAAAAACGTGTAACTCTTTAGAGTTACACCAAGTGTAACTCTCTCTCTCTCTCTCTCTCTCTCTCTCTCTCTCTCTATATATATATATATATATATATATATAAAGTTGTTTTAATGTTTTTTACCTAAAATACTTTCTTGGAAAAAAAGTTTTAATGGAAATTATTTTCTAAAAATGAGTTGCTTTTCTTGTGTTTGGCTATGACTCTAAAAAGGATTATATAAGCCAAGAGTGTGAGATGACGGTCGTGACTAATGGCTATGTCGAAGATAGTGGGGTGGTGTGGTGGTAGCCATGATGGTGTGCTAGTGGCAAAGTTGGTATGGTAGCTAGCGACGGCGGTGATTACATTAGTATGGTGGCGTTGGGTGTGAAAGTAGTGGAACATGGTGACATGGGTGTGGTAACAGTGGTGTTGTCGGCGAGGTGGGTGTGGCAGTAAAAGGGTTGTTGTGATGGGGTTGGAGTGGCAACAATAGCAATAGTATAGTATGGTGGCATCCACATTCTGCAATAGTGTGGCTGTAGTGGCATTGGTTGTAGTGGGAGGCACTGATGGCGGTTAAGGTAGTATTAGTGGCGAAAACATGGTGGAGATAAAGTTTATGGTGGTGGTTATTAGACATGGCAAAACGGGTCAGAATTTTCTAATCCGACTCCAAAAATACCTTATTCGAACCTAATTTTTTGACCTGAAGCAAAAACAGGTTGACCTATGACTTGATCTGTGTTTTTTGCGGGACAACCTAACCCAACCCAACCCAACCCAAACCATTTTTTAAAACTTTTTTTTTTGGGTAAAAAAACATAAAATTAAAATAATATTGGTTTAATTGTTTGTTATAAATTTTAAGGAAACAATTGAGACATATACATAACTGTATGCAAATTAATTGAAAGATGAATGATTGAGTATTCTGTAATGAGCAAAGATTTATATATATCAAATAGTAAAGTACATGCTAAGATAATCTGATTACAATACAATTAAAAACATAGATTTAAAATTGTAGACATGTGTGAGAAACATTCACAAGTGTGAAAATAGTGAAACCAAAGTATCAAATTAACATAAATTATAAATGTTTAGACCTATTTTTTAAAAATTTATGTCCAAAATAAACTGCTTTTCAAAATAAATTATGATATTTTTTAGCGTGTGTGTTGCTTAACAATGATATGATATTCATAAAAAAGACCATGTATAAATAAGTAAACAATTAGACTTTAATATATATCTCAAATTGAAATAGAGTGTCAATCACAATTGAAAATAGATTATAAAATTAATTTTTAAGATTGTAAATTTCTTATATGTTTTTATTTTTTGTCAAATGAATTATCCAATAAGTCATTTGTAATTTTGTTTTATATTTTGGGATGTTGATATTGTGTAGAAATAAAACTTGTGTATTTTTTTTTTAAATTTCTTATATGTTTTTATTTTTTGTCAAGTGAATTATTTAATAAGTCATTTATAATTTTGTTTTATATTTTGGAATGTTGATATTGTGTAGAAATAAAACTTGTGTATTTTTTTTTACTTATCTTTGTGTTATTTTATTTTAGATAGCAATGTTAAGATTTGTATAATTTTAAAATTATTGAATAAGTATTAATAAGTGTAATTTATTCTTGATATAAATGGTGAATCCAAAATAATGCATTTCACATCAAGTAATTTATTGCATAACTTTTTAAATGACAAATAAATGTTGTTTTCCTTATAAAAAAAAAAATTCATGTGAAAAATATGGGTCAACCTGACATGCACCCCGATTGACCCACTCTGCCTCACCCGTTTTGCCTTGTCTAGTGGTTAAAATGCCAAATTGAATGGAGGTGGTGACTGGTGAGTACACAAAGGACCTAAAAGAAAATATTATTTATTTATTTTTCTAAAAAGTGGATTTTTTTTTCTAGTTCTCAGAATTAGAAAACTTTTATTCTCCTATTTTGGGTTATTTTTTGTTGAATTTTAAAAAATATTTTCGAAAGATTTTTTGTTGCATTAAACATTATAAAATTTTTGCCATGGAAAAAATTGAGTGTTGTAATAATATATATATATATATATATATATATATATATATATATATATATATATATATATATATATTGATAAGATGTAATAAAACAATTTGTTCTACATGATTCTAATCACCTTAAATATTGAACTTTGTTTGTTCTTAGGATTAGTAAGGTTATCATCTCCAGTTGATTATTATTATTATTATTATTATTATTATTATTATGCATTCAATTTTATATTAATGTGTGTTTATCAAGTTAGTAATATTTCATTTATTAATTTAATTTTCCTTTCATTAACTAAGTAAAAATTCTATTTAGACCCTTATGCAATTTATTTAAAAAAACTATTTATTTATGTTAAATCACCCAATTGCTAAGTTATCCTCACAAATATTTAGTTCACCACAGTAACCGGAATACCAAATCTTAAAATAAAAGCAATAAGCACAAGCCACAATTTGTTATTTAAGTAGAAAATTATATATAGAATCGTTTCCAAGGAAAAACTACTCCGAGAATTTAATCCCACAAAAAACTCACCAAGGAAAAATGCTTACAACAGCGTCTTATGATAAGCAAATCTTAAGTAAAAAAATTCTTCAGCGAACCTTAAATATGTAAAACAACATTTTTCAAACTATAGGTAGGTAATGTGCATTCGAGCTTAGATACAGGTGGATTTATTATAATTATCCCTTAAAAGAATGTTCAAACAATATTTTTGCTTTAATTTTTGACTCTCAGCTAGAATTCCGACATTTATCTCATTAATTTATTTAGAGAAAATAGTCTAGAAGATTAAGCTTATCAAGTTGGTTCTGGGATCATCCGGGCAAAACCACTCAATGAGTTGTGGGGGCCGTGGCCCCCCAAAATTTTCAACAATTAAAAAATTACCCTTAAATTTAGTTAAAATTTTCAAAAATATATAGATGGTCCTCAAAAAGTTTAATATAATTCTCATGTAGAGCTCTTAAATTGGATAAATTTTATGTTTGTTATTACTTTAGCCCCCTCTTTCTTAAAATTCTAATTCCGCCCCTGGATCATGATTTGGGAAATCACTAATCACAATTGTACTATATCTCTGAAAGACTCTTCACAATCAGAACTTCATCTGCTAACTTCCATTTAAAGCCTTCTTTGTTGGCTTCATTTTTTGGTTCATGTAGCCAAGTTTTATCTCCCTTGAAAACTAGTTGATGTGATTTTTTTGTTGTTTTTTTTGCCCCCTCAACATATAACCCATAATTTGTCATTCGTAAAAACATTAATGCCATAATGCAGAAGATGAAAAAGAAGATATATTTAGTCCAACGAAGAAAAACATACAAGAATCTTTGAAATGGCTTGTGGAGGGTTCAGAATCTGGAGACTCATTGGTGTTCTACTTCTCTGGACATGGTTTACGGCAACCTGATTTCAATGACGACGAGCGTGATGGGTTCGATGAAACCATTTGTCCTGTTGATTTTATGCAAGAGGGCATGATTCTTGATAATGAAATAAATTCCACAATTGTTTGGCCACTCAAGAAGGGTGTCACACTTCATGCAATTGTCGATGCTTGTCATAGTGGAACTATTCTTGATCTGGAGTACATATACAAACCAGAAATGTGAGTAATTTTTTCTAAATCGTAAAAGTAACTCATAGAGTATTAACTATTAAGAGATGTCACATGTAAATACATGAATTAGTGATTAAACATGATGATAAAGATCAATTATCATTATTACATAAATTTAATTCTTGCTCTATCTATATAAAAAATTGTAAAGCATCGACGATTATGAAATTTCGAGGACTAAAATTAATAGTTGGAAAAAACATCATGACATTGTTTGTATACAATACAAATTGTATTGTGACTTTCTCGCTTGAGAATTGCAGAAATGATTGGGAGGATAACAGTGCTCCGTCAAAAGCAAGAAAAAGTACAAGCGGTGGAATTGCAATTTGCCTCAGTGCTTGTGATGATGATAAAATGGCTGCCGATACCACTGTAAGGAGATTTCGTAATTCAGTATTCCAAATTTCTTTTTCTATTTTTTATTTATGGTAAATCACTTTCAATTCTATAGCTTATAACTCTGTCTTTGCCCATATACGATTAAGAATAATCATAATTATTTTTTCGAAAAAAGAATAACCATAATTGGAAACATATATAACAACGATAACTAATAAAGCCTTATTTCCAAAATTTTCGGGTCTATAAATCCTCAATAGATTTGTTAAAATCAGTTGTATATATTATTTTTCTCCATGCTACTCTATCTATAATCATACTCTTTGTTACTTCTTTAATTACCATGCATGTTCTTTTTTATTACTTTTGTGAACATGACTGAACCATTTTCAGCGACGCTCTATCTTTTCATTAGTAGGGGTTACCCTTATTTTTAAGAAAATTTCTTCATTTTGAACCTTATATTTCCCTATGTTCTCACTTCAGCTAGGGACAGACCTTGGAGTTCAAGATAGGGGCTAGAGTATAAGAAAAAAAAAAAAATCATTAAACTCCAAATAAGAATTTATTTAGTATTCACAAACTACAAACAAAGACAAGAGACACAATTATTGATCCAATAATCCTTAATATATTACTTACCAATCAACTCCTTACACACTTTTCGTAACTTTGCCAAACATATTTAGTAGTCTTTTAATAATTAGAATAATATTTTTTTTATAATTAATTATGCTATTTTTTATTAGAATAATTAAGATAAAAAATAAGATAAGATGAAAATTAATAAGAAGTAATAAATATAAGGTAGTGACATGTTGGTAGAAGGAAAGTGGGGTTTTAAAAAAAAATTGAACAATTTAAAATAAAAACTAATGGGTAAATTTGTAAATGCAATAATCAAAAAGCAATTAATTATTTGCTAACCTGTACTCCATCTTTTTCCCAAGTCCCA
This sequence comes from Castanea sativa, assembly GCF_040712315.1. Taxonomy (NCBI): domain Eukaryota; kingdom Viridiplantae; phylum Streptophyta; class Magnoliopsida; order Fagales; family Fagaceae; genus Castanea; species Castanea sativa. The sequence continues at coordinate 17,466,670 of NC_134019.1, read as the reverse complement.
ACTGCCCCTTCTTTTATTTTTTCTCCTCACGTTTTTTTAATTTTTTGTTAATTCTTTGTGAATTTCAATTGTTAATATGGTTGATTTTTTGTTTGGGCTAGGTTTAGTTAGATATATGATTGCTGTTGTTGGATTGAGTTGTGATATTATTTGGGTTAGATTTGGATTTTGGTGTTGTTTGGGCTGGGTTTTAATTTTAATTTTATGGAGAGCGGCCAACCTTTTGAAAGAAAGGGGGCCAAACTCTATTTTTGCTTGGCCGAAGTTGAACATCGGTATTCTACATAGAGAGATGCTACGTCCACAACATTTTTATAATACTTTCACAACAAATCATAGGTGGTTAGTTGTTATTAGTTCAAATTTAAACCTAACACTAAGATTACTTTTTTGTCCCAACAATAACAACCAGTAACAACCTGCCACTTAGGATTTGTTGTAAAACTATTGTGGACATATCATTTCTCTTCTACATATACTATTTATTTTTCATGCGTAGAGACAGGAGGTTTGGCCCCCTTGGACCCCTTGTAATAGGTATCCTTTCTACAATCATACAACACTCTCGATGCTTTTTTTTCCATTTCATCCATTTTGCTCTTCTCCTATGATTCACATCATTTTTAATATTTCCAATTTTTATAAATTATTGATCCAAGATATCAAAAACTATTACTCTTTAGTATCTCTTAACCATCAAGTCATACCACCCATTCTTTTCCATTTCTATTTTTACTAAATTTATATTCCATATACTCTATTTTAATTTAGTCATACTTAATTGAAAGCTTTTAGATTTTAGAGCGTTTCACCAAATTTCTACTTGCATCAACTTCATTTCTAATTTCATCTACTAAAACTATATCATTTGCAAAAAGCATACGCCGAGAGACTTCCTCTTGCATTGATTTAGTGAGTTCATTCATCACCATTGCAAAAAGATATGGACTTAATGATGATCTTTAATGCAAACTTATGGTAATAGGAAACTCACTTGCGATTTGTTCACTTATTCTTATACTAATTACCACTTTTTTCATCCATATCCATAATCAGTTTAATATACTTTAAAGAAACTCATTTTTTTAGCCAAAACACACTACATAACCTCTTTACGAACCTTGTCATATGATTTCTCTATATCAATGAAAACCATATGAAAATCTTCACAGGCTTCTCTATATTTTTCCATTAGACACCTTAGTAAGTAAGTATATATATATATTCGATGGTACATCCTGGCATAAAACCAAATTGATTCTCTGATATTGTTGATTCACGTCTTAACCTATGTTTAATCACTCTTTCCCCAAGTTTCATAGTGTGGCTTATAAATTTAATTTTATTGTACTTATTAGTACAGTTTTGAATATTTATTCTTATAAATAGGTATTAAAGTATTTCTCCTCCACTCACTAAGAATTTTTTTAGCACTTAAGATCTTATTAAAAGTGTTTGTCAACCATCATACACCAACATCATCCGAGCACTTCCAAACTTCAATGGGGATTTCATCTAGTCCCGTTGATTTTCCAATTTTCATCCTTAATGCATCCTTTGCGTTAGCCATCCTAATTCTTCGGATGAATCTATGATTTCTAACCTCCATTAGGTCACCCAAATTGCTCCAATCAGTCATATCTTTTGCATAAAAAATGTTTGTCAAAATAACTTTTCCATCTCTCTTTAATCTAGTCTTCTTTCACTAACACTCTTTGTTCTTCATATTTATTTCACTGAACACCTTTCAAGTATCTTATTTTCAACTATAATGCACCCAACTTGTTATATAAGTTATCATAAGCATATTTAGCTTCTTGGATAACCTTTTTTGTCTTCCTCTTAATCACTTTATACTTTTCTTACGCAACATTTTCTCAACATTTATGTGGGCTTCTATAGCTCTTTCTCTTTAATATAATTACTGCTTGAACCTTTGTATTCCACCATTAAGTCATTTTAGCTGGTCATTCACATCTTTTATATAGATACTAGCTTCATTACATGCGCTTTACGTGTGCGATGAGACCTTTTTTTTTGTAGCAAAAATAAAAAATCTGTATTTTTATTTTAAGAATTTAAATTATATGTGGATAAAGCAATTTGAAAATCAACAAGAGAATAACCATATTTTTTAGGTAATGTTTCAATGAGAGTTATAGTTGTATTTTTATTAGATTGTCTTTTAACTTTGTCTCCACTTAAGTATAGGGGTGTAGGGACTTTTGAACAAAAAAAAAAAAAAAAAATGAGGATCCTAAACAGGAAAAGCCTCTTAAATAACCGTGCTTATATATATATATATATATATATATATATATATATATATATATATATATATATATATGAAATTTTATTATAAAAAAAGTTATATATCTATTGTGTTATATACTAGCATAATAAATTTGAATTGAGCCTTTTATATTCTTCAAGTTTACATCAACGAATTTGCATGTAAATATAAATATTACAAAATTCCCTCCTCCCCCAACCCCGCAAAAAAAAAAAAAAAAAAAAGTTTAATTAGAAGCCAATTTATAATTTAATTGATACAAAATCAGAGTATAACTAGAAGCTATATATTTGGTATGAAATCGGAGTCTAAACCAGAACCATATTTGAGTATATGATAAACTTCGTAGGCATTATATTATAAACTATCACGGGTTTCTCAAAAAAAAAAAAAAAAAAAAACTATCGCAAGCAAGATCAATTAAATGGTTGTAATAAATTGTTTTATGTAGCTATTTTAATATCTTATTATTAATTTGTTATGAGACTAGAGCAACAATCTATGTGAAATTTGTCTGTCCCGAAGAAAAGTTTTTACAGATTATATATTACCATTAAAACGTGCAGGCTTTCACAGGAAAAGCAATGGCTGGTGCAATGACATACCTTATGATCGAAACGATCAATAAAGATGCCGAAGTAAATAAAGATGCCGGAATAACATACGGACACCTACTGAAAAGAATGCGTGAGATGGTTGAACTGTTTAACGATAAATCATGTCTCGGAAAGTTCTTACCAAGAGTTTTTTATCACAGAAAAATACAGGTTGGATTCCCTTGTATACTAACGAAATGAGTTTGTTTATTGTTTACATATGTTTTGCCTTTTAAAAATCAAATTTATTTTAAATAATCCTACTTTTAGTTTTTTTAAATGAACTAACTTTTAAGTTTTTGTAACACATTTAACATAAAAGTTATTAAAAATCATATCTTTTGTCAACATAAATTCAAGCCAACATAAATTTAAATTAAGCTGTCCATTTTCTCAAAAAAAAAAAAGTTGTCCATTATTTCACTCTGAACCACCTCAAAATATTGGTCCAATTTTTTGATAAACACTATATAATTTCAATTTCCAATATATATATATATATATATATATTTTTTTTTGTGTAAATGGGATTTGGAACTCAAATCTTTTATTCCACAACAAGACAATTTACTATTAGAGCTAATAATTAGATCCCATTTATCCAATTTTAGAAGACGAAGGCCACTTAATTCTTTTCTAAAAATAATAGCAATAACAATAATTCTGCTACTTACAAATATACCCGTGGGCCATGTCCTTTATTTTATTCGAGGTTTAATACTTGAAAGTTAATAAAGGCAATTTTGAAAGTTTCTATATTTTTCTTTTAAAGACAAATTATTCAATTGTATTCTGTGAAAAAAGTTAAAATTTTAAAGTTAACAAACAAAATAGAACAGGGAGGTACATTTTTTTTTTAGTTGAATTTCCCTATTTTTGAGTATTATATTATAATTAATCTAAAATCTACATTATACCTTTAGAATTTTCTTGAACTGTCATTTTTATCTTTAAAGTTTAGTTTATCTTATTTTAGTTCTTAAATTTTAATATTCTTGTCAAGTTGGACATTTTGTATATTTACATTTATAAAACTGATACCTTCACATGTATGATACAATGCCATTTTAACGGCAATTTTATAGATAAAAATAGACAAGAAGACCAGTTTCACCAAAAAAAATTTAAGCTTAACGACTAAAATAAATTTGTATAAAAAAGGACTAAAATAAATTAAACTTAAGAACCAAATGGATAATTTACTCAAATTTAAAGAAAGTAATTTGGATTTTGAACTATAATAACTATTTCCGGTAACTGACCAACTATAAATGCTTCATATAATTTCATTAGTCCTAAAGCATTGTTTCTTTGCATTTGGATTTTATGGAGGAGTGCAGCATGCTCTGCTATCATCGTCGGAAAGGTTTGATGTTTACGCGAAGAAATTTCAGCTGTAAATCCTATGTGATGGAAGGGTGTAAATCGCGAAGAAATCTCTGCTGCAAATCCTGTGCAGAGAGGGAAGTGAGTATCAAAACAAGCTGTAATTGTAAAGACGAGTGTTCTTTCTAATAAATTAAATGAATAAATTTTGAAAATTAATGAACAGTTGCCACTCTGGCTAATGCATGCCCTTTACAACTTTTATGCGGATTTTGAGAATTAGGGTGTAAAGAAGGAATGGTGTTAGGACCAAAGGTATAAAAATTGCACCATACTTGTTTATAAAGTTGAAAAATACCATACCAGCCACTAAACCGATAGTGTTAATCCCCTTGAAACATGCCAGTATATATTCTAGGGTGTTGTACAAACTATTTTAGTCTTCTTCGACCCTTTCGAATGTTAAACATGCTTCTAGCCAGTATAATATCTTTTGTATTTTTTGTAATGTCTTCGGAAAATTATTTATACCTTATTGATATTTTGCTTAGCTGCCCAAACTTTAGCTCACCGGATGTACACCGTCGGCTTAGTTACCACTCACTCTGGCTTGCATCTGATAATATATCGTATTTCCTTTTGTATTGAGTTCCATGCTAAACTCTTATCTTTCCCATATATATGTCTATAACTTTAATATGCTAAAACTAAGTATAAACGTTGAGTTTTCTTATATAATTTTCCTTAAAATTCCATTTAATCATCCTATTCTCTTCTTTCCTATCAAATAATTCTATTCTCCTTTTCCCATCAAAGAAGTTGTAAAGTGTATCTCCAAAGGGGAAAAAAAGCTGCAAAGTGAGCATGTAATACATATCATATATATACTACCAAATAAAAGTTGGATTTTAGAATTTGTGGTCTATCAAGATCAAGGCAAAATAGTTGAAGAATTGAAGCAGAGGAAGCAAGACTCCATGGATGTGATTGAGGTTCAAGAAGCCAAATTTGATGCACTTGTAGTTTAGCAGCTATGTAAATAACTGTTTCCATACGACTTGTAGTTTTACTTGTAGTTTTCTATTTCTGACACGTGAGCTGATTAGTTAGTCACACGTGAGAAGTTATTTAGCTGTTAGTTAGATTAGTTGGCTCTGTTTCAATCACTAGTTGAGCCCGAGATTGTATATAAAGAAACAAACTAAATTTATTCAATACAATTCAGTTTTCCCAATTCTGTTGTTTCTCATATAGTATCAGAGCTCTCTAGAAACTTTCATTTTCTAGGGTTTGTCAAAATTGGGAATTTCTTCTTGTCCGCTACTGTTACTCTTTTTCAAGCTTTCTCAGTTCAAGATTTCTTAAATCTTCACTACACTTCATTTCTCTAATGGCTAACACCACAGCTACTGCTAGCACTTCCACCACTGAATCCTCATCTTCTTCGCAAGAATCATACAATCCCAATGACCCTCTATTTTTACATCCTGGTGAAAATCTAGGAGCTGTTCTTACTTCTCAACCATTAATTGGTGGAGAGAACTATTCTGCTTGGGCAAGGTCAGTGAGGAAGTCTTTGATTGCAAAGAATAAGCTTGGATTCATTGATGGTTCTTTAACCATTTCATCACCATTGGTGAATTCACCAACAGCTGTTCAATCTTGGATCCGTGCTAACAATATGGTTGGTACTTGGATCATCAATTCAGTTTCACCAAGGCTTCAAGCAAGTATTATCTACAGAGACATTGCGCTTGAAATCTGGACTGATCTTCGAGACACATTTAGTCAAGGAAATGGCAATAAGGTCTTCAATCTCCAAAAACAAATTGCTGAGATTCATCAGGGAGAGCAATCACTCACTGATTACTTCACTCAGCTCAAGGTTTTGTGGGATCAACTTCAGAATCTTAGTCCATTCCCTCAGTGCACTTGTGGAAAGTGTGTGTGCAACATCAACCAGAGGCTGAAGAGTCTTCAAGAAAAGGAATCTACAATGAAATTTCTCATGGGAGTTAATGATGTGTTTTCTTAAGTCAGAACACAAATCTTGCTCATGGATCCATTGCCTTCTGTTAATAAGGCACATTCTTTGTTCATTCAAGAGAAGATGCAGAGGTCTAATTCTATGAGGGTTGAATCTACTGTTTTGGCCACCAAGAGTTCAAGCAGCAATCCTAAAGGAAAGGAACGGCCCATGTGCACTCACTGTGGGAAATTGGGTCACACTGTGGATAAGTGTTACAAACTCCATGGTTTTCCCCCAGGTTACAAATTCAAGAACAAGAACATTATGGCTCATCAAGTCTCAATTGTTGCAGAACAATCTCAAGGCAATCACTTTCATCCAACTTCAGATCATGCTTCTATTGTTGCTCAAGCACCTGCTTTTACTCCTGATCAATACCAACAATTCCTTTCTTTAATTGGTTCTTCTTTAATTGGAGTGCACCAAGCCCCAACAGATCAGGCACCTCATATGGTCAATGTTGTTTCTTTGCCTTCCAATGCAGTTGCAGGTACTGTTCCTTGTTCTTCCCATTCAGTCTTTTCTGCCAAGATTGTGAATAGAAAAGCTTTTGGTATTAAAACTTGGGTTGTAGACATTGGTGCTACAGATCATATAGTGTGTCATTACATTTGTTGACTTCCTTTACTGCAATTACACATACTGTGGTTGAACTGCCTAATGGGGAGGTTGCCATTGTGACTCATGTTGGTATAGTTAAACTCTCACCACATATTACCGTAACAAATGTTCTTTGTGTGCCTTCCTTTTCATTCAACTTGATATCTGTTAGTGCATTAACTCATTCTTAGCCCCTTTGTCTTGTTTTTCTTTCCAATTACTGTTTTATATAGGACCTTACCTGTTGGAACACGATTGGAATGGGCCAAATGCTTGATGGACTCTATCTGTTACAAGGTTCAAGTCTATCCAAGGCTTCCAGGTCTTTTGATGACTTCCTTCTCAAAAATAAGCTCAGCTCTTTCACTGCTTTCTCTTCTTCTGTTTCACATGCCAGCTTGTATTCCTTATGGCATTCTAGACTAGGACATCCATCTGATATGAAACTTCATTCTTTGAGTCATCTTTTTCCATTCTTACAACATTGTTGTACTAAAGATTGCAATGTATGTCCCTTGGCTAAGCAAAATAGGCTGCCTTTTCCTTTTGATAATAAAAGAGCTTTTCATTCATTTGATCTTGTTCACATGGATGTTTGGGGCCCATTTTTTGTTCCCACTACTATTGGACATAGATATTTTCTTACCATTGTAGATGATGCCTCAAGGGCTACTTGGGTTTTTCTTTTAAAAGCTAAATCAGAAGTTAGGCCTTTGATTGTTTCTTTTTACAATATGGTTCATACTCAATTTAACACTTCTATCAAGCCCATTAGAACTGATAATGCCTTGGAGTTCAATATGGTTGATTTCTATAGTTCTAAAGGTATTATTCATCAACAAAGTTGTGTGTATACTCCACAACAAAATTCAGTTGTGGAGAGAAAACACCAGCACATTTTGGCTACTACTAGAGCCTTACAAATTCAATCCCATCTCCCTCTTGGTTTTTGGGGAGATTGTGTTCTAACAGCTGTCTATTTGATCAATAGAATCCCTACCCCTTTCCTAAACCATAAGTCTCCTTATGAGGTCCTTTTTCATCAAGTTCCTTCTTATTCTCACTTAAGGACCTTTAGCTGCCTTTGTTTTGCTACTGATGTTACTCCACACAAACACAAGTTTACTCCTAGAGCTAGAAAGTCCATTTTCTTAGGCTATCCTTTCAATATTAAAGGTTACAAATTGTTTGATCTTCAATCTCATACCATTTTCATCTCTAGGGATGTAGTGTTTCATGAAAAGTCTTTCCTTTTGCTTCATCCTCTTCTCTTCCTTCTACTGATCTCATTCCTTTACCCAATGTCCCTTCTATTCCTTCTGTTTTTCTTGATCATACATCCTCTGTCACTGCTGATTCTATTATCCAACTTCACCATGATTTTGATTCAGATGATCAAACTTTTCCTGATGCTTTTGATCATGTTCCATCTGATGCTATTGATCATGTTATATCTACTAATCCAGCTGTACTCCCTGTTGTTCCTAGGAAGTCTTCTATGATTTCTAAACCTCCTTCTTATCTTAAGGCTTACCATTGCAACTAGGTTTCCTCAGCATCCATTCCCAATCAGTCCCAACTAGGTACTTTCCATCCTCTTTCTTCTTTTCTCTCTTATGCCAATCTATCTCCTTCCTACAAATCATTTTGTTGTTCTATTAGTACTACCACAGAACCTACATCTTTCTCACAAGCAGTTTCTGACCCCAAATGGCAAGATGCCATGGATGCTGAAATTGCTGCTTTGGAAGCCAATAACACTTGGTTTGTCACACCTTTGCCTCCTACCAAACACCCTATAGGATACAAATGGGTCTATAGGATTAAGTACAAGGCAGATGGGTCTATTGAACGATACAAGGCTAGGCTAGTTGCCAAAGGATTTACTCAAAAGGAGGGTCTAGACTACCTTGAAACCTTCAGTCCTATTGCAAAAATGGTTTTTGTCAAGTGTGTTCTTGCCGTGGCTGTTGTGAAAGGTTGGTTCCTTAGCCAACTAGATGTCAATAATGCATTTCTTCATGGTGACTTACATAAAGAAGTGTATATGGCTCTTCCTCCTTGCTTTCACAGCAAGGGGGAGCATGGAAAGCAGCTTGTATGCAAGTTAAACAAGTCCCTCTATGAGCTTAAGCAGGCTTCCAGACAATGGTTCTCTAAATTCTCAACCACACTCATTCAGCTTGGTTTCACTCAGTCTAAAGCAGACTGCTCTCTCTTTACCAGGCAGTAAGGAAGTTCTTTCATTGTTTTATTGGTATATGTAGATGATGTTCTCATTGCAAGTAATGATAAAGAGCAGGTTGATCAGTTTAAGATGCTATTGAATCAAAAGTTCAAGCTGAAAGATCTAGGAGAGCTGAGGTATTTTCTTGGTTTGGAAGTAGCAAGAACAGATAAAGGCATTTCTTTGTGTCAAAGAAAATATGCTCTTGAGATTTTGGAGGATGCAGGACTACTTGGTTGCAAACTTGTCAAAATTTCCATGGATCAAAACTTGAAGCTTAGTAAACATCAAGGTTCATTGCTTGATAATCCAGGGCAATATAGAAGATTGGTGGGAAGATTGCTTTACTTGAGCATCACAAGGCCTGACATTACTTATGCACTGCATAAGTTAAGTCAGTTCATGGCTAACCCAAGAAAACCACATCTTGAAGCAGCACTTGAGGTTCTACAATACTTGAAAAATGAACCTGGGAAAGGGATTTTCTTCTCAGCAAGTTCAGAGCTTCATGTGAAAGGATTTATTGACTCTGATTGGGCTGCGTGTCCAAATACAAGAAGTTCCGTCACTAGATATTGTATTTTCATAGGTGATTCACTAGTTTCATGGAAATCAAAGAAACAATCCACTGTTTCTAAGTCCTCAGCTGAAGCAAAATACAGAGCAATGGCTATCTCCACTTGTGAAATTGTTTGGATTCTATATTTGTTAAAGGATCTTCAGGTTGATCACAACAGGGAGGCTTTATTGTTTTTTGACAGCCAAGCAGCTCTTCATATAGGTTCCAACCCTGTTTTCCATGAAAGAACGAAACATATAGAGATAGATTGCCATGTTGTAAGAAATAAGGTGTTGGAGAAAGTAATCAAACTTAATCATGTTAGAACTCAGTCCCAATTAGCTGATTTGCTCACTAAACCATTGAACCACAAGCAATTTTCTGCACTTCTATCCAAGATGGGACTTATCAACATTTATCAACCTAAAGTCCATCTTGAGGGGGAGTATCAAGATCAAGGCAAAATAGCTGAAGAATTGAAGCAGAGGAAGCAAGACTCCACGGATGTGATTGAGGTTCAAGAAGCCATATTTGATGCACTTGTAGTTTAGCAGCTATGTAAATAACTATTTCCATACGACTTGTAGTTTTACTTGTAGTTTTCTATTTCTGACACGTGAGCTGATTAGTTAGTCACACGTGAGAAGTTATTTAGCTATTAGTTAGATTAGTTGGCTCTGTTTCAATCACTAGTTGAGCCCGAGATTGTATATAAAGAAACAAACTAAATTTATTCAATACAATTTAGTTTTCCCAATTCAGTTGTTTCTCATATGGTCACCCATAATAAGTCACTATTAACTAAAAGTAATAGAGGAATATAAATAAGTTATGACTAGAACATGCTAAACACAAAATAAAAAATTGATGTATTTTTACCAAGTACCTTAAAGTATTTTTTGTTCTTCAATTTTTATTATGTGCTTTATTCTCAAATTTCAAATATATTATTGAAATATCTTCTTAATTTACTTGCGATTTTAAATTAATCCTTAGAGATTCTCAAAAAAAAAAAAAAAAAAAATCCTTAGATCATACATGCATAATAAAATATAGGTCCTAAAAACAGTAATTACATCAAGTGATTACCCTTACTTTAGGCTCAAGTATACTTTGTAATAGACTCTATTAAAGAGTTTTTATATGACTAAACACAGGGAATTAATGAAATTGGGTCTTGGAATCTATTGTTATTGTTATATTCGTCAAGTGGTTACTTCATTTTATAATCTATTGTTATCTTTGATTTATTTTCTATTTTATTTTATAAAATCTTGGTCTTACACAATGCTGTTAAACTTAAAATGATTTTTTATTCTTTTTATTTTTACTATCTATCTTATTATTCAATTTTAATTATATTATTATTCAATTTTTTTAATTGACATATAATTCTATTAATAAAATTGTGCATCACATGATACTTAATTAATTTAATATATATATATATATATATTAAAAAAAAAAGATAAATAGTAGAGAAGGAAGAGGTGGGGTTTGGACCACAGAGGTAAAAGGCTTCAAACTTCAAAGAGTGCTATTGCCACTAGGTATATTACTTTGAACCCCAGCCCCAAAGTGATGCTTAATTCTAGTAATCTCACAAAACGTTTAAAAATATAATGTGCGATAAATCTGGTCTGCCACTTTGAACCCCGGATTTGTATCACTATGAAAATATTTGTTTATATTGAGCTTTTCGTTATGCAAATTTGCAAATGCGCGAATAGGAATCCATGAGACCAAAATGAAAACGAAAGCAGCTATGCTAGTATATCGTCGGCCACCGAATAAAGGTTAGGGCATCAAAATCTTGCTTTCCGAAGTGATAGAATAAAGTGAAAAAGGTGCCATACGGTTCAATTGGTGTCTAAAGATTTCGATGAGCTATGGACTGTATAACATTTGAGGAAATATTACATTTTTAACCTTTTTTTAGTATTTTTTTTTAATAAAAAAAACACTATTGTTTTGGGAGGGTTTCAAATTAAGCTTTGTGATGTTGTAAGTTATGAGATATATATATGCCAAAATGGGCTTTTGCCCTTTTCGCAAAAAAAAATTAGCATGTTGCCTCCTTTCCCAAACTAATTAGAGAAATGTCTCTATTTTGAAACTTGATTTTCTCAAAATCAAGTTAAGCCCTATAGTGACATTTTAAGGAGCCTATAGTGACGTTTTTAAGAACCTATAGTGGCGTTTTGTAACTCGAGCTCCATGAAGTCGAGTTATAGGTAAAAAAAAAAAAACAAAAAAAACAAAAACTTGCATGTAACTCGATTTCATGGTGGTCGAGTTACAAAACGCCGCTATAGGTCCTTAAAATGTCACTATAGGCTTCTTAAAACGTCGCTATAGGGCTCCAGATTTTAAAAAAAAAAAAACTTGATTTTGAAAAGTTTGAGTTTCAAAAGAGGTGCATTTTCCTAATTAGTTTAGGAAATGGGGCATTGGCCCATTTTTGCCTATATATATATATATATATATATATATATTTAAGTGGCAGAGAGGAATTCCCTCTCCCTTGTGTATTTATATTTGTTTCTACAAAAAAAAAGAAAAAAAAAGGATAATTGTCTTACATTGCTCAAGAGATTGTGTTGTAGGGGTGGCAATTTGTGTTCGCGTGTTGGATTCGTGTCATGTCAACTCATGAGTATTTGACTATATAGCTCAACTCTAACCTGATATGTTTATTAAACGGGTCAAGATTCATTAATCCTAACACAATCCATTTATTAAACAGGTCAATCGTATTGATTTGTTTATCAAATTTTATCAAAATTTAAATTTAAAAAAAAAAACCTATTTTAGTATTAACCAAATTGATATGAACTATGAAAAACCAAACATATAAATATTTTTAATATAAAATTTAGAGCTAATGAGTAACTACATCACAAATAATCATTCAAAACTAAAGCATATCTCAATATCACAAATAATTAATCATAATATGTCAAAGAAATTAAACCACAACAACTAATAAGTTTATACACCTAGGGTTTGAAGGGTATATTGGTAAAATGTCATTTAATTAATAGGGTCAGATAGGTTAAAAGAGTTCCATGTGATGGACACTGACCCAACCCGTTTATTAAATAAGTCAGTCGTGTCAATTCGAATATGACACAAACCTATTAAGCCTCAACCCATAACCTACTAATTTCGTGTCGTGTCGTGTCGTGTCGAGTTCGCAGGCCGTGTCCAATTTTGCCACCCCTATTGTGTTGTGTGTAGTATAATTTGCTCCATACTCCCTTAAAAGTTACCATGACTTTTGAGTGGAGTTTGTGATGTACTTTTGTGTTAGAACCACTTTTTCTCTCCCTTGTTTGTCTGTATGTTTGTTTCTCAAAAAAAAAAAAAAAAAAAAAAAAAAAAGTGGAGAAGAGGAATTAGAAGTATAGAAGCTTCTGTTAGAAAACTCACCAATATTTCATTTGACCTAAATATCATTGACTCATAAGTTACAAAAAAGCACTATAACTTTAGGAGTTTCAAATTAAATGTCATAGTTTCATAAATTAGACATTAGAACCAGAATTTTTAAATTCATTTCAATTTGAACAATCTTCTCTCACCACCGCACACCCTTGGTGCGATGGTCACTCCACAAGTATAAGCGCTTATGGGGTGTGAGGGGCAAGGGCCGGGGTTCAAGTCTCTAGGAGGGAGCTTTACACACATATACACTTAGATTAGGATAGAGTAGAATTCTATCTTGTATAAAAAAAAAAAAAAAAAAAAAAAAAAAAAAAAAAAAAAAAAAAAAAAAACAATCTTCTCTCTCTCCCCCACCACTAACCCACCGCATGGCCCGGAATTTGAATAAAAACGGATCTAGAATCTCATAATTTAATTTTTAACCCATATAATTATATGGTCTAATATGATATCTATCCTACACTATTGGGTTAATTTAAAATTTATAAAACTATAGAGTTTAATTTAGAATTTATAAAACTATAGAGTTTAATTTAAAATTTTCATAAATTATAATGTCCAAAATGTAATTTCTTCAACATTTTATTTTACTTCAGGGAAAAGGAAAAAGCAAAAACTCATGGCTTTGGCCCTTTGGCCCCTCGGAACTCATTCTTTTAAGCATAAAATTCTTTTCTTCTCTGTTTCTTAGTATTCCCAATCATCCACATACTATTTCAAGTCCTCTTCTCTACCCAAACTTAAGAAATTGTAGCCCTTGTAAAGTTTATTTATTTATTTTTATTATATATACATATATATATATATATATATAAAATAATGATTAATTGTTTAATCGGTTGGATAAACAATTTTTTAAAAGATTAATAGCTATGTCATCATTAAAATTTTTAAATTAGAAATTTTTGTAATATAAAATTATGCACAAAATATAAGCTCATAGATCATATAGTAAATAATATCCGATTGACACAAAATTTAACATGTGTATTAAGAGTGTAAAGAACATGCACTTCAACGGTTAGATTTTCAAAATATGTTGTAATATTTATTTCATTACGTGAGTTTATAGCTTTAAGCTACAACCAATTTTGTGGCTAAACTTTTTCCTATATATATATATATATATTTATTTATTTATTTATCTTTCCCCCTTTCACAATGAGCAAATGGTCTATTAAATACAGAGTCTGCCCAAAATAAGTTTATGATAAGCATAGATTTGATGGAAATTCAATGAGGGCTCAATAATTAGTGTCCTTGATGTATATAGGTTATAGCTAGTGATTTGGCCTGAAAATTTTAGGGTAATCAGTGCACTATGCACAAGGCTGGCTCAACAACTTTTGGGGCCTTAGGCGAAAATTTTAAGTGGGACATTTTTATATTTAAATATTAATCAAATAATATATATTGAGATGTGAGGTGTAATATATATTACTGTGTGCCTATGCAATGTAGATGTGAGATGTCTAGCCTGTACTCCTATGGCTAAGTGTAAAAGCAAAAAATGTGTCCTACTCCTATCATAGCAAGGGTCCAATTAAGAGAGGGGCAAAAAAGGGTCCTATCATAGCAGAATTTTGTATCAATATTTTCCCAGCCTGTCCTATGACTAAAAACTTGTCCCATCAATCAATTGTGCAGTGAAATAAACTAAAAAAAAAATATAATTTAAGTTAAATAAATAGCAGACTGCAGACTTATCATCTTCATTGACGGAAAGATAGAGAGGGGAAGAAGATTACCTCCTTTTTCAGTTTTGAATTTGCTGTGAATTGAAGGGAACCAACAAAGAAAAATTTCAAGCTAGACTGAGTTTATGGAAAATGATCAAGAATGAAGATGAAGATGAAGAAAAGAAAGGTAAGAATATAGATGGAGAGGCAGAGAGATAGAGAGATGAGAGATTTTTCTTTTGTTTATGAAATTTATAATCTCTATTTAAGCACATTTCAAGACAATTACGTTGTTGTATAAAATTTAAAAAAAAAAAGAAAGAAAGAAAGAAAAGACAATTACGTTGTATAATTAATGAATTTGTATGGTATTAATTTTGATTTTAGCATATTTCAAGAATGAGTTAATAAATTTGTCTCCTAAAATTTAATTTTGTTAGTTGAAGTTTGACTATTTTTGTTTTTTCCCTTTTTTAATATTCTGCATTTTAGGATACAATGAGGCATTTTTAATTCATTTTATTAACCAATAAAAGTGCTTAAATTTTTTTAATTAAAATATATAGATAAATATATTTTATATATATATATATATATATATATATATATATCTTTTACAAGTGGGGGCCTTTTTTTTATTTTTTATAATCCAACAATTGGAAAATGGGGATTTGAAATGGAATATTTTTTTTGTTGGAAATATTAAAAAGTTTTTACCTAATTATAAAACTCTTGGCCTTGTTAACACCAACAATATATGATTTCATGAACCACAAGTTTCTAAAGTCTAATACAAATATCTTGGGACAATTTCCTCTAGTATTTAGTTTAGTTGTTATGTAAAAGATAGCTACGATGTCTTTGCTTATTGATGATGTCGAGAATCGTCAGTAAGCTACACGATTCTTGCACACTCTAGACAAGACCTGCACAACAAAGAAAAAGAAGAAAACCTTACAGAGAGTGCCAGTGTGGTACCAGCCAAATACCCTCTAAAGGTTAAGTTAGAGAACTTTCACAACTCTAGAGTGCCAGAGCTGGGATAAATTATGCATACCTTGATTTCTGAGAGTTTTGGGTTTTTATAGTAGTATACAACCGACTTTGGTTTCTTGGCGAGGAAGATGTTTCCTTGTAGGGAATATCTTCATTAATACACGTATTTTATGGGATCTTTCCATATAGAGATTTAGTTGACTATGGTTAATCGTGGAGCACAATATATTTCTATTTGGAGTTTCTTGGGAACCAATTAAATCATGTGGATGCCATGTGGCTTTGCCACTATCCACTTTGTATCGGTCTACTTTCCTGTCCTTCCGTCATAGAGAGTCCGTCCACCTTGGACACGTTTCGTCATGTTTCTTCCTTCCCTTTGATCATCCACTACCCAGTACCATTGCTCATGGCAAGTTCTGTAAAATGAGACCATCTATTTTAATTTCATCCTCTTCAGTTGCCCCCTCACTCTATGGGTCCGTCGCCTTATTTTCCAGACGGATACGTAGAGTGACGTTCTAACTCAACCCTTAGGAAATGCTTTATGATTTGACAGGCTAGCCTAGTGCCATTAATGCAGTAAGGGCACGTGGCACGTTTTAGTGGTTAATTGCTCGTACCGAAGAGTCCCTTCATCTTCCGTGCCGTTCCCTCTATATATATGTTGCTTCTCCCTCTCATTCTTTTCCACAACAAATTTCCAGGGCCAGAGCGCTACTGTTTACTTTCTTTTCAGCTACGTCTTCTCCGTCGCTTTTGGGTGACTGTTCACTTGTTGCGACTGTCTGCCATGCCATGTTCATTGCCTCTTCGTATCATTCAATTAGTAAACACCCATTACCTTACACTAAGTTCTCTTTTTGTTCTTAACTTCAAATATTGCTTGCCCATCATCTATTTAGATCTGTAGTGTCTTAAGAGTTTATCTGCCACGTGTAGGTGACATGGTTTTGAAACCCAGACCGTTCATTGAACTGCAAAAGGGAGAGGTTCAAGGTTTTTGAGGTCGAACTGAGGTTGAACTAGGGTTGAACTGTGATGATGTCATAATTAATTTAATAATTATTTAAAATATAAATAATTATATTAAATTAGTACAAATATTTAAAAAATTAATTAAAATAGTGCAATTAAATATAGAGATATTATAGAAACAAAGAGATCTATCTTTCAAATGTATTTTCTATATCATAACTTTAAGAAGTATTAAATCCTAGTATTTTTTACGTTGATTAGTTAAATTTGTGATAATATCTAATAATATAATAATTAGAATATATATATATATATATATATATATATATATATATATATATATATATATATATATATATATATAATATGGTATTTGTGTAATTGTGTTGCATGTCCACAATGTGGCACTTATAAAATTACAAATGCATTAATTTTTTTTAAAGTGATGAACCAATGATATTTGTATTGCATTGCATGTGTACAACGTGGCCCACTAAGAATATAAGAATCAACTATTTTCTTTAAACTAAAAGCAAGACATAAAAGTTAAAAACTTCAACCACTAGCCAAGCGAAAGTGGCAACTCCAATAAATTCTCCCACTTACCCCACCTACTACCTTGACCACTTCTCTTTCTTTACTTTTGGCTGCTGATGCAATACTTCATTATTCAATCTTTCTGCTTTCTATTCTTCTGTGTTGAGCTCTCTATAGCAGATTTGAAGATTGTGAATCAGTGAAGCTTAAGCACCTCCAAAAATTGTTAGATCTCCTTTTGATCTTTGTTCTTCTTCATGTTCTTTCATGTTCTTTTTCATTTTTTCTAGATCTGATCATAACTTCATACCGGTGTACCCAAAATTCAACAGAAAAGCTAAAACAAAAAGAAACCGTCTGAACCTCAAAAACTGGTCACAGTTCTCAAACGCGTACGGTCTGACCACGATTTGCACTGGTCCTTGATTTTTTTTCCCATAGAGTGGTTCTTGAAGCTAAAAGAATTGCAAAACTGAAAGGTTCATGGTTTTTCCGGTCGGATCGTATGGTCTGGTCTGGGTTTCAAAACCATGGTAGGTGACAGATGTCTAGTGAGACGTCAAGTGATCAATCGTGTGTCCACGAAGGCGCGAGCTATGATGAGGTGTATCCATCAGGTCAAGATGAACCCAGCACCTCTCATGATGGAAGGGTTCCGTCTACTAGTTCTCCTTCTGCGGAGGAGGATAAGGACTTGGAAGTGGTCGGATCAGAGGGGGGTTTAGACGTAATCTACGTTGATCCTTCCGTCTAGTTCGTCATAGGTCCAGATGGCCTTAGGGAGTTTATCCTTCTCCCGTTGTGGACAGTAAATGACTTTAATTCTACCGTCATTTGAAAACAGTTCGAGTCCCTTAGGGAGACGTACCAGATCCCCGTCTGCATCCCTATCCATCTACCTTTCAAGTCTGAAAAGTGTTACTATAAGGGCGTTGAGGACGTCGGGGTGTATGAGCAGATGTTTAAGGCAGGACTTATGTTCCCTCTAAGTGATCTTCACAGTCGTCTTCTTCAGTACCTGAGGCTTGCCATCACCCAAATCTCTCTGAATGCTTGGAGAGTCTTCCTTGGTGCAGAAGTTTTGTACCGAGTCTTGAGTGATGGGGAATGTAGGATGACAGTGGAGGAGTTCTTCCACTGCTACTGTCCGTCAGAAATTAGCCAGTCTAAGGGCATGTATAGTTTCCTACCAAGGAAGCCTGTACTCAGGCTAGTGTGTGATACTCCTGACTCCAACAGAAACAAGAAGAGTTGGTACTTCTTCATTCAGGGTGACTACTGGATGTGTCACCCCCAACGATTAGGAATACATGTCTGTAGAAAAAACTTGGGGCATAATGCCTTCGTCGGGTAGGTGTTCGTCTGGTTTAAATTTTGTCTTTTATTGTTTATCATTGTTGGTCTAATTGTCCCCTTTTTGCAACTCAAGACTGTCCAGAGGTGACCTTGGAGTAGTAGAGTTTTCTAGAAAAAATCTTTGCGTTTAAGTTGAAAAAGAGGATGTGGGCAAGGCTTGTTACCTTGGACACGATCCACTGGTATTTCGACAGTCCTGAACCCACCAAAACTGCCTGTCACTACGACAGTTAGGCACGTAGACGTAAGTCCGTTGCTCCTTTTCTCCTTTAACTTCTTGTAATTTACCTAACTCTTTCTTTTTGTCTAACTTGATGTAGAAATTAAAGAAGGCAAGAGGAGAGCTTTCATAAAGTAGCAGGCTGCTGCGAAGAAGCAAGAGGGAAACTTGCCTTCTAAGGGAATGGGTCAAGTCAACCCATCCACGAAAAGTTAACCGTCGAAGAAGACTGAATATCCTCTTAAAAAACCCAAAGTTATGGCTATGTCAGCCGTCGAGGTCAAGGCTGACACAAAGAAGATGCCTATCCTGTCCGGTTCGGGGAAAGGTAAGGGTCTTATGATAGGTCAGGTTCTTGTCACCGAAAAATCACTCGTCCTCCTTCGTGAGGATCCTCGGTACGCACTTGAGCAGCTTTCATCATGCGACTGAGGCTATGGGGGAGACGGATCTCTTTAGTATTGCACAGGTAAATATGTATGTCCCTTTCCTCTTTTTGTTAAATTGTCTCATTACTTTTCTAACACTTTTTTGGTTTTTACAGGGGATGCTAATGATGAACGGGTTGATGGACTGTTGTCTATCCCATGAGATGGCGTTGGATCGTGTAAGGGTGAAGAGAAAGGTGATGGTGGCAGAGCTAGAGGAGTTGAAGGCCTGGAAGGTGGTCCAGGAGAAAAACTAGCTGCGTCAGAGCATCTTCAGGGTGAGCTGGAAAAGTAGACAGAGGTGCTGAGGAAGGTCCTTGAGGACAAGGAGGGAGAAATTAAAAAGGCTAAGGATCAACTCCATTAGGCTAAGGATGACACGATACAGGAGTATCGTGACTCTGATGCCCTCCTAAAGGAGCTCTGCGATTGTTTTACTGACAGCTTTGATGATTGTTTTCGTCAAGTCAATGCCTCTTTTCCGGACCTAGCCCATATTTCAATTGATGCTCAGCCCAGACCCCGACCTAGCCCGTCTACTCTGAAAGCACCAATGAGTTGTTCGCTGATGACACCATCGCAGACCCTCAAGGTGATGGGGAGACTGCCCCTGTAGACCAAGCCATATCTATTGGGGACGAAGCTCGTCCACTTGAGGGGGATCAGACTGCTAAAAAGAAGGGCGGAGAGGACCCCATGGATAAAGAGTAGATTTTTCTTTTTTCTTTGATTTAGTTTTTTCTTGCTCAAATGTAAAGATCTTTTGGAAGAACAATATTTCTTTCAACCATTGCCTATTGTTATTTCAGCCTTGTGGGTCTTCATAATATTTTGATATTTGTTGTTTGTATATTTTGTATCATATATCTGCCAATATATGTCTGCAATATATCTGTCTACTTTGGACTTAAAAAATTTAAATTATCCATAGGGATGAACCCGTCCACTTGTGGATTTAATAAATGTAAGCCATCCCTTAGGATGAACCCGTCCACTTGTGAACTTAACAAATGTAAATCATCCCTTAGGATGAACCTGTCCACTTGTGAACTAAATAAATGTAATTCAACCCTTAGGATGAACCCGTCCACTTGTGGACTTAATAAATGTAATTCACCCCTTAGGATGAACCTGTCCATTTATGGACTTAATATATTCAAGCCATCCCTTGGGATGAATCCGTCCACTTATGGACTTAACAAATGTAAATCATCACTTAGTATAATCTCGTCCACTGGCGGACTTAATAAATGTAAGTCACCCCTTAGGATGAACCCGTCCACTTGTGGACTTAATAAATGTAATTCAACGCTTAGAATGAACCTATCCACTTGTGGACTTAATATATTCAAGCCATCCCTTAGGATGAACTCGTCCACTTATGGACTTAACAAATGTAAATCACCTTTTAGGATGATCCCATCCACTTGCAGACTTAATCATTATCCCTGTAGACATATGCACAACATATTTGAATAACTCCTCTTATTGTGATAAATTCGCAAGTAGAAATTTCCTTTGGGCTTAAAAAGTACTGTAGATAGTAAAAATTAACTAAAAGGAATTAAACTGGAAATGAAGAGTGTCATTGTCCGTGCCCTTCTCTATTGGTAGTACTTCTTTAGGTGCTCCGTATTCCATGGGTGTCGCAGCTTTTGCCCGTCCAACATTTCTAGGTGGTAGGTGCCTCTCCTTTGCGATGACGTGATCCTTAGGGTCTTTCCCAGTTAGGTCCTAGCTTTCCCTGGGCAGGATCTCTTGTTGCCCCCATCACCTTCCTCAAGACGAGATCTCCAACCTGGAAGTCCCTGTCTCTTACTTTGGAGTTGTAGTGCTTGGCCATGAGGTCCTGGTAATGAGCTAACCTCTGCTCAGTCGTCTCCTTGACTTCATCCACCAAATCAAGCTAAAGGTGCATAGCTTCATCATTCCTACTCTCATCATGGTTTTCAACTCTGTAGCTTGTGAGTCCAACCTCAACCGGGATGACTGCCTCGCTTCCGTATGCTAGTCGAAACGGAGTCTTTCCTGTAGGTGTCCTTGTCGTCATCCTGTAAGCCCATAAAACACTTGCAAATTCTTCCAGGCATATTCCCTTTGCCCCCTCGAGCCGAGTCTTGATGATTTTGAGTAAGGATCGGTTCGTGACCTCAACTTGTCCATTGGCTTAAGGGTGGGTGGGTGATGAGTAGTGATTCTTGATCCCCAACTGTGAGTAGAAATCCCTGAACGAATCGTTGTCGAATTGCTTCTCGTTTTTCGAGACTAGTACTCTAGGTATACCGTATCTACAGATGATGTTCCTCCATACAAAGCTTCACACATTCTTCTCCATGATGGTGGCGAGGGCTTCGGCTTCTACCCACTTGATGAAGTAGTCTATGCCGACTACTAGGAACTTTAGCTATCTAACTGCTGTTGGGAACGGGCCCTTGATATCCAACCCCTATTGAGCGAAAGGCCATGGAGCTATCATTGGAGTAAGCTCCTCTGTCGGTTGTCTGATGAGGTTACCAAACCTCTGACACTTGTCACAAGCTCTGATGTACGCATGGGCATCCTTCTGCATGGTAGGCCAATAGTACCCTACCCGGATCTGTTTATGTACTAAAGACCACTATCCTGAATGGTTCCCACAGATTCCTTCGTGGATTTCCCCCATGACGTAATCCGCCTCCTCGGAGTTAAAACACCTCAGGTACGGATGGGAGAAGTCCTTTTTGTACAAGATGCCTTTTATTAGCACAAACTGTGCTTGAACTTTCATCTTCCTAGTGGCCTCTTTGTTTTCTGGTAGCATGTTGTCCTTTAAGTAGAAGGTTATCAGTGTGGTCCAGTTGTTTTCGGAACCTACCTCCTGCACATTGACGTCATTTATTAATGGTGAATTTTGAACAATGGACAGTACCTGATTGGGGATAAGCATGTGTTCTGCTAATGCAGCCTTGGCAAGATGGTCAGCTTACTCGTTCTCCTTCCTTGGGATTTGAATAAACTTCTCTTGTAGGTCGTTCACTCGATTCTTTACTTGCTCCATGTACTTTTTCATCCGTTCACCCTTGTATTCATAGTCGCCATTGACATGACTTGTGACTACTTGAGAATTGCAGTATACGACCACATTTGTGGCTCCTGCTGCTTTGACTAGATAGAGTCCTGCGATCAAGGCTTCATACTTCGCCTCGTTGTTGGTCGTAGGGAAGTCGAGTCGGATCATGCATTCGATCTTGTCCCCTTCTTGGAATGGAGTACTACACCAGCTCCGCTTGCTTGTTTATTGGATGATCCGTCCATATGGATACTCCATTGTGGTTGTGCTCCTACCTTTTAGCCTTCTGCATTGGTGAATTTCGCGATGAAGTCAGTGATGACTTGCCCTTTTATGGCCGTTCGCGGACGATACTGTATGTCGAACTCACTCAACTTGATTGCCTATAGCGCCATCCGTCCAGCTACTTTAGGGTTGCTCATTGCTCTTCGCAAAGGATTGTCTGTTAAGACGACCACAATGTGGGCTTGGAAGTATGGCTCAAGTTTACGAGCTGCCGTCACTAATGCAAAGGCGATCATTTTCATCGGGGGGTACCTCTCTTCTATACTTCAGAGCACCCGGCTAGTGTAGTACACTGGCTTCTGTACCCTGTCTTCTTCCCTAACCAAGGCTGCGCTGACAGCTGTCGGAGAAATGGCTAGATAGAGGAACAATTCCTCCCCTGGTTTGGAGGGACTTAGCAACGGTTGGGAGGAGAGGTATGCTTTAAGTCTTCGAATGCTTACTGACATTTAGTTGTCCATTCAAATGACTTCTTAAATGTGCAGAAGAAGGGCAGACACTTATCCGTTGCTCTTAAGACGAACCTATTTAGTGTGACTACTTTGCAGTTAAGGCTTTGTACTTCCTTGATGTTTATCGGTGGCATCATTTCCATTATTGCCCATATCTTGTCTGGGTTGACCTCAATACCTCTCTAGGATACCATAAACCCCAAGAATTTTCCGGTCGTCACCCCAAATGTGCACTTGTTCAGATTCAGCCTCATGTTGTACGACCGAAGAGTATCAAAGGTTTCCTTGAGGTCGTCTAAATGGTATTTTTCCATTTAGCTCTTTACCAGCATGTCGTCCTTGTAGACTTAAATGTTTCCCCTTATCTGATGTTCAAACATCTTGTTCATCAACCTTTGATATGTGGTGCCTGTGTCTTTAAGTCCGAACGGCATTACTTTGTAGTAGAGAAGACCCTGGCTAGTGACAAAAGAAGTCTTCTCCTGATTAGCTTCGTCTAGCTTGATCTAGTTGTAACCAGAAAATGCATCCATGAAGCTCAACAACTGGTGTCTTGCTATCGAATCCACCAAGATGTCAATCCGCGAGAGTGGGTGGCTATCCTTAGGGCATGTCCTGTTTAGGTCCGTGAAGTCTACGCACATCCTCTACTTTCCGTTGGCCTTTTTTACTATCACTACGTTGGCCAACCAGTCGGGGTAGTATACTTCTCGTATGAATTCCGCTTCTTGTAATTTACGAACCTCTTCTGCTATGGCCTTATCCCACTCCTGCGCGACACTCATTTCTTCTAACAGATGGGAGAAAACGAGGGCGATACATTCAATTTGTGGACTATGACTGAAGGATCAATCCCAGGCATGTCTTTATGGCTCCAAGTGAAGACGTCCTGGTTCTCCCTTAGAAATGCTGTGAATGCCTAAAGGACTGGAAGGCTAGCAAGAGTACCTACTCTAGTCGTTCGCTCAGGCCTAGAGTCATCAAGGAGTATCTCTTCCAATGCTTCCACAGGCTCTGCTACCGTCTGCTGTTCTTCTATGCACATGGTTTGTCGATGATCGTCCATCTCCAGCATGGCAATGTAGCATTCGCACGTTGCTACTTGATCTCCTTGTACCTCTCCCACTCTGTATTCAGTAGGGAACTTGATCACCAAGTGGTAAGTTGAAGTTACGGCCTTCCATAAATTAAGGGTGGGACGACCTAAGATGGCGTTGTAAGTGGAGGAATAGTCAACAACTAGGAACATGACATCCTTGGCAATTTGTTGAGGGTAATCACTGATTGTTACGGGCAAAGTAACCGCACCGAAGGGGTACACTCTTGTTCCTCCGAATCCAACGAGTGGTGCGTTGGTTGGAACCAACCATTCTCTCTCAATCCTTATCTTCTGGAACGCTGGGTAGTAGAGTATATCATTAGAGCTCCCATTGTCGACTAGGATCCAGTGAGTGTTGTAGTCCCCAACCTGTATGCTAACTACAAGCACATCGTCGTGTGGGTGGTGGAGACATCGAGCATCCTCCTCTATGAACCCAATTACAGGGTTGTTGATGCATGCCATTTTCGGGACTAAGCCCATCAATTGGATGTTCTGACCCATCCTGAGGTAGGTCTTGCGTGCCTTCCTTATTGAACTAGTGGTTATGGTGCCTTCTACAATCATCCTTATATTTCCTAGGGGTAGTCTCGGACACTCATTATCCTTCCTGGCAGCTTGCTCTTGTGGTTGGTACGTCCTCTCTTTGTTGACGAACCTCTGCAACTTTCCTTGTCTGATTAGGGTTTTTATCTGCTGCTTCAAATTGTAGCAGTCGGATGTATCGTGACCGTGATCATGGTAGAAGCGGCAATATGTCTCTGGACCTCTTGTTGAGGTCTCCCTTCAATTTGCCAGGAAATGTCAAGTCTCCTTCGTCCTTGATATGCATCAAGACTTGATCAAGTGGGGCATTCAATGGGGTGAAACTCGCGAACCTTCTTGTGGGGGATTTGTAGCACTGATCCTCTCGTTTATCTCCAGTTCTTATTGTCTTTCGCTCCTATCCTGTGGAGCTTCTTTTGGTCTTTCTCTCTTCTTTGGCTTCTCTTCTTGGGCAAGCAACACGTCTTCCGTGTTCATGTATTTAGTAGCCCTGTAAAGCACATCCGACATCGTTTTTGGATCGTTTTTGTATAGGGAAAACAAGAACTCCCCCTTCCGTAATCCATGGGTGAATGCAACCATGAGTATCTTGTCATCAGCTTCATTAATCAAGAAGGCCTCCTTGTTGAAGAGGGTGATGTAAGACCTTAGTGTCTCATCCTCCCGTTGCTTGATGTTCATCAGGCATGCAGTGGACTTCTTATACCTGTGCCCCCTGATAAAGTGCGAGCTAATCTGGGCGTTCAACTCCTTGAAGGTACTAATGGAGTTTGGTGTTAACTTGCTGAACGATACCCTTGCAGGGCCCTTCAACGTGGTAGGAAAGGCCCGACACATGATCTCATTCGCCATGCCTTGCAGGTGCATGAGGGTTTTGAACGATTCCGAATGGTCTAAAGGATCTCTTGACCCATCGTAAGTTTCTTCTTGTGGCATACAGAACTTCGGTGGCAAGGGGAATGTAGTGACGGATGCGGTGAAGGGTGAGTCTGTCCAATGGACTAGCTCATTGAGGTCGTTTAATACTCGTCTCCTCAGGGCGTTCACCATGGTTTTGACGTAGCTACTTCTCTTGGTCGTGGTTTTGCTTGGTAACGCGTTCGACAGCCACGACAAGAGTCTGAACCTGTCTTTCGAGGCCAGTGGTACGTGGTTCGTCTCCCTGGTTATTGTTGGTGGTTGCCATCGAGCGAGGAAGTACCTTGCAACTTTTTTTCTAGGAAGTGGTAGTATGGCTTACAAGTTTCTTCCCACAAACGGTGCCAACTGATGATGTCGAGAATCGTCAGTAAGCTACACGATCCTTGCACGCTCTAGACAAGATTTGCACAACAAAGAAGAAGAAGAAAACCTTACAAAGAGTATCGGTGTGGTATCGGCCAAATACCTTTCAAAAGTTAAGTTAGAGAACTTTCACAACTCTAGAGTGTCAGAGCTAAGGTAAATTTTGCGTACCTTGATTTATGAGGGTTTTAGGTTTTTATAGTAGTATACAACCGACTTTGGTATCTTGGTGAGGAAGATGTTTCCTTGTAGGGAAGATCTTCATTAATACATGTATTTTACAAGATCTTTCCATATAGAGATTTAGTTGACTATGGTTAATCGTGGAGCACAAGATATCTCCATTTGGAGTTTCTTGGGGACCAATTAAATCATGTGGATGCCACGTGGCTTTGCTACCGTCCACTTTGTATCCGTCTACTTTCCTGTTCGTCCGTTATAGAGAGTCTGTCCACCTTGGACTCATTTCGTCGTGTTTCTTCCTTCCCTTTGACCATCCACTACCCAGTACCGTCGCTCATGGCAGATTCTGTAAAACGAGACCGTCTACTTTAATTTCATCATCTTCACTTATTTGATTTGATTATTCACATGTTAATCGGAGTTTGGATTTTCTATTTCGAAATTGGAAGCTACCCCCATCAAGTCTTTGTTTGATTCCTTGGTCAATAGTTAAAAAGAAATTATTTGTTATAGATTCCAATTTAGCTTAATTGATAAATTCCTTTTTGTCGAGTAAGCGATATACATCAAATCCCATCAACTGGAAAAACTAATTGATATCTTTATGTTAGGCCAAAATGGGCATTTGCCCCTTTCATCAAAACTTTCCAGCAAAATGCCCCCTATTTTGAAACTCGATTTTCTAAAAATCAAGTTTCAATTTAAAACTCGATTTTTGGACAATTGAGTTATAGGGAACTGGAACTTAAAAAAAAAAAAAAATTGTGGAACTCGAGTTCCTTGAAAAAACTTTTCTAGAACTCGAGTTCTTTGAATGGAACTCGAGTTCATGGAATTCGAGTTCTAGAAATTTTTTTTTTCTAAGTTCAATTTCGCTATAACTTAATTGTCCAAAAATCAAGTTTTACATTTGAAACTCGATTTTCTAAAATTCGAGTTTCAAAATAGGGGCATATCCCTAAATAGTTTCAAACAGGGGCATTTTGCTGGAAAGTTTGGGAGAAATGGGTAAAACCCCATTTTGGCCCTTTATGATATGATATAGATCAGTTATGACATATTAGCCACTATAATTTCAAAACCTTCTTCTTCATCCATGGTGAGCTTAAATTATAGTTTTGGTGTTCAAGCCTGCTACTAGGAAACAAAAGCTACAATTTTGTTTAAATAAAAGTATTAGAGATATATTAGCCCTATAGTATAGACTCAGGCCCAATTGTACTATGCGTGTAAGCCAAGTCTTATACTTGTATAACAATTTTATTAACCATAGTTAGTATATGGTTAGTTTAACATTTAGTTTATTAAATATACTCATGTTTAGTTCATTATAACACAAAATTTGTACCACACTCATATATTAAAGATGTAGCCTTTAATGGTTTCATTTGTGGAGGTAGATTGTTGGACTGAATGACATAACCCTCATGTTCTTGTATTACTATTTTATGTTTCTACTTCCATATTTATTTTATCATATTTAACATGATATCAGAATATGAGGTCTTAGGTGTAATTCCTTGTCTCCACCTTACCTTCCATTTAAATTTCCATGTGTTGGGTCCCATTTAATTGTGGCTCAGGTGGCCCCACATGTGAGAAGGGGTATTATATTAAATGATTAAATTCATCATCATTTCTTAATAAATTAAAGCTTTTTGGAAATTGGTAATTTATTAAGGTATAAATCATGTGTTACAATGAACGCAATATGGGTATATATAATAGGTTAAACTTTAGACTAACCATATACTAACTATGATTAATAAACTTGGTGTACAAGTATGAGACTTGGCTTGGACTTATAATATTGTGCTAATATATTTCTAATAAAAAGAATTCAATAATGATGTTATTGTAAAGGTGTTACAATCCCAATCATTATGAGCATTAGTAAGAAATAACATAATTTTCCCTTTCTATTTTAATTGCAATGGACTAGATATGATTTGTATTTAATGGAAATTGTTATTACAAAGACCCTGAGAAACTAATCTGATGCTTTAGAACTGCTTTCAAGTAAATTAGCAATAAGACCCTGAGAGTTTCTTAATGTCAAAGACCTTTTGGCTGTTTGGAAAATGGGAAAAGAAGGATTAAAATATTGACTTTGATTCACATTAAATCGTTGTTGTCTTTGAGATATCAAATTGTTTCAAATATAAAACAAAGCCTGAATTGGTCAGAAACATCTTTCCACTCCCTCTCCCTCCCCTCCCCCTCCATCCAAACTAGCCACTAAAACACCTTTTTTACATGATTTTATAAAGTTCCAAAACCTCAAATTGTGATGTAGAACAAAATTTACCATTTAATTTTTATAATTGACTAATTTTGGTATTTTTATGTAATTTTCATTATTATAAGTTTAGGGTTATTATTTTCTTGTTTTTAGTTGCTTTTAATATTGTTTAGTCAAATTAGGGCTTTGTAAGCTTTTCTAGTTGCCCTAGGTTTTCCTAACCACCCTACATTTTCAATACAAAAAACTGGACCTATAGTGGTTTTTGTGAAGCGCCACTATAGGTCCAAAAAAGCCACTATAGGCCCATTTGGGCTATAGTAGCATTTGCTATAGTGGCGTTTGTAAATGCCACTATTGTACCACAACTATAGACCTATAGTGGCATTTGTAAAACACTGCTATAGGCCCAAATCTTTTTTTAAAAAAACAAAGGCTATAGCAGCTATTTTATAAATACCACTATAGGTCCATCCCTATAGTGGCGTTTTCAAAATGCTGCTAAAGACCCTAATTTAAAAATTGGATATATCAGCGTTTTAAAACACCACTATAGCCAAATATATTTTCAACAAAAAAAAAAAATTGAATACCAAAATTTAATTTTTAGTAATCAAAAGTTTTTTTAATTGAAATTTTAACTTTGAAATTTTGAAATCATTAATATTAATAATTTCAAATTTTGAAAATTAAAATTTCAATTTTAATTGAATTGAGAAATTCAAAACAAAAATACAAACCCAGTAAATTCAAATTCAAGCACAAACCCATAAAATTCAAAGTCAAACACAACACAACATGATCCAAAATACAAGAACACAATCTCATAAAAATCCAAGCTCAAGAACACAAACCCCAATTTAAACATAAGCACAAGATCATATACACAATAGCACAAAATCAAGAACACAAATCCAAATTTCAACATAAGCACGAGATTGGAAACATGAAAATAGACACAAACATTGCTAAAATATTTGTTTCATTCAAAATATTCCTCCATTTTTCTTACAAACCAAACAAAAAAGAAAAAAAAAAAAAGCTAGATCTACTGTCAACAAAAACCCAAAAAAGCTAAGGGGAGGGGAAGGGGATGGGTCTCATCAGGTTGGTGGCGTGATCGGCGGCATGGTAGGCTTCACGGTAGGATTGCGGGTGTGGGTTTCATGGAGAGATTGGTGGTGTGGTGGGCTTCACTGCATCGTGAGAGAGATGAGAATGAGAGAGTGAATTAGAGATGAGAGAGTTAAGATGAGACCTATTTGTGAGAGACCTCACCCAAGAATACCTCTCTAAAAAGAGAGATTTTTGGTGTGCTTTTTAGGGCACCTCTATTTTTAGGTAAGAAAAAATATAAACATAAAATACATGACTAAATTGTTCTTCTCGTTGATTGAATAATAAAATACATGATTGAAAAATTGAAAATTACATGGCTTTGGGTCCTAGTTACAAACTACCAAATAATTACATGACTTTCTGTCCTAGTTACATTCTACCCAAAATAAAGTAAAGACAAGGCTTGGATCTACCTATCCAAAGACCTAAATTTGGAGGTTAGGTTATGGAATGGGAAGGTGTTAGGCACCCATTCTGCCCAGACAGAGTCTGGTCTTTTAGACTCTTGTGACCAATGTACCATTTATGCATGCTATGTATGACATGTTGCATATACACATGAAAAACTAAATCACATAAGTTTATTTATGAATGCATCCTCTTCTTTGTTTAAAATTCAGATATGTTCTTGATAAAAAAAAAAAAAAAAAAAAAGGATTTTAGTTTGTAAAAAAAATGCTAGGTCAGTTTTTGTATGTGTAAAAAAAAAAAGGTTTTTGAAGAGAAAATTTAGATCTATATTTTTATTTAATAAAACAAAGTCTTTTGGTTTGTTAAAAAATTCAGATCTGTTTTTTGAGAAATAAAAAATGGTTTTAACTTTATAAAAGATCATATCTGTTTTGTAATGATAAAAAAACGGCTTTTGATAACAGAAAAATCAAATCTATTTTTTTTATATGTTCAACAAATATGAAAAATATTTTTTTGAAGAGAATTTCATTTATAACATAAATCTATGTTATATATACAAAACAAAACGAACATAAACATAATCATGCATAATCTTTTCTTTTGTTTCAAAATTTGCATAAATTTTATTAAAAAAAAAAAAAACAGATCTGTATCTAAGAAAGATACAAATTAGTTTTTTATTTATGAAAAATTCAAATTTTCATCTAATAAGATGCAAATCTATTTTTGAATGAGAAAAAATTCAGATCTACATCTAAGAAAGATGCAAATCCGTTTTTGATTAAGAAAAATTCAGATCTACATCTTAGAAAGATGCAGATTCATTTTTGATTAAGAAAAATAATTGGTTATATGCAAATTATTAAAATTAAGAAAGGGATTATAACAAATTAAGATCATTTAAGCAATGGTTAACATTCATATGAAAAATAAAAGAAGACATGCATCATCATGAACAAAATATAAAAGAGAATTGAGTGATTAAAAATAACCTCTTGTATAAGCATTCCTTGTTCTCAAGAGGATGTCTTAGGGTCCAAAGAAATTTATTCAATTATCTTTGAAGCCTAAAATCCCTAATTTTGGCAGCAAGTATCAGAAAGGATAAGCAAATAAAAGCACTTGGTGAGTCTAAAAACGTAGGCCTCTCAGAGCACCAAAAAAAAGTCCTTGAATTATGAGATCCAGTCCCTATTTATAGAGGCCAGAAAGTTCTAAAATATAGCTCTGATGTGTACAACGCGAATCGGGACTCATCCTTTTGCGAAAAGATCGAAAAAGAGGCCAATATGGTATTTTTAAAGTGCCGAATGGTACTTTGGACGTCGAACACACTTTCGAGTTCGGGTGCATTTTGGACTCTCTTTCTAGGGTTTTTTGATCCGGTCTTTGTACCTAGATGTGTTTTCATCTTTAGTCTATGATTTTTTTTTAATCTCTTTTCTAGATAAATCCGACTTTTAGGAACAATTATCTTGTGGATAAATCCCTTAAAATAAATCTCGATAAAATTCAGATTATCCACAATTTTATTGTGATCCAATCATCCCTTTTATTCCTATGCATGAAATCCTATTATAGACACTAATTATCAACTAATCACAAAATTATTTAATTAATTTTAATTCTTTAACCAATTAGAATTAATTTGAATTAATTGTGTGTGGTCGACTCTTCCTAGACACAATGCATGTTGACTGTGCAAACTTGATCATGCGATATCTTTCGATCCGATGGTTCGATTTGGAAACCAAACACACCATTGCGACCATATGAATCTCAAGATCATTTTTATGATATGCAATGAATAAACTGATGCATGCAATGCAAGAACAAATTTATGCATAATTGATGCATGTAATGCAATCATGATTTTTTTTTTTTGGGTACAAAGATGGTCATTCCAGTCATCTTCCTTGATTAAATCATAGGTGGAAAATCGAGTGTCTACACCATTTGTTTTTTGTGTTTATGTGAATAGTCAGTAAAGTAAAACATTTGGGGAAGCAAAGTGATTAGACTTAAAGTAAAATATGTGGAGGAGAAAAAGAGAGGAATTTAAAAAAAAAAAAAAAAACTAAATATAAAACTTTTAAAATGTGACACTACGTGCTAGAGATTTGACTAGGTGAATTCAAAATTCAAAATTTCAATTTTAGTTTTTTTTTTTTAGAGTTGGACCTATGGTGGCATTTGAAAAACGCCACTATGGATCCCTTCATTTTTTTTGTTCTTTTAAGTTGGGCTATAGCAACAGTTTACAAACGCCACTATAGGCCTTTGTAAGATGAAAAAACTATAGTGGCGTTTATGAAACGCTGCTATAGGACCCTCAAATTGTTTTTTGTTGGGCTATAGCAACGTTTCACAAACGTCACTATAGGCCCTTGAGACAAAGGGCCTATAGTAGTGTTTATAAAACATTGTTATAGGTCCCTTATATATATATATATATATATATATGAGGGAACTTTTTTTTTTAAAAGAAAATCGGTTGGTTTTTTTTTTTTTTTTTTTAAAAGAACCTATAGTGGCGTTTATGAAATGCAGCTATAGGTCCCTCAATTTTGTTTTTTGGTTGGGCTATAGCACCATTTCCCAAACGCCACTATAGGCCCTTTATTTCAAGGGCCTATAGCGGCATTTGTGAAACATTGCTCTAGGTCCCTCATATGAGGAAAATTTTTTTAAAAAATTTCCGTAGGTTTTTTTTTTTTTAAAAGAACCTCTAGTGGCGTTTATGAAACGCTGCTATAGGTCCCTCAATTTTGTTTTTCAGTTGGGCTATAGCAGTATTTCCAAGTGCCACTATAGGCCCTTTGTTTCAAGGGCCTATAGTGGCGTTATATATATATATGAGGGAACTTTTTTTTAAAAAAAAAATTGTTAGTTTTTTTTATTAAAGAACCTATAGTAGCATTTATGAAATGCTGTTATAGGTCCCTCAATTTTGTTTTTGGGCTGGGCTATAGCAGCGTTTTATGAAATGCTACTATAGGACCCTCAATTTATTTTTTGGTTAGGCTATAGCCGCGTTTCACAAATGCCACTAGGGGCCCTTGAGACAAAGGGCCTATAGTGGCATTTATGAAACGCTGCTATAGGTCCCTCATATATATATATGGGAACTTTTTATATTTTTTTTAAAAGAACCTCTAGTGGCGTTGAAGAAATGCTGCTATAGGTCATTTTTTATTTGTTTTTTTAAAAGACCTATAGCAACGTTTTACAAACGCCACTATAGGTCATTGTAAGACCAAGACCTATAGTGGCATTTTTAAAACGTCTATAGGCCCTTGGAAATGCTGCTATAAGCCAGTGTTTTTTTGCAAACACCACTAAAAACCACGTTGCTATAGGCTGCTTTTTTTGTAGTGTTTCTAGCTGCCCTAACTTTCTTTTTTGTAATGGAAATTCAGTTTTCAAAATTAATATAATTCAAACTTTGTCTATTTCTTTCTATGGTCAATTCAAGAAAATTATCACCTTGTGGATTCAAGGGATCCCTTGGGGATTCGATGTTTACTACTAGAAACTAACAATTTATTTTCCGTTCCATCTAAGAGAGCATTGTGTGTGCTTTCTTTATACTTTTGCAACATCAAATTGTTTCACTTGAGCAAAGCTCGAACAAATTGCCTTTTATTCGAGCGAACTATCAGGAAAGTTTGAAATTCTTGAGACAAAGAGTTTGCCTGGCCTTTTGCAACATCTTGCTTAAGCAGTCACAAAAATTGTCACTTTGCCTGAGCGAATTGAAAACTTTCTTGAGCAAACTTCAAAAAAAAATTTGCTTGTTCTTTGCTCAAGACTTGCTCAAGTGAACCTATAAAACTCAAGCTTTTCCTTTCTTCCACAAAGTTTTAAAATAATTTTCCCCTCTTTGCTAGGATTGCAACGCTTCTCTCTTTAATTTAAAATACTATAATAGCTTACGTTACTATGTTAATTTTGATATCACTTTCCATGAGTTGTGTTGGGTTGTAAATTAACCACAGTTAATTAATTCAATTATCCAAGTTCATTAATTATTCAAATTACATGTGATAACGTGGACGAAAAAACTAATCACCAATGTAAACAAGAGTGCAGCGGAAAATAAATTTGACACTGTGATTTGTTAACAAATGGGGAAAAACTTCACAAGGCAAAAACCCCACCGGATGAATTTCTGGTCACCACTCCCAAGAATCCACTAATCAAGAACAAGTAGTTATATGTATAAGGAATCTTACCACTACCTGGACTATTCCAAAATACCAACCTATAGTTGAACTTTTGCTTCAATCCTCAGTTGGATTTGATCTTGTAGAAGACTTCTTCCTTTTGCACGGATCCAAATTCGTGACTAACACTAGCAACTTGAGAGTCGTTGTTGGGTACAAGTTCTTCAATCCATGCTTGTAGATCTGAAAGCAGCTTGGTATA
Source organism: Castanea sativa (assembly GCF_040712315.1). Taxonomy (NCBI): domain Eukaryota; kingdom Viridiplantae; phylum Streptophyta; class Magnoliopsida; order Fagales; family Fagaceae; genus Castanea; species Castanea sativa. The sequence continues at coordinate 17,432,298 of NC_134019.1, read as the reverse complement.
TAACCCTAAGGCGCACAAGAGTCGCAATAGGTTCACAGGAGCCTGTGTCACAGTTTATGTCTCTATGTTTGTCTCTCTATCTAATGACGGCTATAAAATATTTCTTGTATATTTCTAAAAACCTTAGGCATCAAACCCTAGAAGGATTTGGTCATCATGGGCCGAAAAATTGATTTGAATAGTCGAAATTTGCATGTCTCGATAGATCTAGAGGTATCAAGGCAGATGTCATGATTCATTAAATCTCGATAGATCGAGAGGTGTCGAGCTAGATTTTAAGGCTTTCTGTTTTATCTTTTCTGCACTACAACTCGAGTAATCTTCATGTTTTCTACAATACCACTTGTCATGATGTTCTTGAAACCACTTAGAAAATACCCACTTACAAGCAAAGTGCATTTTGTCATATAATATGTCAATTACATAAAAATATAACCGTTACAACTTGTAAAACATTAGTCATGTTAACTTAAATCCTTAAATTGATTTAGTAAATAATAGATATAGGATTCAACATACGCTATGCAATATCTTTGTAATCAAAATCCTATCACACACATCTATAATCAAAATCCATATAGTAGTTAGAGAATTGAATAATTTAAATAAGATATACCTCAATTTGGTAAAATGGTTGGACTTTAGATTTGAACAGTCGAAATTTGCATGTCTCGATAGATCTAGAGGTATCAAGGCAGATGTCATGATTCATTAAATCTCGATAGATCGAGAGGTGTCGAGCTAGATTTTGAGGCTTTCTGTTTTATCTTTTCTGCACTACAACTCGAGTAATCTTCATGTTTTCTACAATACCACTTGTCATGATGTTCTTGAAACCACTTAGAAACTACCCAATTACAAGCAAAGTGCATTTTGTCATATAATATGTCAATTACATAAAAATATAACCGTTACAACTTGTAAAA